>NC_054835.1:45796164-46421164 GCF_018345385.1 Vulpes lagopus
AGCGTCCCTTCCCTCCGCAGAGCAAGACATCAATTTTCTAATGAAGATGGCGCTTGACAAGATCGCCTTTGTGCCCTTCAGCTACCTGGTTGACCAGTGGCGCTGGAGGGTATTTGATGGAAGCATCACCAAGGAGAACTACAACCAGGAGTGGTGGAACCTCAGGTGCTAGAATGCTCCTGTGGGGGCCTGGGGTGGAGGGTGTCTCCATGGGTGTCTGCATGTGTGAGTGTTCAGGTCACTGTGTCTGTACACATAGTGCATGTCTGTGTGTGTGTGTGTGTGTGTTTGTGTGTGTGTATGTAAGTGATGAGGTGCACAGGGGGTGATTGTGCAGAGAGGCACAACATACCAGAGTCTGGGGTGTTCTGTGTAGCTCCAGGGGCAAGGACTACCCTTTACTTAAAAAAACACCAACTCTTCCTGACTTGATTCTCCCCAAACCCTCCCTTCAATGTTCCTTTCCCCTTGGCAGGCTGAAGTACCAGGGCCTCTGCCCCCCAGTGGCCCGTTCTCAAGGGGACTTTGACCCAGGGGCCAAGTTCCATGTTCCTTCAAGTGTGCCTTATATCAGGTAAAGGGGAAGGGAAGAGGTCATTCCGTATTCAAAGTGCCATCGCTGCCCTGTCGGGGGCTCTCTGTCCAGTGACCTGGGGGGCCTGGCTGAGTAGCACGCTGTGCTGAGGCCACTCACCTGCAACTAAGGTTCACTCTTGTTTCACACTTTTGATGTGATGAGAGCCTCCCCCTCCAGGAGTTGAACACAGAAACTATTATAATTGGCTAATGGTTACAAGACCTTGGTTGGATAGTTAACATTATTAACTGTGACCCATAACTTTGGCTAGATCATAACCTAAGCACTGCTTTGTTTTTAAACAAGATTGTTATTCCTTTACTATATATTCAACATATTGCCCATGATATCAATTGAGTTGTACCTGGAAGAATGTCTATATAGTAAAGCAAGGGTTAGAGACCCAGTTGGATCTGGGGCCCTCCCTGGGAGGGAAGAGTCTGGAGAGACCTCAAGGGGAGGGGTCCAGGTGTCTCTGAGCTGCAGGTAGGCTGAGGCCACCTGTGAGACAAAGCAGAGGGTGGTGAGGGCTGCCCCAGGAGGGCTGTAGCCACCTCTAGCCCTTGCCACCTCTATTCCATGGAAGCCCAGTGAGGGAGGGCTTGTGATCACTGTGCCCACCTTTCCACCTTAGCATCTGACATGATGTCAGCATATAGTCAAGAAACAACTGTAGGGTGGGTGAATTGTGCTCCCAGAGTCCAGGAAGGGAGAGAAAGCCTGCTCAGATGTTCCAGAGAACATTAGGACCAAGGGGGCCCAAGGGCATCTCAGAACAGGCCCAACCTGGGCAGTGGACGAGTATGACCTGTAAGGAGCACCTGCCTTTTCTGCTGGTTTCCCAGCCCCCAAGCCAGCATTAGCTTTCACATGGAAGCCAGTTGAAGATAATTCTCTAGACAGGGTGGGCAAAGGAGACACATTCCAAATTCTGACCAGCAACCTTGGCAAAGCACTTTTAAGAAATGCCAGGAAAGTCAGTGGCACATGGCTTGTGCCCAGCATTCAAAGTGGGAGGCCTGCCCTGGTGGTTTGGGACATTATGAACCCAGGGTGGAGAGGTTGCTCTGGACTTGACTGGCAGATTTCTACCAGGGAATCCCTGCTGTTTGGGATGAATGCAGGTGACCCTTGAGGCAACACCTGGCCTCTACTTACATCGACCCCAGGAATCAAGACCTCACTGCCTCGGAAGCAACCTGCCAAATCTTTGAAGGGCTCTGCCCTGACCCTCCTCACCTATGAGTGATCCCAGAGGCCCTCAGAACAGGTCCTCCTGAGATGTAAAGGGAGCCTCTCGGGTGGGAGGCATGGAGATGGGGAGCCTTGATGATCCTGAAGACCCAAGGGTGAGCTCACCCTGACATGCTGGCTGCAGTGGAAGATGAGGGGCAGCCAGGGCTCAGGGGCTCGGGTCCTCAACCACCCCCACCTCACCCCATGCTTCCCTCCACTCCAGGTACTTTGTTGGCTTTGTCATTCAGTTCCAATTCCATGAGGCTCTGTGTCAGGCAGCTGGCCATAAGGGCCCCTTGCACACGTGTGACATCTACCAATCTAAGGAGGCCGGGAAGCGCCTGGAGTGAGTCTTCTCTGCCTTTCTTCTGACCATTCCCCACCCTCTAACTCCTCAGCTTTGAGGAACCCGGTGGGGCTCTTCTGGAAACACCCACCAGTTTGGTGCCTGGACTGGGAATCCCAGGTGGAGCCTGTGCCAGGCCTGCGTGTGGCATCCCAGTAGGAAACTAGAGCCTCTGGGCCCCAGTCATCCCTCCCCTACCCCCGCTCCCACCCCCAGACCCAGCCCTGCCCTCCCAATCCCAAAGGAGGTTTAGGCTATGAAGGGGGGGATGGCCGGTGGGAATTAGGCTGGGCCAGGAGCAGTGAGCCTCTCCACCTGTCCTTCTGACTCGGTTTCCCTTCTTTGGCGCCCCCCCAGGGATGCCATGAAACTGGGCTTCAGTAAGCCGTGGCCGGAAGCCATGAAGCTGATCACGGGCCAGTCCAACATGTCTGCATCAGCCATGATGAACTACTTCAAGCCGCTGCTGGACTGGCTGCTCACTGAGAACGGGCGGCACGGGGAGAAGCTGGGCTGGCCTCAGTACAACTGGACGCCAAACTCTGGTACTCCCCCCCCCGGGCCGGGCCCTCCCCGTTGAGGCGGGCTGCAGTCCCAGAGCGAGGGCAGGGAGCAGCCTAGGGAGCCCTGGCCTCGGCCCGCCCGCCGCCGGCCCACCGTCTGCCCCCCTTGCTTCCCTGCCCAGCTCGCTCGGAAGGCCCCTTACCGGGCACCGGCCGCGTCAACTTCCTGGGCCTGGATCTGGAGGAGCAGCAGGCCCGCGTGGGCCAGTGGGTGCTGCTCTTCCTGGGCATCGCCCTGCTGGTGGCCACCTTGGGCCTCACCCAGCGGCTCTTCAGCATCCGCCACCACAGCCTCCGCCGGCCCCACCGAGGGCCCCAGTTTGGCTCCGAGGTGGAGCTGAGACACTCCTGAGATGCCGATGACCGGGCCGGGCCTGCCGGGGAGCGTCCGCCACCGAGAGACCCGGCCGGGGCTCGGGGCCGTGGGCTGAGGACCCACCACTCCTCTCACGGCTCACCCCAGCGCGCCCGCCTCCTGTCACCCCGTCCCTCCTCACCACGCCTCGATCCTGTGCTGACGATGCGCCCTCCGGACCACAAACCCCCGTGGCCCCTGCCCCCGAGTCCCCGGGCAGCAGGCCCCCTAACACGGAGCCCCCTCCCAGTCTCTCTGCGAATACAATTAAAGGACCTGCCTCCCCCATCTGAGTCTGTGTCCCTCGTGGGGAAGCCAGGGACAGGGACAGGGATGCTCTCCGCCTCCGGGCAGTCAAGTGGGTCACTTCGCTGGGCGTCTTCGTCATCCTCCAAGAAGAGCCTGGGAAAATGCCCCGGAGCGCTGGCCCCAGCGCCCACCTCTAGCCCAGGCAGCCGGCCAATGTCCTGCCATGGCAGGCGGCCCCTGCCAGCCTCGGCACCCGCCCAGGAGGACTCTGGGAAGCAAAGGGGGAGCAGACATTCTGGGTTTCCGGCCTTCCATTTCCACGAGCTTCAGGAGCCCTGCCCCAGCTGTTCCCATAAAATGGCAGGTCCTGAATATAGAAGGCTCCCGGCTGTCCTCTGGTTGCCTGGGGGAGAAGCCTTGCATGTGTCTGACTCACGGAGGGTGTGGAACGGTTCCCTTACACACCTCAGGCTCCTGCCTGCACCAGCTCCGTGTCTCCTTGTGTCACGAGACAGCGTTCCCTGAGTATTGCCCGTGGGCTCCAGGGCCAGATCCCTCCACCTCAGCTGGAGAGGGCCCCAAAGCTGGCAGGGCTAGTGCTCACACAGGGAGTCACTGCCAGAGGCTGCCCCTGCCCTTCCCCCGAAAAAACACTCTCGCCCTGAGCCTTCCCTCCAGAAACCAATGTGGGCTGGACGAAGTAGAATTTCAAGGGACACTTTCATGACTTTAATCTACATCTTTATTATAGAAAAATGAGAAAACAAACTATGAAGAAAATAAAAGCCCTTTATATAAACCCCAAGAGATATTCACCATTGACAGTTTTGGTGTCTATCTTCCCACTGTTTTTTCTCAGCACATGTTTTAAATGAGATTATAGTATATTCACAGTTATTTATCCTTTTTCTAGTTAACATACAATCTATTTTCCGATATTTAAATGCCGAGTCTTGGGACACGTTGGATATCTTAGGGGGTTAGGCATCTGCCTTTGGCTCAGGTCATGATCCCAGGGGTCCTGGGATCGAGCCCCACATTGGGCTCCCTGCTCAGCGGGGAGTCTGCTTCTCCCTCTGTCCCTCCCCCTGCTCATGCTCTCACTCTCTCTCAAAGTCTTTTTAAAAATAAATAAATGCCAAGTCTAGAACCTGACCAAATGGAGTTTGGCAGTTTGCCAGGACCAGGGGCTTCCACTGTAAGCCTGGCCCCCTCTATTAGGACCCTGGGCTGAGAGCCTGTGCCTAGCTTTGCTGATGCCTTGACCCCAGCCAGGCCAAGCCTCAATAACTGTCCCCTAATATCCTTTAGTCCTCAGGGTTTTTTAACCCCGCAATCATCTCCAGCTGCCCCGTGTGTTCGTCTCTGGGTGTATTTATGTGTCTTTGTGTACATGTGCACGCGCGCCTGTGTGTGTGTTGCACATAGACTAGGTTGTACAGGCCTAGTCCATGGAGCAGGATGTGGAGCTGCGGTATTTTGGATATGCAATCGGGGAGAAGTTTATGAATACTTAGGACAATGGAATTTATAAACATCTCCTCTAAATAGTTCCAAGCCTTCTACTACCAATGACTTTTTAATTACTCCCCTTCCCAGCCTGATGTTTCAAAAGCTCCTTGTCTGCTAGACAAAGGTCATTGTCACAACACCCGATTTCCTATCCTTGTGAACATAGGGGTTTATACTGCCTGTCACAGCTGTTAGAATAGCACGAGGACACCAGCATTCAACACCCAAAGGTCTGAGCCACAGACGGAAGAGAGCAAAGAAATTTAACATTGGGACATCCTGATCAGCCTTATCCCCTCAGTCTTTTGAAATATTAAAATTGCTTAGACTCCTGTTGCTGCCTCCTCAAGTGAGGAGGATAAGACTGGGTCTACCTGGAAGAAGGCAGAGGAAGGGGAGGGAGTGGCAGTAGAAAGAGAGACCATTCTGGCATCTTTTTCCAGTGACCCTAAGATCTGAGGCCTTCCCTGTGGTGCCTCTACTGATGTCTGACAGTCGATCTCTCCTTAGTGACCAGCTCTTACCTATGAGGACGAAAGGTAGGTCTGGTGGCTGGACGGTGCCTCTGATCTCTCAAACCCCCTTTTGTTCCACCCTGGCTCTAACATTAGTATATCTGGTGGCTTTGGATTAGGCCTGAGTCAAATCTTATCTCTGTACTTACTGCTTATGTGACCCAGAGAACTCCATTTTCTGAGCCTATAAAACAGTTCTTACAAACCCTCTCATGATTTTTTAAAAAGACTTTATTTATTTATTTATTTATTTATTTATTTATTTATTTGACAGAGGGAGAGAAAGAGAGAGAGAGCACAAGCAGGGGAGGGGCAGAGGAAGAGGGAGAAGCAGACTTACTGGCTGAGCAGGGAGCATGATGGGACTCAATCCCAGGACTCTGAGATCATGACCTGAGCCCCAGGCAGACACTTAACTGACTGAGCCGTCCAGGCGCCCCCTTGCTCATGGTTCTCATCTCCTTCTCTGTCCTGAGTTCCAGGAGATTCCCCAGTCATGTCTTCATAGGCCCCAGTTCTGCATTTCAGTCTGCTGCTCTACCTGTCCATAGGGATTTTCACCGTTCCAATTTAATAACTCTATTTTTCATTTTCACATTTCTCTTTCAAATCTCCTGTGTGTTCACAAAAGCCTACTCTTGCTTCATGGGTTTTATTCCTTTTTATCACTTTAAGATCTGTATTTTTTTTTAGGTGTGGTAAAATGTACATACCATACAATATACCATTTTAACCATTTTTTTAAAGATTTTATTTATTCATGAGAGACACACAAAGAGAGGCAGAGACACAGGCAGAGGGAGAAGCGGGTTCTCTGCAGGGAGCCTGATGTGGGTGGGTGGGACTCCATCCTGGAGTCATGCCCTGGGATGATGCCCTGAGCCAAAGGCAGATGCTCAACCTCTGAGCCACCTAGGTGTCCCCATTTTAACCATTTTTAAGCGTGCAGTTCAGTGGCATTGAGTACATTCATATTGTCCTGCAACCATCTCTACCTATCTGTTCAGGTCCTTGCTGAGGACCTGAATCAAAAGAATTGATTCTTTTGAATATGTGCCCCAAATTGGAGTTGCTAGATCATATGGTAATTCTATAATTTTGTGAGGAACCACTATACTACTTTTCATGGTGGCTGCACTATTATACATTCCCAGCAGCAATGTGCAAGGGCTCCCAGTTTTTCCACATATTCACCAACAGGTGAGGTTTTCTGGGTGGTTTGGTAATAATCATCCTAGTGATATCTCATGGTTTTGATTTGCATCTCCCTAATACTTAATGATACTGAGCATCTTTCCAAGTGCTTATTACCCATTTATGTCTCATCTTTAGAGAGATGTCTATTCAAGTCCTTCTCCCACCATTGAATTGAGTTGTTCATTTTTTTTTTCATTGTTGCATTTGAGAGTTCTTTATATTTTCCAGATAGTAATCACTTACCAGATACATGATTTACGAATATCTTCTCCCATTCTGTGAGTTGCCTTTGTGCTCCGTTGTTAGCATCCTTTGATGTGCAAAGGTTTTTAAAATTGATGAAGTCCAGTCCGATTTAGGTTGTCATTTTTGTCTGTGCTTCTGGTGTCCTATCCAAGATGGCACTGCCAAATCTAATGCTAGGAATATTTTCCCATATGATTTCTTCAAAGAGTTTCATGATCTTAGCTCTCTGTTTAGGTCTTTAATCCAGTTTCATTTCATCTTTCCATACGGTATAAAGATCTATATTTCAAGTCTCTTTCAGATTGCTCTAAGACTCGTCCTTCCTGAGATGTGTCTGTCATCTAGCACAGGCTCTGGAGACAGAGCATGTGGACTTGAGTCCCACCTCCACTATTTGCTAGCTGTGTGATGGTGAGAAAGTTTCTCAAACTCTCTGTGCCTCGGTTTCCTCAACTGTAAAGTGGGAGTGTTGATCACGGTACTTACCTCATCTATTTTTCATGAGGATCCATATACTAAAAGCTCTCAAAGGGTCCCTAGCACCTGGGAAAGTGATCAGAGGAGACTGGTTGTCAGTCACTATTGAGCCTCACTTGTACTTTGTAGTTCTGACCTATGAGCCATCTCCAGTGGCAATATTCTTCTGCAAGGTCTCATGCACACAGCATGTGGCATGTGTTGTGAACATGTCCCCAGGGTCAGTTTTTTTTCCCTAAAGATTTTATTTACTTATTCATGAGAGACACACAGAGAGAGCGAGAGAGGCAGAGACACAGGCAGAGGGAGAAGCAGGCTCCATGCAGGGAGCCCGACGTGGGACTTGATCCTGGGCCTCCAGGATCAGGCCCCGGGTGGAAGGCAGGCACTAGACCACTGAGCCACCCAGGGTTCCCCTCCAGGGTCAGTTTTATGATTGCTTCTTGCAGAGCCCCCACTCACTGCTACCTGAACCCTCTCTGTCTCCTCAGCATCTGAAGAGTTCTCTTTCTTGCTTTGCATCTCAACCCTGTATTTTGCATTTTAAAAAGCACATTTTGGGGACCTGAGTGGCTCAGTCAGTTAGGTGTCTGCCTTCAGCTTGGATTGTGATCTCGGGGTCCTAGGATCAAGCCTCGTGTGGGGCTCTCTGCTCAGCAGGGAGTCTGTTTCTCACTCTCATTCTCCCTCTGTGTTTTCTCTCTCTTTCTCTCTCTCAAATAAGTGATTTAAATAAGATATAATTTTTTTAAAAAAGCACTACTTTTTAACCTCAAATAGCCAAAGCAATCTTGAGAAAGAAGAATAAAGTTGGAGGTGTCACCCTTCCTGTCTTCAAACTACCCTCCAAAGTCATAGTAATCACAACAGTGTGATATCAGCATAAAAACAGACACATAGATCAATGAAACCAGAATAGAGAGCCCAGAAATAAACCCACCCATATATGGTCGATCTATTTAGGATGTCAAGAACATATGATGGGGAAAGGATAGTTTTTTCAATAAATGGTGTTGGGGAAGCTGTATAGCCACATGCAAAAGAATGAAACTGGATCCCTATTTTATACCATACCAAAAAATCAACTGAAAATGGATTTAAGACATGAACATAAGGCCAGAAATCATAGAACTCCTAGGAGATAACATAGGTTGTAAGCTCCTAGACATTGGTCTTGGCAACAATTTTTCGGATCTGCCACTAGAAACAGAGACAACAAAAGTAAAAATCAACAGGTGGAATGACATCAAACTAAAAGGCTTTAACACAGCAAAGTCAACCATCAACAAAATGAAAAAAGGCAACCTACAGGGTGGGAGTAAAATTTGCAAATCACGTATCTAATAAGGGATTAATGTCTAAAATATATAAAGAACTCATACAACTCAAAACAAGCAAACAATCCAATTAAAAAATGAGCAGAGAAAAAAAACAAAAAAACAAAAAAACAAAAAAAAAAATGAGCAGAGGAACTGGGTAGACATTTTTCCAAAGAACACACAGATGGCCAACAAGTACACGAAATGGTGCCCGATATCACTAATCATCAGGGAAATGCAAATCAAAGCCACAATTAGATAGCACCTCATGCCTGGTAGAATGGCCATTATCAAAAAGATAAGAAATAACAAGTTCTGGCAAGGACATAGAGAAAGGGTACTCTAGTGCACTGTTAGTGGGAATGTAAATTGGCAGCCACTATAGGAAATGGCATGGAGGTTCCTCAAAGAGTCAAAAACAGAACCACTACAGGATCACAGCAATTTCAACTTCTGGGTATTTATACAAAGAAAATGAAAAGATTTCTGCACCCCATATTCATTCATTCAACATAATTTACAATAACCAAGACATGGAAACAACCTAAGTGTAATGACAGGTAAATGATAATGAAAAGGTGGTATACGTATACACAAAAAACTGAGGCGTAAACTTCTGGTTATGAGCTAAATAAGTCCTGGGGAATGTAACGTACAGCATGATGACTATAGTTAACAACAACAAAATACTATATTTTATCAAGCATTTCTATATGCTTGAAGCAGACCTCAGTTGCCCACCTTAACTGGAAGTGTCACTGATTTTTTTTTCTTTGTATCTTAAATAATTTTGATCATAGCATCATATTTGGAGACTTATTTGATCAGTTTCTCTGGTAATGATGTCAGCTCATGTGCAGAGGTGAAGCATCTGGGGGGTTGTGGGTGCACCTGGGTCAAGAAGGGGGAGTAATAAGACTAGAGAGTGGAGGGCATGTGAGTGTGGAAGAAAGTGAATATGAGGAAGAAATCCCAAAGTGAGATAGAGGGACTCATCTCCCCCAAACTAAGTGTGTCAGGCTAGTGGTGAGTCACCAAAGGCTAGCAGAGAGCCGGGGTCCTGCCAGCTGGTGCTCAAACCAGGCTCAGGTACTTTGGGACATGCATCCCGAATGGAAGGTACCAGCCACACATTCCCCCACAGCCCCCACAGCCCTCTGCCTTCTGTGCTTTCGCTGGACTACAAACTCATAGCATCACGCTATCCCTGGGGAAACAGATATAAGGACCAGGGGAAGGGAGGAAGGGCCCTGCATTGCCCCAGGAGAGATTACACATACCGTAAGAGAGAAGGAGGCCAAAAATGAGAACATAGGAGGTCAAGTCAGAAGAACAGGGAGAGACAGCTGTGCTGCCGGATTCCAGAGACCCAGAGATGTCACTTCCATACATCTATCCATCCACTCATCCATTCATCTATCATCCTATCATCATCACCTTCTCAGAGACCAGCCTGTGGAGGGCGAGGGTCTCCTCAATCCCAGGCCAAGGTCCAAGGGTGGTCACCAAGGAAAGGTGACCAAATAGACTAGAAGAAGCTTTGGCTTAAAAGTTAAGAGCCCTGGTTCTCTCCTTGGTTCTGTGACTATCTAGCTGTGTGAACCCTGTCATATGACTTGACCTCAGTCTCCTCACCTGTAAAATGGGAATAGCTAGACCAGAAGGTGGGTGGGGGTTTTCCAGTTCTGACATTCCATGGCTAAGCCTTCAGCCCCTGATGTCACAATATGGAGCTGGACCTTGATTGGCCCATAGCCTCACTCAGCTCTGCTGTTCTCTTGGTCATGGGCACAAGATGGACTTGCCATGGACCTTTCCTACTTGTTCTCTTCTGTTATGGGCAGCTCTTGCCATGGCTCAGTACCAAGGTCATCAGAGCTTAGGTGGGGCTGAGACCTGGAGAAATATGGGAGCAGACAAGGGGACCAGTCGGGGGCAGGCCCCTCCCGGGACATCATGATGTCCACCTCCTTCTCCACAGGCAGGTTCTACAATGAGACCGTGGCAAAGGCGTTCCTGCAGTTTTATGACCAAACTGCCCAAATTGTGTGGAGCCAGTTCATGGAGGCCACCTGGAACTATGTCACCAACATCACCAAGAAAAATCGGGAGGAGATGGTGTGATACCACTTCAATTCCAGCCCCTTCTTCCTTGCTCTTCTCGGGGATCTTGGGGGAGGGTCCACATCTTCTGCCCCTGTCCAGACCTAGAGGAAAGAGGGAATCCCTAAAGTACATGTCAAAGCAGGCTGCAAGCTCTGGGCCTCTTGGTGGCCCCCAAAGCTCTCTGAGCAAGAATCTCATGTTTCTTTCCCCTCATAAATATCATCTCCTTGCTTTTAAGGACCCAGACTCCTTCTCTTCTTGTAGCAAATCTTCAGTGATTCTGAACCCTCAAAGGAGGCTTGGGGGGGTGGGCGTGACCCTGGAGCTCGATGTGGGCCCTTTCTCCCTCCACCACCTTCACATGGTAAGTAAGTAAGACCCTCATTCCAGCTGCACAAGGACTCAGAGAGATCCAAGCACATGCTGTACTTTGGCACCCGGGCCCGCCTGTTTAAGACCTCCAGGTTCCAGGACCCGGATGTGAAGCGCCTGCTGAGTAAGCTGCTGAACATAGACAAGGCGGCCCTGCCCCAGGACGAGCTCCGGGAGGTGATGGACGGAGCCCCCAGGTCTCCAGGCACATGCTCCCCACCCCAGGGGTGGGTGGGCTGGCCGGGCGAGAAGCCAGGGTGTCTGGGCAGAGGGAGGTTGGCAGGCAGGGCCAGAGCTTCCTCTGGGGGAGGAGAGGAACAGAGGCTGGTGGGAAGCTGCCTCAGGCCTGCCCCTCCCAGCTGGTGGGGCTAGCATTGGGGTGGGCCCCAGGGCACAGGCCTGCCCTAGGTGACACCTGCTCCCGCAGTACAATCAGCTTCTGGCCTACATGGAGACGACATACAGCATGGCCCAGGTGTGCCTGAATGAGGGACCCTGCATGCCCCTGGAGCCTGGTGAGCACCCAAGCCCAGTCCCCTGTCCAACCGCAAAGTCTCTGGCAGCAGCCCTGTCCTCGAGCCTACCCCGACTCCCATTGCCTCCCTGCCCCAACCGCACTCACTTGTTGGAGAGTGGGGGTGGGGGGGCTGCTTTAGGCAGGTGAGGGCGGAAGACAAGCAGAAGTGGGTGGGTCCTACCTTGGCTTTTCTGGGCACAGACCTCCAAGAAGTCATGGCTACCTCCCGTGACCAGAAGGAGTTGCTGTGGGCCTGGCAGGGCTGGCGGGATGCTGTGGGTCGTCAGCTCCGTATCACCTTTGAGCGCTATGTGCAGCTCAGCAACAAGGCTGCTAACCTCAACGGTGAGGCCCTTACACTACCACCCCCGCCCCTCAAACCCCCCAAACCCCTGCCACCAACCCATCCAGCCCACCCTGTACAGATGGCACACAGCACAGGTCTTGGTGGAAAGGCAAAGCAGAGTCTGCAGGGGGTCAAGGCAGTAGTAGGACCTGGAGATGGAGACCCTGAGCCCTGCAGTTGGGAGAAGCAAAGGTGGCTCATTCACCATTGGTCTGCAAACATTGCTTGAGCACCTGCTGTGTCCCAGGTCCTGGAGAGGTTCTAAGGTTACATAAGTGAAAAGACAGAAAAGATGCCTTGCCCTCCTAGGTAGGGCTTATGGTCTGACAGACAAGATTTGTGCAAATGCACATCTCTGGACAAATGCTGAGAGAGGAGAAGGGGAGGCCTCTAGACACTTCCCCAAGGCCTGAAAGAAGGCAGACAAGAAGTCAAAGAGCCTCCTAGGCCCCACGATGGGAGAAGCCAGTCTTTGGGAGGATTGGAAAGGAGTCCAGTGGTCTTAGGGCTTGGACGGGTGGGGCTCAAGGTGGGTATGAGGACCTAGGCCTTACCTGGGTCCTATACAACCAGGTACAGTGAGGAGCACCGAGGGTGTACTTTGCTAAGTGCTTTTCCACCCCTGATCTCATCCAATCTGAACGGTGACCTTGGGAGGCACGCTGCCCATTTGGCAGATGAAGACCCTGAGGAGGAGGGTCAAGTGCCTTCCCCCAAAAAGTGCCTGCGTCTCCTGCCTGCCAGGCCAGGGCTGAAGGGAGGGTGGGTGGTGAGTGCCTCTCTCCTGCCCTAGGTTACAAAGACATGGGGGCCTTGTGGCGGTCCAAGTATGAGTCTGAAACGCTAGAAGACGATCTGGAGCAGCTTTACCAGGAGCTGCAGCCACTCTACCTGAACCTCCACGCCTACGTGCGCCGGGCCTTACATCGCCACTACGGGCCCGAGCTCATCGACCCAAGGGGGCCCATCCCTGCCCACCTTCTGGGTAAAGCCCCAGCTGGTGGCAGGGTGGGCTGGGCAGAGTCGGCCTCCCAGCTGGCACTTGGTAAAGGGAGAGACTGTCTCCTGCCTCCCCTGAGCCCCTCCACTCTCCTTCCAGGGAACATGTGGGCTCAGTCCTGGGTCAACATCTTAGACCTGGTCCTGCCCTTCCCGAAGAAACCCCCTGAGGATATTACGAAGATCATGAAAAGCCAGGTTAGTACACTGCCTCCGTCTGCCCCTGCCTGCTCTGCACCCCCGGGCAGGGCCCCATGTACCCACTCTTCCCCACAGCACTGGAAGCCCTCAAAAATGTTCGAAGAGGCTGAAAAGTTCTTCACCTCCCTGGGGATGCTTTCCACCCCTCCCAGCTTCTGGAAAAACTCGATGATGGAAAGGCCAGCTGACGGGCGAGAGGTGGAATGCCATGCCTCTGCCTGGGACTTTTACAACGGCAGGGACTTCAGGTCTCACCCTGCGTCAGCACCAGCCTCCTGCCCCACTCTCACTCTTCTTCTACTCCATCCACTCTCCCTCTGTCTGCCTGTCTTGGGAGGTGTGTAAGGAGGGGTGTGAGCAGGACTGGAGCCAGGCAGCGGAGGGGGATGCAAGCTGGCACGTGGTGAGGGGGACCTGGAGTGAGAAGGGACAGCACCCAAGGCCTCGGTGGTCTCCAGCCCAACTACACCAGTCCCTTAATGGAGTCCAAATAGAGAGACCTCCCCTTCTCCCAGGGCCTCCCCATGCTCCTTGACCCCTGCCATTTAACCCTAGGATAAAGAAGTGCACCGAGGTGACCGTAGAAGACCTGCTCTCCATCTTCCACCAGATGGGCCATATCCAGTACTTCCTGCAGTACAGGAACCTCTCTGTGATCTTCCGCGCAGGCGCCAACCCAGCCTTTGAAGAGGCTGTGGGGTCAGTGATCACCCTCTCAGCCTCCTCCCACAAGTACCTGCTCAACAGAGGCCTTCTCAGTCACCAGCACCAAGACTCAGGTGACGGGAACCAAGAGGACCGTAGCAGGGCAACCAAGCCTGAGGCTGCAGCTCCGGCCCTCTGGGCAAGCCTAAAGGGAGGGAGAGCCAGGAGCCACCCCCTGACTGCCCCACCTTCCCCAGAGGAGGAGGTCAATTTCCTGATGAGCGTTGCCCTGGAGAAGATCGCCTTCATCCCTTTCTCCTACCTGATGGACCTGTTCCGCTGGAAGGTCTTTGATGGCACCATCCAGAAGGATGTCTACAACCAGGAGTGGTGGAACCTCAGGTGGGGAGGACGGCTTTCCGGGCAGCTTTAAGGATACTGCCCATTTGCTGTAGGATGCTGTTGCCTCTCCTTGGAGGGCAGTGTTAGGTGTGCCACACTGGTGACTTGGGGACCATCGGGGGTAGTGTTGGCTGTTTGCTGTCACCAGATAAAAGCGTCCGTACTACAGTGGATAGGGCCAGCATGGGCAATTATGAGGCCTCACGCTGCATCTGGCACCAGCACTGAGCAGACCTCTTCACCTCTCTAGGGTCCCTAGAAGTGGCCCTGTCTGTTCCTGGGTGGCTGGGAAGCTCACATGAGGGTGCACCTGGGCTCTTCCAAGAACAAAACATTGACCACTGGGGAGGCCCACCTGCTCCTCCTCTCCCTTCCTATTCCCTTCCTAGTGGGGCTAGCAGGAGCGTGGCGGCTGAGCTCTTTCCTTTCCATAGGGAGTCCCCATGGGAGAGAGGCAGGCCCACCGCCCCTTTTCCTGCTGCCCCAACACACACGCACAACTGCCTCTGGTTTAGCAACCTCAGGCATGTCCAAGGTGAGAACGGGCTGCCAAAAGAGCCCACCAGCAGTCAGGGAGCACCACTCTTGAGTGAGGGGCATCCGTGTTGCATTTCCTCACCAACCACTGGCTGTCTGATGGGATAATGAGTGCCCATGGCCAGGGCGTTCCACCTCCACCAGGCCTCACTCAGACTGACCTGTTCCAGTCACAGCATGGTCTGGAGTGGCTGTGAAGGGGCTGCGAGCTCTCCACGAGGCCTTTACATTTCTTTGAACCTGTGCAACATCCCGTGGTCATTTACAGAAGAAGAATGTGTGACCAGCCCATGGTCACACAGAGACCCAGGGTGGCAAAGCTGGGTGCTCCTTTCTCTATCCACTTATCCTCCTACGCCCACCCCAAATTCAAGTCCAGTCCTCACTAGTGAAGCTGGCAGAGTCTTGACTTTGTACCCTTCTAAGGGCAACCCTACCAGCCATCTAGGGTACTTGCAGGGGCCCCTTTTCTCCCAGGGTCAACGGCACCCACCACTATCAATGATGGAAGCCAGGGCCTAAGGGACAGAGGTGGCAACTTCCTGTATCTGAACAAGAAAGGCTCTGTCAACTGGGAGCTACCTTCTGACTGTCTGGCAGCCCCAGAGGATGGCTTGGAGGCAACCAGTGCACCAACAATCAAACGATGAGAACCTTTCATAGGCTTTGTCTCCTCCCCCCAAATGGACCATTTTATCCCATTTACAGACAACATTTTGCAACAGGGATCAGTGACAATCATTAACTTTTGCACAGTCACACAGCACAGAAGTACAAAGCCAGACCTGAACTTGAAAGTTAATGCGATCTGCCAGTGACTAGTTCTACGACCTCCCACCAGTTCCCTGACCTCTAAACATTGGTCTCCTCATCCGTAAAATGGGAATAATAACAGTGCTATGCCACAGAGATGCTATTCTGTTTCTCCTTGGCCCTTCTTGTCAGATGCCTTGTTGATTGGTCTGTAACCATCTCCATTGTTAGCATTAGAAGCAAGACCTTGCCCAGCCCCTTCCCTCCCATGTCCTGAGAACCAAGGCTGTCAGTGTCTTAACATGGTTCCTCCACAGAGGAAGTCGGTATTAACTACTGTTACTATTTGATTCTGATTCCCAATCCCATGTGTTTTCAACTCATTTAATCTCTAAAAATGCATTAAGTGTCCTGTGCCCACCGAGTCCAGTTTTGATGGCTGTGCAAATACGTCGAAGGGTAAGGCTCTAAGAACCCAGCTGGGTGGTACTAGCATCCTATTCTCCCCGGCAGGTTGAAGTACCAGGGACTGTGCCCCCCCATCCCTCGGACAGAGGAGGACTTTGATCCTGGTGCCAAGTTCCACATCTCTGCCAGTGTGCCCTACCTACGGTAACAGTCTGGGCCCTGCCAACAGAACCAGCTCTGGGAGTTGGGGGTTGGAGACCTAGGAATCAGGCTGAGGATTTCCAGGAAGGCCCTAGATCCAAAGGTCTCCCTGTCCCCCCTCCCCCATCTCTTCCATTGGGTTGAAGAGCCTCCTGAGGGCCACACCCTGGGATAATTTGGGCTTTTAGATCAGGTCCCGCATGGAGGGCTGAGATGTTGGGAATATTCTAAAGCACCCCTGCTGTCCCCAAGAGGAGAGCAGGAGAGGAGGAGGCAAGGGCTGCTTCAGAAGGAAGGAGAGCCCCTGCAGTATTCTCAGGCCAGGCTAAGGTGGGACCTTGCCAGAGGAGCCTCTGCCCAGCAAGACTGGGCCCTAGAGGAGCCCTCGTACCACTGCATGTGAGAGTTGCCAGGCTCCAAATGGCTCTGGGCTTCCCACCCCTGACACCAGCTCCCCAGCCTGCCCTCACATTTCTCTACCCAGGTACTTCCTCAGCCTCGTGCTCCAGTTCCAGTTCCACGAGTCTTTGTGCAAGGCCTCAGGCCATATAGGGCCACTGCACCGGTGTGACATCTATAACTCCAAGAAGGCTGGGAAGCTCCTGGAGTGAGTGCTCTCCTTCCTCACTTGTTCTCAACTCTTCTGCTGCTGGCTGGAAGCCTGTCCCTGGACCCCTCTCCTCCCTAAGCCACCCTAGGCACCCTGAGCAAGCCTTATAGTTTGGTGGAAGTTTGTCTTTGTGTCATACTGTAGTCTCTCCTACAGTAATTGGAGCCCATTTCCTTGTGTGTAGCCCTTTATGGTCAAGAGAAATGGCTTAGCCCCTCCTGCCCTCTCTCTCTCTCTCTCTGTCTCTCTCTCTGTCTCTCTCTCACACACACACATACACAGAGTCATTCTCACACCCACATACATGCACACACTCATATGCAAACTTCACACAGTCACCACCACACATACACACACGTGTGTACATGTGCACCCACATGCACAGACTCACACTCGCACATACCAATAAATAAGACTATCCCAGGTGGGAAGTCACTGCCGGAGTCCTGCCTCAGCCTTCAGACTTTCATCTGAATCCCTTCATCCTTTCCTCTCAAGGTGCTTGCCTACCCTTAGCAGCATCTGATGCACCCTTGGGTGCATACTGCTTTTCCCACCTCTTCTTGGAGGTGCCTGCATCCAGCTCCCAGGCTGATCCGGTTGCTTTCACACCAACCTTCAGGGTGCTCTGGTCAGCATGTAGTCCACTTCGACTCCCTACCCCAAATCTTTTTTCCTGCACTTTGCCTCCAGCCATCCTTTCCATTCCTGCCTCTGTGGGGTTGGTTTTGGTCCTGAAGCAAACATGGAAGGGTGGGAGGCTGACCCGATGGTGGGAAGCATTTGCTAGTAGAGGCTAGGCTCTCTCAGGAGCACTCTTACAAGGTCTCACGTTAGCAGCTTATAACGTGCAAAGTGGATATGATTAGCCACATTTCATAAATAATGAAGCTAAAGCTAAGAGAAATAATGTGATTGCACATCACTCATCTAGCAAATGCAAAATCAGACTTCGAGTCTCAAATGGACTGTAGAACACATTCTTATCCATGCTGTTGCCTCCACTAATCAAGGGATACAGGTCTGGTCCGAGGTTAGATCTAGGTCTCTAGATCTCGGTCTAGAGCAGCTAGACCTAGCAGGTCTAGGTCTGCTGGCTCTAAAATCAGTGCTCCAACCACTGAGATGCAGCCACCCACTGACATGGTCTTTTCCTCACTAATTTTCAACCCACTTCAGTAGATCCATTGCCCTAATTGGTCAAGGTCATCTTGAGTTTTACTCCTCTATCCCAGAGGATTAATATAGCCACATCATTTGGTATCCTTTGTGAATTTAATGAGCATATTTGTGATTCCACCACGCAGTTTGTCAGTAACCACTAGGCCAGATGGCGTTGCAGAACTGATCCCCTCCCTGGCTTTGCTCCCAGGGAGGGCTGCACCTTGCATGCTGATTATCAACCTAGTCTGTTTGCTTTTCCATCTTTTCACACTATGGGGGTTTATTGTAGCCAACTGTCCATGTTTGAGCTTTCCTGAATGTGTGGAACATGAGGGGCCTCTCTGCTCTCTGCATTCGTGTCTCTAGCTGCCCATCATTTATTCATTCAGCAAACAGTCACTTGTGCACATGCCAATCAGCCTACCCTGTGTCCAGCAGGGGGCAATGGGCCACAGGATAAATCAATACCATAATACAAGAAAGGAGCAGGTGCAGTAGGAAAGGGCTTTGGTGAACATGCAGAGGGTGAAGAGGTCATGTCAGGCGACCAAGGAGGGATCTCTGTCCCCAAAAGTAGGTGTGCAAGAAATAGCAGACATGTTTTCTACACATCAACTCACTTTTAATGCTGAGCCTTCACCACTTGATTGGTGGGACATTTGACCTCCGTCATCCTCACTTTCCCCTCTCCTACCACCACCCCACCAAACCAGGCCACACAAGGCTCACAGGATCTGACTTGGCACCAAGGCATGTAGAGGCCCTGCCAGTCATCACTGGTCATTGTTCATCCATCCTCACACATTGACATCAAACCCCTGGATTCCAGGGAAGACCCCAAGTTCCACGTTTAGGACTTTGAATGCTATCTCGATATCTTCTGGGCAGAGGGCAGAGGAGAGGGCTCTGAGAAAGGGGGATGTCGTGAGATTTGGGGAAGTGAGACAGCAGCAGAGTGGAATATAGGTTGTGTGTGTGGGGGGACGAGTACTTGTGGAGGAGAAGAGGGAGGGCAAGATTCTTGGCTGCTCTTTTACCTAATATATCTTAGAATTTGACTCATCTTCCTATATGTGATTGCTCTGGATTGGTTCTGCTGGGAATGGAGAGTTGAGGTGGACTTGGTCCAAGTTCCCAAAGCCCTTGGCTCGTCTGGCCAGCCATGGTAGGCCTGACCTTGTCCATGGGGCCCGTAGCTGGCATCTTGGAGCTGAGGGTTCCAGGAAGTGACCAGTTGCTACCTTTGCCAGTCTCGCATGCTGGCCACATTGGCTGTGAGCTGGGCTTTAGTCAAACCTCTTGTCCCACCGAGCCTGAAGGACTGTTTCAAATAGGTAGATGATTTCCAAAGGTCGAAAATTTCATCCCCCATCAGATCCTTCCTTGCCCCCAGGACCCAGTATCTGATAAAATCCTCTTACCTGCAGCAGTTAGTTGTGAGATTTTGTTTTGTTTTTCTTTTAGTCTTGATAACTTTTCTCCTGAACTTCTCTAGGATCTTTTTTTAAAAAGATTTATTTATTTATTTATTCATGAGAGACCCAGAGAGACAGGCAGAGAGATACAGGCAGAGGGAGAGGCAGGCTCCATGCAGGGAGCCCGACGTGGGACTTGATCCCGGAACTCCAGGATCACGCCCTGAGCTGAAGGCAGATGCTCAACCACTGAGCCACCCAGGTGTCCCTCTCTAGGATCTTAACTATGTATTTCCCTCATGGTTTCTGTCAAGGGTCCACTAAACTTTAGTTTCCCTGTCGATCTTTCTCCTTTGGTTATGAAGCAATGCATGCAAATATGTGCGTGCTACAAAGCCCTCTTTCACCACCAACATGTGGCTTGATCTGCACCACAGTGAAAGGCGGATATTAATAGGGCCCATTTTACTGATAGAGAAACTGAGGTTAAGAGGGGATGAGTTGATGGCTTGAGGTTATAGGCCCATAAGTAGCACTGCTGAATCTTGAAGCTGTTCCTGTTTGTCTAGACTCCATGGTCTGACTTGTGGGTCTCTAGAGCCCATCTCTCTCCTGGTTAGATGGGGATACAGATTAAGAAGGATCAATGAATGCCTCCCCACTGCCTCCATAGGGGGCCCTGGTGGGGAGCAGCCCAGAGCCCTGGCTTCAGCACATTCTGTACCCCCACCAAGCCTCAGGCTGGTCCCCTTGCCACCAAACACTGGAGTACTTTGAGACACAGCTGACATTTGTGCAGTGCTCCAGGCAGTACACAGAACACATCCCACGCTCTCGATCTCCCTAATCCTCTCAAACGCTCCCTATGAGACCAGAAAGGAGTGGCTCCTCCCCTACTGACACAGAGCACCTTATGGGAAACAGCGCCTCAAGACTTTATGCCTATCTGAGTCCAGGAGAATAATAATCATCACAGTGGCAATAACAATAACAAGCAGCTAACATTTATTGCCTGCCTACTATGATCCCAGCATTGTGTCTATTTAATCATCATGCCAGTCCGAGGAAATAGTGCTGTTATCTCCATTTTACGAATATGAAAACTGAGACTCAGATAGGTTAAGTCACTTGCCTGAGGCCCCACAGGATTCGAACCCAGGTCAGTCTCATTTCAGAGCTTGTGATTTTATCCACTGCACTGAGCTCTATGGGAAGATGTCTTTTCTCCTGAACTTCTCTAGAATATTTTTTTTAAGATTTTTTATTTATTTATTCATGAGAGATTCAGAGAGGCAGAGATACAGGCAGAGGGAGAGGCAGGCTCCATGCAGGGAGCCCGATGTGGGACTCGATCCCGGAACTCCAGGATCATGCCCTGAGCCATAGGGCAGGGTTGGGCACACTGAGGAAATCTCAGCAACACCAGCTGATGCTCCCACACAGCCTCACAGCTGTATCCACTCTCCCAGGGATGTCCTAAAGCTGGGTTCAAGCAAGCCCTGGCCAGAAGTCCTGCAGAAGATAACTGGGCAGACCCAAATGTCTACAAAGGCCCTCATGACCTACTTCAAGCCCCTGCTGAATTGGCTGGTCACCGAGAATGTGCGGCAGGGGGAGATCTTGGGCTGGCCAGACTTCAGCTGTACCTTTGAAGGTTTGATAATCTGACCCTGATGCCAGCTCTGGTATAGCCGCAAGCCCTACTCTAGCCTGCCCTGGGCCAGTCCCCACCCCAATCCAGCCTTAACCCTTAGCCTGTCTATGACCTGGCTCCAACAAACAACAGCATTGTTCCTACGTGACCCCATCTGCACCTGATGCAGCCTTGGCAAGACCACGGCCCATGGCCTAGCCACTGGCTCAGTTGCTTCCTTGCACAGCATTCAGTTAGAGTGCCAGGTTGGCATCTGAGCACAGGGTGGGCTTCTTTTCTCCTGAACCTTGCACGGAGCCACCACTGGGCACCATGGGGATGGAGCACTAGCTATGCCCATCTCCCCCTCCTCTCCCTTCTACTCCTCTTTCTCACCCTCCTTCCAGGGCAATGCCCTCACCTATGCCTTGGAAGGTAGGTGCCTGAGGCTGAGGGAGGAGGCCAGTGGCAGTCAGGTACTCTGATTTCCATGGGGCACCCCAGGGCTCCCTTCCTCATTTTATCTGTTCTGTAAGACTCCCGTATCTTCTACAGAAAAAGACACAGAGAAGGTGGCATTTCTGAATCTAGAGCTGGACCCTGACCAGGCCAAATATGGGCAGTGGGTGCTGCTGGCTCTCAGCTTTATCATGTTCCTGGCAGCCCTAGTGCTGGCCTACAGGCTATACTTCCTGGAAAAAAAGTCACTGCCCCAGGCAACCAATGCTCCGGCCACGGACGCCCAGGCCAGCGGTTCCCGGGATACCAGCACACCTGAGACACAGCCTAAGGCCTACTTCCTGGGCATAGCCATGGACCCCCGCCTAGTTGCCAAAAGACAGTGGATCCTGCTAAGCCTCTGCCTCATCCTGATGCTGTGCTCAATCGGCCTGACCATTCGGGTTTTCATGCAGCACTACAGGAAGCCTCCGTGGATGAGAGCTGAATGGTGGAGCTGGGACTAGACACCCGTATGACTGGTGAGGCTGGAGGGCAAGAGGAGGGTGACCAAGGCAGAGAGGACTAGAGCGCTGGAGAGGGGACAACTTGCATGCATAGTGTCTAACTGCAGTGGGTGCAACTGTGGCAGATCTGGGTACATGGGGGTTTGTAATTGTGTGTATGGAACTGATGTATGTGAAGTCATGTGCACCAGCTACTGACTCTGTGAGTCCATGTGTACCTTGGATGCCAGACCAACCTCCTTCCCCTAGGGAGGGCTCAGGAACCATGGTTTTAGTGACCCAGTGATTGTCTCCCTCCAATCCATCCCCTACCCCAATTCATGTCCCAGACTTCTTCACACAGTCTTGTTTTCTTCAGGAGCCCAGATGTGGGGCTGGGCCAGGACTGCAGTGCCCAAGGTTTCTGGCTAGAAACAGGACACTGCTTCAGTCCCTGTATAAAATGTAGAACTGGACATTCTGTACACATCACTGGTGCCCAGTTCACAAGTACTGTGCTCTATATGCTATCCAGCACATCTTTCTGCTGATTCTCTGGTCTATTCTGTGTTGAGCTGCATAATCCAACCCCAAAAGCTGCTTGTCAGCTTTATGAGATGCAAGTATCCTCACAAACTATCCCATGGCCCTCCCTGCCCCACTCCAGGCCCTCCCAAATAGAGACAGTGGGTAGCTGGGCACCAAGCCAGGCTTGATTAATGATTGACTTATTTAATATTTAAACAAAGCTCATCTCCAGCCACTCTGCTCCAGAGATGGCCTTGTTCAACACACACACCTGCTGCCTGGACTGTTGCCCTGGGAATCAAGCACAGGGCAAACAGCACCTTTCCAGGCTCAGTGGAGGAGGGGGAAACAGGATGGAGAGAGCTGTAACAGGACATTTGGGAAGGGACAAACTTGAGAAGAGAGAGAGAGAGAAGGCCTCTACTCTTTCCCCTTCTAGCCCTTTCTTTCTAGCCTGGGTCTTATCACCATGGGGATGCCACATCCAATATATGTGGGCTCCTTGAGTTTGGGAGTCAGGCCCCAAGGAGCTCTTGGGGAGGCTGCAAATCAGTGCCTGTGAGAGATTAGGGGAGTCTTGAGGCAACAAGCACCATAGCCAGTAATCACAGAGACAGGGCACTAGGCTACAGTTGAGTTGGTGGGAGGGTGGTCAAAAGGTAGGACTGGCTCTCTCTAGATTAAGGATCTGAACCCAATAGTCAAGAGTTCAGGGGATAAGAGGGACTGGGCTGAGATCTCCATGGACCCTACCTCTGCCCCAGGTTTCAAGAAGTCTTCATCTTGAGTTCTGACTGAGGCCAAGCCAGCTACAGGCTCCACAGCAGTCTTGTCTGATGTCTCTGTCACTGCTCTTGCTTTACTGTGCTATAATGTCCTCATTTATCTGCATTACTAGCTGTTAGCTCTGTAAGGGCAAGACACCCAGAGGGTCTTGTGTCCCCTGTATTACTGTCTTCAGGTAGCACAGTTCCAGATAATGTGGTGGAGACTTGGAAAATGTTTGAATGAGAAAGTGAATGAATGAGTATCCTACTGCCCAAGTCCTTCCTCAGAGCCCACGAGAAACAGCCCCACCTTTCATCCACAGCCAGCCTGCACCCCCCAACAAGGGGCAGCCAGGACAACTCTGCCCCCCTAGGAGGCCACACTTGCAGCCCTCCCATTCCCCAGCCACAGTGGCCAACCAGGCCCCCATCAGGCATTGTGGCTCTGCATGGCAAAGGCACACCCAGCCTGGGACTCCAAGCCTCTCATCTGGACTCCAGCAAAAACCTCACGGAGCCTCCTTGTCCATCCTCTCTCCCCCACCCGCCATTGTAAAGTTTCTTTCACTGGAATATTTCCTTCGTGTCTAACTGCTTAAGAACTTCTTTGTCCATCAATTAAATCTAGATGTTCAAAATGGCATCTGAGGGTCTTTATCAATTTCCCTTTTGTCCAAACCTCACCTCTCCCAGGCCTCTGCTTAGCCCACTTGCCCTGATTCCACCACTGGCCTTTGCCTAAGGTGTATGCCCCATGTGAATGCTTGACTTACAAGGCCTGACTCAAAACTGTTCATTGGACCTTCTGCAAAGCTCCAAGACCACCGAGATGCTCAGTGAATAATAATCCTCCTCTTTAAGAAGCCTCTTTCAATAAACCTCACCCCATTCCCATCTGCTCTTTTAGTGTATTCATTTTCAATCAGTACTCAGACACTTTTCTCAGTGGTCACTCACTAATAGGTGGTTTTCAATCTGTTCTCCCCCTAAGCAGTGCCTATATGCTAAAACAAAAACCAAAAACAAACAAAACAAAACAAAAAAACCTCTCAGGCCCCTGAAGAAAGTACCTTATTGTGTATATTTTTTGTACACCTTCGTATGTACTCCTTCCCCATTTTCCCAGGGCCAGGGCCGCGTTGAGCTTGCCATTTAGGAGCTCTGCATGGGCACTGGGATTCAGCTGGAGGGCACGCGGTAAGGGCGGGTTAAGGGTTGTTTAACCCCGAATGAAACAGCAAAAGACCACCTGAGGGCTCTAAACTCTTGCTCCTCCTCTCCCCACCCCCCGCCTATAAAGACCCGGCCAGGCAACGTCTGGGCTGCCCTTCAGGTAGCCGGAGAGGGTCGGAGAGGGACTGAGGCCACTGGCCAGTGGGACAGGAGCAGAAAGAAGCTCCTGAGAAGAGCCCTGATCTGTTCCTGGTGCAGCACTTCTGCCCGGCTCCGCCCCTCGGAGTCAGGGCCCGCCCCTGCCCCGTCGGGTCGGTGAGAAGTTGCCCCCGCCCCGCGAACCCCGCCCCGCCGCCGCGCGGCTTCTTTCAGCACCGCGGCGCGGACAGCTCCGGGCGGGCGCCTGGGGAGTGAGGCGCTCGCCGAGCCGCCGGCCTGGGAAGGCCGTGCAGGGCCGCGGGGGGTGGGCGCAGGCGGGCAGCAGGGGCGCGGGGCCCCGCGGCCCTCCCCGGGGCGGCGCCCACCCGGGACCGGACGCCGCTGAGCCCCAGGGCAAGCGGAGAAGCAGGGAGCCGGGGCCCTGGTGGCCGGGAGGAGGCTGCCGCCGAAAGATGCCTGTCCGCAGGGGCCACGTCGCGCCCCAAAACACCTACCTGGACACCATCATCCGCAAGTTCGAAGGCCAGAGTGAGTGTGTGCGTTGAGGTGGGGGCCGATCTGAATTCCTGGTCCGGTGGCAGGAGTGGAGGAGACCCTTTTACTTACTTCGAATGGATCAGGGTGGGTCGGGGTCGGGGGTACTGATGAATGCAAAATCCTTCGCTTTAATGTCCCCGGACACCTTCTGTGCCAGCAAGCCCCACTTACCTCAAATGCCACGCTCTCTGCTGGAGCAGCAGAAGCAGAGTGTACTCCCCTCCTCCCCTGAGTTGATTTCTTGGTACCCCAAGGGCTTATCCCCCCTTCTATCACTGTCTTGCTTCCTCCTCCTGAACACCCGCCCCCCATTTCCTCCAGAGATTTCCTTGATCCCTTCTTTTCACTGCCTGACCCTAGCCACTCTAATTTTTCTAGGAGCTCTCACCAGGCCTGGGCCCCATCTGATCACATCCTGGCTCCCTCTTCCTGACTCCCTGCACTGACTCCAGGAAGCCTTGGGCCTCCTTTCCAATTCACTGACCCCATTGCTGCCCTGGTCTTCCCATGACTCTCAGGCCTGACTCCTCCTCCTACACATTTCTGGTCATTGTTCTGATCTCCCATTCTAACCATTACTCTCATTACTTTCAGGAGTCCCATAACCTTCCCCCATCACCCTGGCCTTCTAGGCCCCTCCCCCCCCATCAGACCTCACTTCTCTCCCTCATTCTGGTTATTGCTCTGCTCCCCCATCTAGACACCCCTCACTGCTGCCAAGAATCCCTATGATCTTTCCACCCCTGATTGCCCAGTCTTGGTTGCCATGGGCTTCCCACATCTCACCCCAGGTCGGAAGTTCCTGATTGCCAATGCGCAGATGGAGAACTGCGCCATCATTTACTGCAACGACGGCTTCTGTGAACTCTTCGGCTACTCCCGAGTGGAGGTGATGCAGCGACCCTGCACCTGCGACTTCCTCACAGGCCCCAATACCCCGCGCAGTGCCATGTCCCGCCTAGCGCAGGCCCTGCTGGGGACAGAGGAGTGCAAGGTGGACATCCTCTACTATCGCAAGGATGGTGAGGCTCCCTCAGACTACTGGTTCTGCAGGACCTACTCAGTCCCTGTCTTGTACAGCCAGAGTAGCCCTCAGCAGGGCGCTGACCCAAGGGCCAGAGGCCCTGACAAATCCTGTTCCTCTCTGCTCCTCAGTTTCCTCATCTGCATTGGGGGAGGTGGGGGGAGCAGTGGGCATTGAAGTCAATGAGGTCCTTTCCTGAAGCTGGGGACCAGGCTGACTCACCAACTGATCCTTACACTAGGCAGGGCCTCCACCATCCCTCCCCCATGTTCCCAGTCTCCTGGCTACCCACTCTGTCACTGTCAGCCCCAGCTGTCAGGCAGCTGGAATGAAAATTAACCTTTCCTCATCTCCGTCTGCTCTGGGGATTAGGGGAGGCGTCACCCCCTCAATGCCTCTGTGGGCAGGCCAAGCTCAGTGGCTGCTGGCTAGGAAATAGGAGTGGACCTGGCTCACCCAAGCCTCAGATCCTTGGGGAGATAGACTCTGGAGTTTGCCCTTACCCAGAGGTCCATGCAGTTTGGTATGTCACTGCCAGCCCACGTTTATGGCAAGCAGAACAGAAGCATAGGGCAGGGGCTAAGGACAGAGCTCTTTGGCCCTTTAAGACCCTCCCCCTAGGACCTCAGAGTCTCCACAGTGGGTGGGAGGGAGGGGAGAGATGAGTGGGAACCAGGATTTTGAAAGTCCCTTTGAAATCACTTAATGGCCCCCCAATCTGGTTCTGCATCAGAATTACCTGGGGCGTATTTTCCAAAACACACCTTCCCTAGAGAGAGGCTGACTCAGAGGTGTGAGTTGAAACCAAAGCAGGTGCATTTGGAGAAATCTCCCTGGCGGTTCTGATGTTGTGCCAAGTTTAGGAACCACTGGCTTAGATAAATCCCTTCATTTCATGGATGAAGAAACCAAGGCCCAAGAAAAGGGAGAGACTTGTCCAAGATCCTACTGCTGGGGTCCAACTTGGGGCCAGAACCCAAGTCTCAGGATTCTTTCAAGATATTTGTTTGGAGTAATCCCAAGAGGGGAGATGACCCCAACTGCCTCTGTTCAGAGGCGGCCTTTCTGGAAAAGGCAGGGATGAGAGTCATCTGAGTAAGTGACAGATGAAAGGTAGGCTCCTTTGGATTGGGACTGAGGGGTACCGAGAACCTGGGGCCTAGGGGGCTGGGGCATGTGCGGGACATGGATGGGTATGTGTGCCTGTTTGTGTTTCAAGGCTTCTAGGGTGCTTCATGGGTGGGTCCTGGCTGTCCCCTGGCTGTCTCCTGCTGCTGCCAACCAAGCAGATGCAGGGCTAGTGATTAGGGGACTAGGAAGAATTAGGCTTAGTTTGGCAGCACTCACAGGGTTAATGAAGTCAGAATATTTTTAAAAGCTGTGGCCTCACCTCCTCACATCATTGCAGGGAGGAGGTGGCAGTCAGAAGAGTGAGAAGGGTTCCCTAGGAATAAGATGGGACAGAAGGAAATGGGGGGGGCAGGAATAACAGATCCTTTTCCTTGACCCCAGAGCTCTACCTGGGCCCCAGAAGGGTCTGGACTGATATCAGCCTCCTAAAGATGTCAGATCAGGTCTTTTAGGGTCTCCTCAGCACTTTGCATGTGCCCTGGGCTGGGGCCAGAGATCAAGACCAGGCCTTGGCCCTCTGAGATGAGGATTCAGATCTTCAGAATCTTGCTGGGGTCCTCTGACTATCAGAAGAGACTCCAGGACCTAATCTTGGATGCTGGCTCTGGGTAAAAAAGGAAAATTATCACATATCTTATGCCCCCAAATCCCAGTCTATGCCACCCAAACCTAAGCCCTTCTCTGTCCTGTTACCTATCTACCTACCTGAGACCTACCGGAGATTGGCCTGAAACCTAGAAAAGAGAGCTTCTTGCCCTACATTGCTCTAAGGAAAGGATGTGGTGCTCAGATAGCTTATGTTCGCCTTATGGTCCACTCTGACCACATGATTCTTCTTTTTTTTTTTAATCATATTCACATCTTTTAATCTTCCTGGCAGGCATCCTAATGGTGATTTCTTCCCTTCTTCAGTCAATGCCCCCTCTCACCCCCTCCCCCTGATTCCAGGGAGGTAGAAAAGTGTCCTAAACAGAACTCTAGCTGGTTTGTTTATAATCCTCTTTTCCTCTAAAAGGGTAATCCACTGACAGTTCTCCAAGTCAAAATGAAAGGTCTGTGTTCATGTATCTCCACATTATATAGCAGCACAAAGTTGGATTCAAAGAAGCCAGGGCACTCGGCAAAAGTTGCCCCATGAGATAGGGCTCAGAGACCCCTGAGAACCTGGCTTTTCCTCCATCTGCCTTTACTAAGGAAAGTAAGAATCTAGCAGATAAGGCGGAATGGGGATGTTCATAAGACTAGAACTAATGAGAGCCTAGAGGGAGGGATGAGAGCATTCACATCTCCCTTACCTCCATGCCTGCCCCCGCTGAGCACCTGCCAGAGAAGCCTATGCCTGCCTGCCTTTGTTGGGCCCTCTTGTCTAATGACCTCAAAACCAGCGAGTCTCCTAATCTCCAAGCCACACTAGAGGATGCCTGGGCTCCTCCAGTCCTCAGCTCTGGAGGAGGAGGACAGGGTAAGGACCGAGGTCAGAGGCTCCAGTGTTTCCCCGCATACTCCCACATGAATGCAGAAGCACCAAGCAGGAGGCCACCCTCCCCTGTTACCCTTTTAGTGGCAGCTTTCTTCTGAAGCATCAGCTTCTCCCTGAGGGCTCACTGCAACCCTGGATGGGATGGGCATAGAGAGATGGGGGTGATAGATAACAAGGAGGCTTTGCAAAGGAGAGCAAGGGCCAGGGCAGGAGGTAAGAACAATGGGACACTGAAGAAAGGAGCACACCCAAGAGTCAGAGAAGAGCGGAGAGAAGGGCTGCATCTCAGGGAGCAGACAAATCTACTGCCCTTGGTCAGAGAAGAGGTAAGCACTGGGAGGAGCCCCTGGAAGGGAGAAAAGGCAGAGACTGTGGACCCCCCACCCTCCAGCAATGGGGCAAGAGCACAGGGACATGGCCCCTCCTGGACACAACCTGGGGTGACACATTCACCTACTTCTGGTTGCCCAGACGCAGTCACTTGTGAGCAAGGACAGCCGAGGGATATGGAAAAAGAATGCTCTGAACTCATCCAAATCCTCATAGCCTCCTGTCTGCCCACCCTACAGGCAGCAAGAATGAAGTTTGGGCACAGGGTGCCATCCATAGCTCCCCTCCAGCCCTCACTGCTATGATGGATCTTTGTTCCCAGCCTCAGTTTTCCAAAGATAGCAACAGTGGATGGGTCCAGCCACTTGAACACTGGGCCTTGACTGTTCCCAACAGTACAGAGAGCCTGAAGGCCCTGCCGCTCTGCCCAGCTCTCCCCTCCCTGTCCCCTCCACCAGGCCAGATCTCTTAGTGCCAGAGAGTGAAGAGATAGGCTGGCTTTGGAGGGAACGTCTTGGACCACTGGCTAACAAGACTTCCTGGCTAGGTCCCAGAGTCCAAGCCTCCCCACATCCTGGGCTGACAAGAATGCCAGGCTGTGGTCTGGGAGGCTGAGCCTATAGCACTGTGAGCCCAGGGCTGGTCCCAGAAGCAGGCGGGTGGCCTCTCCTCGGTGTGGATGTCTCCCCCGGGACCCAGTGCAGCAGCTGGCAGATGGCTGCCTGGTGCCTGGGAGTCCGGGAATCTGATCCAGGAGATTCCTGTTCCCAGGGAAGAAGGTGGGAGGGAGGATGGGGGCAGCTCAGTTGCACCCCAGCACTGAAGGTGTGAGGAGGCACTTTGGGGAAAGCAGGATCCTAATGGACCCCAAAGTAGCAAGGCTCCTGCCAACCAGCCTCGCCCCCACTCACATTTACACATTCTTTCATGTACTCAATCAACACAAGCCACCTGGGATAGGTGCTGGCCCCTCACAAACGAGACAGACACAAACCTGCCCTAAGGAAGGGGCGGCTCTGCCTTCTGATTTGCATATTTACTTGAGGCCCCTCCCCCTTAGCATCCTGCCCTTTGGGCCCCATAACACACCAACAGCTTGAGCAGAGAGACAAGGGACCACTGGGTACCTTGAAGAGAGGGCTCATGGGACATCCACCCACCCACTCAGTCCATAGGGCTGGGCTCTGGGGGGCATGTGGCTGTCTTAGCTTTGATTTGTCCCACTTGCCTATGTGGGGGAGACCCTGAAGCCAAGAAGGAAGAACATAAGGCCAACATCTAGGTCTAACCTGTCCAAGACGGTGTGAGAGTGGCAGGAGGGGGCTGCCCTGTCATCACCTTGCTGTCTCATTCCCTCTCTAGACCCCAGGCTATTGCCCTGCCTGCCTTCCAGTCCCAACACTTCTGACCTTCGAGGCCTGGGGCAGCAGCCTGGCCTTCACGCTGGTGTCTTCCTCATCCTGGACCATTCCCTTCTCACCCAGCTGTTATGTGCTGAGTGCCCAGGGAGCCCCACTCCATGTCCCCTTCCAGCCCCAAACAGGCAGTTTCTTAGAACCCCAGGCTCTAGAGAATGGGGGTCTATGTTTGCCTCCCTCCCCGAGGATCCACTGGACACCAACCATGGATCTTTGAGGCCTCAAGAGTCAGATGGTTCCATGCACAGCACTTAGTGTGTTCTCAATGAGTTTCTTCCAGCATTGGGGGAGCGGGGCATTTTGTGGAAAGGGAATATGGGAACTGAACCCAGGGCTAGCCAGTGCTACATGGGAGTAGAATGTCCGGCCTCACCTCCCCACTTAATCCATCCCATCTGCTCAGCTTTAATCACAGCAGAAGCAAACCTCAAGGTTAAACCCTAAGCTGAGGGCTGGGTGTGGACTTGGGCCCGATGCTACATTATCTCCTAATGAGCAGCTAAGCTGCCTTCCTTACCTCTGCCCTGTGGGTGGGACACCTGCTGAGCAGCATCACCAACTCCCTGCCCAGTAGTCCAGGCCTCCTCACCCCATGGCTGTCTTTCACTTGACCTCAACCCAGCCCCCTCCCTGGCTTCCCTTGGCCATGTTTCTACAGGAGAGGATCCCTTCTGTGACCCCTCCCAATGGTGTTTGCAGCCTCCAGCTTCCGTTGCCTAGTGGACGTGGTGCCTGTGAAGAATGAAGATGGGGCTGTTATCATGTTCATCCTCAACTTTGAAGACCTGGCCCAGCTCCTGGCCAAGAGTGAGCGCCGCAGCCTGTCCCAGTGCCTGCTGTCCCAGAGATTCCTGGGCTCTGGTGAGGTGGGGTGCAAGTGGTGGTGGGGATGAGTGGGGGGACCAGAGGAGGCAGCTGGTCCCCTGGCCCTGGCTGTTCTGACCCTGGGACTGGTTTCAGAGGGCTCTCATGGCAGCAGGTCGAGTGCACAGGGGCCTGGCACAGGCAGGGTCAAGTACAGGACCATTGGACAGATTCCACAGTTCACACTCAACTTCGTGGAGTTCAACCTGGAGAAGCATCGCTCGGGCTCAACCACAGAGATAGAGATCATTGCACCACACAAGGTGGTGGAGCGGACCCAGAATGTCACCGAGAAGGTCACCCAGGTACGGACTGCAGGGCAGGGTGGGCGGGGCTGTGCTGGGCCTCGAGGGTCCCTTCTCAGGCCTGGGGCTGGAGGTGGCAAAGGCAGTCAGCTTGTCCAGCCCCCAGTGTCTGGTCTGAGCCCCGGGCTTCCTGTCCTGCTGAAGTCTGATTCTCTAGACCTAAAGGCTTACCCTGGGGTCTCCACCCTGATGGTAGAGCCAGGGGAGGTTGGTGTCAACAGAGCCTGGGAATAGTGCCACATCCTAGGTCTGGAGGCGTCTGGGATGAGGGAACACACAGGCTACCACAAGGGCCTGTTCAAGCCTCTGCCAGTCACAGAGAAGCAGAAGCATAGAGAGGAGGTGGCAGGACCACACTGAGCGGAGATGAGGAGGAAGGATGGAGGGATGCCCCCAGCCCTGCTCCTGACTCTTCTCCCCACCTCCCACCCCCCACCACACCACAGGATCCTTCTGCAAGCCAGGCAGAGGGGAGCTGGTCCTGGCATCTTCAGTTCTCTTTGAGCAACTTCCTGGGGATCATGCCCTGAATGCCTCCCTCCCCTTAAGCCCCTCCTTGGACAGCCCAAGGCAAACCTCTTTGGGTTTTCTGTTTCAGCTGACCTCAGTGTTCCCTCACATGGGGCCTGATGCCCCAGTCCCCCCAACCATTCTAGAGGGAAATGCAAGGTTCAAATGACGAGAGTCCTGCCACTGACTTGCTATATGACCTTGGACAAGTGATCATATCCCCTCTCTGGGCCCCAGGGCTCTCACATTAGGCATTAAGGGGGGGGGGGGCGAGGCCAGGGCTGAGCAAGGAAGTACAGGTCATGGGGAGGGTGTGAGGGCCTCCACCCAGCTTTCTCTGAAGCTTTGCCTTCATGGGGGATGGGGGCCATTCTTCTTCCTCCCTGCCTCCTTTCACTTGTGATGGAGCAGGTGGGATGGAAACTCCCAGTGACCCAGCCCCTCCCCAAACATGAGAACCCTGGAAAGCAAGCACCCCGGGCTGCAGGGCTGGGCCCTCAGAGGTCAGCAGGGTGGCCCAGTAGCCTGACTGCGGGAACTCCACCAGGACCACTCATCCCAGGGCCCTCAGGTTGACACAGGGGTGATGGGGACTGTTAGACTGGCGAGTGGCCCATGAAGACTGAGAGGCCTGGCTGGGGCCTATGGTCCCTGCTCTACCCAACCCACCTGGTCCTATCCGACTCCCTGCCCCGACCAGTCTTGGCTTTGCTAGCTCACCCTAAATGAGCCCTAAGGTAGGAGAGGTGCCTGATAGAGCTTAGAGCAGAAAGCTGTATGAGCTCAGAGTAGGGCAGTCACCCTCACTTCAACCAGGGCTCCAAGGGCTGGAACCTCACATCTGAGTTCCTACATCCTGAGAACCCTGCACCTCTGGGCAACACTGAGAAGGGTCCTCATGCTGGCTTCAGAGGCAATGGGAAATCGTGGAGGTGTGTGTGGTGGGGGAGATGGCACCCCTGTCTGGGGGGTCCTGGGGAGGTGGACATCCTCTTCTTATCTACCCCCAACCCTCTGAATTCCTACCTCCTCCCCTCTCAAGCCCTATGATTTGCTATTCCAACTTGGTGTGTTTGTTTTTTTTTTTCATATGGTGTGGTTTTTTTTTTTTTTTAAAGATTTTATTTATTTAGGAGAGAGAGAGAGAGAGAGAGGGAATGAGCTAGGAGGAGCAGCAGAGGGAGAGAGAGAGAAGCAGACTCCCCACTGAGCAGGAAGCCCAATTCAGGGCTGGATCCCAGGAGCCTAGGATCATGACCTGAGCCAAAGGCGGATGCTTAACCGACTGAGCAACCCAGGACCCCCCATCTTGGTGTCTCTTGAGCAACCAGGGAAGGAGAGGAGTAGCTATGACAACTCAAGCTCTCATGACTCATTCAGCTCAGTTGGCTAAGGTCACTGCCTTGAGTTGAGCCCCAATGTGGACTAAGTGCTGGGCATATAAGATGGCCTGTTGTTCAGTGGAGAATAACTGTGTTCAGGGGTGTTTACAGGGGACAGGGAGAAAAGTCAAGAAAGAGGGTCAGAAGAGGCTTCCTGAGAGGCAGAATAGAAGCTGAGGCCTGAAAGCCGAGTAGGGACTCACTGTAGGGTGGGGACACTGTGACCCCTTCTAGGTGTTTAGATGGCTGATTAGGGACCCACAAGGTGAAACCAGCTCTTTAATGGATCTTGTCTGTTAATGGATTTGGTTTTCAAGGTCAGAACCTTATATTGCAGATTTTCTTGAACCAGGGCCATCTGCCCAGGCCAATCCAGTAGTGGTGGTCCGGTCAGCGGGCCACCCCTCAGGCTCCATCTTTGTTGGGGCAGTGCTTGACATAGGATGAGTCAGGAGGAGGATTTACCGTAGAGTAACACATGCCATTGAGATGCACCATGTCATTTAATCATCTTTTTATGGAGTTGGTTATCCTTTGTTATTCATTCTGCATGAGGCTTAGAGAGGTCGTAAAATTAGCCCCAAGACAGACATATTGCAACATCAGAACTGGGATCAACCTGGAAGTTCTGGCTGGCTTAAAACACATGCCCTTCTTGATGCCCCGGCTGTTTCTTGTGTTGGGTAGCTGGCCAGAGCCTGGGAGTATTGGGCTGAGCCTGGGGACCCTATGTTGGCCATAGTCTCAGAGGCAAGGGTGGGAGGGGCAGAGCAAAGGGGGCTCAGCTGAAAGTAATGAGCAAAGCACCCTTGTACATGTGCAAAATAGTCGGGGCTCTGTTGTGCCCAGGATGTATCAAGGGCTCAGATTAGCTACATGCCTCCAAGTTTGACTCTTCCAATGGAAGGCTCTGTGAATCAGCCCCAAGGAGGCCCCTCACTGGTCTAGACTCCACAGGGCCTTCAGAAATGAAGAGGTTATTCTGGGAATGACTTGTTCCCATCAGAAATCCTGACCATGGGGAACCAAGCCCACCGGAAAGGACCAAACCACCAGCTACCCCCTCGTCTAGGCTCTTCAAATGACCCTGAGCCTAGTCCTCCCCTGGCCTCCTCACCCTCCTCCCCCAGCCCTGTCTTAACTCCAAGTTGGCCTGTTTGTGAGGGAGTTGGGGAGCTTCCAGCCTGGGATCAGCCTTCATCCTATAGCCCACCTCCTCTCTGCACTTCCTCCCAACACACCTATCCCCTTATGAATTTGCCCCATACACACTCTACCCCATCTCTGCTTCATTCCCTCTGTCCCCACAGCCCCCTTCCCAGGCCTCATCCCAAAGCCTTCATCCCTCCCAATCGGTTTCACTAGTGACGGACACCCTGCTGATTGCCCTGTGGCCCCCACCCCCAGGTTCTGTCCCTGGGTGCCGATGTGCTGCCGGAGTACAAGCTGCAGGCACCACGCATCCACCGGGGGACCCTCCTGCACTATAGCCCCTTCAAGGCCGTGTGGGACTGGCTCATCCTGCTGCTGGTCATCTACACGGCCATCTTCACACCCTACTCGGCTGCCTTCCTACTCAGTGACCAGGACGAGTCTCAACGCGTGGACTGCGGCTACACCTGTAGTCCACTCACCGTGGTGGACCTCATCGTGGACATCATGTTCGTTGTGGACATTGTCATCAACTTCCGCACCACCTACGTCAACACCAATGATGAGGTGGTCAGCCACCCTCGCCGCATTGCCGTCCACTACTTCAAGGGCTGGTTCCTCATTGACATGGTGGCCGCCATCCCCTTTGACCTGCTCATCTTCCGCACTGGCTCTGATGAGGTGAGCAAACCCTCAGGCCAGCTGCTGTGGCCATCCCCTGTGCGCCAGCCTGGGGCCTCCCAGCTCCACAGTCCTGCGTACAGAGAGCACCTGGCATTAGATACCTTTGCCAAAGCAGGTGGGGGACCTCAAACATGTGCCATCTCCCAGCCCTGGAGAAGGACCAGCCAAGGCTGTGCCCTAGACCCTATGATCCAGAATTCTGACCCTTCTGGGATGGGCACGCCTATAGTCCCAGCCCCTTGTGCTGGCTTCTAAAGCCCACTTACCCTGGAGTTGCGAAGGGAATCCATAGACTGCTTCTGCAAGGCAGCCTGCCACCCCCTGCCACCCCCAGACCCTCCATTATGCCCACTCACTCCCCACAGCTGACATGAAGGCATTTTCAGGCTCTTCTCATAGCTTTTAATCCCACTGAGTCCTTTTGCCCACGTCCTTGGGATCAGCTTTCAAATCAGCTCTGCCTTCTGTGCTCCAGCCACCCCCTCAATAGCCTATCCAGTGGGCAGTGTCCATCTGACTCCCATGCCCGCCCACTTCCAGCCAATCTATCCCCGTTCTCTCCACTTCTGCTGCCCCTGGCTGAGCACTGAGGAGCCTTCTTAACCACCTCTGCCCCACCCCTGCACCTGCCAGCCTCACCCCTCCACACAGAAGCCAAGACCAGCTTCAGATAATCTATCTGACACTGTAGAACTTCAGTGGCTCCCCAGTGGCTTGAAATAAAAGCCAAGCTCTTTTTGGGCCTCAAGGTCCATAGGAGCAGCCCCTACCCACCCACCTTCCAGGCTCATTTCTCACCACCATCTTCCACTCTGCGCTCCAGGAGCAGCACTACACTTGGTTTCCCACATGGGCTGTGCTGTTTCACACCTCCACACCTGGTTTGGCTCACTCTACTCCTGTGCCTAGAATGCCTTTCCCTCTCCCTCCTGAGGCCTGCAGACTCAGCCTCATCTCTCAAGATTCAGCTCATGTGTCACCTTCTCTATGAAGCCTCCCCTGCCCTGCACCGCAGAATTGACCTCCCTTTTCTCTGCACTCCCCTGGACTTCTGTCCTCACAACCATAACACTGTTTTGAGCTTTAGGCTGAGAATTCCTTAACGTCCTGCCCTGGGCTGCACTGTGCTGTGCGAAGAGCCCAGAGCAGCTGCTCTATAAGTGTTTGTTGAATGACTGTGTGACCATATGCACAAGTGGACAAATGTGGTCCTAAGGGCAGCCTTTCCAGGGCTGACTCTTGGCCCCATGGTCCCCTCCCTGCCCCTTCAGACCACAACCCTGATCGGGCTGCTGAAAACGGCAAGGCTGCTGAGGCTGGTGCGTGTGGCAAGGAAGCTGGACCGCTACTCTGAGTACGGGGCAGCTGTACTTTTCCTGCTCATGTGCACCTTTGCACTCATTGCACACTGGCTGGCCTGCATCTGGTATGCCATCGGCAATGTGGAGCGGCCCTACCTGGAGCCCAAGATCGGCTGGCTGGACAGCCTGGGCGCACAGCTTGGCAAGCGCTACAATGGCAGTGACCCAGCCTCTGGCCCCTCGGTGCAGGACAAGTATGTCACGGCCCTCTACTTCACCTTCAGCAGCCTTACCAGCGTGGGTTTCGGCAACGTCTCCCCCAACACCAACTCTGAGAAGGTCTTCTCTATCTGTGTCATGCTCATTGGCTGTAAGTGCCCAGACCTTACCTATGGCATTCAATTTTTAGTTTCATAATGAGACATAACACAGTAACATTGTGTGTGATGGGGAAATACCAAGCAGGCAGCACAATGAAATTTTGCATATGTACACCTACTATACACAAAATTTACCATACTTACAACCCTTGCTATGTGCCAGGCACCAGGGCCAGCTACATTATTTGCAGGGCCTAGTACAAAATGAAAATATGAGACCATTATTTTTAAAGTCTTTTTTATTTTTATTTTTATTTATAATAGTCACATAGAGAGAGAGAGAGAGAGAGGCAGAGACACAGGCAGAGGGAGAAGCAGGCTCCATGCACCGGGAGCCCGATGTGGGATTCGATCCCGGGTCTCCAGGATCGCGCCCTGGGCCAAAGGCAGGCGCCAAACCGCTGCGCCACCCAGGGATCCCCATTATTTTTAAAGTCTTAAAGATTTCAAGAATGGTGACTTCAGAGCCAGGAATCAAGCATGGGACCCTTCTTAGCACCCAGGAAGCTGGCCCCTGCCAGGCACTTTTGTAAATGCTTGTCCAATGTGCACACTTCATTTTCGTCACTATCCTATGGGTGCCATATTACAAGCCCAGTTTACAGACCAAGAGACTGAAGATCCTAACTTGCCAGGGATTACATAGAGACCCAATTTTATCGCAGGGGACCAGCTCCCCTGGCTATGTGTGCTCCCAGGCCCTGCACTGTGCTGCCTACTTCCCAAGACACCTCGTCTAGCAACACAAGAGTCAGTGTGGAATTTTACACATAGATTAAGTTGTCATGTTCAGGGTATTTAGAGATGTGAAAGCCCAGAGAAACAAAAACAAGAAAAAAAAAATGGGTGAAAACAGAGACCCAGAGTTTTCCCTTTATTATACTTTTTTTTTTTTTTTTTTTTTACAACTTGAAGGACAAAACAAATCTGTACTAAAAAAAATCATTGCCCTAGTTCTCAGGAGTCTGGCCTCTGGGCCCAGGAAGGTGCCAAGAGACACAAGACAGAGGGAGGAGGGCAGGAAGCCCAGAGGCTTTTGTCCCTCGTGTGCCCTGGCGCTGTTCTGGGCACTCTGACTTGGCCCTGGACAGCGGGGCCCCTGATCAGAGAGGGCTTCTCGGGAGAAGGATGTCTGGAACAGGCCCTGGGGTGCTATGGCCTGGTGGGGCTGTGGAGGAGCTCACTACCAGCACCCCATGTACGGCCCCCCGGCTTCCTCACCCCAGCCCTCATGTACGCCAGCATCTTTGGCAACGTGTCTGCCATCATCCAGCGCCTGTACTCCGGCACTGCCCGCTACCACACGCAGATGCTGCGTGTCAAGGAGTTCATCCGCTTCCATCAGATTCCAAACCCCCTGCGGCAGCGCCTGGAAGAGTACTTCCAGCATGCCTGGTCCTACACCAACGGCATTGACATGAACGCGGTGAGCCCCTGCCGCCCTACCTCGGGTGGGGAGGGCGGTCCAGCTCAAGTCCCAGCTCCGGCCCAATGCCCCGGGGGAGGCCGAGGTCCTGCGGGCACAGGGCACCCCCAGACCCCTCCCCACCCGTTCCTCCAGCCTCCCGCTGGACGCGGCCGCCCCCTCGCAGGTGCTGAAGGGCTTCCCCGAGTGCCTGCAGGCCGACATCTGCCTGCACCTGCACCGCGCGCTGCTGCAGCACTGCCCTGCCTTCCGCGGAGCCAGCAAGGGCTGCCTGCGCGCCCTGGCCGTCAAGTTCAAGACGACGCACGCACCGCCCGGGGACACGCTGGTGCACCTCGGCGACGTGCTCTCCACGCTCTACTTCATCTCCCGTGGCTCCATCGAGATCTTGCGCGACGACGTGGTCGTGGCCATCCTAGGTGGGTCAGGCAGGGAGGCCAGAGCGGTATGGGTGAGTGTGATGGAAGTAGAGACGTCCTGCGTCCGGATGATGGTGGCACCTTTTACGGGTCTGCCATGTGAGCATGCCCGGTGGAGAGCTTTATATCCAGCTGACGGAATCCTTAAACCCAACCATATGTTCCATTTTCCTGATAGGGAAGTAGAGGCTCAGAGAGGTCATGCTGACAAGTGGCCAAACAGGGATTCCAGGGCTACGTGTCCGATTCTGAGTCCGGGAAGGGTACTACCTTCTTCCACTCTTGGGGAGCTCAAGAGTGAGAGGGTGAAGGTTTATCTTGGGTGGAGGGAGGACCCCAGGCTACAAGGACAGCTGGACACTTTGAAGGAAGGATATGAGCACTGGACAGGGGACAGATTTTGGAGCACACTCAGCCTCAGCTACTCACCAACCATGTGACCTTGGGCAGGTCACATCACCTCTCTGAGATGATTCTCATTTTCCATGCCTTCTCTCTGTCTTTAGCCCACCCCAAGACCCTGATCAGGATGTCAGCCTCTTCTTCCTTTGGTCTCCATGGCTGGGCTCTCCTCCAACCGCAATGTACAGAACCCCTCCAGTTCCTCTGTTCAGTACTCTCCCTTTGGCCTGGCCTTGGCTGCTGTTCACCAAACATGGGCTCAGCTTTCTTTTCCTCACCCTATACCCTCACCTGAGCTGCCTTGTTGCTCCTGCAATCTTAGTCTAATCTATGCCTCAAGGAGCCCCAGAGTGTTGTCCTGGCCCCAATCTCTCCTTAGACCAGAATATTCCAATCCTTCTTGGGTATGGCCACCATATATTCCACACACAGACCAAACAACATGTCTCAGTCTGAAATCAGCATCTTTCCTCAAAAGCTGTTCCTTCAGAATCCCCATCACTGTGAACTGTCTGTTTCCAGGGCCAGAGATCTGGGGGTCAACCAAGGGAGCACCCCTCATGGGGAGACATGGGAAGATTTTGAACAGAAAAGGAATATGCACAGATGTGAATTTCAGGTCACTGGCAGAAGCTGGAAGATTGGGGAGGGGGGTAGACCAGATGCAGGGACACAGGAAAGGAGCTCTTGACACCTCTCCAGGAAAGCTCCACAGAGGGCTGGAGCCAGGCAGGAACAAGGGGATGGATGTGGGACAGAGGGTATTAATGAGGGGAACAGACAGGAGTCTGTGGCTGCCTGGATGGTGGGACTGGGGGAGGAAAGGAGAAGGACACATGCTGCCATTCTGCTTGGATCACTTGCCTGGCAGATCCTGGGCATCCTTTAAGGCTGAGCTCAAGCCATGCCTTCCTCTGTGAGACCTTCCCTCATTCTCAGCCTACCTTAGGACAAAATGAGAGGATTTCAGTTCTCTAACTGAAACTTAAATTGGACTAGCTTCTTAATTATTAAATATTCATCATCCTTCCCACGTGGATGGCATTTCTAAGTGGAAATGGACATTAGATAATAATCCTTCACCTGCTGAATCACCATCATTTTACAATGCTGCCCAGATTTTGAGCTTATGGGTTTCCTATGTGACTCTGGTAAGTCCCTTCCCTCTCCGGGCCTCATTCCCCTCCTCCAGAGCAACCTTTGATCCTGTTCTCTTGGGCAACAGGTCTTGGCTTTCATCCACCATTGTCCATGCAAACCATTAGCACTCCTGGACTGAGGGGCTGCACTTTCCTGTGGGGAGTGGACGTCAGGCAATCATGGTCCCTGGCACCCCAGCCCTGGGCTCTCTGTCTGTGCTCACTGTGCAGCACACAGCTATTTCTTCTGCTCCGATTGCCTTTCTCCTGGGGGCTGATCCCTCATTGTCATAACCCAGCCCCCACTTCATGTCCTCTGTAAGTCCCTCCTCCCTTCCTCCACCATCCCTGGTAGATTTAGCCCTCCCTGTTCCTTAGCTCCTTAGCTCTTGGTTCTCCCCTGTCCTACGGCTCTGTAGATCATCTGCAAACCAGCTGGTTGTTTAGGTGCCTGTCTTATGGAGCTTTGGGGGCTCTTTGTGGGTGGGACAGCATCTTATTCTTTTTTTTTTTTTCAGCATCTTATTCTATGTTAACATCCTATGGCCAGCACAGTGGGCCTGACCCCAGGGGGGCCCGCTATCCTTGCCACATGCCCCAAGTATCACCAGCATATGTCCACTCTGGGATATCCATCCCCCCCATTGCCTTGCATCAGCCTGTCTGGTGCCTCTTACTATTTGAGGCTGTTTCTCCAGCATCACATCTGTTCCTCTGGACGGTCCAGTGTGGCAGGCAAGGCAGATATGGTTATACGGTTATACCCATTTTAGAGATGAGAACACTGTGGTCCAGAGAGGGGAAGTCACTTCCCTTGGCTTCCTCTGCTAAGGCCATGCTGGTTACCTGGCCCCATAGCAGGGTGTGGGAACACAAAGAGACAGGAGCCTCAGATCTTGCCTGGGGAGCACTGGGGTGCTCTCACAGTACCACCAGGCTGAGGATCGAGGAAGAGATTGAGGTGGGAGCCTTTGGTGTCCCTTCCTGCCCATTGTCCCCTGGAATGGGGGGTGGGGGGCTGGACAGGAACAGTGCCAAAGAACATGGAAAATAAGAGGGGGGCAGATTCTGACAGAGGGTGGTCCTGAGAGGCCTACAGACTGGTTTGTGTGGGGGGACCCACATACTGGGACAGGTATGTGCTCCCTGCAGAGCTCAGAGAACAAAGGAAAGGCAGGTTTCACATCAAACCACTCTACATCCCCAGCCAGCACAGCCAACCTTGACCCCAGAGCATGATCCCGAGCACCAAGCCCCAACCTGATGGGATCCTTGAAGTGGGGGAATTGGTGGTACAGGATCAAGGGTCCCTCAGGGAGGCTCTTCCAAGGAGACCTTGGAGCCAGACCCTGGAGAGACTTCCTGCTCCTCTGGCAGGAAAGAATGACATTTTTGGGGAGCCCATTAGCCTTCATGCCCAGCCGGGCAAGTCCAGCGCAGATGTGCGGGCCCTGACCTACTGTGACCTGCACAAGATCCAGCGAGCAGACCTGCTGGAGGTGCTGGATATGTACCCTGCGTTTGCAGACAGCTTCTGGAGTAAGCTGGAAGTCACCTTCAACCTGCGGGACGTGAGTCAGGGCTGGGTGGGCCAGGGAGGGGAATGGTCTTGGCCAGCTGGTAACGGGCAATGGAGGTTGCTGAGCACTTGGGCTGCCTGGCCTGAGGGAACCCATTTGACCACCTTCCTTGCTCTCAAACCCATCCTGCATCCCACACCATAATTTCTTCTGTGTCTACACCATTATGGCCAACATAATGCTAAGGATGATGATTATCAAGTACCAACTCCATGCTGAGCACTGGGCTTCTTTTACATGATCTCATTTAGTCTTCTCCTGGCACACGGTGTTATTTTTCCCACTTTCCAGATGGAGAAACTGAGTATCAGAGAGGATGAGTAAATTAACCAAAGCCATACCTCCATATAGTAAGCCAGACAGTCCAAAGGTTGGACCCAAGTTTGTGCGACTCCTTGGCTGAGGCTTTTTCCACCCCATGGCACCAAGCTGGAAGGGGAGCAGTGTCTACCATCCAGGGGCTCACAGAGCCAGGTCCCAGGGGTGCAAATAAGTGATAAAGCAGCCTCTCCTCTCAAGCTTATCACTCAGTGGAGGAGTTTATAACAACTCAGGGAAAATAAAGAGCCTAGTTAAATAACCAAGGAAGTCATGAAGAGGTGTGGGGAGACCAAATTTCTATGGAAACTGGAGTTACCAAGCAGTGGGACAGCCAGTACAAACTGGAAGTGTCCAGAAGGGACTGTATGGATGAGGCGGGGGGGGGGGGTGTCTGGAAACAGTTTGTGTGAAGGAGGGGGCAAGAAAGGGAGGACTGCAAGGAAGGCTTCTCCCCACCCACCCCCACCCCTACCAAATCTTGCTACTCAAGGCTGCCTCTTCCAAGACTCATGGTGGGGTGGGGGCAGGGCAGGGGGAGATCTGCACATCTCCAAGCCCCTGTTAATCTCCTGCCCACCCACACAGGAGACAACCTACAGGAAGCTGCCGGGAGCTTCAGGGGGAGCCCGGCCACCTGTTACCACTTTCTCACCTAGTTGTCTCAAGGGCCTTGGGGGTGGGGGTGAGGGACAGGGGAGAAAAAAAGATGCCTCGTCCCAGCTTTGGTACCTATTACTTGATGCTCTTGTTCCCCACAAGGCAGGCGGGGGTTTCCAGTCATCACCCCAGCCAGCTCCAGGCAACCAAGACCACCAAGGCTTCTTCCTCAGTGACAACCAGTCAGGTAGGCAAAGCCAGCCCCCACCAGTGCCTGCCCTACCCCAGCCCGAAGCCCCTGCCCAGCCTCTACCTCTTTCAGGTCCTTCCCCGATCTGCCTCATCTTGGGAGAGGCCTCCTTAGCCCCTTGATGAGAGGCGAGGTGCTTTCTCTCCTAGGCTCAGTAATAGACACCCTTGTCTCCTTCCTGCCCCTGTGTACTCAGAGCCTGAGTGAGGGCTCTTCCCAGGGATGGATATGGGCCAGCCCACTGGGGTTCCACATCAGAGCACCAGGGGATTGGCTGGGCTGCAGGCTCCTGGACAGTGAAGCCAGGGCTGGACTGTCTCCATCCATCTAGCATCCCCAAGCTGGAGCCCTAGCTCTCTTCCCAGGGCTACTGGGACTTTCTGGGACCTGGAAGGCAGACCTTTATGGGGATAGGACCTTATTATACTCCAGGGGGCCCAGGTAAAGAGATCCAATTTTCCCATCCTGTGTTCCCATGGCCAGTAGGGGAAGGGGATGGGCTCTGTCTAGGCCATGCCTGTGGATCCAGCCGGACCAAAGCTCAGGCTTTCTTTTCCTTCCTACAGCTGCAGCCCCTTCCCTGAGCATCTCAGATACATCTGGCCTCTGGCCTGAGTTGCTGCAGCAAGTGCCCCCAAGGCCAAGGCACAGCCCCCCAAACCCTCAGGGAGACCCAGACTGCTGGCCTCGGGAGCTAGGCTCCAGGCTAGAGCAGCTCCAGGCCCAGATGAACAGGTGAGTGTCCTGTGGGCCAGGGGTCCCAGCGGCTGCAAAGAGCAGACCCAGCAGTGGGCTAGCCACGGGTGCCCCCTCTTGGTGACTCAGGGACATCACTGGGTACCCTGTGGGTTTTAGAATGGCAAGCCCTTCTCTATGTCACTAAGACTAGTTCTTTGGATGGCTTGTCCTAACAAACCCCGGAATGGGCCAAGGAAGCCTTTTTGGAAGAGGGGCATAATGTGGTGCAGAAACAAATTCCAGGGGCTCTTGGAAAGGGGGTGTGGCCCGTGGATGGCAGGGCTTTGGTGGTAGAGTGAGGGCTTGGGGCAGGATAGTCCTAGGCTCCAAATCTACCTCTGCAACTGACTAGCAAGAGTGTGGACAAGTTACTTAACTACTCTGAGCCTCCATTTGCCCTTTCATGAATTGGGGATAATCAGAATACCCATACCAAAGCTTCCTTATGAGGGCTAAATGAGTGTGCACAGTGTCTGGTCACTGTTATTATTGAAGTCCGGGATATGCTAAGGGAAATTTTGGCAGGGGCTGTGGATCACAGCAGGGAAATAACTTCTAGTAGCTCCCAGGCTATCATTCAATCCAGCAGGAATGGCATGCAGGCTACAAAATTGAGAGCTGCCCTCAGGCCCTGAACTGTCCTCCCTTACCCTGATGCTGACTCTGACTCTGACCTTGACTGTGGGGCTCTGTCTGGCAGGTTGGAGTCCCGCATGTCCTCAGACCTCAGCCGCATCCTACAGCTCCTTCAGCAGCCCCTGCCCCCGGGTCACACTGGCTATATCCTGGGAGCCCCTACCTCCGATGACCCGGCCTTGTTTCCTACAGCCTCAGCCACTCAGAGTCCAGGAACAAGGTTGCCCCAGGGCAGTCTGACTCCTGCCCAGGTGAGCAGATGAAGGGATCCCTGGGGGCTTTCCTGGAGGTAGCTGTGTGTCTGCCCCACCCTGAACTTGGTTTCAATGTGGCATCAAGCCCAGGGCCCCTGGGGTCTGAGAGCTGCTGTGGCTTCTGTTGTCCTCCTTTATGTCATGACAAGCAGCCCTGACAGGTGGTGACAAAGCCTGGACTGTGACCACAGACCCCACAGCTGGGGCAGGGGCAACAGGACACAGCTCCTGCCAGTTCCCATCTCTGAAGTTGGTGGCCTCTTCCTTTCTTGCCCTCCACCCCCATCCCCAGGTCCCAAGCTGTGGTGACTTGGACGAGTTTAGGCTGAAGCAAAGGAACTCCTCCTCCAGGGTGCCTACCCTGGTCACGGCCACAGACAAAATTCTCACACTATCCTCAGAACGGGAGCAGCCTGAAGGGATCCTGTCACCCCGAGCCTCACCTCTTCATCCCCTTGAGGTACAGGGACTCATCTGTGCTTCCCGCTTTCCCTCCCTTCCTGAACACCTGGGCCCCGTCCCCAAGCAGCTGGAGTTCCAGAGACATAGCTCAGATCCTGGATTGACAGGGAGTTAGAACTATTGAAACCCCAAGAGAAAAGATACCATGAGGGGACTGAAGGTGGGTGAGAGTTAAGGATTTGGGGGAGGCAGACAGCTGCCAAATTGGCCTCTGAAAAGCATCCCCCTACCCTAGCTACAAACTGCCCACCCAAGTGACCCACAATGGCATGGGTGAAGAGGCTTGGGACTTTCCTAGACTCCTCTAGGGCTCTGTTTAGACAGTAGGCCTAGTGGAGGGTGGGTGAAGCTTGGGGGTTGAGGTAGCTTACAGGCCAGAGGACTCTGCAAAGAAAGAAGTTTCCGATCTGTGTGAGAACCTTGCTCTCGGCTGGGTGCTATCACAATGTGGCTCAGAACTAGCCACCTCTTCATGGCCTAGCACCCAAGGTTAGTGAGATCTCCTGTCAAGAGACTTTGAACTGGCTGGGGATGAAAATGTCCTCTGTGGTGAACACATCAGGGCACAGAGCTCCAGCCCCCAGCCACTCTGCCCCTCATGGTTCTATAATAACCTTTGGGACTCTACCAAGCAGTGGAATATCTCACAGCTAATAAAGTCTGCACATTTCACGTTGGGCAGGGTGTGTTATTTACCTGAGGGTCATCAAGTCCTTGACTGTGCTGTGACTCCAACAGCTGTGGTCTTCTTCAAGCCCCTCTCACAGGATTTGTGTGTTGCGGACCTGAACGTACTCTGCTGGGCCCAGGAGCAGCCAGGAGCATGGGGCTTTTAACCGGGCTGGGGTAAAGGGAAACGGAGAGGCTCTGTCTTAGTCACCATCAAGAATCATGACACGAGCCAGCTTCCATAGTGCTCACCCTGTGCCAGGACCCTGCTGACAGCTCTGCAGATATGAGTTCACTAAGCCTCACCACAATCCTATGGGGTTCATATTGTTAGTTCCATCTTAGAGATGAGGGATCAGGAGAAGAAAGGCTAAGAAAGCATAAGGGGAACTTCTGGGGTGCTAGTATTGTTCTTTTTTTTTTTTTTAAGATTTTATTTATTTATTCATGAGAGACACAGAGAGAGACAGAGACATAAACAGAGGGAGAAGCAGGCTCCTTGCAGGGAGCCCAATGTGGGACTCCATCCCTGAACCAGGGATCACACCCTGAGCTGAAAGCAGACAACTGCTGAGCCACCCAGGCATCCCTGCTAGTACTGTTCTGCTTACCGATCCAGTCTCTGGTTACAGAAGTGTGTTTCAGATTGTGAAAATACATGCACTTCTTTTTTTTTAAAAAAGATTTTGTTTATTTATTCATAGAGACACACAGACAGAGGGGCAGAGACACAGACAGAGGGAGAAGCAGGCTCCATACAGGAAGCCTGATGTGGGACTCCATTCCGGGTCTCCAAGATCACACCCCAGGCTGCAGGCGGCGCTAAACCGCTACGCCACCGGGGCTGCCCAATACATGCACTTCTATGTGCAAATTATACTTCAATTAAAAAAAAGGAATCTTGCCTAACATGGGAAAAAAAGGACACACTTTCAACCCAGATGGTCTGGCTTGAAAGCACGTGCAGTTAATCACTCCAGTGAAATAAGCTGGCCAAAAAATACCTGGTCACCGATCCTTAGTCCTTTTTTGGTGTTCTTTGAAAGAATTTTGAAAATGAATCCCTCCTATCACATACACATTTTTTTAAATTAACACTTGAAGTATTTTATTGATAAGCTTAACCAGTTGCAAGCATGTAATTTCCAGGGTATTGTGAATATTGATACTTTAGAAATTGCTTCATTTAAATTGATCCAATTAGGCCCACGTAGCATAGTGATTTGAGAGCCAACACCATTCTTTTTTTTTTTTTTTTTGGTTACGTAGGCTCCATGCCCAATGTGGAGCTTGAACTCACAACCCTACGATCAAGAGTCACGTGTCTACCAACTGAGACAGCCAGGGGCCCCTAACATCATTCATTTAAAAAATATGAGAATAAACTTTTTAAAACATTATTCCTTTTCCTCTTCTCATAATTCCATTCTATTCCTACCACAGTTTATGCTACATGTAATTTATTTTCATGTTAAGGTCTATTATTGATAACTTGTTCATAACTGTTTGCAACAAATATACATATATATGCATACATCTTAAAATTAAATTTTTGGAGATGCCAGGGTTGCTCAACAGCTGAACTTCCGCTTTTGCCTTCCACTCAGGGTATCATCCCTGAGTTCCTGGATCAAGTCCCACATCTGGCTCCCTGCAGGGAGCATGCTTCTTCTTCTGCCTATGTCTCTGCCTTCTCTCTGTGTCTCTCATGAATAAATAAATAAAATCTTAAAATTTTTTTTGTAAACTTAACAAGGCTTTAGGGATTATGCTTATTAGTACAGAGTTGCTCAATAGAAATATATTTCAAATTTTTTAAAATTACTTTTTTAAGTTTTTTGTTTAAGTAATCTCTACACCCAATGGGTGGCTTGAACTCAGGACCTGGACATCAAGAGTCAGATGCCCTACCACCTGAGCCAGCCAGGAGCTCCAAATATATTAAAATGTTTTATAGGAATTAAAATTAAAAAAAAAGAAATTAAAATTTTATTGGGAATGCATGCTTAGTTAGGGTGGGGTATTTTTCCTCTCATTAGCTCGTGTGTGGATGCACATCACTTTCTTATTAGAACGAGACAAGGTTTAGCAACACTTTTATACCCATTTTCTTTCCTTTTTTTAAAAAAACTTACGCAAAGGGGCACCTGGGTGGCTTATTGGTTGAGCATGTCTACCTTTGGCTCAGATCAAGATCCAGGGGTCCAGGGATCAAGTCCCACATGAAGCTCCCCGCAGGGAGCCTGCCCCTCCCTCCCTCTGCCTGTGCGTGTCTCTCATGAATAAATAAAATCTTTAAAATAACACACACACACACACAAACTTAAGCAGAGAAAATGTGCTCAAACAAAAAGTAGATGGACCACTACAGGGTTTGTTATATATAGCAGCCACTCAATTCTTTCTGAGTTGTTCAACAGTCCACTATATTTAAATCCATATTTAAATCCATATTTTCATTGTGTTGAAAGCAAAGCATTGGAAACCATTTAAACTATAAAGAGATGTTACCTAGATTAGGCCCTTCTCCATTACATTTTTTTTTTTAAAGATTTATTTATTCATGAGAGACAGAGAGAGAGAGAGGCAGAGACATAGGCAGAGGGAGAAGCAGGCCTCATGCAGGGAACCCGATGCAAGACTTGATCCCAGATCCCAGATCCCAGATCCCAGGATCACGCCCTGAGCCGAAGGCAGATGCCCAACCGCCGCTGAGCCACCCAGGCGTCCCGCCCTTCTCCATCTCAAACTGAGGACACAGATCTGTGCAAGGGCTTCATCAGCTTTTTCCTTGGGCTCCGCTGCGGGGAAAGGCATGGAATGAAGGGGGAACCGACAAAAACTTAGGGCAAGTTGGGTCGCTGACTTAACTTTGACCAACGCTGAAATTCGGAGCATTTCTAGAATGGCCAGGAAAGCATAGGAAAGCCTGACTACACATGCAGGTCGGTCTGCAAAGGCGTGTCCGCCGCCTGCCTTTGAGGATCCTGGGAGAGCAGCTCTCCAGTCTACCGGTCTACCGGAGGAGATTAGGGTGATTCCCGTTGGCTCTGGCCAGGCCGTCAGGCCGCAGGCCCCCGGCTAAGGGAGACTGTAAATTTCTACTGGACAGCGTGGAGAAGCCGCTCGGAATGTCAGCTGCAGCGAGAAAGTCAGAGCAGGTCACACAGGAGGTTTCACTCTCAGAGACTTGGCCTAGAATTTGCAGGCCTGCCCCCGCCGCAGCTAGCTCGCCCCCAGGCCACCCACGCCCCCATTCACCCGCACTGCGCCGTTATCTCTCTGACTGACATCCCTGTCAGCCAATCACCTTTGGGGCTGAGAAAGCGCCTGCCCCCCCGAAATAGGGCGGGGCAAGTCTTTGGAATGACAGACACTTACGCCAATAGGAAAGAGTTTCAGAAGCTACGGCTGCCCTAGCCAATGAGGAGAAGGAACCTTTCGAAAGAACAAGTCAGGCAGCCAACGGCCGGCGCCGCCACGGGGGTCGCGTGGCTTCCGTTTCAGGAGGGCGGGGCGGGGCTTCAAACGGAAGGTGGCTGTTGTCCGAGCCCAAGCAGGTTGGAAACTGGGGGTCGGGCCCGGCAGTCGTTGTCTGTCGCCGCGGCCCCGCTTCCGGGCTAGGCCGTCCCTGCCCGCCCCCGCCCCGCCTCCCTGCGGACCCCTCAGTCTCAGGCCCGGCTCCCCGCCTGACTCGCGCCCGGCCCGCAGCAGCTCGCTGTCGTCCCGGCCCGCACTGCGGCCCCGCCGCCGCCACCATGTCCCTGCACGGCAAACGGAAGGAGATCTACAAGTATGAAGCGCCTTGGACCGTCTACGCCATGAACTGGAGCGTGCGGCCCGACAAGCGCTTTCGTCTGGCGCTGGGCAGCTTCGTGGAGGAGTACAACAACAAGGTGGGCCGGGCAGGGGCTCGGAACCCAGCTGGCGGGGAGCGGGCCCCGGGAGCACCCTTTCCGGGCCGGAGCCCAGACCCCGGGACCCTGCCGCGGACTTGCCTTAGCGCTCCCGGAGTGGTTCCTCAGAGTCTGGCCCTGTGCAGAAGCTTTCGCACTCATTGTCTCGTTTAATCCTGACAGCATTCCTATGTAGTCAGGAGTGTAATTACCCCCCACCCCGTTTTACTTATGGGGAAACTGAGGCACCGTGTTGTGACTTGCCTGAGTCAGACAGCTATTTCGCGGGACAAATGGCCCTCAAAGTCGACTTTATCCCCCCAAGGGCTACGTCATTTATCACTCCAGTCCTCTCTCTTCCCGCCGCTTTGCTTCAACTTGCGGGGCGGAGAGGGATGGCTGTGAAGAAAGGTGCTGGCGCCTCAGTCGGTGGTCATACACTCTTGGCCACGCTAGATTTCTGTTAGGGCTGTTCAGTGTGCAGGCTTCCCCGACTCCTACTCCCATCCTCAGGTGCTATTCATGGATTCCCCCTCCCCGGCTCTTCTGCTTAACTGCTGTTGCTGCCTCTTAAAAGCGATCTCTTTTTGGAAGTTTTGTTCTGTGACCGTGATCCTGACACATTTTCAGATAATTCTATTTCAGAATAGAGGAGGACATGTTCCTTACCTTTTCTTGGCTTCTTTCATGCTGATGCAAAAGTGTAACCTGAGTAGTAAGTCTTTCTGGACATTGACAATTTGAGGATCTTTCATAGATGCACAGACAATAGGAAAAATCTTTTTAGCTGACATTGCAGCATCAATATATTTTTGAAAGTTGTTGAATGTGTCCGTAGGAAGAATTTTATTTCCTTTATCCCTTAATCTTTCTATTTACTGTATTAAACACTGTGAGAGTGAGAACAGAGCAACTGAGAGCCTTGGCTAGTGGTGTTAAAGCCTTCTTCAACTCCTGCTTGACACCATGAACATCAGGACTCAAGAATAAAACTGTGCGTACAGTGATAGGCATGGTGCAGGGGAAAAAGCCAAGTGGAATTTGGTTCTGTCTAGTCCACTAACTAGCTGTGGGGTGTTGCACAGGTTAATCTTATTATTTCTGACCTACAGTTTGTTGTAGGAAGAGTTCTTTTTTACACATAAAGGTCTTATCAAAAAACATTTGTGCATTGTAAGTTTGTTTACAGATTTCCGGAAGCATTTCTCTAGAGTCTAGGTCTCAACTTTGCATGCATGAGCTGGGGGTGCGAGAGGGAGAGGGACAAGCAAACTCTCCCCGCTGAGCGGGGAGCCCATTGTAGGACTTCATCCCAGCACTCTGAGATCATTACCTGAGCTGAAGGCAGATGTTGAACTGTTTGAGCCACCCAGGTGTCCCTCTAGAATCCCCTTTGAGAAACTGATGAAAACGAAGGACTCTCATTGCCCAGATATAATATACACAATTTACACACAAATCCCAGGGACTGCACACTGATACTGAAGTCTCCCTATTGTCTACAGAAAGCAGAGAGTCCTGAGCAAGACATAGTTTTATTTTCTGTATTGGCTCCCACTTCCTTATGCCCCATAGTGGATAGCAGAATGGAATGGAATTCAAGGTCCTGATGTGGAAACTATGTTAGTAAAATTGAGACCGCTAGAACTATTATTTAAGAATATGTGTTTAAAAAAAAAACAGTAAAATATATCTTTCATAGGGCTTGAGTTTTTTTTACTCAAATTGGTGGCCCCTTTTTTCTCATAAGGTCTTCCAGAGTCAATTTGGGTAAGATGAAGCTGCCTCATTTCTAAGAAAGGAGGAGCTAAGCCACAGTTAGGCTCCTGGTACAATCAGTGAAGTAACTGGGGTTAACCTCACTTATAGGAACTCTACCCCAAAGTTTGTCCTTTCATTTAGCAACCTAGTGGAACTCCTTTGTGCCAGGCACACCGGAACTATGGGTCTCAGTAGTGAAATGTAAACAGATAATCCCAGTAATCATGAGATAAGCAGTTATTTCTATCTTAACTCGTGGGCATGATGTAGGCAAGCCAGTACCTTAAAGCTATTTTTGTGCCCCAACTTCTCTAAGTCAGGGTTCTTAAAGTGTGTGTGTGTATATGCGGGCGTATGCATGCTATGGACACCTTGGGAATCTGAAGCCAGTAGACCTCTTTTCATAATTACATTTTCAAATGCATAAAATACATAGGACTACGAAAGGAAATTGATTATATTGAACTACGGTTATCAAAAACATTTTTTAAAAAGTGGAGTTATAGTAACAGGTACTTTTTTTTTTAGGGAGTGGGGGAGGTCCAGAGAGAGAGAGAATATCTCAAGCAGACTCCCTGCTGAGTGCAGAGCCCCTGGATGGGGCTTGAGCATGATCCTGAGATCATGACCTGAGCCAAAACCAAGAGTTGAACATCTAACTGACTGAACCACGCAGGTGCCCCTGTACTTTTTAATTAATTCATTAGATTACACCATCCAGTGTAAATATGACTATACTTTTAAAGTAGTGTGAGGATAAATAGCATTTCAAGATGGTTAATTATAGTAATGTGATATGATAAAAATATGATTTCTGTTAGTGACAAAGTCAGATATTGAGTTGGTTGTCAGTAGTTGTCTCCCTTCATAATGGAAGGAAATGCTAAATTTCAGCCAGAGGTTAGTGAAAATATGAAATGTGATTTTCCAGTTCAAGTTCATGGACCTCAAGTTAAACCCTGATGTAAAGGATCTGTGCCTAGGGGCTGGTGAGTAGTAAATACCGCTCTAGCACAATGCCTCTTAGGCTCAGTTTTGGACAAAACTTTTACCAAGGAGGTGCTGGACTTCACAATTTAGAGAAATTTAAAAGTTATTGGTTGGAATTTTCAGATCTTTGTTACCTGCTTGCTGTCGATAGTGATTACCAGCAGAGGGCAAAATAAATGGACACAGCTTTTAACATTGATGAAAAAAAGAAATGATGAAAAAAAAAAGATGATCCAGAAATGGTCATCTTTTTTATTGTGGAGACACTGACATGAGAATACATGATTATAATTTCTAAAAGGTTTGTAGTAATGTAATCATATTTTTCCTATAGTAAAATTATTTGTATTTGTAGTTCAGTAGAAATAAATTTTACTAGTATTTCAACAACTTGACTTTCAAGTGTTCCATCATCTGAATAAATTTGGGAATTGTTTTAGAGTAAAGAGCCAGATTCTATCAACTACATTTGGAATAAGAAGTCTCATTATCAGTATTTGTGTTTCATCTTTTTGTGGTCTCTACTGGGGGATATAGCAGCATTGGTGTTGGAGTGATGGTTTTCTAAATTTTAGTGTGTTTGAGATTCCTCTGAGGGATTTGCACATTCCTGGGCTCCACCTCTGAAGTTAACAGACGCTCAACTGAATCAGAAATAGGTGGTCCAGATGGCACTCTAAGAACATTACCCTAGGATTACTTTGGCATCTGCTGACCAGAGGCAGGAATCCTATCTTTCTGTATCTAACATGCACCTGAACTTTGATTCTGCTCTTCTATCCCATGCAAAAAGCTCTATTACCAGATAGTCCCTTTGAGGTATTTGGTGTTGAGGTTTCAGTCCTACCTCTTCCCAGTTTTGTGTGGCTTTGGGCAAGTTAATGTTTGTGCCTGTTTGCTCATCTGTAAGATGAAGGTAATAAGTAATACTAAATGGAGTTAATATATATGTAATGCGTTTAGGAACTCTGCCTGGGACATACATGGTAAGCAATTTAGAAATGTTGGCTGTTGTTATTTAATCATCATTACTGTATATGTATCATTGAAATATAATCAAGGAGAATTATATAGGTGTTATATAAATGTTACTTATATTTTCCAGAGAGGAATCAAGACCCCAGGCCAGAAAGCTACCTTAAAATATCATGTTCATTACTCTGCTTTTTAAAGACCTGGAGGAAAAAATTCCCTTGATTCCTTTCAACTAAATCCATTTTTGTGGTCTAGAAGCTTCTTGTAGTCAGACTCAGGTACTGTAATATACCAGTTTAAGCCCATTTTCTCTTATTCTACCTGGCTTAGACACAATAGCTGGTATTAGAATGCTGGTACATCTTCTGAGTTTTGACCATATCTATGATCTTTAGACAGGTGGTATTTGCTGTTTTAGGGCAAAAGATGGTACCAGTTCCTGGGCTTCTTTTCACTTATTTGCATGTTTCAGGGTTGGTTTTGAATAGAATTGGCAGATTGATAGGGGTTTATTTTTTCCTAATATTTATCTAGCTGACCATCATGCTTTAAGATTTAGCATCTAGAAAACATTTTGAGGTTCTGAAGAGAGAAATAGGTATACCTGATGCTTTTTGAAAAATACTGGTAGTGAATCTGGATAAGACTATCTTGTGCTTGAAATACACATGGGACGACTGCTTGCCTTTTCGGCCTGTGTTGATGCCTCTGAGATTTTAAAGTAGTTATTTTATCTATTTGGCACATAATGATTTTGACTCTGGCATATAAATTTTCGTTCCTTAGTATTTGTGGCAGCCCTTCAGGAATCTCTTCATTTAATCCAACAGATATGTATTGAACACATACTTAAGTGTTTTAGGCACAATTATGATACTTAGTAGCCTTCTGTGGCCTTTGCTACCAGATAGAAAATTGGCAACAAAAAAGACAAAGTGTTTTAGTACACCTAAGTATTTATGATAGATAGAATTTTGCAGTGCTCCATCAGTCCCTGTCAAGACTGTCAGCCAGGGGAATTTAAAATATAAAAGTCTTCTGATTTTAACTTCCTCCTTTCTTTTTTCTAGACAGTGAGAGGACTAATTCCTCCATGGGACCACTGGATAAAAGTGCTGCTGCTTTATTACTTTTTGTCATAACCTGGTTCATACAGACTTACTGGAGAAGCTGTGATTTGAGCAAGGAATGAATCTGTGTTCTGTAGGTAGTCTGGCTTGCCTGAGGCCAGGATGCTAGAGCTGTTGGCTTAGTCTCTGAGCTGACAGGGTACTATGACAGAATTCATCTCAGAGTTTGACAAGGCAAGGCTCCTCTGCAGACATTGATCAACAATACTCAGTCAAGAACAGGCTTGAAGGGAGGACAAATGGAAAAGATTAAGAAAAGCTGGTTTATTCTCACAGGATTTTGCTTAGCTGATTTTGGTTATATTAACAATCATAGAAAATGTTCCACTGACTGGAGTGGCCTATTGATTTGCATAACTTGGGGCTTTAACACAATTACATATATACGGAGGTGCCTGAGTGGCTCAGTTGGTTAAGTGACTCTTGATAATGGTTCAGGTCTTTATCTGAGGGTTGTGAGATCCAGCCCCACTTTGGGCTTCATGCTGGGTGCCTACTGGAGCCTACTTAAAAAAAAAAAGAAAGAAAGAAAGAATTACATGTATATACACATTCATCTTCATGTTCTGATACTAGCACTGTGTGTAATAAAGTGAAATACAGTTTCCTTTCTCAGGGAGCATGAAATAACAAGATAGGCATGACATCTTTTAAATTTTTTTAAAATGTAAGATGTGAATTTTACTATGTGAATAGTAACTTATGTTGTTACTCATGAAAGCATTTGAAGGTGAAGACGTGGTCATGTCTCTTTGCAGTAAATATTTTATGTTGCATATAGGCTTATTTAGAGATTTATTTACTTATTTTATAGAGAGATTGGGGGTGGAGGTGTGGGGGCAGGGGGATAGGGAAAGAGAATCTCAAATAGGCTCCACACCGAGCATGGAGCCTGACATGGGGCTCTATCCCATGACCCTTAGACCACGACCTGAGCCAACCAAGAATCGGCTGCTCAATTGACTGCACCACCCGTGCACCCTGCATATATGTGTCTTAGGAGACATTTGACATAATAATATCCATTTTGACATAGTAATATCCACGGTTTAGGGCAGCCCTGGTGGCTCAGTGGTATAGAGCCTACCTTTGACCCAGGGCATGATCCTGGGGTCCCGGGATCAAGTCCCACATCAGGCTCCCTGCATGGAGCCTGCTTCTCCCTCTGCCTGTATCTCTGCCTCTCTCTCTGTGTGTGTCTCTCATGAATAAATAAATAAAATCTTAAAAAAAAAAAGACTTTATGGAAATAAAAGTTTAAAGTAATGAGTTTAAACTCTTTCTCTCAAGAAAAATGAACACAAAACATTGACACTGAAAACTTTCCTAGGAAAGTTGCTCAGTTTTAAGGATGAAGAAAGAATTGGGCAGCCAGGCAAAAACAGTTGAGTCCTCTTGAAGAGGAGAAATTAGGTGTACCACATTTGATGACAGAAGGTAATTGAGCAATGTCTACAAATGTGCAATTATTATAGATTGTGCCACTATAAATACCTGAGAATATGCTTAAAAATATAGATTTATGTTGTAAAAATAATTCACTTAAAAAATATTTTATTCATTTATTTGAGAGAAAGAGAACAAGTAGCAGGAGCCACAGAAGGAGTGGCAGACGGACAGAGAGAAGCAGGCTCCCTGCTGAGCAGGAAGCCCAATACAGATCTAGATCCCAGGAACCTGGAATCATGACCTGAGCCAAAGGGAGATGCTTAACCAACTGAGCCACCCAGGCACCCCAAAATAATGCACTTTTAGAAAAGATAACTCAATTTACAAAAATGGGCCATGTACTAAGAAAATAAATTTTTTAAGTTAAGGGAAGTCAGTTGATTAGGAAAAATCACTACATATCAAAACTTAAGGGAGGATGAGAGAACTGAGGCCCAGATATGATAAATGACTTACCCAAAGTGACATAGATGGTAAAAGCAGAGCCAGAATTGGAATATTGTTTGTCACCAGAGCCTTAAAAATAAATATATACAAATGTGGAAAAAAAAAAAAGAGAAAAAAGAACGTGTTGAAAAACAAAGGGAAACAATTGCCCTATCAGAATAAAATAGAATAAATACACTGGATTGGTATAGTTATAGCCAGAGAGATTATTGGAACCACACAGAATGTTCCAAAATGGATCTAAGTATATATAGAAATGTAGTATGTGGTAAGATAAAACCTTAATTCACTAGGAAAAAAATTAATAAATTATATTGGCATAATTGGCTGTCTGCTAGAAAAAATTAGAGCCTGCTAATTAATGTTGTATATTAAAATCAATTCTGGATCTAATATTTAAATGTTAAGAAAAGTCTCAAAAACAATAATAGAAGAAAACTGATTAGGAAATTTGTACTGAGGCAGTAGGGGTGAGCAGAAGAGAAGACAATCTTAAAACCAATCGCTAAATCCAGAGTCAAATAAGGAAAAGATTGGCAGATCATATTACATACAAATAAAACATTTCTATGTGAGGAGATAATGCTGTGGATAAAGTCAAAAGACAAATGGTAGGCCAGGGGAAATACTTTCAAAACATGACAGGTTAATGTGATAGAAAAATGGACCAAGTATAAATAGCTAGTTCATAGGAGCAAGTATGAATGTTGAATAAATAGGAAAAGATGCTCAACCTCACAGTTAAGGGAAATGAGAATTGACCAAGTAATTTTTTTTTCCTTTTAAATTGATAAAAATAAAGTTAACTGCTTCTAGTGTTGATGGTTTGAGGAAATGAACACATGCTGGTAGGAGTGTGAATTGCTATATCCTATTTGGAAAGTAATTCAGCATCCCATAAAACTAAAAATGCACATATCTTGGGATGTCTGGCTGGTTCAGTTGGTAAAGCGTGTAACTCTTGATCTTAGGGTCATGAGTTAAAGTTCCACATTGGGCTTGGGGATAGAGCCTACTTAAAAAATAAATTTAAGGGATCCCTGGGTGGCGCAGCGGTTTGGCGCCTGCCTTTGGCCCAGGGCGCGATCCTGGAGACCCGGGATCGAATCCCACGTCGGGCTCTGGGTGCATGGAGCCTGCTTCTCCCTCTGCCTGTGTCTCTGCCTCTCTCTCTATCTCTCTGTGACTATCATAAATAAATAAAAATAAAAAAAAAATAAATTTAAGAATTAATTGATTAAAAAAATAAAAATTTAAAAAAAGAATTAATTGATTAATTAAAGCAAGTATTGCTGCATTAAAATGAATAAATAAATACAATATGCATACCTTCTAATACAGCAGTCTCATTCTTGGGATTGGCCTTCAGAAATAAAGATAGCAGTATATAAGCACACACGTATGGGGCATGTTAAGTAGTGGCAAAAAAGGGAAACAACATGCATCATTAGGAGAGTTGTTGACCAACATAGTATGGTACATTTATTCCATGAAATATGTATGCATCAGTTAAAGAATGAGTTGGATCTCTTTATTTACCTGAGGGATGTCCTCATTTTGTTAAATTAATGAAAAGATTATAGCATTGGATATAGTATAGTATTAAAAGATTATAGCACTGGAACTTTTCTTTTTTTTTTTTTTTTAAGATTTTATTTATGTATTCATTCATGAAAGACACATACACACACACACAGAGGCAGAGACACAGGCAGAGGGAGAAGCAGGCTCCATGCAGGGAGCCCGATGTGGGACTCGATCCCGGGACTCCAGGATCACGCCCTGAGCCGAAGGCAGGCGCTAAACCGCTGAGCCACCCAGGGATCCCCAGAGTATTCCATTTTTCTAAAAGTTGAGAGAAAACCCTATACTTGTGTGTATATATGTTTGAGCATAAAGAAGCAATATACAGTAAATAATTGTGATGTTGTGCCCAAGATTGCAAATCTGAGAAACCACCACGGAGCCGACACTGATGCAAGCGCACGAGGGTTTATTAGCAAGCTCGTATGCATAACACAGCGGAGCAGGGACTTGGACCCCGAAGTGGGTTACAGCTGGGTTTTTTATGGGCTGGTCTAGGGGATTTTCAGAAGGGGTGGAGGAATTGGAGGAATTTCTCAAGTTCTGTTTACAGTCTGATATGGGACTTTCAAGGGCATTGAGCTCTGTTCTCATTCTAACATGGGACTTTCTGCCACTGGCTTGGGCTCTGTTCTCATTCTGATATGGGATTCCCTACCGAGGACATTCTGCAGTTTTTCCTGTAAAGTTCAGCTCTTATTCACAGGGGCCTAAGATGGCTGTACTTGTGCTAATGCTAACTTGAGGTGGAATGGCCTTAATTTTTCTCGGCCTCCACAGTAATCTATTGGGTATGGGATGAGGGGAAGTTATTCACTTTTTTGTGTACCTATACTTTGGTCTTATACAATGGTCATACATTTTATAATTCTTCAACAATCTACAAAAGTTAATTTATTTTTTATTTTTTTAAAAATATTTTATTTATTGGGATCCCTGGGTGGCGCAGCAGTTTGGCGCCTGCCTTTGGCCCAGGGCGCGATCCTGGAGACCCGGGATCGAATCCCACGTCAGGCTCCCGGTGCATGGAGCCTGCTTCTCCCTCTGCCTATGTCTCTGCCTCTCTCTCTCTCTCTGTGACTATAATAAATAAATAAATAAATAAATAAATAAATAAATAAATAAATAAATATTTATATATTTATTCATGAAAGACACAGAGAGAGAGAGAGAGAGAGGCACAGACACAGGCAGAGGAAGAAACAGGCTCCATGCAGGGAGCCCTATGTGGGACTCGATCCCGGGACCCCAAGATCATGCCCTGGGCTGAAGGCAGCGCTAAACCGCTGAGCCACTCAGGCTGCCCTACAGAAGTTAATTTAAAGAATAAGATAAACCCAATTAAAAGATCATGAAAAATTAATTTAAAAAGGTCATTTAGTTAGAACTTGTAAGTCTGAGCAAGAAAATATAGAAGATGTAAGGTATTAAGGGTAGAATTTTGGTGTCTAAATTCTACCAGTCACCACCTTTCCCCTTGGGAGCTTCTTATCAAGGAACTTATATACCAGTAGTAATAATAGCCAGAGGAGAAGTCTAGCCCCACCCACTCTGCTAATGGCTGAACAGGCACCTCCGGTATGATGCTACTCCCTGGTAAACTAAGTTGGAGAAATGCAGATTAGTCTTAAAACTTAAGTGAGACTTTCTGCTTTTCCACGTCTGATTTATGGGCAGATGCAACCTGACCTCACCTCCTCAGGTGAACGTGGAGAGAAACTGGAGCAAAGGATGACCAGATCCATGATGAGTAGCTGGTTTGCCTCTCCATCTAGGAGCAGGCTGGGCAAGAGCAGGTGCAGTTGTGCCTGCCTAACAGCAGTCAGGCCCCCTAGTAGGACATGTACACATGCCTGGCTCATGCTTTGGTCAGTTTAACAGTTGGAGTTCATTAGGGGTGGGGATGCTAGAGCAGAACTCCTCACCCTCAGTATTTTTTCCCATGGGGGACAGGGACAGAAACTCCCTTTCCTGTGGACATATGTGGACATATGGAGTAGGAGGGAGGGTGCAAGGATTGAGAGTGCTACTAATGGTTTTTTAAGACTATAGTCAAAAGCCTAGGTGAAGCATAGTTTTAAGGCAAAACAAAGTGCCAAACTTCAGGAGAATATCTGAATAATTAAATTCCTAAGGATTTTTTTTTTTTTTTTTGAGAATTGAAAATGTAGTCAAAAATCTATTCTCAAAAAAGCACCACTCTCAGAGTTTTATGGACAAATTTATCAAAGAAATAGTAATCATCTATAAGAGTTCCTATAAATCAACAAGAAAAAGATAGATACAACTCAGTAAACTGGGCAAATGTTTTAGGTCGGTGTTTTTATAGCATAATAGTGAAGAGCTTGGGCTGTGAGACAGGATTACCTATATTTAAAAGGCAGCTTCATGGCAGCCCTGGTGGCTTAGTGGTTTAGCGCCACCTTCAGCCCAGGACCTGATCCTGGAGACCGGGGATCGAGTCTCACGTCAGGCTCCCTGCATGGAGCCTGCTTCTCCCTCTGCCTGTCTCTCTCTCTCTCTCTCTCTCATAAATAAAATTAAAAAAAAAAAAAAAAGATTTAAAAGACAGCTTCAGGGGCACCTGGATGGCTCAGTCAGTTTGATGTCTGACTTGATTTTGGCTCAGGTTGTGGTCTCAAGTTCATGAAATTGAGCCCTGAGCCTGAGAGTCTCTGTTTCCCTCTGCCCCTCCCCCAGCGTGCACATGCACTCTCTGTCTCTTAAATAAATAAATAAATAAATATTAAAAATCTTTAAAAGACAGCTTCATGATTGTTGGCAGGATACTTACCGTCTCTTTTACTTAGTATCTTAGGAAAGTGGAAAGAAGAATAGTACCTACGTTGTGAAGATGGTGAGAAGATTAAATGAGGTAGTGCTTGCAGTAAGCACTGTGCTTGTACTTGGCCCACCATAAGCACATAGATGATTAACAATTGTTACTATTAATCAGAAGTAGAAATAGTAAACAAATATGCTCAGCATCAAGAGTAAAATGGTGAAATACTGTTTTTATCCATCAGATTAGCAAAAATGTAAAAGATTATTTTCAGTGTTTTAAAAGTTATGGAGAAATTGGCACTCTTGTATACTGTTTAGGAAGTATACATGGAAGCAACTTCAAATCTCTTGGATCAAATCTATAAACTTTTTAAAGCTTAACACTCATAGTTTCTGTGGTACTAACATTTAAAATGTAATGCAATAATTATACCTCTAGCAATCTATTCAATAAAGCATTTGCACATGTGCACGAAGTATAATAGCAAAACAATGGGCTATAATCACAATGACTGAATGGTTAATAAGTTATGATGTTCTTAACATGGCCTGCTACAGAAGAATGAGGTAAACATGAGAATACCTTCCAAGATAAGTTAAGAGCAAGTTGCAGAATACATTATATGGTCCAGGCTTCTTTATGTTTTTTAAAACACCCTACCATGTACATATACATACAAATGCACCGAAGACCATTGGGAAAGCTACACAGCAAACTGGTTTGAGAGTAAGTTGAACTAGGGGGTGGAGTTAATGGGAGACTACCACTTCACTCTCTATTATGTGAATATTCACAGAAAACTTCCATTTTCTTTCATCATCTCATTTTAAACATGTATTTGTTTATTTTATTTTATTTTTTTAAGATTTTATTTATTCACGAGAGATAGAGAGGCAGAGACACAGGCAGAGGGAGAAGCAGGCTCCATGCAGGGACTCCAGGAATCGATCCTGGGACTCCAGGATGTAGTCATCACACCCTGAGCCAAAGGCAGACATTCAACCACTGAGGACCCAGACATCCCTTAAACGTATATTTGAACAAAAAACAGTAACAGTGAGAGCCAGTTGTTATTCCTCTCAATAGTTAGAGAAAAGAGCTGAAGTCCGGTTAAGGATAAAACAGGTCTGTGCAAACTTGTGAAGTCTTTGGGAAGATCAGGAAAGATGAAATCCCAGCCATTACCTACTTCTTTCCTGGGTTAGGTACTGTTGTGCAGAGGTGGTCAGACCTTGCTAAATCAGTCATCCAGGGAGGTTAAGAATATAGATAGATTCCTGGGCCCTACAAGACACTTGTTGAGTCAGAATCTTGGGCTAGAGCTAGGGACCCCAGGAATGTGTAGAGCACTCCAGGTAAATCTAAGGGGCCAGATTTGGAGACCACTGCTGTTTGCAGTAGAAGCAGAAGTAAGACCAGCCCTGTTTTTAAGGCATTTACTGGGTGAAATAGCAGAAGACAATAATGTAGGTACTTCCATTTGGCAGTATGGGGTTAGTCACCAAATGGCATAGATCAGTACTGAAAGATCACACTGTACCAGGGAGACTATAGATGGTTTATGAAGGAGGTGAGACGTAGTAGTAATATTAAAAGCTCATACACTGAGTATGACACTAGCCTAAGCAGTATACACACAAAGGGTGTTTACATACAAAGAATGTCACAAAGAACTCTGAGGTAGGTACTGTGAATGTCTTCATTTTACAGATTGGAAAACCAGTTTAGCAAAGTTAAGTAACATGTCCAAGGTTCTACAACTAGCACGTAGTAAGTAAGGAGCTCTGGATTCCTGAAATTGGGTGGGATTTAGTTTGACAAAAAGAGGTAGAGTTTTACAAGCATAGAGGGCAGTGTAAGGAAAGGAACCTGAAAATATAAGCAGCAGTGACTAGATAAATAAGAGTGGAAGTAAGATAGGCTAGGGCCAGGTAATAAAAGAGCCCTGCATGTCTCATTAAGAGGACATAAGGGGAAAAAAAAAAGGGATATTAGGGGCAAATGCTCACAGGATCTGATATTTCAAGGTTGGGGGAATCTGATGACCTGAAAGGTAGCTTTTAGAAGGGTATGTAGTGTTTTCTGTAGTTTAACCCCACAGCGTTACCTGCGTGATTAGGGAGATTTTTGTCTCTTGAGCTTGCTGCCCTATCCTCAGAACTTAGTGCCTGGCACCTAGTAGCCACTCATTAAAATTCATTGAATAGGTACATAAATGAAGTATCTGGTTCAAAATCTGTATGCGAGGCTTATTCTTTATTCTACCCAATGAGCCCCCAAATTTAACCTCTCAGGTTTTCTCCTCCCTTCCCCACCACGGTTGATGCGAATTTTCCCTGTTCCATCTAGAATCTTCCTTCTTTATTATTTTCTGTAAAGGTCCGAATTTTAAATTCTCAAAGAACTGTTCATTCAGCCATAATCCCTCTAATGGCCATCCCTGGTTGTCCCCTGCCATTCTTACTACCTGTCACCTGTCTAATGGCCATCCCTGGTTGTCCCCTGCCATTCTTACTACCTGTCACCATAGGCCCTTAACCTTTTCCAGTTTTCCTGTGGGTCTCTGGGTTGAGCCCCTTGCCTGGCAGACAGTCCTGCCCAGCATTACCAGGACTCATATCTTACCTCCAAGGCCTCATAGTCCTATTACCACCTTCTCAGACACATTCATAGGGGAAAGCCCACCTAGGTCCTCAGTTTGCTTTCAGGGCTCTGCAGCCTGCCCAGGCATACCTTCCCAGCACCATCTGCACTGCTGTCTCAGATGGTTCCTCTCAAACAGGTTTTCTTGCTGCTCCTAGGTGGGTCATTTAGTTTGCTGCCTTAGTACATTGATTTGTTCTTTCTCTCTCATCTCTTGAGGTGGCTTCTCTTTCATCTTTGCATCCCCAGAGCCTTTACACATACCTTTGGAGACTGCTCAGATCCTATCTCTACTTCTCACTTGCCCCCTTCGAATTATTGCTCTTTCTTCTAAACTTTTACCAATTAACTGTGTTATAAATAAGCAGCCTATCATGTATTATCTGTGATACCACTTTCATTGCTGTCTTAGGGTAGTGTTACTGACTTTTAGAGCCATGGGGTTTTTTCTCCTTTTATGTCTTCATACATCATCTCCTTTAACACATTATATTTTTTGATTTTTGAAAGCCTATAGATGTCCCATAAAAATGAATATTTAGATTTAGTCATCATCAGGTTTTTAAAAGGCATGGATAGATATATAAATACACGTAGTAAAATCCTTAGGAATCTACCAAAAAAGCTACTAAAACTAATAACTAATTTAGCAGAGTTACAGGATTTAAGAGTAATGTGCAAAAGTCAGTTCTATATAGTGGCAATAAACAATTGGAAATGGGATTTTTAAAATAATTTCATTTCTAATAGGATAAAAAACACTTAGGAATAAAGTTAATGAAAAAAATGCATTGAAAACTTCAAAACACTGCTGAGAGAAATTAAAGAAAGCCTACATAAGTGGAGAAAAATGCTGTTTATAGGCTGGATGACTCATTATTGTTAAGAGAGCAGTTTTTCCAGACTGATTTATAGATGCAACACAATTCTAAGCCAAAGCTTAGCAGGCTTTTTGTAGAATTTAATAAGTGGCTTCTAAAACTTACACAGAAAAGCAAATATATGGAATAGCTAAACCATTCTGAAAACAACAAAATTGAAGAACTCACACCATCTGATTTTAGGACTTCACTGGAAAGCTGCTATAATCAAGACAATGTGGTGCTGGTAAATGGATAGGCATGTAGATCAGTCGGACAGAATAGAGTCCAGAAATAGATGTGCAAATAGACGGTCAATTGATTTTCAGCAGAGTGGCCAAAGTAATTAAAAGGAGAAAGGATAGTTTTCATCACATGATGCTGGGACAGTCAGATATTCGTATGGAAAAAAAAGCGAACTTTGATTCATACTTGGCATCATATAAAGCAATTAACTTGAAATGGATCGTAGGCCTAAATATAAAGCCTAAAACTCTAAAACATTTATTTATTTATTTATTTATTTATTTATTTATTTATTTATTTATTTATTTAAAACTTTTAGAAGAAAACATAAAAAATGTGTGGCCTGCAATGGGTCAAAGATTTCCTAGCAAGGACACAAAACCATGAGTTAGAAAAGAAACAATAAACTGACATTATCAAAATTTATAATTTCTGTTCTTTAGGTCGCCTGGCTAACTTGGTTTGTAGAGCATGTGACTCAATCTCGAGGTTACGAATTGGAGTCCCACAGGGTGTAGAAGTTACGTAAATAAAACTTCCAAAAATACAATTTCTGTTCTTCAAAAAACGCTGAAAAAAAATGATGGAATAGCCATAGACCATTAAAATATACTTGTAAAACACATAACCAGGGGGGGCTTATATCCAGAATACGTAAAGAACTCTAAAAACTTAAGAAATAAGAAAACAGCCTGGTAAAGAATGAAGTGAAACTATTCTGTAGGATATTGTAATGGTGGACACATGTCATAATCTATAGATTGTACAACACAAAGAGTAAACTTTATTTTTTTAAGATTTTATTTATTTATTCATGAGAGACACAGAAAGAGAGAGAGGCAGAGACACAGGCAGAGGCAGAAGCAGGCTCCATGCAGGGAGCCCGATGTGGGATCCCATCCCGCGTCTCGAGGACCACGCCCTGGGCCAAAGGTGGTGCTAAGCCGCCAAGCCATCCAGGGATCCCCAAAGGGTAAACTTTAATATAGACTAGACTTTGGGTGGTTATGTGTCAAAGTAGGTTCATCAGTTGAAAATGTACCACTTTGGTACACGTACTTTGATAGTAGAGGTGGTGTACACGTGTTGAGGGCAGGAGGTAGAACACTGTACTTTCTGCCCAGTTTTTCTGAGTCTAAAAAAGCAAGTCTTTTTTTTTTTTTAAAAAAAAAGGACAAAATACCTGAATAGGCTCCAGTGGAGAATAAATAGGGATGGCAAATAAGCAAATGAAAAGATACATAGTATCACTAGTTACTAGGGAAATGTAAGTGAAAATATTGTTATATACCTGTTAGAATGATTAAAAAAAAAAAACTGGCAATACCAAGTGCTGACAAGGATGTGGAGTGTGTGGACCTCTCCTATATTGCTAGTGGGAAGGCAGAAGGACATAGCCACTTTAGAAAACAGGTTGGCTGTTTGTTTTTTAATCAAGTTAAACATACATTTACGAGGTGACCCAGCAATTCTACTCTTAGTTGTCTACCCAAGAGAAATAAAAGCTTATCCAAGAAAAATGTATGCAAAAATATTCATAGCAATATTTATAATGATCCCAAACTAGAAATAATCTAAAAGTTCATCAGCTGGTAAATAAATGGGTACCCAATTATAGTATTTCCACATAATGCAATGTTTTCAATGATGAAAAAGAAAACACTACTGATAAACCCAGTAACAAGATGATTCCTAGGAGCATTGTATGAAAAATAGCCAGTCACAAGACTCATTGCTATATGATTCCATCTGTATGGTATTACAGAAAGGGCCAAACTGGATTAGTGGTTGCTTGAGGCTAGAGGTAAGGGATTAACTGCACAGGAGCCCAAGAGAACTTTTTAGGGTAATAGAAATGTTCTATATCTTAATTATCATGAAGGGTTTCCCAACTATATGCCTCTATGAATGTATACATTCTAAATCATTAAACTGTACATTTAAAGTGAGTTTTATTGCATGCAACTGTACCTAAATCTGTTTTAAAAAAAAAAGGGAGGCAAGAAGATAATGGTATCTGAGATTGAAGTCAACTAACAGAAGGAATTCTGCTTTCTGCTGTGTGGTTTGTCCTTAACCACTTGTTATGGATCTTTACCAAAGATTCTCCATTCCATCTTCCAGTTGGTGGAAGTTCATAAACAACTGTATACTGAGTGGCATTTCTCATTGAGCCAGATTGACTTTGACAGAAAAGAATGGAAGTTAATATTGGTCTAAACTGGCTAAGAAAAAGAGGCTGGAAACCAGGGAATTTTGCCATCAGTAGCAACTGCTTTTTTGTGCCAGTTGCAGTGCTTTGGGTTGTTTTTTGGAGGGGGTGGGGGTAGAGGATGGGGTGGAAGGAGAGGAAGAGAGAATCTTAAGCAGGCTCCACGCCCAGCACAGAGCCCAGCACAGGGCTCAATCTCACAACCCTAAGATCATGAGCTGAAATCTAGAGTCAGACACTTAACCAACTGAGCCACCTAGACAATCCAGTGGTTTGGTTTCTTGAATGCTCATTTGATGCATGTTTTTTTTTTTTTTTTTAAAGATTTTATCTATTTATTAATGAGGGAGAGAGAGAGGCAGACACACAGGCAGAGGGAGAAGCAGGCTTCATGCAGGGAGCCCGACGCGGGACTCGATCCTGGGTCTCCAGGATCAGGCCCTGGGCTGGAGGCAGCGCTAAATTGCTGAGCCACCTGGGCTGCCCCATTTGATGCATGTTTATGTGTAAGCATGTTACTAGTGTTGGGAGGTAGAGGGAAAGATATGATGTATTTGATGCTGCTCCAGAAAAACAAATGTTTACGTGGCTCAATTTGATTGTGTTAAAGGTTCAGCTTGTTGGTTTAGATGAAGAGAGTTCGGAGTTTATTTGCCGAAACACCTTTGACCATCCGTACCCCACTACAAAGCTCATGTGGATCCCTGATACAAAAGGCGTCTATCCAGACCTACTGGCAACAAGTGGTGACTATCTCCGTGTGTGGAGGGTAAGCAGGTGCTCGGTTAGCACTGGGCTTTCTCCCTTGCAGTTGTTTTTAAGCAGTGTGGAGTCAACAGAGAACAGACTGGGATTGGAAGCTGTGAGTGTCCTTGTAGCCCCAGGAGAAACAAATGGTAGCAGATCTAGAATGACCTCATTTGGCTCAGCAGATTTCCTAGTAAATCTAGCCAAGATTCCTTGAAGCCCTGCTATGGTCAGGCTACAGTCAGCCCTGGAAACTTGAGGCTCAATTAACCTGATAAAATGAAGAGAATCTTCTGGGTGTGGGGTGGGAGGGGAGGATGCTTGGGGCTTCTTACTCTGTCCATAGCCAAGATATTTTGAGTAAATTTAAAAAACAAAATACTGGGCCACTGATTCTAGTAAAATACGTGAGTGGATTGTGGAGCCTCATCTCCTCTCTTAGTTGAGCTCGTCAGAGTATCTCTTCTAGCCTGGAGGTATAGTGCCCAGCAGGGTGGGTATAGAGGTTCTGTGTTGGACAAGGTAAGAAGACCTCTCCTCTAGGAGAATCTGGCGGTGAAAATTTGGAAAACAAAATGGACAGAGGAGAAAGCGTGGATAGAAGTAGCATTCAAGGAGTTCCTCTGGATTTTATTGCTCTATGATAAAAATGTTTTTCACCCATGTCTTTTCTTTAGTAACATTGTGTAAACAGAACTTTTAAAGGTTTTCTGTGAAGATAAGACTGGCTGATTTTTAAAAATTATTGTTCTTCAGGTTGGTGAGACAGAAACCCGGCTGGAATGTTTGCTAAACAACAACAAGAACTCAGATTTCTGTGCTCCTCTAACCTCCTTTGATTGGAATGAGGTGGATCCTTATCTGTTAGGTAAGGGATGCGTATTCCAGCTTGAAGAAGCAAAGATACATTTCCTCAGATAGAACACTGGGCCTGAGGTACACGCATCAGCCCAGAATGGGCCAGAGGGAAAGTGGCTAAATATAGAATGTGGTCATTCATTCCTCATAGGGAGCTGAGCTTCCCACGTGTGTGTATCTGGTCTCTCCAGTAAGCAGAGTCTAAAGGTCCTGGGATAGGAATTGAATACTTGACCCTTGTTGGCTGGCAAGTGTCTGTGGCATGTCGTCTCTTGGGCTACAGAGAGCAGTAGACACATGGAGGGAAACCTCACACCTGTCAGCCACTGACTTGCACTGGTTGTTTCCAGGTACCTCCAGCATTGATACGACTTGTACCATCTGGGGGCTGGAGACAGGGCAGGTGTTGGGGCGAGTGAATCTTGTGTCTGGTCATGTGAAGACCCAACTGATCGCGCATGACAAGGAGGTAATGATGCTGTTCCTTTCCTGCTTTCCTTAGCTGTTTTCTTTGCCTTCAGGTCAAGGACAGACCACCTTCAGGTCAAGGTCAGACCAGTCTCACTATTTTGCAAAGTACGTGGAAAATCATAATATAATGCCGATGTCTGGTTGCTGAAATTGAAAGTAGTGATGTGTCCAAATTAGCAAAAAATAAACCTATTTTTAACTATAGTGGGTTTTTGGTTTTGTTTTTTTGGTTGACATAAACAACCTAATTTATATCTATAGTTTTCATGTCAGAGATTGCTGTTTTATAATAATGAACTCTCTAATTGGATCTGATGTGATTAAAAAATAACGTCTTGAAATATATTTACTTTTGGGGGGGGAAGGGAGAGTGGAGGGAAACCAGAAAGAGGGAAAATTTCTTGGCAGTAAAAAAGAATCACCATTTTTTCTCCTAACTTGTTTTATGAAATTCTAGTATGTTTCTTAATATTTTTTTACAGTCTGGAATGGAATATGGTTTATTTTCATGGTAATGTTTCTCCTGTGTTTATTGGAAAAGCTGAGGAGAACTATTTGTGATTGTGTTTTCATCAAAGCATTCTTCAGAGGAGAGATTTTGGAAACTGGTCATAAATTTTTTCCTCCCAGAGCTGCGGCATGCTCCTTGTACTCTGATTTCCTGTGGGTAGTGTTTCCTTTTCTTTTCTCCCTTTCCCGGCACAGCGAGGAATATTAGTGCAGATAAAAAGAATGCCTTGACCTTAGGTCAGACACTTGAGGTTGTCCTCAGAATGGGAAGATGGTGACCAGGTTATTGCTCTTAGCGTGGGGTTGGTTGGTCTTTGGCTTTCTGCGATCCTAAGGGTAAGCTCTGTTACAAGACTGTTGGACTTGGCTGCTACTAGGCCAAGGAGCAAAGGAAGAGTTTGTCCTATAGAGAGGACCAGTAAGGAACTTCTGGAAATCCTCTGGACATCAAATGGAACAGGTTGCTACATTTTGGTTATGTGATAACTTAGTCTCCTCTTCTCTGTCAGGGGCCAACCCAGAAGAATAGAGCTACTCTGAATATTTAAACTTGGGATTTAACCTAGGGCATTTCTTACACAGATGATGGTGAAGCTGGGAAGCCACACTGGCAACAGTGAGGTAATGTGGAGAATAGGAGCATCAGGAAACTGCTACTGCCTGTAGGCCAGGGGGGCAAAGGAAGGAAACAGGGCTCCTGGAGCCCAGCGCTGGATCTCCCTGGCCAAAGCTAAAACCAGGGAGGGAACACAGCCATTGCCAGAGACACTTGAGGGAACAGAGAGAGGAGATGAGAAATCCCTTTAGCTTCTCCTTAGGACAAGGGCCAGAGATGGATCTTAACAGCAAATGGGCCCTGGGCCAGCACCTCGAATTGAAGAAACAAACCTGGGAGGGTGGCTCTTAGAGAAACAGAGACACCTCTTAGACCTTTGCTCTTCCTCAGTCTACCTCTCTCTGCCAAAGTGGAGACTTGTTTGGGGGCTCTTGCTGCCTGTACAGGGCTTGGCGTGGAAGAGGGTAGTGTATATCCAGGAGTTGTCACCTTCCCTTGGTTGAGAAGGAAATGCTTTTGAACCACTCCTAATCCCTACCATAGGAAGAAAAACATAATTTCATAGTCAGCCAGAGAAAAAGGAATTTATGAGGTTGAATAGAAATTAGTGCTCCTTGACAATGTCCCTTAGCAGGCAGAACTTCAAGAAGGCTTCAAGAATGATGGTATTTTTTTTTTAAATTTTTAAATTTATGATAGTCACACAGAGAGAGAGAGAGAGAGAGAGAGAGAGGCAGAGACACAGGCAGAGGGAGAAGCAGGCTCCATGCACCGGGGGCCCGACGTGGGACTCGATCCCGGGTCCCCAGGATCGCGCCCTGGGCCAAAGGCAGGCGCTAAACCGCTGCGCCACCCAGGGATCCCTAGAATGATGGTATTGAGTGAAGTGAGTGAAGCCACTCCTATCTCACCAGAAAGCAGCTATTACTATCCTTGACCCCGGGAGATCTTTGGCTTTGGTTTTTCCGTTTTTCTCTCTCTCCACTCTGGTCTGGCTTTGTCTCTCTTCATCCCTTTCTTTCTCTGAAGCTCTCTGCCTGTGTTGTCTCATTGATATTAGTGGTGTGGAATGTTTGCAGCAAGTAATAAATGCAAAAAACAATGATTCAAAACCTAAATTGATTCACTTATGAATACAGACCAACTAGGTGAAGAAATAGAGCATGTCCTAGGGACAAGAGAGTGATACTAAACCTCTTTGTGAAGACAGGAACATCTGAGTCTCCCATGATTCAAAACTGCTACTGCTTCTTTCTTGAAAACGAGTCTTAGGTCTGGGTTTCACAGCAGAACCAGCTTGACTGCTATTAAGTGGCCACAGGAGGGCTGCTCCCGCCTCTCAAATTAATGGCCTTAACTTGGTCATGGATCTGTCTCTGATCACTTACAAATGAAAGCCACAAAGGCCCAGGAAATGAATGTCTCAATTCTATAGTGTTGCAGAAGATACCCACTGGCTGACAGCATGCAGAATACTTGCTCTGACTTGTGCCCTGCTACTCAGCAGGGTATATGCTCTTTGTCTTATCACAAGGGTTGGAGGCAAAAGGCTCAGAAAGCAGGAATGCAGGAAGAAGCCATCTTGTTTGTATAGCAAAATGATCTTCGTTCTTTGGAAAGTCACTGATGTTAGAGCTCTTAGGTGCCAGGACTACAGATATTGTGAAGGGGTTAGGTGGACTAGGGATAGTAGAGTTCCCTGCTCCAGGAAAAGAAGGTCACGGATCTGAACTGACAGAAGCTTCTTATTCACCAACAGGTCTATGATATTGCATTTAGTCGGGCTGGGGGTGGCAGGGACATGTTTGCCTCTGTGGGCGCTGATGGCTCGGTGCGGATGTTTGACCTCCGCCATCTAGAACACAGCACCATCATTTATGAAGACCCACAGCATCACCCACTGCTTCGCCTCTGCTGGAACAAGCAGGACCCTAACTACCTGGCCACTATGGCCATGGATGGAATGGAGGTGAGTACCCTGCTTCAGGCTGACATAGGCCTGGCCACCTAACTGTGGCATTACTTAGTATAGCTTAGTATAGAGTGGTTCTCCACTGGTGGCAGTTTTCTCTCTGGATTTTTGGAAATGTCTGGGGACATTGCCCTAATTTGTGGGCAGGGCGCGGTGCTACCGGTGTCTTGTGGGCAGATGCCAGGGGTACTGCTAAACATCCTGCAGTATACATACAAGAATCATCCCTTCCCCACCCCCCCCTACCCCCCGCAAAGAATTATCAGACCTGGGGTGCTTAGGTGGCCCAGTCTGTTAAGCGTCTGCCTTTGGCTCAAGTCATGATCCCAGCCCCAGTTGGGACTCTGTTCAGTTGGGAGTCTGCTTCTCCTTCCCCCTGCTTGTGTGCTCTCTCTGTATCTCTCTTTATATCAAATAAATTAATAAAACCTTTAGAAAAGAATTATCAGACCCAAAATGTCAATAGTGCTAAGATTGAGAAAGCCTGATCTAAAACAAGGACTGTGTGTTAAGAACTTTTAATACTTGGAGCATTGGAGGTGGAGCCATGAAAATCAATGTCTAAAAAGTAAACCAAATCATTATGTGCTTATGGTGCTGAGTAAAGAAATAGGCAGTTTTCCCCTTCTCTAGTCTGGACAGATTGTTCCAACTTTAGCAAACAGACATAGAAATGACAACTCTTCATTGCCTGTTAATACAAGCAGTGAAGTGTGGGTGGAGATGATGCAGTGATTAACTTTTGGTGAAGCTGGTACCTCAGACTTCTTACATTTCAATTTCTACTTTGGGGGTTGTGGGGAGAGGCCTCTCACTCTGTCTAGCCAAGCACGCATGGAATCCATAGTACACGCACCCAATAGGACTTGGTGGATTATCCAAATTCATGTTACCTACTCCTGCTTCACTCCTTCCTTATCAGTCTGAAGGCCTTATGTTGCTTAACATATAGACTATATATATATTTTTTAAATTTTTATTTATTTATGATAGTCACACACACACAGAGAGAGAGAGAGAGGCAGAGACATAGGCAGAGGGAGAAGCAGGCTCCATGCACCGGGAGCCCGATGTGGGATTCGATCCCAGGTCTCCAGGATCGCGCCCTGGGCCAAAGGCAGGCGCTAAACTGCTGTGCCACCCAGGGATCCCACATATAGACTATAAACTGCCTGTTTTTGTTTTCTTTTTCCTCAATCCTAAGACTGCTTTTGGGACCAAGACCCTCTGCCTCTAATGGTCTTTAAATCCACAAATGAATATGTTATACTTTAGGATCTTTTTTTCTTGTGTAGTGTCTCGTTTGTTTTCCTGTTATACCCAGGGGTTCCTGGGCCTTTTACTTGTTATTTCTGCAGGTAGTGATTCTGGATGTCCGAGTTCCCTGCACACCTGTTGCCAGGTTGAACAACCACCGAGCGTGTGTCAATGGCATTGCTTGGGCCCCGCACTCGTCCTGCCACATCTGTACTGCAGGTAATCATGGTGGCAGGGGTGGGGTGGGGTGGGGAGGAGCCAGGGGGAGGACAGGGGAAGGAGATCTTCCTCTTGTCTCTTTAGAGCTATAATCGTTACTATTTACTAAGAGTGGTTTGAGAGATTTAACGAAGTAGCTCAATTGAGAGCCTCCCTTCACCTGTGAAATTGAAGTAGTCCAAATTTCCAGATGATCTCATACTTCAGTGATTTCAGGGCTTTTGCCATATACTGTTGGCATCATGTATCAGTTAAAGGCCGTGCCTCCCTGAAATCTAGTTGGCACAGAGGACCCAGCTCCAGGACTGTGGAGGAGGGGGCAGTCACTCTTAGATGGAACAGAATCTTTGGGAATAGTCAAAGTTGACAGCCCCCTGGGGAGACTGGACATGGTGCAGTAGCCTCTGAGTTTGTTGAAGGCCCTGTGTGGCTTGATCAGTGCTGTGTGACTTGTCATCCCCACCTCACCATTTGAATACCAAAAAGAATACCCCTCAAAAAATATGCTGGCTGTCAATGTGCTTGTATTCTAGGAATAATACAAATCTGTGATTAAACATTAAAATAATACTGAGGTATATAAAATAGGAAGGTGAAGGTCCTCTTCTCTCTTTCCTGTCCTAGTTCCACCCCAGTCTCACTCTCCATAGGTATGTCTCCTTCAAGAACTTTCTATGTGGGCCCATGCCCACATATGCTCCCAGTACAAATGTCTGCCCCTTTATTTCACACAGACGGGATTCCGCTCTCACCCCAGAATATTCTCTTCATGTTTTCATTTTCGCTGCCTCAGGTTTCTTTCTAACATACTTTTTCCCCTCCTCGTTAATCAGTAGCATCCTCATTTCCTTGTTCATGATGGAGCCAAAGGAGCAGAGTAGTTTGTTGGTTTTCTGCTATTTCATATTAATTTGAAAGGCATGAAACTTTTCTGTTTTGGACCCTCTGCTCACTCCTGTATGTCACTTAGGGCCTTCTGCCTTCCTCTGCACTTCAGGTTGTGGTCCGACCCCTACATTATTGCCTCTTTTCCCACCAGGGGTGTGGGTAGGGGAGGGTGGGAGGAGGAAGAAAGGATGGTATTAACCCCTGTCCGTGGAGAACAGTACCAGTGCCCTCACCAGAAGCCCATCTTCTGCTCCTGGCGACTGCCTTTGCCTGGGTCGAGTCCCTGCAGATGAAGGAGCTGTGGCTGAGGAGTGGGCATGGTTGAGTGTGTTACTGAGAAGGACTTCAGTGCTCTAGAGGCACTGAATGTTTCAAGTAGCTCCACATAGCTCCTGACAGAAGTGGTCCCTCAGAAGGGCATCGTGTACCTCGCCCGGGTTACATGGCCATGGCAGGAGGCTAGTGTTGCCCACATGAGCCTGGCCTCTTATGCTCCTCAGCTCTCCTGTGTATCAGAGACGGGTTTTCACATCAGGATGGGCTGATGAGATCAGGGCATACTGTGGTATTGAAGGTCACTGCCTTTATTCTTCTTCCCTTAAATTAAGAACTAATTGTTCTGATTATAAAAGTAAATGACAACCTTACAGAACTTACCAACTAGAAGAAAGTAAATATAACTTTGCCATTCTCGTAGTACCACTGTGCTCATTTTGGTATATTTTCTTCTAGTCCTTTTTCGTGTGTTTATGTATTTTTTTTTAAGGTGATTACCTTCTTTCCAGTATTTCCCAGGCAAAGAAGGTAGCTTTTCTGGGGAAAATTGTTTTTAATAGCACATGTCCACTCAGCACTTCATATCATCTGTGTAACACCTCACTGAAGTATAAAACTCCATAAAATGGGGTAAAATCCCATTAAGCTGAATCATCAGAGAGGGATCTTTAATTGCTCAAGTAGTTTGAGTGGCTACAAATGACATATTTGGGGATCACTTTTATCCCATCGTCCTTTCCTGATACCTGCCCCAGGTGAGAGGCACCCATCTAGGTCCCTCCACGGGCCTAGCTCTATGGCAGTGACTGGAGCTTTGGGACACCTCAGAGGCCTTGCTCTATGTCCTGGCTCTGCCATTCACTGGCTGCATGCATAGATAGCCCTGTGGCTTGGGGAAAGTGCCTTAACATTTCTGAGTCTCAGTTTCTTCATCTATAAAATGGGGACTTGAAATAAAACCTCCCTCAGTGGGATCTTGGTGAGCAAATGTTTTGTAAGCTACAATCCCCCCACCCACCCTGAATGCAGGGATCATTCCCCTCCTTGTCTGAGTTGTGACCTTGCTGCTGGCTTTCTCTGTCATTAGCGGATGATCACCAGGCTCTCATCTGGGACATCCAGCAAATGCCCCGGGCCATCGAGGACCCTATCCTGGCCTACACAGCTGAAGGAGAGATCAACAACGTGCAGTGGGCATCGACTCAGCCCGACTGGATTGCCATCTGCTATAACAACTGCCTGGAGATACTCAGAGTGTAGCGTTGGCAGCGCCTTGCCCACAAGGCGGGGGCTTGTGTGTTTCCTGCCTCTGCCCCATCCCCAAAGTAAGAAGAAACGTGTTTCTGGTGGCCAGTATGTCTCTCATTGCTTTGCACCACTGTTACCAGAAGCTGCTCTAGGAGTTCCTGGTCAGTCATCCCATCACTGTCTGTGCCAGGCTCAGTGCTGTGTGGCACCTCCTCAGCCCAGGGCTGAGTTTTAAGATTTTCTCTCCTTTTCTCTTCTCCTTTGGTTCCTCCATTAAAATTTTATGTATATTTGTTTGTCAGCTGTTGTGTTAATAAGCATTGCAGGCACCGGCTATGTTTGTATTCATCTGCCCCAGATGTCTCTTACCTGTCTGCTGCCCAAGGCAGCAATCTTGTGTCCATGTCATGTCAGTACTTAAGTGGGAACAAATACCAATCTGGAGTTGTCTTTCTTCCTATTATCAATGTCTTTAACAAATTTCAACTTTGTATATTTTTTACCTATCAGGCTAATTTTTTTATGAAAAGAATTGTACTCTTCCTGGTTTCTTTGTTTGTCTCCTACTCCACCCCATTAGCACTTCCTCTCTGCCCTCAGTGCCTGGATCTAGCACTGGGCCCTCGACCCCATGAGCAGTTTGCCTTCTTGAATCACTGCCTGAGTGCAACATACCTGACCAGGAGTCCCAGACCGCCTTGGTGCTCTGAAGTGGGCCAGTCTTCTTACTTTTTCTTAGCCTGGCTCTTCTCAAGGGCATTCTGGGCTCCAAAACAGACACGTGAAGCCTCCGGTTCCTTCCTGAAGCACCTTTGTTCGACCCCACCAGGACCTACAGGGCATGTGTTAGAGTTGAGAGAGACAGCGTGCCTGACTTGGAGGGAATAGCTTCAGAAAAGCTGAGCTCAGAGTGTATTTCCAGTACATCATTTCCGAGTCTGTTTTTCCCTCTGGGTGTAATCCCCAGGCCATTTACTTTCATGTCTTGAATGATAGGCAAGCACAATCTGTACGCTGAATCTTAGTATCTCTGTTTGGTTAGTTTACTATGACTGATGGTTGACCGCTCTTTGAGTGAGAGAGTCCTGCTTGAGAGACATGTAGTCTGTTTGTCTGATTCTGAACAAGATCTCTTTGAGAGTGTGGGGGACTGTCAGCTCCTGGAAGGAGTGGCCTGATGGGCTGCGATAATCCCAGGCCATCAAATACATAGATACCTATAGGGCCAGCCAATCATTGCACACCTGTCAACCACCTCCCCCCAGCCCCCATTAGGCTTTGAGCAGTATTGGACTTGCAGGCTGCAGTGTCTGTTTCCGTTACATGAATGAGTTTCACACAGGGGGCTTGTGTGTGATTCCAGTGGTAGATGAGTCTTTGGGCTGGCAGGGTTTGGGACATGCTTAGAGTCTTGGGGGACTTTGGTCTGTCGTGTTCTGCCATAGGGTTTTGAGCCCCTCTGGACTGCGCAGCTGTTAGGTAGGAGAGTAGCAGACCTTGAGGCTGGTGGTTTTGTCCACTTGGGTTCTCATCTGCTCTTGAGAAACATAACAATTTTGTTCTCCTGGGCCCTTAAACTCTTGGCTGAGTCTCCTTTTCCAGAGCAGATGTATTTTTTTTTTTTTTATTTATTCATGATAGTCACACAGAGAGAGGCAGAGAGGCAGAGACACAGGCAGAGGGAGAAGCAGACTCCATGCAGGGAGCCCGACGTGGGATTCGATCCCGGGTCTCCAGGATCGCGCCCCGGGCCAAAGGCAGGCGCCAAACCGCTGCGCCACCCAGGGATCCCGAGCAGATGTATTTTTATCTGCAAAGTTACAGCTCTTTGCTTTACTACACAGGCACCTGTCCAAAGAAAAAGGCTCTCTTCTTAGTGTATTCTCCCTTCTACTTTTTCACTTTCTTATTCTGATTTTGAGGCTCTTTAGCTGGTCATCCACTTCAGGTTGACTTTCCTGCATTTACTACCACATTTGCACTGTGTCATTCAGCAGTGTAAAGTGAGCAGTTCTTGGTTAGAACCCTCCTCTGCTTGTAATTGTATTGGTGGTTTGAGGGTCCTTCTCTTAAGGGTGGCAAGTCTAAATTGATGGTTGGTCGCTCTAGGAGGCCATTAGGTTCTTCCCCTGGAAAGCAGTCTGAAATGGAGGTCAGAGCGGTAGGAGGGGCTGGTCCTACTAGGGCAGGATTTAACTGCACTGAGTTCTTAGTTAGGATTCCTTTCCTGAGCTACACTTAAACATGGTCTGAATGGTGAGAAGATTTGTCAACTGGAACTGGAAAATAATCAGGGGGAAAAATAGTAGTAATTAGAATATGTTTGCATAAAGTTGCTATTTACTATGGAACCAACAACTTTTGGTGTTTTTTTCTTTGCCCTATGGGCTCCCAGACCTCTCCACCCCTCCCTAGGATGAAGTGGTCCTCCTTCTGGGCATCTGCCTGGGGCCCAGTTGAGACTCCCCAGTCTCCTCGAGCAAACACACTTACAGCTGCTGAGATGCTGGTATTTTGAAGTTCCGGCTCTCTTAGCCTCTGTTTATACCATACGCCAGGTGGCCTCATGGTGGAGGAGGAGATTTCTATATTCTCAAGACTGAGAAAGCCTCTTAGCCAGACATGCTCCGAGAAGCAGAAATCTGTTGTAGTTTCAAAAGCAAGTATCTGTTTAATTTGTTTAGGTTTTCAAATTGACACCCAGAAAGAATGGGTGGGAGGCTCTGGATCTGCTCTCCCTGACTGTGAGAAGAGCAGTGGCCAGGACTCCCCTAGAAAGGCCATGTGGCAGCATGTCTGGGCTCTGGCTCTCCCAGTAGAGGTGGCCCTTCCTGCCCCCTGGGCCAAAGCTGTCTTTGTTTTCCTTGTCTGCTTTGAGGGGAGGGAGAGGTACTGAAGAAATTCGGCTTCAGGTTCCACATCAGAGAGCTGGTGAATGGGTACAAGTCCTTCAGGGGCTTGAGTATTTATAGCCAAAAGAGTTGGAACCCTCTCCTAGGAAGGAATGAAGCTGCCCCTGGACTTGAAGAGGGGAGATACTTGATAAATGGGTGAGAATTTATCAGAACTGGGATCAGCTCTCAAAGAGAACTGGTTAAGATCTGGTAGAAAAGAGAGAGAAAAAAAAAATTAGACTCCTGCAAGGTTTTGATGAAAGTTTTGGCTGAAATTTTCAGAGATTTAGAATATAGGAGAAAGTCAATGGTTTCTTTAGATCAAGGGAGAAAATATTAGAAGGCATGAAAGGTCTGGGGTGGCCCTGGAATGAGTCTGCGCCCTCAGCCTGTATCAGCCTTTTTGGACCATTCATTAGATATCTGTGACAGTGGGTAACCATGGGGACACAATGCCAGCTTGGGCAGAGGAGTCCCTTCCTGCAGCAGTGCAGCCGTAGGTGATGTTTGGTGGCAACAGTCCACAGGTATTGGAAGCCCTGTGACCATTCCAGATCATGGCTCTTCTTGGTTGTAGGTTTGTACAGAGAAGAGGAAGCAAAGGTTTATAAACAGTCCTGTCAACTTTCCTCCCCTCCCCTCCCTTTTCTTTTCTCTTTCTCTGGCCTTGCTACCATAGAATGTTCTCCCTGCTGCAGCTTAGGCCTCAAGTCTGAGGTGGTATGGACAGGTGGGAGCTACAGGGTATACCACACATGTACAATCCTGCCACCTTCCCCAGTTTGAGAATATGGCAGCTTCTTTGCCTGGCTGGCTTGGAGTAAGGGAGACCATTTGAGTAGATGCCTCTCAGAGCAGATGCTTCCCTCTATTCTCTGCACTCCAGGATGAGGAAGGAAGGTCGTGCCTGGCACTTAGGTTGGGATTTCCCAGGGAGGAGAGCTGAGCTGAGCGTCACTGTGAACCCTGGACGAGGTTCTCCGCACTGCCTGGGCCATCTGCCCAGTGTCTCCTATTGCAGAGAGTTGCCTGCCTCTCCCACTTGCACCCTCCTCTTCTCCCACCATTGTCATTGCTGCTGGCTCTCAAAGTCAAAGATGTGACTACACAGTACAGGCCCGGTCCTTTCAGGCTACTTTATGGATACTATTTTTTAAGTATGGAAACATGCAGGTGCCTTCTCAAAGAGGCTTGGGCTGGTGTGTCAAACTAGAAACAAATAAGCTAGTGAAAGTAAGAACTCAAGAAGAAAGGTGTTGGCAGTCTGTGTAACAGTTAGACACCTAACAAGGACCCACCTTGTGGACAACTCAGTGGAGATGGACTTGAGGTGTCTGCTATTAAGAGAAATGCTCTCACCTGGGGTTGGTTGTGGTAATCCAGTGTGCAACAAAACTTGTTGAGCTAAGGTTTTGACTTGCTTGAGTTGAGTATGAATCATTTGCTTTGGTTCCTGTGTATTTTATGACCCTGTTGGTGACTTTCCCCCCACCTCCTCCCGAGTGTGAACTTGTAGCATGATTGTATAAACCTCTGTGTAGAAAACGGAGATTTCTTGTTCTCTGAGATGTTAAGCTCTAGCCAATCAATTCTGTCCTCTTTAGCCTAGTACGTCTGAACTTAATTTCTTGTTATATATTTAAGCTTTTCCTCTACACTCTAGGTTTTGTGACCTCCCATGGTCAGGTGGAGAGGAAGCTGCCCCCTTGCAGAACTGTACTATCACCATTTTTCTTTTTAAAAATTATTATCACAGGACTGATTGTACACAGGGCTTGTAATAAAATGTTAACACTGTGCTGTGAAACCACAATGGTAAATCTCCATTGAAGGCTACTTCAAAAGGCACCTGAAAGTGGAGTGTTACATCTATGACTTTATTTCTTGCTTCCTGAGTATATTAAACCTAATTTTCACCCTTTCATTCTGTTTCAGCCTCCTGTATAAGAAGTACCGTATTTTCTGCCCATCATACTTTGTAATAAAACTTGAACATGTATAGATTGACTGAATTTCTTCTTGTGATGAATTCAGTTCTCCCCATTCTGCCACTGTGCTTATGTTCCGGAGACACTGGCTGGGGGATTAGAGTCTGCCCTAGTCCATCACACTATACTGATAGCCTGAGTCACCTCTATCAGTTAAACACAGAGCACCTACTTTATGCCAGGGGCCATGACCCTCAACTTGCTTGCAGTCTCCCACATAAACAGTTCCTGGCCATGTTGTACAATACGGGTACGTTTAGTCTTACTGGTTGCCCTGAGGAGGTGGTGATCCCCTATGCCTGGGCAGGAGCCAGGGGAGGTCAGAGAAAACTTCACAAGACAAGGGATGTTTGAACTGAGTTTTGAAGGCTGATTAAGAGTTCTCTAGAAATAGGGAAAGATACTTAAAAGTAGAGGGAACATCCATGTACAACTCTGTAGAGGCAAGAAAGAATAGGACCACATTCAGAGAATTATAAGTTGATGTGGGGTTTTAATGGGGAAGGGTGGGAAATGTGGCCAGAGAGGTAAGCAGAAGCCAGAACAGGCAGAGTCTTTTGTGGGTTGCAGAAAGTTTAGATCTTACTCCTGTATGAGACTTTGGAAAACTTAGGTAGAGGGAACTCATGCTCGGAATTGCACTTTAGGAGGCAGTGAAGAAAATGCCCGAGTAGTGGGTGAAACAGTGAGTCAGTTCACCTATTAAAATAGGATGAGAAAAACTAAAAGCCTGAACTAAAGCAGGAGCAGTGGGGGATGGGAGGACAGGGCATAACTGAAGAGATTTAAGAGACGGGGTAATCAGGATTTAGTAAACTACTGGCTATGAAAGATGGCAAGTGATAACTCCCACACCCTGTGGGTTTGGACACCAGGTTCTGATGGCTGGCTAGGCTTCCAAGTCCAAGCCAATTTCCTCAGCCTATGCCCCAACATGGTAAGACGGAGGAGTACCAATCCCCACTGCAATTCAGAAGCTCTAAGTCCTGGTTGGATACTCCCTCCTTTTATTTATTTATTTTTTTCATTCTGTGCTCATGTTTAATCATTTCAAGGGAAGAGAAGAGGGGCAAATTGTGATTGATTCCATGAGCCTGTATTTGGCAAGTAAACACCTTTTTTTTTTTTTTTTTAAAGATTATTTATTTACTTACTTACTTATGATAGCCATAGAGAGAGAGAGAGGCAGAGACACAGGAGGAGGGAGAAGCAGGCTCCATGCTGGGAGCCCGATATGGGACTCGATCCCGGGACCCCAGGATCGTGTCCTGGGCCAAAGGCAGGCACCAAACCGTTGAGCCACCCAGGGATCCCCTAGGAACCACCTTTGTGTCAGAAGCATTGAGCTGGGGGCATCAGCATTGGGTCTGGGAAAAGAAGTATGTACTCTAAGAGTTTATGGGGCACCTGGCTGGCTGAGTGAGTAGAGCACATGACCCTTAATCTCAGGGCTATGAGTTCAAGCCCCATGATGAGCCTACTTAAAAAACAAACAACCACTTCCAAGAGTTTAGACTCTATATGGCAAAATGAGCACCTGCTGGCTCTGTTAGAACTGTGCTCTACGGTCTGACAATATGTATTTTATGAGAAATATGAGATTCCTGCTCTTTGGGTTTTAAGGGGATCACTGGGAGAGTCACACTGGCATTATGCAACCCTATAGCCTGTGCTAAGCTGCAATAACAAACCCCCAAATCGCAGAGACTGAACACAACAAATTTTTACTTTCTGCTTACATGAAATCCTTTGGAGGTTTGTTAGCTACATCATCCAGAACATGTGGCTTCCAAGGTTGCTTGGGGAGGGGAAAATATTTTAGGATAGTTCTGTCCATATCTGCCAAATTTAGTCACAGGATTTCAACCTAACTGCAAGGAAGGTCAGGAAAGATAATCTGCCTGTCTGCTTAAGAAGAGGAAATAAAGTTGTGGATAACTAGTTATACCTCTGCCATACCATCAAATCAGCAACCAAGGCTTGATGTTAATGATTTCAATGATCCTGAAAACCAGGCTTTAGGGATAAATGTGGATTTATCTTCAGACAGTAAGTATTAGCTCAGACTGAGAAAGTAAAATTCTGCCCTGCTGTTCATCACAGATGAACAGACACAGAACCAGCTGCAAAGATAACAGGAAACAATATTTCTCCCAAGCACACCTGCAGCTTAAAGTGTCATTACAATTTCCGTCTCTGAGTGACTCTTTTTTTAATTCACTGAGAAATTTTGTTCCCTAAAATCACAGACTGTCAGAAAGTTTGCTATTTGAAATTATATCAGTGAAAATGGTCTTGCTTGGAGAAGCAGCCTTAATTTCCAACCCAGAATTTCAGTGCAGTGGTTTCTGAACGCAATGTTCCCCAATTTAGCTTTGTAGTTTCCATGGAAACTGAACTCGGTCTGTTTTGCAGTTCAGAGCTGACGTTGATCCACTTTTCATATAGCTCTGTCTTCCTTTGAGCCTATCAAACTCTATTTCATTGACATTTCACCTAACCTCCACCTATCCCCATAATCCTATAATAATTATTTTTTCCTTTGGTGGGACACCCCAACCCCATCCCTCTGGTGTGCAGTTTTCCTTGCTGTACTGAGTCCATAGCCTGACTTTGTTGAACTACAGGTTTGCCCTGGTAGACTTAAGCTGATAGGACTAGGGCATTCTCAGACTTTACTTTGGCCTTTATGCTTATTTGTGATTATAAATTCCCTTAATTTGCTTTTTGCTATTCAAAGTAACATATTAAAGTATATTTTAAATGACAAAAAAGTAATGCCACATATAAATAGCTAGTAAGCACACGAAAAGATCTTTTACATCATTAGTTATGAGGGAAATACAAATCAAAGCCATAATGAGATGTCACTTTATACCCACTAGGGTGGCAACAGCTATAGTCAAAATGAGATGATGAATGTCGGCAAGGATGTGGAGAAAAGTGGAAATCTCATATGATGCTGGTGGGAACATAAAATAATCCAACTGTTTTTGGAAAACAATCTAGCAGTTCCTCAAAAGGTTAAACAGTTATTACACAACCCATCAAACAAAAACATGTCTATGTAAAAACTTGTTCATGAATGTTCATGACAATGTTATAATAGTCAAAAGGTGGAAACAACCCAAATATCCAACTGATGAATGGATAAATAAAATGTGTGTTCATCAGTGGAATATTATTTGACAATAATAAAGGAATGAAGTACTGATACATGGTACATCAATGAACCCTGAGAACATCATGCTAAGTGAAAGAAGCCAGTCGCAAAGATACTACGATCATGATACTACGTATCATGATTCTTCTATTCATGTGAAATATCCAGAATAGGCAAACCCATAGAGGAAGAAGTAAATTGGTGGCATCCTAGGACTGAGGGAATTGTGAAGAAATGGGGATGAGGGTACCTGGGTGGCTCAGTGGTTGAACATTGGCTTTCAGCTCAGGTCGTGATCCTGGGATCCCAGGATCAAGTCCCACATCAGGCTCCCCGCATGGAGCCTGCTTCTCCCTCTGCCTGTGTCTCTCTCTCTCTCTCTGTGTCTCTCATGAATAAATAAATAAAATCTTAAAGAAAAAAAACCCCTAAGGAATGACTGCTAATGGGTACAGGGTTTCTTTTTTGGGGTGGCTAAAATGTAAAATTGTGATGGCAACACAAATCTATGAACGCATATACTAAAAACCATTATACACTTTAAGTTGATGACCTGTATGACATGAATTATGTCAATAAAACTTATTTTTAAAAAAAGAACTGTGCTGGACACAGGGGTTCTGTCCTGCTCTCTAAGAATTCTCTAAGAATTTTAATATTGTGGCAGAGACATAAATATTTTTATATTAAAAAGTTAGGTACTAGGGTATAGGCGTGTATGAAGGGTCATGTGAGCACAAAGTAGGGCATCTGAGCCCAACTGGAGAATTAGGGGATGTTTTCTTAGGTGGAAAATGATGTCTGAACTGAATCTTGAAGAAAAAGAAAAAACTTAGCCAGGTGAGGTGAAGTGGAACAAGGATCAGCAAAGACCCAGGTTTGTGCTGAATACAGGAACTGGGGAAAGTTCTAGGCGCAATGTGATGTTTCTAAAATGGCAAGGTACAAAGAGGAGAATGCCAGTCCATCACAAAGTAGCTTGGATAATAAGCAACAACAATAATAATAAATTCCTAAGTGAACTCTTCGTTACAGCTAAAAAAATGTGAGTTGGACTCTCAAAGTCGCTCCCACCTTGACCCCAGCTAGCACCAGGTGCGAGGAAGGAGCAGATACCGTTAGGCGGAACGGAATTTGCGGTCGGTGGGGGCGCGTTTTTGGAACGGACCGGGAAAAAGGAAGTGTGCTACATTATCCAGGGCACCCAACCCCGGCTTCCGGGGATGGGAGCGGGTGGTTCGCGTTCCGTCCCGGGCCCGCCTGAGCCCCGAGGTCTCTGGTGACGGGTGGACGCGGGTGGAGGCGGCCTCAGGCTCAGGACCTGCTTGCTCCCGCCACGGACGCCACGGGCTGACCTTGGCCGCCGCTCATTGGCTGCTCTTGTTGACCTTGGTCCAAGGTCGGGGTCGATGGCAGCTTGGGCCGCCTCGAGCCTGAGCAGGGTCGCTGCCGGGTGCCTGCGGGGGGCGCGAGGCCCCGGGGTCCGGGCGGCTCTTCCTCCCACCCTCGCGGCCTCCCAGCCCGAGCCCACGGGCCGCACCCCCGTTCCGGGCAGGACGCTGCACCTGACCGCGGCGGTCCCCGCCGGGCACAACAAGTGGTCCAAAGTCCGGCATATCAAGGGTCCCAAGGATGCCGAAAGGAGTCGCATCTTCTCCAAGCTCTGTTTGAGCATCCGCCTGGCAGTTAAAGGTAAGTCACCCGCTGCTGCCCTCTCTGCGCCCACAGCCAAATCAGTGACCACCGTGAGCCTTGGTCCTTCGTGAACACCGTTGCCCGCTTCATAAACGCTCAAAAACACCTGCCGACATTGTAGGACTCCACTCGCCTTTCCAGATGCTGAGCGCCTGCCTGCTTGGCGGGGAGTTGCTATTAGGATGATAATGGTAAAAGTGACTTCATTCTAGTGTGTAGCTGGGTACTTCATAGAAACAGACCCTAAGAGTAAGGTCACTTGGGTATCTTGCCTGAAGAGACCAATCGAACCCTCTAGCCCCCTCTGGTAGCACATAAGTTGTGGCAGGGGCATTGAGGAAAGCTGTTACTTGCCCAGCTTCAGTTTCCCAAGACACTTTTTCTCAGAAGGTAAGTTTGCAACCATGTCTTTTCCCATTGTGTAGCCACTACAAGAAGGCTTTTTTTTTCTTTCTTTCTTGGTTTTGTTTTTGTTTTTGTATTTAGTGTTCGATACCTGTAGGAGTGGAGAAAGAGTCCTGTAAAAATCATGGATTTTGGGTGTAAGAAGACTTGGTTCCTGTCACTTACTGACTGTAGGACCTTGAGCAAATTGCTTAACCTTGCTCAGTTTCAGTTTCCTTCTATAAAACAGGGATAGTACCCACCTTATGGAGTTTTCTGGCACATAATAGGCACTCAGTAAATACTAATCTACCCCTAGAACTCACGCCTGATATTTCTCTTTGCTTTCTTCTAATTCTTGATATTGAGTGAGATCAACACTGTTGAGTATTTGTTATGTGCACTGGTGACACAGAATAATGAGGAAAACCCCCACCCCGAGAGACGGCATGATTACATGCTGTCATATGAGCATTTCAGTAATTACACACAAAATAATAGAGTCAGAACAAGGGGTATTAATAAGTCCAGGAAGTTTTGGTACCATTTTCATCCCTTACCTCTTCATCTGATGCAAAGTGGTCTCTGAAACCTAACAAAAAGATATTCATCCTTACAGAGTGAATTAGAAACTTCTTTTCCAAAATACTTCTCCATATTCCATTCAAACACTGATTAAATGTCCAAAATTAACTGAGAGACAAGTGGTGACTTTCTACCTTTTTTGCTGGGGGAGGGTAGAGAGGCAGAAAGCCCTTCTTTCTCCTGGCTGTAATGAGATGTCTTCACCCAGTCTTTTCTCTCTTTCTCAGAAGGAGGCCCCAACCCTGAGCTCAATAGCAGTCTGGCCAACATCTTAGAGGTGTGTCGCAGCAAGCACATGCCCAAGTCAACGATTGAAGCATCGCTTAAAATGAGGGTATGTCCTCAGTTTCACTTCTTGTTATTGATCACAGCCCCTCCAGGGCCCATGTCTGAAAGGCCACCAAACAGGCCTTAGATTATCAAAAAGAAGGGTAGCATTGTGGTTGACACTCTCAATGCAGAGCCTTCTGGTGTCTCTCTGACTTTGGACATTGGTTTTGGGAGCCCAATCAAGGATAGGATGAGTAGATAATGTACAGAACCAGACGGCCTAGGACTATTCAGCCAGAGTGTGAGGTGAGGGTAGGAAAAACAGGCACAGTGTGGGGAATGTTAGATTGAAGAAGGGTTTGTTTTTCAGATATTTATGCCCTAAAGGAGAAGAGCCAGTAGAAAGGGAAACAGAGCAACAGTGATGGTAAGAGGGGCAAGGATATAGAGACCAGTTATGGGAATTGTCTTTGAGCCCAGGTGAGAGGACATCTCTTCCTCTGGGACAAGTAGGAAGGATTTGAAGAAGTAATTTTTTTTTTTTTTTAAGATTTAATTTATTTGACAGAGAGAGAGAATGGGAAGCGGGAGGGGAAGAAGATGGGCCTGCCTGAGCAGGGAGCCAGACATGGGGCTTGATCCCAGGACCCTGAGATCATGACCCAAGCTGAAGGCAGATGCCCAACTGACCTAGCCGCCCAGGTCATCTGAGGAAGTAATAATCATCTTAATAGCTAATAATTATTGAGTGCTAACTCTAGGTCAAGCACTTTGATAAGAATTTTGTATACATTATCTCGCTGAATCCTCAAAACAACTTTAGGTGGAAACTGAGACACATAAAGATGAGGTGACCAAGTCAAGATAATGTCAAGAAAATTACAGATTTAAAACCAGACAGACCATAGAACCTAGTCTCTAACCATTATACACACTGCCTTCATGTAGGCTGTGATGCAGTTAAGTGTAGAGGATTTTCACATACCTGGTGGTCCTTTATTTCCTTTGTGAAAGAAGAAGGAAGAAATTGTCATTTGAGGGTTCCTGGAAAGGCAGCAGGGCAGGGTGCTTGGAGAGAGTGGTGAAGGTCAAATCTGTGGGCAAGGGATAAGTGGAGGTGGCATGGGAGGTCCTATTAGATTAGTCGCTAATCTGTTGATCTATTGTTTGAATTTTGTGACCATGCTATTTTCAGTGGTTCTTATGATAGGCCCTGGGTGTGCCCTGGGTGTGCTATTTCCTAAAGCAATACTTAGCACCCCAGGGGTAGGAGACTTCGCAAGTGGGTTTCATGCAGGATGAGTGTAGAAGGATGAGTCTTGGTGGAATTGTGGGGGCTGGTATGTGTGTTAGATGTGGGATTCAGCTGGGACAGGAAGGAAATGAAACGAGGTGACGGCTAATTGATTGTTCAGGGACCAGAGAAACAGACTCCCTTCCCAGTAAGGGGTCATACTTGCAATTACCTCAAAAGTTGGTCCCAAAGGGCCACCTCTCAGAGGCAGGGGACAACAAGAAAGACTTGAGACCCGAAGCTGTACCCCAGAGTGCCCATCCCATGCAGTCAGTATCTGTGTTCTGGGCTGGGATGCAAGAAGGAATTGAGAAACAGGAAAATGTGCTCATGTTGTTTATTGCAGAAAGCCAAGGATGTTTATTTGCTGTATGAGGGCCGAGGCCCTGGTGGCTCTTCTCTGCTCATTGAGGCATTATCTAACAGTGGCTCCAAATGTTATTCAGACATCAGACATATCCTGAACAAGAATGGGTAGGTATAGGTCTGGGGAGAGTAGAAAGGTATGAAGCCTTGAGATTCCAAATCTTTGCAAGGAAAGAACTGTTGTTCCTGGTGGTGTTTCAAGTTTTAAGCATACTTCATCCTTAGAATCCAAAGGAATGATCATTTCTTCTCCCTTATTTCATTCTGTATGAGGCAGGATCCAAAAGACTTTTTCATCAAGTGTAGGAGGGGCCCTCTGTTCCATTTTCCCTATCTGTAGCAATATGATGTCCAGGTCTTAAAATGTACCACCAAGACTGGAATCTTAAATGATGACGTCTTTGTATCTACTAAACTCCACTCAGGGCAGAAAGAAGGGGATAGGGGTATGTTTGGGTTTTTCTCTTGCCCAGGGGTAGCTGCATATTCTTCTTCAGAAGTATGTATAAACTCGAAAGGCTGGGTGAGAAATAGAGTATTAGATGCAGTGCTATGTGGGGACTGAAGTGTCTCCAGGCATTCAATCTGGTATGTTTCCTTTCCTTTGAGGGGAATGATGGCTGATGGAGCTCGCCACTCTTTTGATAAAAAGGGGGTGATCGTGGTTGGAGTGGAGGACAGAGAGAAAAAAGCTGTGAACCTAGAGCGTGCCCTGGAGCTGGCAATTGAAGCAGGAGCTGAAGATGTCAAGGAAACTGAAGATGAAGAGGAAAAGAATGTTTTTAAAGTGAGTATGAAGCCTTAGTGTTTGGTAAACTTTTGAGAGAGCCCTAATAGATGTGTTAAGGCTTGCTTCTCTGTTTCTTCTTTCTTGTGCCCTGGGGTACAAGTGACATAAAGAGTTCACATATTGCACAAACATTTATTACACGAATACTGGATAGGGCTTACTTTATTGAGGACTATGAGAAGGATTCAGAAGTCTGAAAACTGTATCTCTGCTAGTAGAATTATTCATTATAGTCGTTCCATTCAGGTTTTGCAAAGTTCTGACTGGCTTTATCCTTTTTATCTCTTGACTCCTCACCTCTTGACTTTCTTTTGTCCCTAGTTTATATGTGATGCCTCTTCACTGCATCAAGTGAGGAAGAAGTTGGACTCCCTGGGCTTGTGTTCTGTGTCCTGTTCACTAGAATTCATCCCCAACACAAAGGTGCAGCTGGCTGATGCTGACCTGGAGCAGGCCGCCCTTCTCATCCAGGCTCTTGGCAACCATGAAGATGTGATCCAGGTCTATGACAACATTGAGTAACCAGGCTCTCTGTGCCCCTGGGGTCCTTCCTAGGCAACCTGCAGCTCATTCTGGAGCACAGGCTTCTGCAGCAACTCTGAGATTGAAGCAGATTGGAGGCCTAGCAGGTTAGGAGGCATAAAATAAAGACCTGGAGCTTTGTGGCCAAGGGAGTCACTGCATCTCCATGGGGCCTCTTTGTCAGCTCTGCTGGTGTCTCGTAGCCCTGTTGGATGTGAAGTGGAGCCAACCAGCTAATCAGATTCTGATCTTAGGAATTTGGCCCTTGTGGGAATGGCAGGTGCCCTGAAGGCCCTTGTACTAGAAACTGCTCTTATATAATATAACTGATCTGGGTTGCTAAACTCATAGTGTATAGCTCTTGCATTTTCCTGGGTTTTTGTCCAGCTATTGGGACCCTCTTGACTTCCTTTGAAGTCTATAGGTTTAGTTCCACTACTCCAGGCCCAGGACTTTTTTTTTTTTTTTTTTAATTGACCAGAAAAATGTAGATCTCTACAGGCACCACTTTGTGCTGGTCTGGTGGCCCAAATCTGTTATTTGTCATGCAAATAGTATTTGTCAAACACCTATGTACCAGGAACTGTATTTAACAGGAGCACAAACTGTTCAGTTGGTACTCTGTGTTAGATCCTGCTCTAAGACATAGGACCTCTGAGGTCAGACACAGGACTGCTGTCTGCTGGAGCTATCCTAGGACAGCAGGAGCTATACATGCATCCTTGTTATTTTCGTGTGGTCTCTGTGCCCTCCTTCTGCCAAAGAGCTTAAGGCTCTAACTCAGTAGGAAATCCAGTGCCAATGTTAAGGGACTACCAGGCCCTGCTTCATCCAGACCCCCTTGTGTTCTGAGATTGATCAGAGCAGACCTTTCAGCATATTGGACTACTCTCAGGAGAGGTGATGACAAGCTGGTTCTCAAAGCTACTTGGTTACCAGAATGCCACTCGAGCTCCTTTTCATCCCTGCTGGCAAATGATGGGGCACTGGCAACTGGAGAGGAAATGAGAACAGAAGGAAGGGTGAAGGACTGACTCAGATCCTGGCAAGCTGGGAAATAGGGCGCTTCATACCTTTTCCCCTTAGGTGTCACTTTTGAGTTTAGAAAGACCAGGAGTGCCAATCACCTATGCAGGAGCCCATTAAATATGTCAGGCCTGGAATGGCTTTTTGATCCCTGTTATTTACCTACTCATAAGTTGTTTAAACCATTTCTGAGATCAGAATAATTTTCCTGAAGGAGCTTCAGGTAAATGAGGAAAAGAACAAAATCCAAATTGGCTGGCTATAAATAATAACTTCAGCTTCTAGGAAAAACCGGTTACTAATTCCATGATGACTTTAACAGTTGGAGAGCAAAGGCTAAGGGAAGAAAAAAAACAATGAAATAATCCATGAAAATGCCAAAGCATATCCTCTTACACCTCATTTCATAATCATGATACTACCTGGCATTCTTTAGTTTGTTTTGTTTTTTAAAATTTATTGTGTGTGTGTGTGTGTGTGTGTGTGTGTGAGAGAGAGAGAGAGAGAGAGAGAGAGAGGGAGAGGGAGAATCCCAGGCAGGCTCCATACTCAGTACACAGCCTGATAACCGGGCTTAGTCTCAACCTGGAGAACATGACCTGAGCCAAAATCAAGAGCCAGACACTTTAACTGAGCCACTCAGGTGCCTCACATTCTTTAGTTTTTATAGGAGATAACTCATCAAAATATCTGATGAGCACATTCTTAAAATAGTGCAATTTAAAGTTTAAGTGCTGCTTTGTAATTTATAGAATACTTTCTTATGTTATTTGATTTTCACAGCAAAACTAAAATAATCAGGCCAATTATTTTATACACAAATGGTCACATAGCAAGCAGGTGAGAATAGGCCTAATACTACATCTTACATTGATCTTGGTTTATAAAAATAGCTGTTTTGTAAATGTTGATTATAATTATGATATAATTAGGAAGAATCTCCTAATTTCTGGTCTGAGAAATCTGCACCAGGAGAGCCTACTGTGGAAGGGAACTTGGCTACTCATGTACTCGTGAATAGTCCTCTAGTAGGATTTAAGGATTTTTGTAACTAGTTTTCTTACAGCAGGGCTTTGGATGGCTCTGCACTGACCCCTGGTGGTGCCCTGCAGTCTTTCCTGCAGCTAGCATGGCAAAGGCAGAAATGAAAACTTATTTGGACCTGTACTGCTTCTAACTCTGCTAACGAGACCCTTAGCTACATAGGTTAAATAACTATTTAACTGAATACTTAAGCAGAGAGAATATGAGTTATTCTGCCACTAAAAATTATTTTCTAAAAAATATTTTATGTCAGAAAATGTTTACAGTGTAATGTTAAATGGAAAACAAAGATGTAAAACTCTATAGTATGATCCAAATTTTAAAATATAGTCATACTTTATGGACTTAAAAAGACTAGAAGGAAGTATATTAGAATCTCAAAACTGGTTATCTCTGGGTGGTGATGTTGTCACTTTTCTACAATCATATATTTAATCAGGGGAAACATTAAAAAAAAAAAAAAAACAAGTCACATTATTGTCCACCTAGGGAGACAGCATGTGAGAGGCCAGGAGTCAGGCATACCTTAAAGTCAAAAGAATGAGATCTGGTCTTGGCTTGCCTTTGCCTTATCTTTGGTCATTGTCTTAGCAGACAGAATCATTCAATGCCTTGCAGCTGGCTTCGGCTCACTTTCAAGTGACCTTTCCATGGGATGGAAGTATTTGTGATAGGTTCCATCCATAGCCTTGACTTACAGGAAGCGTTCACATGGTACATAGCTGCCTTCCTTCTGCCAGAGGCCTCAGCCAACAGTGGAAATTCAGCCATAGGCTGAGTTACTCTTTTGGGGTTTTTTTCTGTTTTGTTTCTTTTGCTTTACTCTCTGATACTTAGAGCACAAGAGTCAATAAAACTTCACACTCGAAGAGACCCCAACTTGTAGACTTTTATTTGAATTGCTGGGGACACCTCTGGAACCCTTCTGAAGAGGAAATAAATGACCCATTAGGTCTGGCCAGGGCAAGTGTTAGGATAGATACCACACTAATTTTGACCCAAACCGCTTTCTTCCTTATGCCCTCCCCAGACACTGAGGAGGATAGTAGTTTTTACTTTTCCTCTTGTCTTTCTTTTGTCCATGTGAAAGAGGTAACATCTGTGGTTTTTGAATGAGTAAGTGAACCTCAACTGGAGGGATTCCCTTCCTCCTAAGATATAACCACCATTAACAATCTACTCTGTATTCTATTCATTGGAACCAATCTACTGGGGAACAGATTTCAACTCTTAATTGCCAGAAACCTTGGACAAGAACTTAACCTCTTTGCACCTCTGTCTATAAAATTAGGATAATAGTACCTATCTCATAGGACTGTTTTGAGAATTAAGTAAGTTAACCTATGTTAATCACCTAAAAGAGTGCCTGGCAATAGTAAGTGCTCAATAAATGTTGGCCTTTTTCCCTCCACTAAGTTTGAATGAACATTTTTTAAAAACTGAAATGTGATCACCCTGTACGTTTATGCTTTATGAGTTTTTGTTTTTTTCACTTCACAATGTATCCTGGATGCTGCAATGAACATTACTTATCTTTGCTCACTTGCAAAGTGTTCCTTAGGATAAATTTAAAGAAGTAGAATTTATAAATGTAAAGCAATTTTTTTCTCTATTAGTTAATGTCAGTAATATATAAAATATCATGGTTGTAAAAATCTTCAGTGGTATACATATCATTCATTAACAATGCAGATAAAATAACTGGTTGAACTGGTGATTGAATATATTCTTTACCTCTGAATTAAAGGAATTGTCATCAGCGGTGCTTGGGTGGCTCAATTAGTTAAGTGTTTGCGTTCAGCTATGGTCATGATCTCAGGGTCCTGGGATCAAATCCCACTTGGGGCTCCCTGAGTCTGCTTCCCCCTCTCCCTCTGCTCCTCCCCCTCCCACCCCCCACCTCTGCCTGCCATGCTCTCTTTCTCGTTGTCTCTCTTCTCTCAAATAAATAAATAAAATCTTTTTTTTTTTTAAGAATTTTTTTTTTGGCAGCCCAGGTGGCTCAGTGGTTTAGCGCTGCCTTCAGCCCAGGGCATGATCCTGGAGACCTGGGATCAAGTCCCATGTCGGGTTCCCTGCATGGAGCCTGCTTCTCCCTCTGCCTGTGTCTCTGCCTCTCTCTCTGTCTCTCATGAATAAATAAATAAAATCTTAAAAAAAAATTAAAAAAAAATTTTAATCAAGTCAGATGATAACCTTTTTTTTTTTTTTTTTTTTTTTTTTAAGAGAACATATACATAAGCAGGGCTAGGGGGCAGAGGGAGAAAGGGAATCTTAAACAGGCTTCACACCCAGCCTGGATCCTGATACAGGAATCAATCTCAATCCTGACATCATGACCTAAGCTGAAAAGAGTCTAACCCTTGGGGTGCCTGGGTGGCTCAGCGGTTGGGCATCTGCCTTTGGCTCAGGTTGTGATCCTGGGGTCCTGAGCCTATTCCTCCCTCTGCCTATGTCTCTGTCTCTGTGTGCCTCTCATGAATAAATAAAATCTTAAAAAAAGAGAGAAAAGAATCTGACCCGTAATTGACTGAGTCACCCAGGTACCCCTTGTTTTTCCTTTTTTATACCAAATTCATTGAGCTATTCCTGAAAATTCATTCATGTTTATTGTTCCCTATCTAGTGTCCAAGTGTTCTTTTTTTAAAATTTTTTTAAATTTTTATTTATTTATGATAGAGAGAGAGAGGCAGAGACACAGGCAGAGGGAGAAGCAGGCTCCATGCACCGGGAGCCCGACGTGGGACTTGATCCCGGGTCTCCAGGATCGCGCCCTGGGCCAAAGGCAGGCGCTAAACTGCTGCGCCACCCAGGGTTCTCTATGTTCAAGTGTTCTTATGCCCTGGAAAGAAAAAAAGAAAGTATTCAGCTGGTATATCATAGGATGCTTGAGGCCCTAAGCATTAGGAGCAGGTTGTGATCCTTGGGGTCAGCTATGGCTTTAGTATTTAACCAGGGGCATCTACTCTATAAAACCAGGGGAACAGACTTGAGAAGGCATGGCCCAGATGGGAGGCTTCACATAGGGAAAATGAAGGGTGAAGAGAGAAACAGTATAGAAAGAGAAAAAATATACAACTACAAGGGCACACTTGTAGAGATCACATTCAACTACTAACATCCCCAGTTCAGGTTCACTTACTTATTTAAAAAAATACTTATTTTTTGAATGTACTGTGAAAGATGCTAGGCATACCAATTTGAATGACAGCTTCTGTCTCTATGCTTACTTCCTTAAAGGCAATTACGACAGTGGGACAGGTGATTTGATGAAGAAAGTACTAGGTGCCCTGGTACCCAGAATTGTGAGTATTTGTCTGGAAGGGCTTCCTGGAGGGAGTGATGTTCAGGCTTAGTTCTTTCCTGAAAGAATGAGAGGAGTGGGAAAGATGGAGGAGAAGAGTGTTTAAAACAAAATAGCAGATGCAGAGATAGAGAGGTAAGATGGACTCTAGTAGTTCCCCATGGCCAGAACATAGATCTGAATGATGGGGTTGGCAGAGATGGGAAGTGGAAAAACTTGTGGCTGGAGAGGTATAGCCTGGGTCCTGAAAGGCCTTCTTAACTACATCCAGGTATTCCACTTATCCTAAGGGCAATAGGAGACTATAAAGGTTTTAAGCAGAGCATGACAGAATCAGGTGTGCGGTGTTTTTTTTTTTTTAAGATTTTATTTATTCATGAGAGATACAGAGAGAAACAGAGGCAGAGACACAAGCAGAGGGAGAAGCAGGCTCCATGTAGGGAGACCGATGTGGGACTCACTCGATCCTTGATCCCCAGGATCACAGCCCTGAGCCAAAGGTGGCGCTAAACCACTGAGCCACCTGGGCTGCCCTGAGTTGTGCGTTTTAGAAAGATCACTCTGTGATGTAAGCAGACACTGTTACATGGGGTTTGAAGTAGGATGGTGGACCTGAGGATGGGAGAGAAATGGACAGATTGGTGACATGGTTAAGATTAGCCATGGGCACAGGGGAAATGGAGAGGAAGTTCTCTAAGGGAGAGAATTCACAGGCCCAAGTTGGGAAAGTGTTGATGGCAGAGGAAATATAGAACTATGGAAGAAAATGATGAATTCAGTTGGGACCTGTAGAATTTGAGGTGCCTATTGGAGGCTAGAGGATAATATCTTGGGAGCTCAGAAGAAAGTCTAGTGTGGTAACTTCAGCATGCGAATGTTTGAGATGGCCAGTTAAGGGACAGACAATGGAAATGAAGCCCTCAAAGAAAGCAGTTGCTAGAAGGAGGGAAAATCAGAAGGCTGTTTTTTGACTAAAGACTTAAATGGTTGTACTGTAGTTCTTTACTATGTGCAAGCATTCTAAGTGCTGGTGATAGGATAAGGCAGTGAACAGGACAAAATCCCTGCTGCTGCATAGCTTATGTTCATTATAGAGGAAAGACACACCTACAATTTTAGTCACTATGAAGAAAAATAAGGCTGAATATGGGGCTAAAGAATGATGGAGAGAGAGGCTATTTTGGATGGGGTGCTTAGAAACTCGGAAGAGTTGACATTTGAGCAAAGACTCGAATAAAATGCAGGAATTGGCCATGGGAACATCTTCAGGAATAGCATTCTAGGTAGAACAAATGGCAAGTGCAAAGGTCCTGGACTTGGTAGGTTCAAAATATGTTAAGAAGGCAGTGTGGCCAGAAGAGTAATTGTGGGAGAGAGGTAGGAAGGAGGTGAAGATGGCAGGGCCAGCTCCTATTGAGCCTGAAAAACCATGACAGAGTTTGGGTTTTATTCTTAGTGTAATGGGTAGCCATTAGAGGGTTAACAGAAGGGTGATAGCATGATCTGAATTACATTTTATAAGGATCACTCTGGCTGCTGTGTAGAGAATCATTTTTCAGGTGGCCACAGAGGAGACCGGGTTAGGAGATGAGGGCAGTCATCCAGGAGAGGGTGGCAACTTGGACCAGGATGGTAGTGGTGAGGGGCAGCCCCAGTGGCGCAGCGGTTTAGTGCCGCCTGCAGCCCAGGACGTGATCCTGGAGACCCGGGATCGAGTCCCACATCAGGCTCCCTGCATGGTGCCTGCTTCTCCCTCTGCCTGTGTCTCTGCCTCTCTCTCTCTAGCTGTGTCTCTATGAATAGATAAATAAAATCTTAAAAACAAAACAAAACAAAAACAATTAAAAAAAAGAAAGGATGGTAGTGGTGAGAAGTGTTAGATTAAGATACGTTTTGAAACCAGAGGTGAGAAGACTTAGATATAGGGATGTTAGGGAAAGAGCAAAACCAAGGAAGACTCCTCCTAGGTTTGTATTTCAACAATTGGGAAAATAGAAGAGCAGGGTATTTTAGGGGGAGCAGGAAAGTATAAGGAGTTCAGTGTGAAACTTGTGAAATTAGGTCTGTGTTTTAGACATTCCAAGAGAAGCTGCTGAATAAACCATATAGGCAATGGAGTAAGTACTAGATTTCCACTTATTGTCTTTTTGTTTTTATTTTTAAAATTTTAAAAAATATTTTGCTTATTCATGAGAGACACAGAGAGAGAGGCAGAGACCTAGGCAGGGGGAGAAGCAGGCTCCCCCCATGTGGGACTTGATCCCAGGACTCTGGGATCACGCCCTGAGCTGAAAGCAGATGTTCAACCTCTGAGCCACCCAAATGTCCCCACTTGTTGTCTTTTTAAAATATTTATCTAACAGGTCAGTAAAATTAAGGGTCAGATATGAGCCCCAGATTGGGAGATAAGGACCTCTAGCACTGGCTTACTACACACATTCTCACCAGGGTGATACCCCAGTGGGGTGAAAAATGATTCCTAAGGGGTGAAAAAAACAACTTAGATAATACAATGGTATATAGCCTTCAGAGCTCAACCCTATTTGATGAAATCTTATTCCTTAGTATTTAATTTCTCTCATTAGAATTCACATTTAATTAAGTAATTCAGAATTTTCTCCTGGGGGAAAAGAGGAGTGATAATGAAAAAGCAGTTGAGAAACACTGGCCTGGTACAAGAACGTGACCTTTGGGTTGCAGACCTGGTGTGAATCCTGGCTCTACCCCCTTGGACTTGGTCCTTAACTTCTCTGAGCTTCATTTTTATCATTAAAATGCAAATAGTATTAATTCAGAGTTACTAGAAAGATTAAATGAGATGATGTGCCTGGCATTGTATAAATTACTGATAATTACTAATTTTCTTTCCCCTTTACTCTTTCTCTCCTTCCCAGAAGAGAGATTATTATAGTTAGGAACTACAATAAACTGGGTAGGGATCTATCTAGTCAAGTGGGAGAATGACACACTTAAAAGCTTGTTGGAGGAAAAAAAACAACAACAACAACAAACAAACCTAACAGGACAAGGGCTCTGATTAAATAAGGGGGAGGGGGAAGAAAGGAGTGTAGAGAAAGAGGGGAGGGAGTTCAAGGTAATTCATGAGAGATTTGACAGCCAGGGTAAAGCCACCGCTAAAGCTTCTTAGTTGATGGTTGAAAATGGCATCAGAGGAAGATTATTTTGGCGTCTGATTTATATTACACTGGCATAGGGACTAGAGGAAGGGAGCCCATATTAATTGTGATGGACTTGGCATCGGAAGACCTGGGTGTATAAAATGAACAATGGGGGTTGGGGAAATTAATTATGGTCATTCTCTATTTTGAAATATGCAGCCAGTACGATTGTTTTGGAACAATATTTCGGTAGCACGGGAAAACACTTATAATAAACTCTAGGCATACTACCAAACAGTATGAAGCCATTTTTGTCAAACGTTGTATATCTTGGTAGGAAATAGATAAAATTATCTCTGGGGTGGACTTTTTTTTTTTTTTTCCAGTTTTAATTCGAAGAGCTCGTATTGCTTTCATAACTAAAGAAAACAGCTTTTATCCGAAAGACCCTCTCGGACTTTGCCGCTGGCTGGTTTGGGCCCTGGCCAGCCGCGGAACTCCCAGACTTCCGAGGACCCACACTCCCTTACTACCCAGCCCCTCGGAGGGTGTGGCCCCGGAGGTAGGAGACCCAGAAAGGGCGGGCAGTGCGGAGGCCGCCCCTGCCTCCCGGCTAGCGCAGCGTCCGGACCGGAGGACTTGTCGGGGGATCGGGCGGCGGAGGTGGCCACGCGCCGGGAAGCGCTTGGAGCCAGAACCCTCCCCGCTTACTGCGCGCCCGCCGTGGGCACAGGGAAGGGCAGGGCGCCGGCCCGTGAGGCCGTTCGAACCGCCGGGAGCTGGGACGGCGAGAGGCCGGCGGCCCCCCTAGCCGCTTTCCCAAACTCCAGCCCCAGAGTAGCCGGAGGGGAACAGCGCCAGCCCGCGCGCCCGCGGAGCCCTAGTGACGGACGGGAGGTGGGAATGTGGGCGGAGCCTCACGCACGAGCCGTGATTGGAGCAACTAGCACCTCCCGGGGCGAGGGAGGGCGAGACGGCGAGGGATGCGCAGAGGCGGGTGCTCAGCGCCCTCCGCGTGATTGGCCGGCCGGGAGTGAACCGGGCGCTGTTCCGGTGATTGGCAGGCGGTAGACGGCCCTCGGTAACGGCCTTGGCTTCGCCCATTGGCATCCTGCTAGAGTAGGCGGGATTGGTTCATCGTGTGGTGCTGATGATTAGCTGGCGACCAAGAGGGTGCTGGGGAGAGAGCGGGGTCGGGGGGGCGACTGGGGCCGCGACTTCCTCCCTGTTATTGGCTGGTGAAGTGGGTGGGGGTGGCACGAAGGCCCAGCGGCTGCCTGGGATTGGCGGACGCTGCGGTGAGTGACAGACGAGGGGGCGAGCTGCGCGACCAGCGGTTTGTTTTTCGGAGCGTTCCTGAGGTGGAGAACGGTGGCCGGACGGAGCGACTGCGGGACTGGGAGACTGGCGGGCGGGCGGGCCGAGCGGCGCCGCCGAGGCCGGGCTGGGCCGAGCCGAGGAGCGCCGGGGATGTAGCGGGCCACCCTGCCCATGCCACAGCGCCCGGCCGCGGGCGGAGCCGGAGCCGGAGCCTGGGGAGGCGGCGGGGGCCCCGAGCGCAGCCCGCGCCCCCCGCGCGGAGCCAGGCCCGCTGCCGTCCCCGCCGCCCGGGCCCCCGGCATGCAGCTCCGGCTGCGGAGGTGACACTCGGGCCCGAGCCGCCGCTGCCGCCATCGCCACCATGGGTGAGTGTCGCCACCGCCCCGGCCTGTGCCCGCGCTGCTCCGCGTCGCCCCGCCCCGGGCTGAGGGGAGGAGGACCCTGGGCCGCCGCCTGACAGGCATGGACAGCCCACCCGGCCCGGGCTGCGGACTGCCGGCGCCCGCCCGCCCCGCTCGCCGCTCGGCGGCCCAGGCGGGGGTTCGGCTTTCCCCGGCCTGCCGGGGCGGTCCGGGCCGGCGGAGCCCGCTGGGCAGCCTCCTTCCGGGCCGCGCGGCGGGCGCATCCCGAGGAGGCGGCGGCGGGATCGAGGGCCCGTGCTCGGCGGGGCAGCCCGCTCCGGCCCGAGCGAGCCGGCCCGCGAGCCCGAGGGCGGGGGAGCGGGGGCTCAGTGTGGGGCCCGGGCTGGAGGCTGGTGCAGGCCCAGCTGCTGTTGTGTCTTTTCCTTGATTTGCTTTTTTTTCCTGCCTGTGTCATTTCCTTCCCTTTGCTCACACAGGCCGGCCAGCGAGAGTTCCCGGGGCTTGCTCTCGAGCCCTGTGCGCGCCCCAGCGCAGGGGGGAGGGCGTGCGGGGAGATAGGCTGGGAGATGATTAAAACGGCAATCACTGTTATCAACAGCGCGGTTGAGAAACGAGAGCCGCACGCAGATTGCTGGAGGGTAGGAATTGGTAGGGGACTGCCAGCTGTAATTCACATCCTACTTTTTGAAAAATCCGGTTGCAGTGTTTTACAGCCATTATTTTTATTTAACGGTATCCCTGAAATTATGTAACTTTTAAAAGAAGCATTCACTGCGCTAAAGAATCTATGAAATCATTTCCTTTTTATCAGTACTTGCAATTTCTGTTGTAAAGATGTAATCTAAGAAATGCTTCTGATGTCTTCCACACGCGGCATTTACACTGAATTACATTTTGTTGTCCTTCTTGGTAATTTAGCAAATGATTATTGGACTAGGTTAAGAAACAGATAACATTTTAGATGTACTTTGCTTCTCTTGTTCGGATGAGTTACTGTGATACTGTCGTCCACAATCACGAGTTTTGCAAAGCATTTGGTACTGTCCTAAATAACCAAGGAGTCAGTGAAAGGATCCTTTGCAAAGGCATTTGCTGTATCTGAAGTGCCATGCATGAGAAGAGGGAACGTTAATATTTGCTTTGCCCTATAGCAAGGTCAGGTCATTTTTGTAAAAGGTTAAGCGTATGCTGTGTCACATTGGGCAGATACTGTTTTACTGCCTGTATCTACACTATGCCTTTGAATGAATTGCCTTGTTCTATTTCATGCTGCCCTTGTACAGTAAAGGATGGGTTTGTTCATTTGCTGGGTGTACGGTTTCCTTCCCGTTCTTTGCTTTAAAAGTGCTTGCTTTTCTGGGGTAAGTCTCCTGTGACTGTAAGCAGAAAAGGAACCCAGTAAGGCTTGGTATTTTAAAAAATAATTCTACAAATACCAAACGTTTACTATAAATGGGGCACATGATTCTTCATGTCCTCCCAGGCTTCAAACATTTATCTTGTGTTTTGGAATTTGATGATTGTACTCAGTCCTTGAATTGGCTTGTGAACCTCTGTTTGTGATGGTCTTTCCTCTTTGTCTTGTGAGGGCAGTGTTAAGGCCCAAAAGGGAATGTGTAATACTTGAGGATGGGCAGACTCCCACTCCCCACTTTCTTGACTTCTGAATCAGTCAGAGTGTCCAGATTTGTTGACTTCATTTTAATGTCCAACATGAAAATAGTTCTCAGCCTGTTTTCACATTTCAAGACATTCTTAAAAACTATTTCAAGTGCATGAGTTTTTGGAGAGACAGTGATGGGGAAGAAAGGGACTATATACGTAGGGGCCGGAACCCCAAAGGAAAAAGGACCAGGAACTCTGCTTTCTTATTTGTCCCCATGTCTGTTTTACATAAAGAAATTGCCTTACTTTCTTTAGCAGGTTCCCTTTGTACCTACTCTCTCTTTTTTGTAGATGACCTTGATATGCAATTAGAGCTAATACTGAATGCTTCCAGAGCCTGGATCTTTAATTTACCTTATAAAAGTTTCAGCAAGGATATGTGTGTACACACATATATACACAGTCACTCTTTTAAATATTGCTTTCCATTTTGGTGATGTGTATGATGAATAAAATTCCCAGGTTAGTTTGCTTTAGTTGTGGTTCTGAGTAAACTATGATACAGCAAGAGGTTGATAAGAAAGACATACAGACTTATTAATATTTTCATTATATTTGTTAAACTTCAGCCCAGTGAGGAAAGGACCAAAACTAATTTGAGTCCCTGCCCTTCAGGTTTTTTGATTAACAGTCATACTTCCCTGAGCTGTTCAAAGCCCCAGATTCAAGCTTGTTTGACAACTTGGGTTGGTAATAAAAACGGGTTAGATTTTATATTGGCTGTTAGCCCCGGTAAATATTTAGTGGGAACTATACTTATCCCCCTGTAGTACACTTATCTTTGTAAATAATAGGGAATATGGAGATATGCTTCTTTTTTTGGCTTTGATATTATGTGGTTATTAAAAAAATTGGGATTGACTGGTCATTTTTCTTGGTCACACTAGAATTCTCTCCCAGTTTTAGTAATTATAGTGGCAAATGCTATTAATGCTTGAGACTAATTCACTAGCGTACATTTGGATTTTTTATAAATACAGTCTGAAACTTAGTGGGAAGTGTTACTGAAAAACGTGTAACAACTTGGAAATGTTACAGGAAACTACAGTGAACTGGGTATAGGATTAAGGATGAGTTGATTCTGCTTTAATAGCTTGGCTAGAAGTCAGAATCATTGTGATTTATAGGCACCTTGGGTCTCTAAGGTTCCAGGGCTGTTGTGAGCTCCCAGTCAGACCAGTGTCAACTTGGCTTGTCTAGAACCTGACCTCCTGTGTAGACTGGCCAACAACTGTTTTTTTTTTTTTTTAAATTTTTATTTATTTATGATAGGAACACAGTGAGAGAGAGAGGCAGAGACACAGGCAGAGGGAGAAGCAGGCTCCATGCACCGGGAGCCCGACGTGGGATTCGATCCCGGATCTCCAGGATCACGCCCTGGGCCAAAGGCAGGCGCCAAACCGCTGCGCCACCCAGGGATCCCCCAACAACTGTTTTAATTGAAATTGGGGTCACAATTTAATGACTCGGCATGGCTATGTGTTGTCTAGATTTCTGGTATTTTTTTAAATGACAGTTGGATTTCTTTTTTTTTTTTTTAAGACTTTATTTAGGGGTGCCTGCGTGGCTCAGTCCGTTAAGCGTCTGCCTTTGGCTCAAGTCATGATCCTGGGGTCATGGGATCAAGCCCCACATTGGGCTCCCTGCTCAGCAAAGAGTCTATTTCTCCTTCTGCCTCTCGCCTGGCTTGTGTACTCACTTGCACTCTCTCACTCTCAAATAAAATCCTTTATTTATTTGAGAGAGAGAGCTTGTGCCAGCAAGCAGGAGTGGGGAAGGGGGACAGGGTAGGGCAGAGGGGGGTGGAGAAGCAGACTCCTCATTGAGCAGGGAGCCTGGCTCAATTCCAGGATCCCAGGATCATGATCTGAGCTGAAGGCAATTGCTTAACTGAGCCACCTAGTGCCCTTGACCATTGGATTTTAAAACTGAATTTTAGGCATTTATAAAAAGTAAATAGCTAAGTGAGTATTAGGGGACTACACAAAGGATAAGGAGCAATTTTCTTGGTTCTGTCTACGTAAGCTAGTCTTTGCCCATTTATTGTCTCTTACATGTCAGGAACAGTATTAGGCCTTGTATCTGCATTTTTCCTGTCCTTAAGAAGTTATCTTAAAAAGGTAAGGTGAACCAGAAATATGTAAACAAGTGAATGCAAGGAGGTGGTGTAGGTATTTTGTTAAAACTATGTACCAGTGCACAGGAGTGAGAGATCAATTCTGTAGTTTTGGGGTTGGCATACATAATCCTATAGTTTCTAGACCTTTAGATTAATTTCATTAAATGTAAAAATAAAATATAGTGGTGATATGTTGATTCTTCTGAGGAAGATACTCATATTACTTTGTAATATGTATTTTTAAATTTGGGGGGCACCTGAGTGGGTCAGTCAGTTTAGCATCTGTCTTCAGCTCAAGTCTTGATCCCAGGGTCCTGGGATTGAGCCCTGTGTTGAGCTCCCTGCTCAGTGGGGAGTCTGCTTCTCCCTCTCCCTCTGCCTCTCTCCCAGGTTGTGCTCAATCTGTCTCTTGCTCTTGCACACTCTCTCAAATAAATAAATAAAATCTTTAAAAATAAAAAAAAATAAATACATTTTAAACCATCAGTTACTTTGGAAGGGCTGTTATAGCCCAGAAACAGAAAAAAATCAGAATTTGACTTTGAGATCTAGCAAAGCTCTACCATTGTCCATGAAGGATAAAAAGTTTCTTGTCAATGAGGCTCGGGCCTTTTTCCTTGTACTTACTATAAAATGATGTTTCCCCAGGTATTGACAAGGTGACAAGGTGGATCAGTGGGAGAATATGAAATATCATGAGATTAAGATAGTAATGTGACCCAGGGACACTTTGAAAACAGCATCTCTTGGGTGAGCAGTGTGATCAGACCATCTGGCAGTGCTGGGTAAAGTGCTGGCCACATAAAGAAATAACATTGTTAGTTAAGTGAAAACAATTAGAACATTACTTTGGGGATTTGTATATATGGAAAAGGGAGAGTGTCTGACATGGTAAACATGTTATATAGGACAACAATGTTTATTGAAGGACATGGTGCTACTAGAAACTTTTCTGGGTTTTTAGCCAAGGGAATTCATAAATGGGCATGCCTTAAGACCCTACTTTTAGATAGAGTAATAGTTCAGTCTGGAAGATTGACTTCATGCTGAAGCTAAGGAGAGAGGAGTATATTTCCTGGCAGCCCCCAGACCATAGGTCAGGGTATCTGGAGAAGAAAAAAGTGCACACTGCTGAATAATTATGGATAGCTATCTGCTTAAGACTGCTTAAGAGCTTCCACTTTTCAAGCCTAAACTCTAATCCTTATTTCATAGATCCTTTCTTTTCTATTTTCTGTGAATACTCCTTCCCTCTATAGTCATAACCCCTTAATCTCTAGAATTAACTTCTTCCTCTGTGCTTCTTCCTGGTAGCTTTTAAGTGTGTCAAACCACCCCCATCCTCAGGAAATATTTTCAAGGTTATAGCACACTAACTATTACCCCAGCCTCAAGTTGTTCATGTGTAAAGTTCACAAATGAATTGTTGATTTCTACTACTTCCAATTTCCTTTTAATCTTTAGCTTCTTGATTCCCTTTAAAATTGTGTTTCTACCTCTGCCATTCTATTGGGCCTGCCTGGCCTGTGCCTGCCACTGTCCTTCTTTGGTCCTGACTTCTGTGGTGCCACTCCTGGTATTTTTTCTTCCAAACCTCTTAAAGCCTCCTTTGCCAGCATACCTTCTTCCTACTCTACTTGATAAGGATTATTCATTGAGGATCAGCCCCTGACCTACTTTTTTTTCCCCTCAGTCCCCTCACTTGCTTTTAGGTCCTTTCTCATCTTCAGTTCATTTTTTAAGCTCTCACATAGCTGGAACAACTTGATTTTCTGAAAGAATTCTTATTCTGTTAATAATTATGTAAAATAATCTATAAAACTGCTTCCTACTCACTGAAAACAATTTTTTACACATGCCAGATTATGTACTCTAGTTTATATATTGTCTAAGTCAATCGCTTTATTTGTGTCACCTTGTATTTGGGTGTCATTCATCCTTTTACCCCTAAAATTTGAACATCTTAAAGTATCTTTCAGAACTATCTAATGTATATTACATACTGGTACTCAGTGAATGGGTATTTTTAATGACTAATAAAAATCCAGGAATAAAATTAAGTATTAGGGTAGATTAAATAGTGTCCAGTCTTTTCCACCAACCTTTTTCCATTGATAATAATAGCCAGCATTTTTTAAGCATTACTAAGTGTTACTTTGGTACCATGAGGAATAATTTGTAAGTTCTTTTTCCCTTAGCTCTCACAACAGATCTGTGAGATACTTTTATTATTTCCATTTTACAGATGAGGAAACTGAGGTTTAGGGTGAATAAGAGATTTGTTCAAAGCCTCTTAAATCCAGGTCTTTCTGACTTCAAAGTGCATATAAATGACTGCTGCACTCTAAGAAAGCTTCTATTGGTTTTTTTAAGTTTTGTTTGTTTTTATTTTTAAGGAATTCCATATTGGAGTTCTGATAATTCAGTTAAAATCTCAATCCAGGAAGAAATGCCTAAAAGAGCCACTTGATTTACTTCCTGTCTTTATCCACATCCTCAGTTTGAAGTATCAGTTTAAGAACTTGCCTCCCTCTAGCAGCGTTTTCAACTTTGACACAAAATCAGATTCTATAACCCTGTGTCACTTGTGTCAGTTATTCTGGGTTTTGGGAGATAGTACCAAACTATTCCTCTAGTGTGTTCTCAGCACTGGAACTACCAAACAAGTTTATCCATGAAGTAATGCCAGGAATTGGTTAGCTTCCTGGAAACCGAATTTGTCAACCTGATAAACCAGCTCTTATAATAGCATCATCTTATACAAAATTAGAAATGATTTGTCATGGATTTGACTTGAAAAGCATGTGTGTTTTGTGTCTCTGTGTATGTATTCACATCCATCTTGGTTCAGTATCTGAATTGAGACAACAGAAATTACAGGGTGGTTACCTTGATACTGAAAACTCCTATGTATTCTCCGGTTAGGAATAGCCCTGAATGTGCCTCAGAAAACAGTTATCTAGTCATAATCCTCTTTATGTGATCCCAGTGTACTGTTACAGTTGGCCTCAAAATTGTATACACATATATATTAAATAGTATGTAAGCCAACTTAATATATAAGCCGACGTGTATTATGTATATAAGCCAGTCTTCCTAGCTTAGATGTTATGCTCTAATTCTTAAACCTTGGTTGGGAGGTTAAAAAACAAAACAAAACAAAAACAAACAAAACAAAATATCATGCAAGTTCTCTTTCTTTAAGGGCCCTATAGGGAAATCACTAGAAAATATAAAATAATTGATGGGACATATGTTTTTGTTTGTTTGTTTTTCACTATGACTGTTTATCTTGGGATGTACATGTTTTAATTTTGACATGTCTTATTGTAGATACCCACTTCCTTTTCATTCACTCTCCCATTGATTTATCCTTTTGGTTCTACATCTGCTCTCATACACACTTTGGTATATATTTTGAAATGGAATTAGATGGGAAGCTACTCTACTAGTGCTTTCCTGCACATGTTAAGTCTAATTTTACTTTTATGAGTAGACAGAAACCTCCACATGGGCACCGTCTTCCTTTCCTGCACTTCCTCAGACGGGGCATGTAGGGCGCCTGAGCACATTTGATCTAAAAAGAGGGAAGAGACAAATAGCCCCGATTTATTCCACAAGGTGTTAGAACATTTCCAAGGCACAGTGACAAAAGACAAAAGATAAGTGCTTTCTGGGTGGAGTCTCTTGTACTTCTTTTAAGGTGTGCCCTGGGTCCCCAAGTGACTTAGCTGTCACCAGAACATGTGTAACAACTCATCTTTCATATTCCTTTCCAGATCAACAGGTTTATTTTCAACTCCCAAATGCTATTTGAGTAGACCAGGATCTCTTGAAGGACCTGGGATAATTCTGCAAAACACAGAATTGGGCTGGTTTGGATTCTGGGTTTTGTCCAGTTGTCTTCAGTGCATGAGAATTCTAGTACTCTATGCTATTTCAGGAAAAGGGGATTAAAAGTAATTTCAATAAGGGAGAGACAATTCATTGCTTGGTCACTTAGGGAAGAAAAACAATAGAACTGCCTTTTGGCTTCCCTGTAAGAAGCAAAAGGCCTATAAACTTGTAAAGAGTTGGGAGGGGGGCTTTCAAAGACTAGGCTTGTAAAACCTACGACCCAGCAATTGCACTGCTGGGGATTTACCCCGAAGATACAGATGCGATGAAATGCCAGGACACCTGCACCCAATGTTTCTAGCAGCAATGTCCACAATAGCCAAACTGTGGAAGGAGCCTCGGTGTCCATCGAAAGATGAATGGATAAAGAAGATGTGGTTTATGTATACAATGGAATATTACTCAGCCATTAGAAACGACAAATACCCACCATTTGCTTCGACGTGGATGGAACTGGAGGGTATTATGCTGAGTGAAATAAGTCAATCGGAGAAGGACAAACATTCATGGTCTCATTCATTTGGGGAATATAAATAATAGTGAAAGGGAATAGAGGGGAAGGGAGAAGAAATGGGTAGGAAATATCAAAAAGGGAGACAGAACATGGAAGACTCCTAACTCTGGGAAACGAACTAGGGGTGGTGGAAGGGGAGGGGGGCGGGGGGTGGGGGTGACTGGGTGGCGGGCACTGGGGGGGGCACTTGACGGGATGAGCACTGGGTGTTATTCTGTATGTTGGCAAATTGAACACCAATAAAAAATAAGTTTATTATTAAAAAAATAAAAAATAAAACAACTTGTATTCAAAGCAGCTACCTGAGGTCCTTGCTTGGTACCTTTTTAAATGTGCTCTTCTACATGGGACGCTTTAAGAATAAGTCTGTGTGTGACTCTGACCCATTATCAGCTCTCCATGAATTCATCTTTTCACTCAGTACCCTACTACACAGAACTGTGTTGTTGTTCACTCCAACTTTTCATCTGTTTTTCCTGGTTGGGTTTCTCTGGCACTGGAAGAAATTGCCCTGTTTGAGCACCTCCCTTGCCACTGTGAATTGGTAGATACTGCTGCCAGAAATCTGATGAGATTCGTTAAGAATCCATTAAAATTTAAGATGCCATATTATGACCTCAGTTATCTACTTTTCAGACATCAGATACATGTGATTATAGTTACAGGGTCTGTCATTTTACCTGGGCAGAACTCCGTGAGTATTAGTCATATAATTTGTGATAGTAATTTGCTGTTCTGTATTTCTTTTTAAGTTTTTACTTAAATTCCAGTTAACATACAGTGTAACATTAGTTTCAGGTGTACAATTTTGTGATTCAACACTTACCTATGGTCCATATTAAAGTATCTTAGCCCATGTACTCTCTTTCATTGCAGACGAACAGGAGGCATTGAACTCAATCATGAAGGATCTGGTGGCCCTCCAGATGAGCCGACGTCCCCGGGTGCCTGGATATGAGACCATGAAGAACAAAGACTCGGGTCACCCAAATAGGCAGGTGTGTGTGGCCATGGCAGACCCAACTAAAATTGCTAGGGAGGGATTTTCAAACGGGTAAATATTTGAGAAGCCAAGGCTATTCAACTACTTGGCTTGAATGCTATTGGCCCTTCTCTTTCACAGTCCATTAAATGGTAAGTGATATATACCAGTCAGATGTGGGTCATGATCTGAATGCCCAAAGTCTTGTGTCTAGTGTTTCATCTGTGGAGAATAAGAATGATTCCTTCACTTTTAGGGGCAGTATTCATATAACTGTTCCTTTACTGATTGTTTGGTAAACGTTTAAATCCAGATTCATAATCGCTAACTCAGAATGTTTTTAGTTACCTTACAGTGTATACTTAGAAAAAATTAATTAATTTTAGTATTAGTTTATATAAAATATAATTAAGAATGGAAATTTATTTAATGAAATTTCATATAATATACTCTAAAGGTAACAATGAGGGATTTTATTATTGTTGTTTACAGTTGTTTCCCCTTATGTTAACTCAGGTAGTTGAGAATGTCTATTTTATTGAGAGTTGTGTGCTTCTTTAGGAAAACAACTCCTATTTTTGTTAACATTTAAACTCCTGTGCTGTTAAGAACCTTCTTCTCACCTCCAGTGCATTTACAAACTCCCTGATTCCTGGGTATTTTGGCCTGCAGAGAAGAGTGAATGATTCCTTCCTAGTGGCTGTCTAGTGCCATATTGTATGGCTGTATTTGGTGTGTCTGACGAAAATTTATCCATGCCTTTCTCCCTTGTGGTTCTCTTTGTTATCAGCTAACCTTCTCTTTCCTCATTTGCACCTTGTTTACCATTTCTTCAGAAGAATCCTTGGTTCCTAGAGAAAGAGTAAGGCCCTAGAACTTTTACTGCCTAAGGTCTGCTAGATAAAGCCTCTCAGAGTATTTCCTGCCTTTAGGAAAACTAGGGACCCTGAGTCCTTTTATTCTATGATACAGCAGAAGGATTAGTTTAGAAAGCTGCTTTTATTTTTATGGCTACCTTACAGAACTGGGGAACAACAGAATAGGGCCCATTCTTGTACTGTTTTCATACATTATTCTAATTGTGTGGGTTCTGCCTTGTGGTAACTCTTTTCTATTCAAAGCTGCTTTTGGAAGGAGCATTTTACCAGAAGTGAGTCCCCTCCCCCAGGCTTGAGCCTAATGACCTCACTTTCCTTCCTGTCTTCCTATGTGGAGTGTGCTGCTCCAGTCAGCTGATCTTTCTCCAAATGGGGAGCATGGACATCAGTTAGGTGAAAAGGGGAAGTTTTCCTGAGTTGAAAGGACCAGGCTAAGAAGAGGATGGCGGTGTGGTGGTCCCTGATCTTCGTTGAAGGGAGATTACCTTTGTGAAATCCTTCTGCTTAGAGCCTAAAAGTTATTATAAGAAAGTTCCTGATCTTTTGCTCTGCCAGCTGTTGTGTTATTGAGGTGATGTCCATAGTTATGAAGGGAGAAGCCTATAAAAAAGGATTGACTCTGGTTAGGAAGTAATCTTAACAAGAAGTAGTGGCTCTGAGGACCCACCATTTACCTGAATATCATCAAATTTTTTCTGTTGCATGAAGGATACAAATTATTAACCTCAGTTTTTTTGTTTTTGTTTTTGTTTTTTAAAGATTTATTTTTATTTATGATAGAGAGAGAGACAGGCAGAGGGAGGAGCAGGCTCCACGCCAGGAGCCCGACGTGGAACTCAATTCCGGGACTCCAGGATCGCGCCCTGGGCCAAAGGCAGGTGCAAAACCGCCGAGCCACCCAGGGATCCCCAGTTTTTTTGTTTTTAAAGAAGAAACAGAACAGTAGCGTCTCAGCCCTTCTGAACAGCCCCACAGTAACAACAAGCTAATGTGCAGGGGCCAGTGAGAAAAAATTTTTGGCAAGGGGGCGCCTGGGTGGCTTAGTCGGTTGAACATCTGCCTTCAGCTCAGGTTATGATAATAGGGTTCTGGGATCAAGCCCCGCATCAGGCTCTCTGCTCAACGAGAAGCCTGCTTCTTCTTCTCTGTCTACCCATCCCCATGCTTATGTGCTCTTGCTCTACTTCTTTCCCTGTAACAAATAAATAAATTAAATTAAAAAAAATTTTTGGTAGGGAACCAAATTACCCATTAAAACTAAAATGTGCTTTCAGATCTGATCCAAGTGCTAGACAAGTGTGGAGTTCATTTCTTAGACAAGTCATCTTAGTGAATTTGTAGGGAGTACTGGTTTCTCATTACCTGTGTTCTGTGCTTTTAGTCATTTCACAGAACAATATTGTTCCGAAGCAGCCTATGTCAGTACTGTCCAGTATACTTTGTGTGATGATAGAAGTGTTCTGTATCTGTGCTGCCCACTGTAGTAGCCATTAGCCACATGTAGCTATTGAGCAACTGAGCAAATGAATTTTGGATTTTATTTAATTTTAATTGAAATAGCACTATGTGGGTAGTGGCTACTATCTTGGACAGCACAACTTTATATATTATATAAAGGACTATATAGGACTTTATATATTATATAAGGGACTGTTGTTTTGTGGGGCAAGAAATTAAGTGCCTGCTTAGAGGTATTCACCGATTCATTGGGATGTTCATTGCTCTACATAGGTCATGTGTTTCTACACATTGTGATAAGGTCATCAGTGGGAATCTTATTTGAGGTTCTATTCCAGGAGGCATGGGGATCTGGGGGAAATGTGAAGCTATGGAACTAGCATGGCTGTTTAGAAATGGAAGCTCAGAGTTTTATGCTAATATTAGGTAAAAGGGCAATGGAAATGTCAAGATCACTTTTTCCACTTAATAAAGTCAAGATAATAGAAGTTTCTCCTGGGAATTGTAACAGATGTTCAGCTTCTGACCAGAAGGGATGTTCTTCAGCAAAACCCAAAAGCAGAAAGGGGAGAAAGTCTCAGTGAATCCCTTCCAGGAAGGATGGGGTGAAATGGGGGTGGGGGGGACCTTGGAGGGAGATGTGTTTACAGCTTAGTGTAATGAAAATAACTTGGCCTAAGAGTCTGGTGGCATTAATAATCTGTTAACATAGGACTTTATAGTTTACAGAGTGAATCCATATTTATTATTTTTATTGTTTTTGTTTGCTTGGACTTGGGATAGGATTAAACTGTTTTTTCCCTTACCAGTTCTTCTACCAGAAGGTCCATATTTGGGAGAGAGGAATGAAAGATTAAAACCTAATTTAAGTGGCTTAGAGATGCCAGATTAGCTAGGAAATGTCAAATAGGGCTAAAGATTCAAATTGCAGAGTCCAGCTGAACGTAACCAAGTATTGTGGCCAGCAGGAAAGGTTGATTATTCAGGGAGGGGATGGCACTGGCAGAGGCAAAGAGCACTTACTTCAGTGTGAGAAGGGGAGTACTGGCTATAAGGCAGAGCTGAGACTGGCATAGCCTCATGGGGCTCAAGCTGGACACAGCAAAGGAAAGCCAGAAGAGATGTGAGTTCATTGACAGAAATCTTAGGGGTGCTGAGGCCTAGAAGAACTGGAAAGACCTAATTTGATATCTCAGTTTGGTAGGACCTCAGACTTCCTCTTCCCTAAGTGAACAAGCTAGGTAACCAACTGAAAAAGAGAATGCATTTGGCAACAACTAAGCATTCTGAGCAGCTGTGGGAGTACATGGGCAATGAGGTGCTTAGCTATGAACTGTTTGTTAGGAGGTAGGCTCTGTGTTCGTTTCTTCTTCCTCCTGTACATTAGATCCTTGGAAGCCTACAGCCCGGTTAGAGCTGGCTGAACATTTTAGATGTGTGGCCCATCCTGCGTGTGGCTGGGGTCTGTGGACAGTTTTGTGGGCCACGATGAGCAGTATCTCTTTACTGGTCATCAACTCACAGTGCTTTTTCAATAGGTGCAATTTCTCTATAGAGTTGACATCTTAGTGTGGTGAGAAAAGCACTGGCTTGCAAGTCATTATTACTAATCCATTAATTTAGGATTTTACAGTGTACAGAGTGCTTTCAACAACAGTTAACAATAATAACAACAACTGTAAGTATGTGTACAATACTTTAAAGTTTGCAAAGTGCTTACACAGAGGTATTGAATAGAGCCAGGAAGTAAACTCAGATCTTCGACTCCCAGTCTCAGTAATTTTATTGTGTGTAAGTCTAATAAATAATCTTTTTAAATCTCAGTTTTTCCACCTGAAATATAGACATAATAATACCCACTTTATCTCTTAAAGTTGTTGTAAGATCATAGACAGAATGTAATGCATTTTGTACATTGTGAAACAAATGTATAGAGTAAAGTGGTAGTGATTACATCACTTCTGTTATGCTCTGGCATTGGGTGCATGAGCTCTAAAGAAAGCTTCTAATCAGAACTCTGCATACTGTCATGGAACTGAAAGGGTTAAGTTTTCTACCTTTATTGGATTGTTATTCCTGTCTATCAGATAGTCCTTTGCAAACTTCTGAAGCTAGCCTAATTTCTAAAAATCCCAGTGGGGGAAGAAATAGAATCTTTAATTCCTGTTTTTCTCAAATCTTATCAGACTGGTAAGTACAGGCTTGAACAGAAGTCAGGCTCTCCTGGGTCTGACCTTGCAGATGGTCACTAGTGGGTGCGTCAGAATGGAAAAGTTGCTTTCCTCATTGCAGGCACTAGCAGAGCAGAGCTCTTGGCTATCAGTTCTAAAGGAGGAGAATTCTAGGGGCTTTTCCTCCAGTAAGGTCACTGATTGAGCAGACTGTCTTTTGCTTTTACTGTGATAGACCTGGCTCTTCAGGACTTCCTTTCTCTTTCAAGGGTTGTTGATAAGATAGTCTGGGTAGTTTGAAAATACAACCTAAAACAATATGCATGCCTGGCATTTTGTTTTGTAAGAAGGTTGCTTTATATTTTATATACATATATATATTTACATTTGTGTATGTGTGTGTGTATGTGCACGTGCGTGCACAGTGGTGGTTTGTTAGGCAGCAGTAGGTAAACAATACACCATTTAATCATTGATTCATTCAGACACTCATTGAACTTTTCCTGCATGTCAAATGAATGCAAGGACTGAGGATATAGAAAGAACTAGGGCAAAGAAGGTTGCTTTATAATAATCTCTTCCATTGATCTCTTAGGACTTTCCAGAGTCAGACAAAATTATTTTCGTTGTCCTTTTTTCCCTCTTCTTATTTACTTACAATCTTTGGCAAAATAAGGATTCCAGTGCCAAAGCTGGGGGAGCCATCAAAGGTACCTAGCAAATACAGAGGAAAAAAGAGCTACAGAATCAGAGAGAAGGCACTCAGAGCAATGGCTAGCTGAGGCCTTTGCCAAGTCAAATTAGTTGAAAAACGTTTGTTTAATATACTCTGGGTTTTTTTGAAAGATTTTATTTATTTATTCATGAGAGACACACACACAGAGAGAGAGAGAGAGAGAGAGAGGTAAAGACATAGGCAGAAGGAGAAGCAGGCTCCATGCAGGGAGCCCAATGTAGTACTCAATTCCGGGACTCCAGGATCATGCCCTGGGCTGAAGGCAGGCGCTAAACCACTGAGCCACCCAGGTGTCCCTAATGACCTCTGGTTTTTTTTTTTTTTTTTTGACCTCTGGTTTTTGTAGGGATTCTTGGGGGAGCTCTTTGGGTTGCATGTTCAGTTGTTGAGTTTAGAAGGTTATTTCTATTTAAGTTTAGCATCATTGTCGGTTACTCCTGTCATCTCTGCTAAGTTCCCAGATCTGTAGTTTAACCTGCACTATCCCCCTGCACATGGCCTTCACTATTACTGGATTGGCTGTGGTAGGCAGGGGACTTGAATTTGCCTACATCTGAATTTTTGTCCTGGAACTTTTTTTCTTAGCAGGGATGGCACCTGTCCTTCAGTTTAACATGTGCATGTAGTCAAACCTCTTAGACGTACAAAGAAATATATTATGTTCCCTGTACCCTGAGAATCATACAGTCTTATTGGGAAATGAGAAATACATGAAAAAAAAAAAAAGAGAGAAACTGAGGTGGGGCTCCTGGGTGGCATAGCCAGTTAAGCATCTGATTCTTTGTTTTAGCTGGGGTTCTGGTCTCAGAGTCATGAGATTAAGCCCCACGTTGGGTTTTGTGCTCAGTGGAGAGTCTGCTTGGGATTCTCTTCCTCTGCTCCCCCATCATGTGCTCACTTGCTTGCTTTCTCTCTTTCTCTAAAATAAATAAATAAATATTGAAAAGAATAAAGAAACTGAGGTAGGATGCCACTGTGCCTAAAAATATGGTACAGATAGTGAGTGCTATAGGAGGCCAGGAAAGTGAAAGGTGAATTTGAGCCAAAGTAGTTACAGACTCATTTCTGGAGGAGGTAGCACTTAAACTAGTCTGTGAAGGATGTGTGAACATTTAGTTAGGTGGCAAGGAGGAAGGGTGGCACTCCAAATCGGGAAAATGAATGGTTAAAGACCTAGGGAAAAGAATGAATGTGGCCTATTTCAGGATGATTGGGCTGGAGAGAGCCTTTCTGCTGAGAACAGTGTGAGGTGGCACAGTAAACTGAGTGAGTGTAAATTCTAGAGGGATTTCTTTCTTTCTTTTTTTTTTTTCTTTTGGAGTTCAATTTGCCAACATATAGATAACACCCAGTGCTCATCCCATCGAGTGCCCCCCTCAGTGCCTGTCACCCAGTCACCCCCACCTCCCTTTCCACCACCCCTTGTTCATTTCCCAGAGTTAGGAGTTCTAGAGGGGTTTCAATGACAGCTGAGAATTTCGACTTTATTCTATAGGTCAGGGGTATCGCTGATTACTTTTTGAGCAAGGAAGGGACATGCTGAAAGCAGTGGTTAAGATGATTGAAACTATAGAGGAATTTAGAATGTGTTGGAAAAGGAAGCTGAGAAGTAGAGAGGCTCCTTTAGGGATCCAGGAGTGAGGGGGAAAGGGGTCAGCGAGAGAGAGGACAGAGAGAATGGGGAGTGGGGTGCTATATCAGAGACCTTTGAAGAGAGAATTGGAGGGGAGAAGAAGGAAAGAATCAAGCAGAACTCAGAGGTTTGAGTCTGCAGCGGAGGGAACATGGTACCAATGTGAGAAATGGCAGTGCTGAGAAGGAAGACTAGTTTAGGAAGACGGTTGGTACAGACATACATGGAGCTAGGTTGAGTTTGAGATCATAGTGAAAAAAACTCAGATTGTGTGTGTGTGTGTGTGTGTGTGTGTGTGTGTGTGTGTGTGTGATTTTTATAGGTCCACAATCCCTTAGCTGCAATTCTGAAATCCAAAGAATGCTGGAAACTGAAAGCCTTTTTTTTTTTTTTTTTTTGGTAATTTGTGGCAAACTCATTTGGCAGCAAAACCTGGCTTGAGTGAATACAGGGTTATTTATAGTCTTTATTTATTCCACTTATTGTGAGCATTCATACTATTCACTGCAAAAACTAGCTTGTGCTATGTTAATATAAAAACCCTAAATCTTAGGTGACTTAACACAATATTCCCAGTATGGGGAAGGGGAAGACAGTGTTCACCACAGTCAGGACCCTGACCCTGAGGGTGGCTCCGATGACCTGGAACATATCGCTGCCAAGAAAGAGAGTGTAGAGCTCAGTGATGTTCTCAGCTCTTGGTCAGAACTAGTCATAAAGCCCCAGACTAACTTCAGGAGAGGCTAAGCAATGCAGAAGTGCATGAGAAATACCTGTTCATATTCTGCCTCTGTCATGGAAGTGCTGCCAGATACCTTCCCCTGGGGGGAAGCATCACACAATATATGGAACATGTATCAGACTGCCTCTCCAGATCTAAAAAGTGTACTCTGAAACACTTTCAGCCCCAAGTGCCAGGTACTGTCCTCTTATCTCTACCTATTTGTTTCATTTAATTCTTTTGATAATTTCATTAGGTAAATACTGTTTGTACTTTATACATGAGGAAACTGAGTCACAGATCAGTTAGTCAAATTCAATATAGCTAGGAGATATTAAGCCAGCATTTGAAGCCAGACAGTTTGACTTCAGTGCTACATTCCTAACGACTTACCTGCCACAGCTACGTGGCAGACAGAGGAAGTTTTGCTTGAAAGATTAGGGCTAGTCAGAGATTTGGGGATTGTTTTTTTTTTTTTTTAATTTTTTTTTTATTTATGATAGTCACACAGAGAGAGAGAGAGAGAGGCAGAGACATAGGCAGAGGGAGAAGCAGGCTCCATGCACCGGGAGCCTGACGTGGGACTCGATCCTGGGTCTCCAGGATCGCGCGTTGGGCCAAAGGCAGGCGCCAAACCGCTGCGCCACCCAGGGATCCCCAGATTTGGGGATTGTTTATAAGTTGCCTATTTTTTATTCCTACTGAAGAGAAGATGTGAGGAAAGGGGAGAAATCCAGAGGCCAAAAGTCCAAACTTCAAGGAACAGTCACATGTTGGGGGAGGGGTGAGAGAGGGCATGAAGAAGAGGAACCAGCAAAGATGCAGAAGTGGTTACAGTGGTGGCAGGTTCTCTGGGCTGGGATAGAGTCGCAGAATGCAAGGGAAAAGAGAACCTCATGAAAGAGGATTTGACCACCAGTGTGAAATGTCTCAGAGAGGCAAGGAGAATGGTTGGCAAGAGGAATTGAATAAAGTTATCTTTATCTGAACTTTCCTTATCCATGGCTTATTCTGGTCAGCCTGACAGGGGGAACTCAGATTTAGGAACTTGGCAGATGTGGGCATGCCATGTGGTACATGCAGGCATCCTGCTCTGGAAAGGCTGTCACCACATGAGAGAAGGGATTCAGAGCACTAGGCATCTTTGTTTACACTCCTTACTAATCACAGGCTTGGTTAGTCTTGAGTAGGAGTGATTTATGGTTTAAGGCAAAAGTTTAATTCCCTTTCTACCTGAATTCACATAGAATAGTGCTTGAATTATGCACTATTGCACTATGCACTTGAATTAGGCACTACATCATGAAATAAATTCATTTTCTTCAGTCCCACAGAGGGACAGAAGGGATTCCCTCATAAGTGCATCAAAGCATAATATCCCAGTTTAAGAGCTATTGTAATATGTTTTTTTATTGCTACAAAAAGATAAAAATGAACAGAGGAATACAAATTTACTTTTTAAATTAATTTTCAAAAAAGATGTATTTATCTATTTTGAAGGAGAGAGAGAAAGAGGGAATGTGCAAGCAAGGGGAGGGGCAGAGGCAGAGGGAGAGAATCTCAAGTAGTGCCCTACCCAGGGCTTGATTTCACAACCCTGAGATCATGACCTGAGCCAAAATCAAGAATCGGAAGCTCAATGAACTGAGATACCTAGGCACCCCTATAAATTTCTTATTTTATTATTATTATTATTATTATTAAAAAATATTTTATTTATCTATTCATGAGAGACACAGAGAAGCAGAGATACAGGCAGAGGGACTTGATCCCAAGACCCTGGAATCACAACCTGAGGCAGAGGCAGATGCTCAACCACTGAGCCACCAGGCACCCCCCAAATTTCTTAATTTAAATCAACAGAAATAAACTGTAAGGGAATCTGAATAAACTATGGACTTTAGTTAATACATCAATATTGGGTAATTAATTGTAACAAAAACAAATGTACCACAAAGGGTAGTGGAAGGGGAGGCGGGTGAGGGGATGGGGTAACTGGGTGACCGGGACTGAGGAGAGCCCTTGATGGGATGAGCACTGGGTGTTATACTATATGTTGGCAAATCGAACTTCAATTAAAAAAATATTAAAAAAAAAAACAAATGCACTGTGTAATGTATGATGTTAATAACAGGGAGAGACTTTTGGGAAGAAGGGTATGTAGGCTCTGCTCAATTTTTCTGAAAATCTAAAACTGTTCTAAAAATAGGATCTATTAATAAAAAAACAGTAATAATGAGAGCTACACCAAAGCTCCTGACTGTGAGCAGCAGGAGGTGAAAGGCTGTGGTAACCCACTTGCAGGGACAGACAGGGCTGCAGACTGTTGAGTGCTCATGTAACTCTAGAGCTGGCTGCGGAACTAGAGTGTAGGAAGCTGGAGGTGGCATGTCAGCATGCAACAGCATGTTGTAAGCACTTGCCATGGAGGGCCCTTGCCATGCTAACTGCTCAGCATTTCAGGGGAAGGAGAAAAAGAAAGACAGAAAACTGCTGTCACTTGCATAAACCTTAAATCCACACGATAACTTTCTCTGCAGCACTGCCCCACCTTTCTGCTTGTGCATGCACACACACACAAATATACACTAGCACACATGCGAGTGCAGACTAGATGGAGCACACTGCCTTCCCATTCTACCTTCTCCATCCCTTATGTACTCAAAACCTCAGCCAAAGCCTCCACTGCTGGTTCCCCAGGTCCCATAGCTTGCTACATGATTGGTACTCCAGCCTCCTGGTTCTGACTCCATTATTACTCCAACTCCTCCATGAGCTCCAAAAAAGTAAGGTCACAAAAGATCCTTTGATAGTTTCTCCCATTGAAGCACTGCATCTGTGAGTAAAATAAATCTATGCCTGTGTGACACTTAAGTTGTAGCATAGCATGGTGATTAAGACCTGGGCTTGGGGTAGTGGGAAGGAAGGTGGGCGGGGGGTTGGGGTGACTGGGTGATGGGGATTGAGAGGGGCACTTGACTGGGTGAGCCCTGGGTGATATGCTATATGTTGGCAAATTGAACTCCCTAATAAAAAAAAAAAGACCTGGGCTTCCAAGGTTTGAATCCTGTCTGTTTCTTAAAGCATGATGACCTTGAGGGAGTTTATTTAACTTCAGTGCAACTCCATTTCTTCTGTAAAATGGGGACAATAATAGTATTTGTTGTGAGGATTTGTTTAATTGATACACATAACATGCTTAGAACAAGGCTTAGTACATAGTAAATGTTCAATAAATATTAACTATTTTCATATAGTCTTAATGGATAAAGTGGTCCATGTGTTATATTTTAAAGGATAAGAGGGTAAGATCAGGGGTATGTTTTGAAGTTTTCACATTGCAGGTCAGAGGAGCTTTGCTGTCTACTGTTTAGTATGTGAATTTTTCAGGGACATGAAGCTCTTTGAGCCCCAACTCCATCTTGTCTTTAAAATAACAGGATAGAGGACGGCATTCTATATTTTGATTCAGTGATTCTCAAGCTGTGTTCTGGGGACCCTAGAAAGTTCCCAAGAACTTTTCAGAGAGTCTATGAGGTCAAAACTATTTTCGTATAAATACTAAAATGTTACTTGCCCTTTTCACCCTCATTCTCTTAAGAATGTACAGTAGAGTTTTCCAGAGGCTACATGATATCTTTTACCACAATAGATTAAAACCAGAAGCTGACATGAGAATCCAACTGTCTCCTATTAACATGCATTAAAGAGATTTGTATTCTGTCACTAAACTCTAAAAAGTATATAATTATTTTTTGTAACAATATGTTTATGTTAAGTAATATTTTTAAATTGTTTTAAGGTGAATGAGATATATTTAAGTTTTCTGTTTTAATTTCTAATAGGAAATATCAGTAGATGTAATCTACATAAACAAAAATTCGTTGAGATCCTCATTTTTAGAGTGTAAATTAGAATCACCTGTCCAGTTCAGTGGACTGGAAGAGAATTCTAGCCTTCTAATCTCTTTAGTAGAGAAAGTCCTTTATGTATCCACCTTACCTTTGACATTCTGTCCTGTTTCTGTCATCTTCTCTGTCTGCTCTGTGTTTCTCATCTAAAGATACTCTAGAACCTCCTTCTTTGTTCCAAGGCACAGTTTATTAATTTCTCTTTCTCAGTATACTTTTCATTCACTGACTGTGCACTCTTTCTCTGCTCCATCTCTATTTGTTGATTTCCTGACAGTTTTACTTTTCTTTTTTCTCTATACCTGTTCTTTTCTTCTATAACATCTCTTCCCTTATCCTGCCATGACTCATCCCTTGAGTCATTTGCTTGTCCTTTACAATATCTCTTCCTCATTGATTTGTTTCTTAACATTCTGATGATTCTATTTCCTCCTATTTCTGATATTTACACTCAATTCTGTTCTTTACCCAGTTAATCCATCGATTAATATTATATACCACAAATATTATATACCATTTTCCTTGATTGTCACTGTGGTATAGAAATAAGATAGACACAGTTCATGTCTTCCTGCAGCTTATGGGCTACCCATGATGGTCATTTAGGACAAAACTGGGGACAGTTCTAAGGTAACTTGTCCAGGATCTCACTTTACCCTACCTGGAGTGAGGGGGTAGGTGTAAGTCTTAGAAGGAACATGAAAATCTGTAGTAGCAGCAGCAACCATTTATCGCATGTCTACTATGTATCAGGTGTTTTACCTACATTATTTGCTTAGTTCTCATAGCAACTGTGGAGATTAGGTATGTTTAGCCCCACTGTACACATGGAAAAACTAAGATTCATGGAGGATAAGTAACTTACATGTGGACCCATAGCTAGGAAGTATCCATTCCAAGGGTTTCTCTTTCTGTTTAGTCACAGCAGCCAAGAAGGAAACATATCCTGGCCAGGAGGCAATGTGGTGGGAGAAACTCCAGAGCCAGTGTGGAAATAGAGTGTATGAACATAGAAATGACATGTCAGAGCATAGCAGCTGAACTGGGGTAGCCACTTAGGGATCTTGTCCCAAGAGCTTTGTTGCTCCTGAGGTTAGAACTCAAAAGGCTCCGAACTCATTGGAAAGGAATGTGTATGAGGTAGAGAAGCTGGAACAGGAGCCATCAGGGATGTTTGCCTAACCTTGCTAAAGGACTACCTGAAGCTTACCTGGGAATGGCAGGATAACACTTGCCAGAGAACCCACTAACCTGTCTATCATTCCTTTGACAGAGTGACGTCAGAATCAAGTTTGAGCACAACGGGGAGAGGCGGTAAGTCTGCCTTCTGTTCAGTGATTGTGTTGATGTGAGCTGCAGTTCTCAGAAAGCATTTAACTTCTGGAAGCTCTTTCCCTGGAGCGATCCCTATGGGGTCACTGGCTGGGTGATGGAGTTGATTGGGCATAAAAAGGTGATTTTTATCTTTGGCTTGGCTTAACAATTGAATTTTATTTCTGGTGTTAGAAATGGAAACCATTTCAACTGCTGATGTTTTACTTTTTTTTTTTTTGATGTTTTACTCTTTTGCTCTTACTCTACTCCTGTGGGTCCACCATTTTGCTAGGGGAGGAAGTCAGGACTCCAGGTCTACTCAGAGTTATGACTTCCAAATACACTGACACTGTGCCACCTGTGAGCATCAGAAGGAGATTTAGATTCTCCTGTGATGTGGTGCATTCCTAGCCCAGTAGAGTGGCCCTGGCTCTGTCCACATCAGGGCCAGGTTAGTGAGTTGGAAATTTCTTTATAATGTGTCTGGGTTGGGAAGCTGCATCAAGTCCATCAATTGTGAAAGATTTCAGATCATTTGAGGATTTAGAAAGAGGGAGTTTTTCAGTCTATATTCTGTATCTTTCCTTGATAAGGAAGTGAAAGTGATGTTACAAAATCCTTCTGTCCTTTTCTCCATTGTTAGTATTTAATTTTTTGTAGGAAGTCAAGGTAGAAGTTCTCAGTTGAGAAAAATAGGACTCCACTTAATTTCTCAAATTATTTAAGGAAAAACTTATTTTTTTAAAGATTCCATTTTTAAGTAATGTCTACACCCAACATGGGGCTCGAACTGACAACCCCGAGATCAAGAGATGCATGCTCCACCACCTGAGCCAGTGGGGTACCCCTTAAGGAAATATGTTTAAGATTTTATTTATTTATTTTAGAGAGAGGGACAGCATAAGTGGGAAGGGCAGAAGGAGAGGGCAAGAGAGAATCCCAAGCAGACTCTATGCTAAGCACAGATCCTGACACGGGGCTTGATCCCAGGACCCTGAGATTATGACCTGAACCAAAACCAAGAGTCAGACGTTTAACTGACTGCGCCAGCCAGGTGCCCTGAGGAAGAACTTTTAAAAAGCATACCAAACTCTGGTCATGATAATTGGGACCCTATATGTGCATGCATGTGGCATATATGTGCCTAAGTGTGCTTTTCAGTATCTGTTTCCTGCTATGCCATTCTCTCCCATTGATATCCTTCTTTTTCTTTTGCTTTGAACATTTGGGAATGTGAAAAGCATACTGATAAGAATAAGGTCTTCTTACTGTGTAAGTCCCACCAGAGGACCTTAATGCCTCTAAACATTGGTAGCTCAGGTCCAGATACAGGGCTGCTGTTCTCCCTTAAAAAGATACATTCACGGGGATCCCTGGGTGGCGCAGCGGTTTGGTGCCTGCCTTTGGCCCAGGGCGCGATCCTGGAGACCCGGGATCGAATCCCATATCAGGCTCCCGGTGCATGGAGCCTGCTTCTCCCTCCGCCTTTGTCTCTGCCTCTCTCTCTCTCTCTGTGACTATCATAAAAAAAAAAAAAAAAAAAAAGATACATTCACAAGCCTGCAAGGTTGTCAGAGGTTGCCTAATGGAAACACTGTGATTTGCGGAGCCTTATTCCTGCTGCTGCCATGTGGGTTCTAGGCCTAGAAGGAGGAAAGTCTTCTGAGCTCTGTCCTCTCATCCTGTTCCTGCTGGTAGCAGGGAAGTCAAATTGTCACTTCATTGTTGCTGCTTTTCACACTTCTGACATGACTGGGTTTTAAAGGGGTTGCCAAACTTGGAGTAGCAGAGAGTTTTCAGAAGTAGATACAAAATCAAAAGCTCAATTGTGTTGGAGCCTAATTATGCAGTTACGCTCTCCTGAATTCCTGTTCCCAAAGTGGTATGTAGTTACAGTGAGCAGACTTACACTGAAAAAGTGTATGTGTTTGGTTTCAGAGAAGCTGCCAGATCGAAACCACAAATATTTAAGGTGGTCAGGCAGGAATGGCCTTTCGAAGCCCTGAGCAAAATCTTGGTATCAAGATTTTGAAAACTGTGCATTCTCTTATTATGGTGCTTTTTTCAGGAGCCATGGCATTTCACTGTTTGTGTACTATGTGTGGAATTGAGGACTTTATAAAGTTGGTGCAGGGAAGCCAAGTTTAAGCTGCTCTGTGCCAGACAGCTCTGGTTTCATGTGTTTCAAGTCTTAGGATTTTTGTAGAGAATATTATTGTGGGTTTTCTTTACTTTTTTTGCTGGAGTGTGGATAGTATCTATCTAAATGTTGTAGACCATTATAGAGTTAGAACATACAGAAAAATGGAAAGAAATAGTGACTTTTTCCATTTATCTATGCCAGGTATCCATTCTGTTTCCCTTTACTTTGGAAGGGTGTAGGGAGCAGGTTCCTAATGCTTTTCCCTTTTAGCCCCAGGAGGGCGGAAGAGGCGGACTATAGATTCAAACTCCTTCCCTTTGAAACCCTTCCTGTCTGGACAGTGGTGAGGGTGGTTGTCACAGGTGTTAGGCTCCTCTTTGAAGCACGGACTAAAAGTGCCTTTTATTCAGTTTAATGGCAGCAGCTTAGATCTCACCAAACCTGAAAGTCCTGGTTTCTGATCTTGACTTTGAGGCTGCTTCTGGAGGTTTTGAATGGCTCATTTGCCAGACCAAATGGCGGAGAATTTATCTGAGCCTGATCCTTTTCTAACAGTGTGCTAGGGACATCCAAAACGTCTCCTGGTATTTTATTCAGAGAGACTTTTGCTAAGGTCCTGATAAATGGGGTATGATTCGCTATTAGGAATTAATGGGAAGGCATTCTCTCAAAAGACTCCAGAAAACGCGTATATCTACATAGCATCTAATAGTATCACTCCTTGGAACAGTTGATTTGAGGGGAAAAAATACAAGGATTACAGTATGGATGGATTTCTAAATGGAATATAAACTAATATATTCAGCAATATAATTTCAAAAAATGAAAGGTGGTGATGAATGAAGGAAGTTATGGAGAAAATGGCTTCTTGAGATGTTAGGCTTTGTGTGAAAGATAGGATAGACTATGGTTGATAGAAGTATGCTATCAGTGTTATCCAAAAGAACTTTCTGCTATAATGTAAATGTTATATACCTGTGTTGTTCAGTGTGGTAGCCACTGGTCACTTGTGGCTAGTGAGCACTTGCATTGTGCCTAGTAAGACTGAGGAACCAATTTAAAATGTAATTTTAATTAATTTGAGTTTAGCCACATGTAGCTAGTGGCTGCCATATTGAAGAGCACAGTTCTAGATTATGGAAGCTTTTCTGCTGCCCACTTATTTATGCCAGCCTGGCACAGAAGAGTATTAAAGAAATTATCTGGTCAGATGCCATTAAAATCCAGCAGCTTAGATCCCTCTCTCCTGTGGCTTGTTGCTTCTTCCTCTAGTTATAGCACTTCCCACTCTAGGGGAGCAGAGAAGATGTAAAAGAACCACATACTTCTTAGCATCAAGGAGGGCAAGAATTATAGAGGCTCCAGGTCTGAGTGCTGCACTAGTGCTGACTACTAAGCACTAGTCAGATTTTGTCCAGTTTAAGCTACCAAGAGATGAAGGTGGTTTTGATATACATTTTCCACCATCACATTAAACATAACTTCATATGTTTATTAGCCATTCAGAATTCCTTGAATTGTGTCATCATATCCTTTGCCTATGTTTCTGTTGGGTTGTCTTTTTCTTACTGATTTTGCAAGGATTTTTTTTTTTCCAAGCCTGATACTTGTTTTTCAACTTTGTCGATGGCTCATTTTGCTATCAGAATTTTTGTTGTCAGGGGTACCTGGGTGGCTTAGTCGGTTGAGTGTCCCTCTCTTGATTTTGGCTCAGGTCATGATCTCAGGGTCTTGAGATTGAGCCCTGTGTTGGGCTCCACACTCAGCAGGGAGTCTGCTTAAGGATTTTCTCCCTCTCCTTTTGCCCTTCCCCCTGCTCAAATGTGCATGCGCGCTCTCTCTCTTAAATAAATTTTTGTTGTTAAATCTTTCTTTTTCTTGTCATCTATATTTAATGTAATTCTTTGGAAGACCTTCCCCTGTACTTCTTCTAAATCCTGTACTTCTTCTAAATATATATATGTAGAATGTATATGTGAGTTTCTTTCTGATGCATTCTTGTTTCATTTATCTCTGCTTATTTTTGTCTTAAAGATTTGAGTTTTTAGAGTATTGGGTTGGACTTACATGAAATTGCCACTTTTGTGCATCAAAAATTGTTAACTACCAGCAATATCATATAGTTCAAACTAATATATCTATTAAAACTTTTTATTATGAAAATTTCAAATACACACAAAAGTAGAGAGACTGTCATACTGAATTCTTCTGAACCTGTAACACAGCTTCAACATTATCAACATTTTGCCAATTTTTTGTATATCTCATTCTTCTGTTTCATTCCTCTTGTATATTTCATCTATCCCCACTTTAAAATTTTGCTGTGTTATTTAATTGACAAATAATTTTAACACCTATTTGAACAGGTTCTGACTTTATAGAAGTTGTTCTTTGAACTGATCTAATGAGTCTCTCTAGAAAAGTGTTAATATCAATGCTACTTATATAATCACTTGTCACTAATTAAGAAAACGTAGTCATATAACCAACTTAAGGGGAATTCCTTTGACTCTGAAGTAGGAAATCTCAATTCTGAGGATAATTAGCATTGAGATTCCTCTGGCATCAGCAATGGACAAGACCTCCTTAGTCCTGGAGTTGAGTCACTTAGGAGTTAAGACCATGTTTTCAGGACCACTTCTCTTGTCTTCAGGTTTTCTTCCTATCAGGAGTCTTTGGAACCTAGTTTTAAATCCAGGTGTTCTGCTTTGATACTGAACTGTCATGGTAGAACAATTGTTGGGATTGAGCCATGCTTGTGATGCTCAGAAGGGTGAAAAAAATGAAGTAGATAAGAAACAGAAGACAATTTGTACAAAGGGAGAAAAAAGAATCCTGTGCCTACAAGAGCAGGAAGATATCATTCAGACATCTTAGCTTTCTGAATCTGACTTTTAAAATACACAATTAACCCCACTTCCTACTCTTTTCAGAATTATAGCATTCAGCCGGCCTGTGAGATATGAAGACGTGGAACACAAGGTGACAACAGTGTTTGGGCAGCCTCTTGATCTACATTACATGAACAATGAGGTAAGAAACTAGATGGATGGTGTGGGGTTAAGGAGGGGTGAAAGCTAACTACCTTTTCTCCCTGTTTAACTGAGGATTTTGTAGTTTGTTCCTCTAATATCATCTGGAGGTTTCCATTTTCTGGAACCTCTTTTCTTAATTCCAATTGTTCTGGGGTTTGTGGGGTTTACTACATGGGAGATTACATAGCTATTTCCATTTCCGTGTTCATTCAGTGCTAGTAGTTCCATGGTGGAATCAGGTATCGTGCCAGGGCTTATATTGTCTCCTTTACGTTTTGTAACTTATCTTTTTCTTTGCAGCACAGCCTTAACAAGAAGCAGAGGTTTAGAATGGGCTGGAGAGGTGTGGAAAACTGATGGGCAGTTCCTTTATTGACAGTCATAAATGCTAGATTCTTTTCAGAGTTTAACTGCCAACTGTAGCTTGTTTCCAAAGTTATCACCTATGTAGGTGATTTCTTTAACTCTTCCTTCTCTTGCCTTCCACTTCTGTAGTCCTTATTTTTTCATACTTAGAATATTACCCAGTAAGGGATTCTTTTAAGTGTCAGTTACTTGGCTGCTTTTCCAGCTCTAAGAAAGGTACTAGAGGCTACAGTCTGCTTGGTCTGGTGCTGCACATTAGTGTGAGAGGCAGTGTGTTGGTGCCTAGTAAAGAGTGTGCATCTGGAGGGAATTGAGTTGGGGGACAAGACAAGAAAGCCGGGCAACTTCCTGGCCCTTTGAGAAACAAGTCCTTAATTCTTGGTTGAAGAGTTAAGAATCTCCTCCATAAAGCAACCCAAGGGATCCCTGGGTGGCGCAGCGGTTTAGCGCCTGCCTTTGGCTCAGGGCGCGATCCTGGAGACCCGGGATCGAATCCCACGTCGGGCTCCCGGTGCATGGAGCCTGCTTCTCCCTCTGCCTATGTCTCTGCCTCTCTCTCTCTCTCTCTCTCTCTCTCTCTCTGTGTGTGTGTGTGTGTGTGTGTGTGTGTGTATGTGACTATCGTAAATAAATAAAAATTAAAAAAAAACTTAAAAAAAAATAAAAAAATAAAGCAACCCAAGTGTCCATCAAAAGATGAGTGGATCAAAAAAAAAAAAAAAGATGAGTGGATCAAGAAGATGTTTGTGTGTGTGTATATATATATATATATATACACACACACACACACACACACACACACACAATGGAGTATTACTCAGCCATAAGAAGATGAGATCTTGCCATGCGCAACAGCATAGATAGACCTAGACGGTAGTATGCTAAGTGAAATAAGTCCGAGAAAGACAAATACCAAAGATTTCAGTTATATGTAGAATCTATAACATAAATGAATAAATAAAAAGCAGGAAAAGACCCATAAATACAGAGAACAAACTGACGGTTATCAGAGGGGAGTGGATAGGAGAAGGGCAAAATGGTTGAAGGGGAGTGGGAGATACAAGCTTCCAGTTACGGAATGAATAAATCATGGGGATAAAAAGTATAGCATAGGGAATATAGTCAATAGTACTGTATGGCAATAGATGGTAGTTATACTTGTGGTGAGCCCAGCATAAAGTATAGACTTGTTAAATCACTGTGTTGTATACCTGAAACTAATGTAACATTATGTGTCAACTATATTTAAAAAAAAAAAAAAACAGAGGTGTCTGGGTGGCTCAGTTGATTAAGCGTCTGCCTTCGGCTCAGATCATAATCTCAGAGTCCTGGGATTGAGCCCCCCATCAGGCTCCTTGCTTAGCGAGGAGCCTGCTTTTCTCTCTCCCTCTGCCTGCCATGCTCTCTCTGTCAAAGAAATAAATAAAATCATTAAAAAAAAAAAAACCCATCAGCTCAAGGGGGATTAAAAAAGGCACTTCTTCTATAGTTTGGGGCAAAAATCTATAGGGGCTGAGATTTGTTAGCTAAAAACTGCCTGGTCCCCTGTACACAAAATGTACAACTATGATTGGATGTATTGCTAAATAGCTAACAAAAATAAGACCATCTGATCTTTTGTTTTTTGGACAAATTTTAGAAATGCAACAAATTTGGAAAATAAACCACTAACTCCGTAGTTAATAAGTAATGCAGATATAAGTAAAGTATGTAAACAAAAACATTTGAAATATAGGATATGAGGGGTGCCTGGGTGGCTCAATCAGTTAAGTGTTGGACTCTTGATTTTGGCTCAGGTCATGATCTCAGGGTTGGGATATTGAGCCCTGCATCAATCTTCACACTGGATGTGGAGCCTGCTTAAGATTCTGTCTCGCTCACTCGCCCAGTCCCTCACCTTGCACATACTTTCTTTCCCTCCCTCTCTCTAAATAAATAAATAAAGGGATCCCTGGGTGGTGCAGCGGTTTGGCGCCTGCCTTTGGCCCAGGGCGCGATCCTGGAGACCCGGGATCGAGTCCCACATCGGGCTCCCTGTGCATGGAGCCTGCTTCTCCCTCTGCCTATGTCTCTCCCTCTCTCTCTCTCTCTCTCTCTCTCTGTGACTATCATAAATAAATAAATAAATAAATAAATAAATAAGTAAATAAATAAATAAATAAATGTTATGAGAACCCAAACCATATAAATGTCAAATCCATAGAACTTTTTCAAATTGCAGCTCAAGCTTCAGTTACTGAATAAGAAAGTGAGGCTGGAGTCAGCTGGGTAATCAGCATTAAAGAAGGTATTCCTCAGGTAGTAGAGATTTTTCTGAATGACTTAGTACTTGTTTCTGTTTCCATTAAGAATTCCGCATGTAGGGTGCCTGGGTGGTTCATTTGGGTAAGCATCTGCCTTTGGCTCAGGTCATGATCCCAGGGTTTTGGAATTGAGCCCTGCATCAGACTCCCTGCTCAGTGGGGAGTCTGCTTCTCCCTCTCCCTTTCTCTCTCCCCCTGCTGTGCTATCTCACTCTCTCAAATACATAAATAATATCTTTAAAAAAAAAAAAAAAGAATTCCACATGTCCCAAAATCCATTCTCAACCTCTTTTGCCAATAAAGTGACTGCCCAAAATGTTAGTCATTCATTTATTCAAATATTTATGCAGATATTAAGTCTGAAGTCAAACATAAATAATTGTCATTAATTTTTTTTTAAGATTTTGTTTATTATTTATTTATTCATGAGAGACAGAGAGAGAGAGAGAAGCAGAGACACAGGCAGATGGAGAAGCAGGCTCCATGCAGGAAGCCCGACGTGGGACCGATCCTGGGTCTCCAGGATCATGCCCCGGGCCAAAGGTGGCGCTAAACTGCTGAACCACCTGGGCTACCCTGTCATTATTTTATTTTATTTTTATTTTTTTCCTGTCATTATTTTAGATCACAGATGTCTTTCCATACTCTGCTGATGTCAGTGACCAAGAGTTGACTAATTTACATTTTATTAATTTAAAATCCCTCAACCTCTTTTTCTTTTTTTCTTTTTCTTTTCTATTTTAATAAATTTATTTTTTATTGGTGTTCAATTTACCAACATACAGAATAACACCCAGTGCTCATCCTGTCAAGTGCCCCCCCCAGTGCCCGTCACCCATTCACCCCCACCCCCCGCCCTCCTCCCCTTCCACCACCCCTAGTTCATTTCCCAGAGTTAGGAGTCTTTATGTTCTGTCTCCCTTTCTGATATTTCCCAACATTTCTTCTCCCTTCCCTTCTATTCCCTTTCACTGTTATTTATATTCCCCAAATGAATGAGAACATATAATGTTTGTCCTTCTCCAATTGACTTACTTCACTCAGCATAATACCCTCCAGTTCCATCCACGTTGAAACAAGTGGTGGGTATTTGTCATTTTTAATGGCTGAGTCATATTCCATTGTATACATAAACCACATCTTCTTTATCCATTCATCTTTCGATGGACACCGAGGCTCCTTCCACAGTTTGGCTATTGTGGCCATTGCTGTTATAAACATCGGGGTGCAGGTGTCCCGGCGTTTCATTGCATCTGTATCTTTGGGGTAAATCCCCAACAGTGCAATTGCTGGGTCATAGGGCAGGTCTATTCTTAACTCTTTGAGGAACCTCCACACAGTTTTCCAGAGTGGCTGCACCAGTTCACATTCCCACCAACAGTGTAAGAGGGTTCCCTTTTCTCCGCATCCTCTCCAACATTTGTGGTTTCCTGCCTTGTTAATTTTCCCCATTCTCACTGGTGTGAGGTGGTATCTCATTGTGGTTTTGATTTGTATTTCCCTGATGGCAAGTGATGCAGAGCATTTTCTCATGTGCATGTTGGCCATGTCCATGTCTTCCTCTGTGAGATTTCTCTTCATGTCTTTTGCCCATTTCATAATTGGATTGTTTGTTTCTTTGGTGTTGAGTTTAATAAGTTCTTTATAGATCTTGGAAACTAGCCCTTTATCTGATACATCATTTGCAAATATCTTCTCCCATTCTGTAGGTTGTCTTTTAGTTTTGTTGACTGTATCCTTTGCTGTGCAAAAGCTTCTTATCTCGATGAAGTCCCAATAGTTCATTTTTAGTCATACAGCAATTTGGTAGCGTGGCAGGATACAAAATCAATGCCCAGAAATCAGTGGCATTTCTATACACTAACAATGAGACTGAAGAAAGAGAAATTAAGGAGTCAATCCCATTTACAATTGCACCCAAAAGCATAAGATACCTAGGAATAAACCTAACCAAAGAGGTAAAGGATCTATACCCTAAAAACTACAGAACACTTCTGAAAGAAATTGAGGAAGACACAAAGAGATGGAAAAATATTCCATGCTCATGGATTGGCAGAATTAATATTGTGAAAATGTCAATGTTACCCAGGGCAATTTACATGTTTAATGCAATCCCTATCAAAATACCATGGACTTTCTTCAGAGAGTTAGAACAAATTATTTTAAGATTTGTGTGGAATCAGAAAAGACCCCGAATAGCCAGGGGAATTTTAAAAAAGAAAACCATATCTGGGGGCATCACAATGCCAGATTTCAGGTTGTACTACAAAGCTGTGGTTATCAAGACAGTGTGGTACTGGCACAAAAACAGAGATCAATGGAACAGAATAGAGAACCCAGAAGTGGACCCTCAACTTTATGGTCAACTAATATTCGATAAAGGAGGAAAGACTGTCCATTGGAAGAAAGACAGTCTCTTCAATAAATGGTGCTGGGAAAATTGGACATCCACATGCAGAAGAATGAAACTAGACCACTCTCTTGCACCATACACAAAGATAAACTCAAAATGGATGAAAGATCTAAATGTGCGACAAGATTCCATCAAAATCCTAGAGGAGAACACAGGCAACACCCTTTTTGAACTTGGCCACAGTAACTTCTTGCAAGATACATCCACGAAGGCAAAAGAATCAACCTCTTTTTCTTTTCTTTGCCCTCTAAACCTTGCCCTGTCAGGATTTGAGAACCACAAATGAGAAATCTCTTGAGACTTCATTTTATGTTTATTGTTAGTAATAATAGCTTTATTGAGGTGTTATTCACCTACCATAAAATTTATCCTTTTATTTTTTTATTTTATTTTTATTTTTTTCAAAAGGGCAAACTTTATTTAATTTTTATTTATTTATGATAGACACACCCACAGAGAGAGAGAGAGAGAGAGAGAGGCAGAGACACAGGCAGAGGGAGAAGCAGGCTCCATGCACCGGGAGCCCGACGTGGGATTCAATCCTGGGTCTCCAGGATCGCGCCCTGGGCCAAAGGCAGGCGCCAAACCGCTGCGCCACCCAGGGATCCCAAAATTTATCCGTTTAAACTGTACAATTCAGGGTATCCCTGGGTCGCTCAGTGGTTTAGCGCGTGCCTTCGTCCCAGGGTGTGATCCTGGAGTCCAAGATCAAATCTCACATCAGGCTCCCTGCATGGAGCCTGCTTCTCCCTCTTCCTGTGTCTCTGCCTCTCTCTCTCAGTCTGTGTCGCTCATGAATAAATAAAATCTTTAAAAAATAAAAAAATAAACTGTACAATTCAGAGGTGTTTTTTTTTTTATATTTACAGAGTTGTATGACCAACACTACTATCTAATTTCAAATACCCCAAAGCAAAGGCCTGTACCCATTAGCAGTCACTTCCTCTTCCCTTCTCTCCCCAGCCCCTGGCAGGCAAACACAAATCTACCTTCTGTCTCTCTGGATTTGCCTATTCTGAACATATCATATTACACGGAATCATACAATATATGGCTTTTAGTGTTTGGCTTCTTTCACTTAGCATAATGTTTTCAAGGTAAGAATACTTCATTATATGGATAAACCACACCTTGTGCATCCATCTATCTGTTGGTGAATACTTGAGTTGTTTTCACCTTTTGTCTATTATGAATAATGCTGCTATAAACATTTGTGTGCATATTCTCATATGCACGTATGTTTTCAGTTCTCTAGAGTACACATTTAGGAGTGGAACTCTTATGGTAACTGTATGTTTAGCTTTTTGATAAACTGCCCATCCTTCCCATATCCCCTGTACCATTTCACATTCCTACCAGCAACATATGAAAGTTGTAATTTCTGTATCCTCACCAATATTTGTTATTTTCTGGGTTTTTTTTTTTTTTTAATTATAGCCATGCTAGTAGATGTGAAGTGGTATCTCATTGTGGTTTTGATTTGCATTTCCCTAATGCCTATGATATGGTGCATCTATTCAGTGCTTGTTAGCCTTTGTCTTCTCTGGATAATGTCTGACCATTAAAAAGAATTGGGTTATTTAGTCTCTTACTGTTGTGTTATAGGAGTTCTTTATATAACCTGGATATGTAGACCCATACTGTACATTTACAAAGTTGTAGTTTATTTGTTTACTTTAAAGCCTACCCTAATTACTTCTTTATCTCTCTCCCACCTCCCACAACAATCTTTCTTTATTCCTACTTTGAGTGTTACAGGAAGAAATTCTTTTAATATAATATGATTTGTAAAATTTTCTCCCATTCTATGAATTCTCTTGAAATTTTATTTTGTTTTTAAATTTTATTTTATCCTTTTTTATTTATTTTAAGTAATCTCTACACCTAACATGGGGTTCGAACTCACAACCCCAAGATCAAGAGTTGCATGCTCTTTTGACCGAGCCAGCTAGGCACCCCTTGAAATGTTCTTTTAAACACTGTCCTTGCTATTTGTGTTTTCCTGGCTATGGTTTAGAGTCGTCATCTCTGAGAACTGATGAAATTAATTGGACTTTTTCTTAATTTTGTGTTTGCCACAAATGTATAAGATCTGACATTTGCTGGGTCCCAGGCAAAGCATACTTTTCTTTTAGTATCAAATACTCATAGTGTCCTCTAGATTTAAAGATTTATTTATTTATTTGAGAGAGTGAGTGAGAGAGAGAGAGAGAGAGAGCAGGAAGAGGGGCAGAGGGAGAGAGAAACTTAAGCAGACTCCATGTTGATGTCACAGCCCAGAGATCACAACTGAGCTGAAACTAAGAGTTGGACACTTAACAAATACCTTTAAACATTAAGGTACCACATGCTGCTATGCAGCCTAAATTTCTGTTCTTTTTTTTCTTTTTTTAGATTTTATTTATTTATTCATGAGAGAGAGAGAGAGAGAGAAAGGCAGAGGCACAGGCAGAGGGAGAAGCAGGCTCCATGCAGGGAGCCTGACGTGGGATTCGATCCCAGGTCTCCAGGATCAGGCCCTGGGCTGTGGGTGGCATTAAACTGCTGAGCCACCCAGGCTGCCCTAAATTTCTGTTCTTGAGTGAGTTTTCATCCTCTGCCTGCCCTCCTCCTCCTATGCCTTTTCTGCTTGTTCTGTCAAGGGCAGCATAGGATAGGGTAGGATATGATTTTTCTGCTTAATTTGGGAAGAAATATGGAGCTTTAACTGTTTAGGATTTGGTGCTTTGGAGTAAAAGATGTTTTTATTTTTTTTATTATTTTTTTTTAATATTTATTTATTTATTTATTTATTCATTCAGAGAGAGCAAAAGAGAGTCAGAGACACAGGCAGAGAGAGAAGCAGGCTCCATGCAGGGAGCCCGACGCAGGACTCAATCCCCAGTCTCCAGGATCACACCCCGGGCTGAAGGCAGCGCCAACCGCTGCGCCACCGGGCTGCCCTAAAGGATGTTTTTAAAGAGGAAGCAAGGGCAGCCCGGGTGGCTCAGCTGTTTGGTGCCTGCCTTTGGACCCGGGCGTGATCCTGGAGACCCTGGATCGAGTCCCACGTCAGGTTCCCTGCATGAAGCCTGCTTCTCCCTCTGCCTATGTCTCCACCTCTCTCTCTCTCTCTCTCTCTCTCTCTCTCTCATGAATAAATAAATAAATAAAATTTAAAAAATAAAATAAAGAGGAAGTGCTTCTCAGAAAATATCTTCAAGCAATGGGGTGTGCAATAGCAGTAGATGAACTCAGAAACATAAAGCTAAACAAAAGAAACTAGATGCAAAAGACAATGGGGTGTGCAATAGCAATAGATGAACTCAGAAACATAAAGCTAAACAAAAGAAACTAGATGTAAAAGACTATGACCTGAATTGAATATGTATGAAGTATGATTCCATGTGTAGCAAATGTCCAAATGAGGCAAATATAGAGACAAAAAGTAGAATAGTAGTTGCTAAAGGCTGCAGGTGAGAAGAGGGAGTGACTACAAGTGAGTGCAGGATCTTTCTGGAAAAATGTAAATGTTAAAAATTGAATTATGGCGATGGTTGCACAATTGTAAGTTTATTAAAAAATTATTGAATAGTTGTACACTTAAGGAAAAGAAAAAGAAAATATCTATATGGTTTCAATTAGTTTTAACATCCCGTAGTATCCAATGAGATTGTTTTCCTTCAGATTTATTTTTTGTTGTTTATTTTGCTTATATTTAGAAACTAAAGATTTTTATCTTATATGCTTCTCTTTTTCTGTGTCCTGTGTCACAGCTCTCCATCCTGCTGAAGAACCAAGATGATCTTGATAAAGCAATTGACATATTAGATAGAAGCTCAAGCATGAAAAGCCTTAGGATATTGCTGCTGTCCCAGGACAGAAACCATGTAAGTAGCCCCTATGATGGCCTGGTAGCTAAAGACAAAACTTGCTGTGCTTTAGGAGTTTACCTGGCTTCCTTGACAGAATTTTGTGTTCCTCAACTGCTGTTAAAGTAAGCACATAATGGGGGGTGTTTGGGTGGATCAGTCGGTTGGGTGTCCTACTCTTGATTTCAGCTCAGGTCATGATCTCAGGGTCATGAGATCAACCCCTGCATTGGGCTCCATGTTGGCTGTGGAACCTGCTTAAGATTTTCTCTAACCCTCTCCTTTTGTCTCTCCCCACCACCTTTTTCTCTCCCTAAAACAAATTTAAAAGTTAAAAATGAAGCAGGCATAGAAGTGCAGCCCAGCCTGAGTGGCCAGGTAGCATTTTGGATGTGATTTCACTGCAAAGTCAAGTCATCCACGTTAAAGTTGCAGCTAAAGGTTACTTGGCTTGTGACATGGGAGGAAGGAAAACATATGATAAAAGAGAAAATTCTTGGGATGCCTGGGTGGCTCAACAGTTGAACGTCTGCCTTCAGCTCAGTGCATGATCCTGGAATCCCGAGATTCTCACATCAGGCTCCCAGTGGGGAGCCTACTTCTCCCTCCGCCTGTGTCTCTGCCTCTCTCTGTGTGTCTCTCATGAATGAATGAATGAATGAATCAATCAATCAATCCAATCTAAAGAAAAAAAGAGAGAAAATTTTTTCTATATTTTTGTTATTTCAATTCAATTTGGATCCCAACAAGAGAGATTTGATGAGGGTGGGGTGTAGCAAAGGTTGCCAAGGATTTGAGACTATCATGTAAACCTCTCACAACTCCTCAGCAGTCATGCCTGTCTCTTGAGAAACATGTAGGAAACAGACTTTTCCTTCTGTTCAATGGAAAAAAGGCCATGGAGTGGGCTTCTTGTAACTTACTAGCTGCTTCCTTACCAAATGGCAGGCAATCTATCTATAGAGGCCGTCAGAAGTGAGGAATTATCCCTTAAATAACTGCTTCTTTTAAAAGGTCTTTGATGCCTATATTTCGCAAGAATGATTGCAATTTGGGTCTGTCGTCATCTTTTTCTTCTTCTTCTTTTTAAGATTTTGTTTATTTGAGAGAGAGAGAGAGATTGAGCATGAGTGGGGGCAGAGGGAGAGGGAGAAGCAGACTCCCGGCTGAGCAGCGAGAACCGATGTGGCACTCCATCCCAGGATCCCAAGATCACGACCTGAGCCAAAAGTAGATGCTTAACTGACTGAGCCACCCAGGAGCCCCCTTACCATGTATTTTTAAAAAGATGTTTTGGGATCGGGCTGTCCTACTCATTAGGGGGAGGCACAAGAGAATGCAGTTAGGAGGCCTTAGAATAAGGAAGACATTTTCTAATATTATAGACATGTCCATGTGATTGAGGATTGGTCTTCTCTGTCCCAGATGTATCTTTTTTCTAGATATGTTTTGGGAAGTATTCTGAAGTAAAATATATACTTTATTATTTTATTTCTCTGTTCAAGTTACTTACCTGCTCCTTATAGTCTTTCTTTATTGCCTCTCATAGAAGGTCTAAATATAGTCTAGCATCCAGGGTTTATCACCAGATATCCTTCTTTCCAGTTCTGCAGTCTTTCCATATCCCTCAACATACTCAGCATACTCCCACCCATTCTGCAGTTCTTCCTTATTGCTCTTTGCTAGACCATGGCTACGACCTTGTTTTTAGGATCTTACTTGATTTACCTGCTACAGAGTGGTCAGTGTTTGTGACTGCAGCCATCTTATCTTGGTTATTCCCTGTTCCTTTAGTCATTGGATATAATGTGCACACTAGTTTATAGGTTGCTTAGTAATTGCCCTCTAGTTGATACATATTTGTAAGTTTTACCCCAAAAGATTATTAAGCTCCTCAAGAGTAGGAGCTGTGATTTTTTTGTTTTGGGACCCCTTCCCCACCCATCCTTTAAAGAAAACACAATGAATGCTTCTTTTTTTTTTTTTAATTTTTTATTTATTTATGATAGGAACACAGTGAGAGAGAGAAAGGCAGAGACACAGGCAGAGGGAGAAGCAGGCTCCATGCACCGGGAGCCCGACGTGGGATTCGATCCCGGATCTCCAGGATCGCGCCCTGGGCCAAAGGCAGGCGCCAAACCGCTGCGCCACCCAGGGATCCCCAATGAATGCTTCTTAATTATTAGTAAAAGTCAAGTGGAGATGATATTCAGCAAACCCCTTCTATACAGAAGAAGCTAGAATTAGGCTTCGGTTTAATGGTGTAATTGCTTGACTAGAAGCTAGCACCCTTGATTATGATCTCTTCATTCCCTTGATGAGAATGTATAGATAAATGGTTCTTTACATCCACTTTCCCATCCTTTAAGGGGTATGCATGGCTGCAGATACTGCTGCAACACCCAAGCTGTTTGAAAAATGACCATCTGAGCTCTGATGCCTATGGCATTGCATTAGATGTTGCATAAAATAAATGCCACATTGATGCCTCTCTAAGGACTTTTATGTGTGTATGTATATATATACACATATATATATAAATTTTTTAGGACTTATGTTTTTAAAAATTACTATAAAGTCAGTATAAATTCCCCCCCTCCCCTGTCAATATAACTTTTTATAAAGCTTTACTTATTTTTAAATATTTTATTTATTTATTCATGAGAGATGAGAGAGGTAGAGACATAGGCAGAGGGAGAAGCAGGCTCCATGCAGGGAGCTCAAAGTGGGACTCGATCCCAGTACACTGGGATCACGCCCTGAGCCGAAGGCAGACACTCAACTATTGAGCCACCCAGGCGTCCCTTTATAAAATTTTAAAAAGAGAGAATTATTAGGGCGTCTGGGTGACGCAATCAACCTCTTGGTTTCATCTCATGTGTGATGCCGGGGTTGTGAGATTGAGCCCTGTTTTGGTCTCCACACCCAGTGGGGAATCTGCTTGGGACTCTCTCCCTGCTGCCTATTTTTCTCTCTCAATTAAATAAAGAAATTAAATAAAGAGAGAATTACCCTATGCAATCCTATCACTATAACACACTCATCAGTTGCTATTTACATGTACCCCTATAGTTTTGAGGTACATACTTTAAGTATTGTCATGGTAGTCCTCCAATTTTCTTTTTTTTTTTTTTTTTTTTTTTTTTTTTTTAGTCCTCCAATTTTCTAATTTATTTTTTCACTTAACGTTGTGATGCACATTTTCCCATGTTAATGTGTGATCTTTGTAATTAAAATTTATCAAGATGCATAATTCCCTTGAGTAGATATACCATAATTTAATTAAATAACCATTTTTGTTATTATCAGGTCACTTAAGCTGCCCCAACTTTTTGCATTTATAGAGATTTACATTTAAGACTAGCAGTTGTGGGAAAAAAAAAAAAGACTAGCAGTTGTGGGTAGCCCAGGTGGCTCAGCGGTTTAGTGCCTGCCTTCAGTCCAGGGTGTGATCCTAGAGACCCGGGATCGAGTCCCACATCGGGCTCCTTACATGAAGCCTGTTTCTCCCTCTGCCTGTGTCTCTGCCTCTCTCTCTGTGTGTCTCTCATGAGTAAATAAATAAAATCTTTAAAAATAAAATAAAATGCTTTAAAAAAAAAAAAAGACTAGCAGTTGTGGGGACGCCTGGGTAGCTCAGTGGTTGAGCATCTGCCTTTACCTCAGCGTATGATTCCAGGTTGGGGATCAAGTCCTGCATCGGGCTTCCTGTAAGGAGCCTGCTTCTCCCTCTGCCTATGTCTCTGCCTCTGTCTTTCATGAATGAATGAATGAATGAATGAATAAAATCTTAAAAGAAAGGACTAGTAGTGGCAATGGTAATGGTGGTGATGAAACCTTTCCTTGGGAACTTCCTCACCTAGACTTCACACTTCTTTTTTTTTCTTTCTTTCTTTTTTTTAAGATTTTTATTTATTTGAGAGAGGAGGGGAAAAAGCATGAGGCCTGGTAGGGAGGACAGAGGGAAAGGGAGAAGCAGACTCCCTGCTGAGCAGGGAGCCCAGCACGGAGCTCAATCCCAGGACCCTGAGATCATGACCTGCGTTGAAGACAGACACTTAACTGACTGAGCCACCCAGGAGCCCCACTGCAGGCTTCTTAATAAGCTCAGGAATCTCACCTCTAGAACAGTGCTTCTCTAACCATCTGTGATGAAAAATCAGTTTTATTTTTCTAATTTCCAGTCTGTTACAGACCAATTTTTTTTTTAAAGATTTTATTTATTTATTCATGAGAGACACAGAGAGAGAGAGAGGCAGAGACACAGGCAGAGGAAGAAGCAGGCGCCATGCAGGGAGTCCAACATGGGACTCGATCCCAGGACTCCAGGATCATGCCCTGTGCCAAAGGCAGGCACTAAACCACTGAGCCATCCAGGGATCCCCCAGACCAATTCTTTTTAAAACACAAAAACTGAAAAATGAAATGGTAAAATAAATGAGAGATATACAAAATATAAGACTATAGTATTTATCGTTAATTTCAGTAGACAGAAAGTCACTCTGCCAAATTGCTGTAAAAGTCTGTAGAGAGTTATTCTCTGTTTTTGTACTACCTTGTTGAGGACTGTTACACCATCAGCTGTTGCATGGTACCAGCCCCACAGATCATACTTAAGTGTGCTACTCCAGGATACCATAGCACCCTGCTGTGTCTCCAGCAGATAACTGGCAGCCACTTCATTTCTCTATAGAGTTTCTTAGCAATCTATTGCCTCATCCACCTCTTGTTACTGCTTCACTTCCCTTATACCTATTTTCAAATGTGCAGTCTCTTTCTTCTCTCTGAATTCCTTTTCTACTGATCCTTCTATTACAGCTTCTAATCTTTCCTCTTTCTTTACCCCCCACCAAGATGTATGTCTAACCCCTCCCAGCTCACCTGACCAAGGCCATGTCTTAGGCTTCATGTTGTTCTTACCTGGGAACTCCTGGAGTTTGGTCATCACAGAGCCTCCTATTAGTCTGAAGAGCCTCTCTCTAGCCTTGCTTTCTCCTGCCATTTTAGGATACTTCATCATCTCCTTCAGTAGTTCTTGCTGCCATAGGCCTGTGCCTGTTTATTCCTATTACAGACTTTTCTCTAAGCATGTGTGCATTCAACTGTGAGTTTATCTTTCTACTCTTGACCTTCTTATAACTTCCTAGACCCAAATTTTCCACTATCTTAAAATAATCTCAAGCTTAACATTCTTCTGTCACTTATATCTGAATATGATAAAAATCAAGTACCTAGTCACCTTAAATGGAGTATGGCATTTTGTTTTGTTACCTCAGATTCACCCTGACAAGGGTAAACTTCTAATCTTCTCACCTAAATGTTGCCCACTTCCCAAATATCCCATCAGTGAGTTCCATGCTATCTTGTCTACTATTTAAGTTCAAAATATCAAGGATAATCTAAAATAATGGGGCAAGTGCAGGAAGATAGGACCAAATTTGTTGAGTACAATAGCTTCGGTCTGGCCTCTGGTTAAATATAACACCTTGCATGTATAAGTGCTTTTGTCTCTCTGATTCTTGCAACTTTGAGAGATCTAGGGCAGGCAGCTGTTCTGGCCAGTCTACACCTAGGGAAACCTAGACTTAGGGTTGCTTGCCCACGGTGAACAATCAGTGATGACAGAGTTGGTCTAGAATCCAGACGTTCTGACTTGTAGTTCAGTACCTATCACTTACCCTCCGGGAGTGGGGTCTGATAACTATTATAGTGTCCTTGGAAGACCTCCTCCGGGCTCTTCCACAGTTCATTATAAGCAGAACAGAAAGTATAATGTTGCCCATGGGAAGAAGTTGTGAGGTGTTGTGTCATTCTCTATCCCACAGCTCAGAGGGTAACTGAGCTAGAAAAGGTCCAGGGAAGATGACATTTTCAAGGGGTTGGAGTCACTTTTGTATGTGAATAGCCAAAAAAGCCTGGGACTCTTTAGTCTAGAAAGGTACCCTAAGCTGTAAATATGCAGTCAAAGTCTAGGAAGCCCTGGAGAGTACAGATAATGAAAACACAGATTTAGTCACCTTATCTCAATTTGGATGAACTCTTTAAATATTGGGTTACCTTAGGAGAAGAAAATATAACTATCATAAGTATTGTAGTCTTCTGTGCAGAGTCTCTTGATGCCACCCTTGAAGCAGAGGACTAATGAGATCCAGGGTACCATTTCTCACCTTACATTCTCATGAACCAAACTGGAGCAAACACACACACACTTTTACCCTCTGCATAGTTGAATCCACTTGTTCGTTTTGTCTCATTCCATCAAATCTTTTATCAAGATAGTCTGTGGGTCAACTCTTGTAACCACTTTTTCTGCTGATCCCGTAGTTTCCAGTCACCGTAATCTTTATTGATGTGGTTCCCTGGTAATTTTTCGTGTTGTTTGTGTTAGCCACACACACTGCTACCTACAGAGTCCTTCAGTGAGATTTACACTGAATAGTCAAATGCCACCTTCTGTTTTCTATCTTTAGAACATTCTGCTGGCCACACTTTACCTGTGGGCTTTCCTTTCACTCCACCACAGTCCCCTCTTGTTTTTCCTAGCCCCACCTCCCTCTCTTTCCCACTTCTAGTTTGTGTTCAAAGTTTCCTGAATCCTTGCATGAACTTCATTTTTGTTTACTGTGCCATTCTCCTTTATCCCTCTACTAAGGTTTTCAAACTTGACTGAATATTACAAACACTTGGGGAGATTTAAAAAATACCAGTCCTTAGGGACGCCTGGGTGCCTAAGCAGTTTAGCACCTGCCTTCATCCCGGGATGTGATCCTAGGGTCCTGGGATCGAGTCCCACATTGGGCTCCCTACATGGAGCCTGCTTCTCCCTCTGCCTGTGTCTCTGCCTCTCTCTCTCTCTGTCTCTCATGAATAAATAAATAAAATCTTTAAAAAAAAGTACCAGTCCTTGGGCCCCATCTCCAGAGATTCTGTTGTAGTTGATGTGAGGTGTCTAAAGCCCCACAGGCAGCTCTAATGGGTGTCTAGAATTGAGAACTGTGAACTTAAATTGAAATATAACTCTCCTACAACCTTGCTGCTCAAAGTGTAGTCTATGGACCAGGAGCATCAGCACACCTAGAAGCTTGTTAGAAATGCAGATTCTCAGGGTACCTGGCTGGCTTAGTTGGGAGAGTGTGTGACTCTTGGTCTTGCGGTTATAAGTTCAAGCTCTACATTGGGTATAGAGATGACTTAAAAATAAAATCTTAAAAAAAAAAAATGCAGGGGATCCCTGGGTGGCTCAGTGGTTTAGTTCCTGCCTTCGGCCCAGGTGTGACTCCGGGGTCCCGGGATTGAGTCCCACGTTGGGCTCCCTGCATGGAGCCTGCTTCTCCCTCTGCCTGTGTCTCTGCCCCTCTCTCTGTGTCTCATGAATAAATAAATAAAATCTTAAAAAAATAAAAAAAATGCAGATTCTCGACTCCATCCCAGACATACTGAGTCAGAATTTGTGTTTTAACAAGGTCTCAGGTGATTTGTGCACATTAGGGTATATGAAGCCTTCCTTTGAAACCTCCATTGATCCTCTTCATCTGTTTTCCAACCTGTTGCCGTAATTTCAGCCGTTCCTTCTACAAACCAATGCTCATGCTGGCTGTGGAACCTACTTTACTGTCTCAGTTCTTAGAGTTTAAAATTGAGTCTAGAGTGTACGTTCTTTTGTACATTTCAAATTCACATTGCCAAGATTTATGGAATTCTCACTGTGTATAAGGCACTGTGTATGGGCAGCCCCGGTGCCACCTGTGGCCCAGGGTGTGATCCTGGGGACCCGAGATCGAGTCCCACATCGGGCTCCTTGCATGGAGCCTGCTTCTCCCTCTGCCTGTGTCTCTGCCTCTCTCTCTCTCTCTCTCTGTGTGTCTCTCATGAATAAATAAATAAAATCTTAAAAAAAAAAAAAAGCACTGTGTGCAAGCAGGTGTCCTCAGGGGGCTCATCATGTGGCTCTTCTCTTTCTGACTATAGGGTTGTGGCCTTTCCTTGCCCTTCACTGGCCTGTTTCCCCAGTATGTGGCTTTGACTGTTTTTTCCTTTCTGACTCTCAGCAGAGAGCTATTGCACATCGGAGGCTTCAGAAAGAACATTCCACTTCCCCTTGGTTCTGACTTCCCGTTAGAGCAAGACAGTTTGTAGAGACAGCCCTGCATGTGATAAAGTCTGGCGTGGAAAGACCAGAGGAGGCTGCTTGGCAGCTGAATTCAGCCCTGAGAGCGGGAAGCCTTTTTCCTGGAGGACAGGATATAGTTTGTTTAGGTCGAACTTTTTTTTTCTTATGTGAGGTAGAAGAGCTGGAGAAGCAAGTTGAAACTTTGATCCAAATTATTTAGCGCTCCTGACCTCCCATTCCCACTCTCTGTAGTGCTCCACGTATTTATAATCGCATCCCTATGTCACTTGCTCACCATCTACCTTCACTTTTCAGCTTTCTCAGTGCAAGGTCCCTCTTTGTTGCTTTGATTTTTTTCTAGGGCTCGTTGGGTGGCTTAACTGGAACAGTGGAAAAGTGAATGTGTGTGTGTGGTAAGCTTTCTGACTCTGTCCCGAGATCCTTGACCTCTGACAGAATGGTAGCTATGATAGCCTTTCCCAGATGAACACAACCCTGAGGTGGTTTTGCACATAAACCCCTGGTGATACTAAGCAACTGAGATTTTGCCATAATTTGTGGGGAGTGATTGTGGTTGGGGGAGAAGCAGCATATCAAGCTACTTTTAGGAATACATGTTTACCAACCAGAATTCTGCTGGGCGGAGAGGTTACTGTCATTCTCTATTCTGACCCCCCACTCGGCAGGTGATCTCGCTGCTGAAATAATTTCCTGCTATTTTTCCCAAGCTCTCTGGAGAATTTTATGAGAGGGTATTTACAACTCACTTTTCTGTTTAGCATATTATTATAGGAAAACCTATTATTCCTCCATGCCTGGGTCATCACCTCTTAAACTGGGGCATTGGGTCTTAGTGCTCAGATATCACTGAAGCTGTAAAACTACCATGAGGAAATCGTGATTTGCCCAGGTTGAGGAGTAAGATTTGGGGGGGAAGACTGGGTAGCTCATGTATTGAAAGCATGAAGACAGCTAAGAGCACGAGGAGTTCTACAGAAGGGACATGTGGGCCTCTCTTGGCCTGCCTGCTAAAGATAGTTCAACCTTTCTCCTCTTATCTTACAGACCAGTCCCTCTCCCCATTCTGGGGTGTCCAGGCAGGTGCGGATCAAAGCTTCCCAGTCTGCAGGAGATATCAATGCCATCTATCAGCCCCCTGAACCCAGAAGCAGGCACGTCTCTGTCAGTGAGTATTTCACCTCTTTTTTTCTCGTCTCATCTAATTTATCTGCCCATGCTTTTAAAAAATTAAATATTAATTAAAAACCATCATCAAAGATTTATTGACTGTTAACTCTGTGGAAAATAATCCTCTATGCCTTTATTTGGGGGGAATGGGTAGAGAAATGACCGGGATGGTGTCCTTGACTCTCACGGAGCTTACAATATAACAATGTGATGGTGTGACCAAGTTCCTTTTTAAACATGTCTGAAGAAGTGATCTCCTCAAACAATATTTTATTGTTTGAGGTCTCCAAAACTTGGAGACCTCCAACATAAACAGTTCACTCTCATTTTTGACCATTGTTTTGCTAAAAAACTAGGGACTTACAAGGTTAGGAGTAAGGTCCAAGTTTAAATTTTAACTTCAGATCTCTTGCTTATGATTCCTGAGGAGTCCTTACACTTTGAGGAAGATGTTGATCAATGAAACTTTTAGAGAATCAAACTAAGTTGTCTGGAAAGAACAGGAGACTGTTTCCATAATGTATGTGATTGGCTAACTAGGAAGAAAACTATGTAGCTGCCCCCAGACCTCCCAGGAAAGAAATCCAAGTCAAGTCTGTGCATTATACCAGATAGTCCAGTATGGCTCTGAATCCCATTTCCTCAGAGTCTGAAGAGAAAGCCCATGTCTTGAATTGTGAAATTTGTATCAAGAGGGAAACCTGACCTTACCAAACATTTGTGTTGAACCTACTGCCCTAATGTTGCTCAGACCCCTCCTACTGCTAGGAAGACAAATTCTATCCACACAGGTAGAGTTGCATCAAACTGAACTCTCTGAAGATCTTGAGCTCAGTTTGGGGAGTTCTGAACATCAATCCTGCTGCTAAGCCTGTCTGAATGATAAGCCTCCTGAGAGGGTAGCAGAAGAATGTGTTACTGAGGCACTGACTTTGCCTTATTGAGTAATTTCTGGAACTTGAGCAAACACTGGTAGTAAGTGTTGCCAAGCTGGAGACCTGTATAAGAGTTTCATATTTCTCTAGCATTGTGGATAATTAATTGGTGACGATGTTTTCAATAAGCTGGTGGGGGTGGGGGGCAGAGAGCGAGCACCCTAGCAAGGAGGCCCTATTTGAAACATCTCTGGCCCTGGAATCCAGGTGCCCTGAAGCCTAGGAAACTCTGCCAGCATGACCTCTGTTCCAGAGCCCTCAGAGAGATTGAGGGGCTGGAGGAAGGCAGCATTGTTCATTTGTACAGGAAGCAATGAGGATCAACATGGGGCAGTGATTGGGCCTCCTGCTCCTTACCAAGATTTGTGTGTAGAGGCAGGGGCTAAATGCTGGGCCATTGTTTTGAGGAGCCATATATGGAGTTTCCTTGTCTGAGAATGCTGAGGAATAGGATTTCTATGAAGTAGTTCCTGTGTATCTAGAAAATGGCCAACACAGGTTCCCAGTACATGTAGATCTTGGGTTTCTTCATTCAGCAAGCAGTGTGTACCAGCCATTGGGCTCGGATGAGGGCTACAGTGGAGGTGTGTACAGTGGGGGCTACAGTGGAGGGCAGGGTAGGGTGGGAGGAGGCAATACCCAACTCGGCCTAGGACTCTGAAGAAGGGCTTCTACAGAAGAGGAAACCTCAGAGCTTCCACATGAAGGAAACATTTACTGAGCATAGTGATATTCCAGGCACAGGAAGGGGCACCTGCCAGACACCATCACAAAAGAAGGTAGTGGGTTTGGGGAACCCCAAGTTGCACAGAGTGTGATGGACATGACAGAAGAAGTGGGTGGAGCCTGCTAGCCTTTCCGTAAAGCCAAGAAATGGCAGAGGTTATTTCTAACTAGGATAACTTGTATATGTATTCTGTGGAGGAGCTGTTTGAACTGGATCTTTAGAGATTGTGGGGGGATTTCCATTGATAAGGATGAGAGGAGAGGGCCTGTAGAGCTGTCACTTGTCCTTCAGACTGGCTGGTATATTTGGAGGAAAATAAAAAAAGCTGAGAAAGGATGCCTGGGCCACTCCTAAGGAGTCTTGACTGCCCTTGGGTGTGTTTGGTAGGCAGTGGGAAGCCACTGAAAATGTTGGTCCCTTATCCCCGTCTCTATTATAGCGTTCAGCACATTATCTTATTATCTTTTCTTTTCTCCCTATCAAGCTACATTTTTGTTCATTCATTTATTCACTTAAGATTTAATTGGCCAAGTATCAGCTATGTGCCAGAAACATGGGAAGCAAAAAAGACCTGGGTCCTGCCCCTTGGCTTTTAGAGATACATGGGAAGACAAACATTTGTCATGATAAGAGTAATGTAAAATTTATAGGCTGTGACTGAAAGGTGTGTGGTGCTGTGAGCATGTATAACAGAGAGATTGCATCCTAATTTCGGGGCCAGGAAAGCCTTAGCCTATGATCTAGAGCCTGAGTGATCCAAAGGGAAAACAAGGAAGAGAGTGCCAGGCAGGGAGAGCTACACGTGGGGAAGCTTGATGGCTGAGGGCGTATGGTGTGATTGGAAATGGAAAGAAGCCTTGAGGCTGGAGAGCTGAGAACAGTGATGCAAAGGAACGGGCTGAAGCCGGGGAGGTATGCAGAGCCTTGTGGTTCATTATGAAGATTTTTGATCCTTAATGTTGAAAGCAGTGAAAATCCACTTTCTTGTTTTTAAACTGAATAGGAATAGGTGGTATGACATATTCAGGTTTGTATTTTGAAAAACTCTAGCTACAGTGTGGAGAACAGATTGCAGGGGAGCAAGAATGGATTAAAAGGGGAACCTTGTTAGGCTAATGTAGTTTGGTCCAGGGGAAGACAGAAGTTTGGATTAGGCTAGTGACAGTAGTGGAGAGAGGAAGCACAGGTGGATTTAAGACATTTAGAAGGTAAATCCAACAGGACATCGCATTGCTGTGGTTCTTAAAGTATGGTCTGGGAACTTGGGGCAAGGGGTCCCTAAGGATCCTTTCCATGGGGAGGTCTATGATTTGCCTTTTTACTCCATTCTTTCATGAGTATGAGTTTTTCAGAGGTTACCTGCCTGAGGTGATGTCATTGCTCTGATACTAATGGAATGTGTGCTTGTGTATTATTGTGTTTTCAAAACTTTTGAGCTTTAATTGCTAATACAGTGAATATCAATTAATGTAATCTGGGCAGTCCGGGTGGCTCAGTGGTTTAGCGCCGCCTTCAGCCCAGGGCGTGATCCTGGAGTCCCAGGATTGAGTCCCATGTCAGGCTCCCTGCATGGAGCCTGCTTCTCCCTCCGCCTGTGTCTCTGCCTTTCTCTCTCCTCTCTGTGTATTCTCATGAATAAATAAATAAAATCTTTAAAAAAATTAATATAATCCACTTAATAAAAGATTTTTAGTACTCTTGATTTTCAAAGTGTAAAAGGGTTCTAAGAGGTTCAAGAACCACTGTGGTATTGGATGCACTTTATGAGTGTTGAAAGAGTAAGAGATAAGTTCCTGGTGTATGGATCTGGATAAATGACATTGCCTTTCACTAAGACAGGAACAATAGATGAGAACCTGTTTCCTGTGCTGAGAAGGGGAAGACCTCATATTTTAAACAGGTTGAATTGGGGGTGCCATTGAGGTAACTAAGAGGAGCTATCAAATGGACAGATAGATATACAGGTCTCTAGCTCTAAGGGGAGAAAATCAGGACTAGGAAAAAAAAATTAGAAATTGTCTAGTTGAAGCCAGAAGTCCAGATGAGAGGCCTTTAGGCAGAGACTGCAGAGTAAGAAATATCTGGGTCCCTGAGGGCTGAGCCTCAGGGACCCAGATACTCAGTGGCCAATTAGAGGAGGATGAACCTGCAAAGGACACAGGAGAGGAGTCACTAGAGAAGCAGGACAGGGTGGGAGGAGGACTTACATGGTACCAGCTAGGTTGGAAAGGGTAAGAGGCACAAACTGTTGTTCTCATCCACAAATGTCTGAGTGTTTACTGTGCTAGTAACAGTGTACGTAGAAGGAAATAGGAAGAGAGGAGAGAGTCAGGGTCTAAGCATCAGGCACGAAGAAAAGCTCTTGCAGTAGAAATGGGGTCAAAGGTTTTCCTTTGAACTGCCTTAGCAGTTCAGCTTCCAACCAGCAGGAACAAATGGGCTTTGCTCTCCTCCCCTACAATGGGAAGAAACCTGTAAGTGTACAGCAAGAGATGGCAACCTGTGGGTCATTCAGCCGCCATGGCCTCATTTTCAGTAATGGGGAATTACAAGAAAGCCCAATCTGTGCTGTTTCTTTGAACTTCTTCCTTATATTGAATTGAAAATGTATCTTCCCTCACTTTACCCAGTGACTCTCGAACAACACAGATCCATAGGTAACATCTTTCATATGACAGGTTTTCAACTGTTTGAAACCAGCTGTCACATTTGCTTTTTGTTTTCCCCATCATAATATACATAGCTTGAATTTTAATTTTTTTCAAGCCAGTTAGTCTGTTAAACTAGTTCATGCTAAAAAACAAAAACAAGCAACAAACAAGAACAACAACTAGGTAATGAGTTAACCCAAAGGCCCATGTGGGTCTTCAGAAAGGCAGATGGAGTTTCCCTATATGATGATGCTCTTCTTTATATCTTTGCCTACAGAAATTCTACCCACCTTCGAAGTTGAGCTCAAGCACCATGTTTCCACAATACATTGGGTGGTGTTCTTAAGCCACATAGCCAAGCCTCAGGGACTTGTCCCTGCCATATTCTGACTCCCATTGGATCTAGGGCATCTCGCTAAGTGCTTTTGCCTCTCTTCCTACTCCATCTCCTTTCTTGCCACTGCAGTCCCACAGTGACAGCAAGTCAGATTGCAACCCCTAAGGAATGGGGAGCAGGGGAGCAGAGGCAGTCTGTTCTTTCAAGGAGTTTGGCTGTAAAAGAAAAACAGAGGTGGGTTAGTGGCTTACAGGAGAGGCCAAAAGTAAGGTCAAGACTGCTTGTAAGCTAGAAATCTGAGCATGCTCTTGAAGAAGGGAGGTGCCAGGTCAGCTGAAATGAGCATTGAGGGTGGTGCCAGAGGCACCTGCTGCAGGTGAAGTGGGAAGTGCAGGTAGAGTGCTTAATGCCTTGGCAAGGGGGAGGAGAGCCCTAGGCCTCTGAGAGGAGAGGAGGGAAAGTTCAGGCAGAGGAGAATTGAACGGAGATGTGACTTGCAGGGGGCCCCCAGCAGTAGCTGGTTTGAGAGCAGTGCACACTCCAGCCCTCCTGTCCTGGTGCAGTTGGAAGGGCAGAACCAGTGGTCACCCACATCAGCTTCCTTCACTTCCACAGGGTTTTTCTCCTTGCTGTAAATTCTTTTGTGATGCTAGATGAGACTAAATAGAAACTATTTAGTAGTGGTGGCAACTTCAAAATAAAATGGGAATTTTGAAAGTTGAAACATCTAGGATGTTCTCAGGGTCTCGTGGGACAAAATGTTGAGAAGCTCTGTTCTGCACAGCCTGGTCCAGTGTGAGCACACTGAGGAATACTGGTTAAGATTTCCCATTTGAGGAAGAAAAAAAAAAGTCGATTCCTCCCCCAATCTCATCTGCCCAGCAAGAGACAGCAGGGTTTAGAGAAAATAGTTGATGGCCAAAACAGCTATCTCTTTGTACTTGCAATGACCTGAACATTAACACTGACCCCAAACCCTAGAACTCCCTGCAGAGGGAACTTCCTGACTGCATCAGCTTCCTGACCAGAGTCTCCTATGAGAAGGGCTAGAATCTGAGAGCCAGTCTTTCAACTTTGGGTGAGTTTTGCTCAGACTTTGCGCCGTGGGTTAAGAAGCTCACAGATAGCTGGCACACTCTGGGAAGACTACAGCTCATCAGCAGCTTAAAGCCCTGGCTTTCTCCTCATGTGTAGAACACCTTTGTGCAGAGCTATGGGCCACCCTGAACATGGGGCTACTACTCTGCTTTGTTGCTTCAGCTACTGCTGATGGGGCCCCTTGGCACAAATGATCTCATCAGAATAGAGCAAGATCCAGCTGGAATGCCAGTGAAGGGCATCCCAGAGACCTTCCATCCCCGCATGCCTGCCTTCCAAGGCCTAGAATAGGTTGTCTCGCATACTGTGGTTTGTGCTATCTAGCTCGCTGCTGTCCCTGTTGTTACACAGTGGGAGCATCTTCGGTCTTGCAGTCCAGGATCCTGTCCTGTTAAGGTCTCTGTCTCATTTGTTCTTGACTGCTGTTATGTGTCTCACTGGCCCCCAATTTCTGAATTGAAGATAAAAACAAAACTGAAAATGCTCTGTAGCAGTTCTGCCAACTCCTGGTTTTTCCATTTGCTTCCTCTGATAGCCATTGGTTTGGGGAGACTTCCCTTTCCTGCCCCAAGCTGTGGGCCTGTGCACAATAGCCCCTGGCCCATTGCCCATCAGATAACAAGGCTGGCTCTCTGCAGGCAGCAATGTGTATTGGAAAAAGTGAAAGTCTCTGGCTGGAAATAAAAGCTCAGAAAACCTTTGCTATTTTCCCCCAGCCCCTCCTGGGTCTGTAGTGCTGGCCTCATCATGTGAGCCAGTCCCATCCTACCTGTAAAACAGGGGAGAGTTCAGTGGAAACTGGTGTCCAGGGCCTTGGATATTTTATCCCGGGGAAGGTACACTTAGACACTCTATGTAACAGACTAATGGCGGTTCATGCTGTCTGGGGATAGTTAGACCACTGTCTGGGACTTCATCAATAAGTAAGTTTTTCTTTCATTCTAATCAATCCCTTACAAGACACATTTTTGCTTCATTCTAGTTAAAACGTGTAATACCTTTTCACTCCAGAGTATATTGGTCAGGGTTCAGGTGCACAGAGTAGAGTAGAATCCACTCTAACTAGTTTCAGGAAGAAGAAATGTAGTGCATATCCCGTCTTATAAAGTGATTGGAGAGAAAAAAACAAATTCTAGGTTAAGACACCACAGAGCTCCTCCCTCTTCTGGGCTCAGGAAGCTACCAGATTCAGAAGCACAGCACCCTTCTGCTGTGGTCCCTACCACATCCATAGGGATGCCTGCATCTGTCCTTCATGTCTGGAAAACTGGAGGCCAGGTGTGAGGTCTCCGCTAATGCTGCAGCAGAAAGAAGAACCAGGGCTTCCATGACTGTAGTGGCCAGGAGCAGTAGGAGCAGCAGGAGGTCATCTAAATCTCACACAAGTACATCTGATTGACTGGACCTTTGGGGGTTGTAGAAGTAATAGCTTTTAACTGATTAATTTCTGAAGTACAGGAAGGCATACTAGAAGTGTGGAATAGATCTTGAGTCTAACCCATTTTATCTGCCACATAGAGTGAAGTAAACAAATGGAATTCTGCTGAATTCCTACCTGGTACCAACCTCTGTGACAGATGTTTGGTCTGACCTGGTCCCCTGTCTGCTGCTCTCAGCCACATATCCTGGGCTGTGTTGTAAAAGGTCTTGTTTCTGTGCTCTAGGCTCCCAGAACCCTGGCCGAAGCTCACCTCCTCCTGGCTACGTGCCTGAGCGGCAGCAACGCATTGCCCGTCAGGGATCCTACACCAGCATCAACAGTGAAGGGGAGTTCATCCCAGAGACGAGTGAGCAGTGTGTGAGTACAGGGCTTGGGTGTGCCTTGGAGTGTGTCAGACCAAGGTTATAATGTGGCTACTCAGTGGGCCTGGTGCAGAGCTGAGGGATTTGAACCTCATCTCTTAGCTCCTTTGTAAACCAGACCTGCCCAAATATGGACTATTCCTTTTTTGGGACCAAGTATTAATTCCTGCCGTTGACACCGTGTAAACTACCTAGCCTTCTTGGTGTTGGATGAGCATTGGACACATTTTACCTTGCTGTGCTCCTCTCACTGGTCTCCCTGCAGAAGACCACTCTGCTATTTGAATACTTCCTTAAAACTGCCTGTGATATCAGCAGAGTATAACATATGACCAATCCTAAACTGACAGTTTTTGTTTTTCATCAGCCATATTTTAGTTCTGTTATTTCTTGATGAAAGGTAGGGAGTATACCATATCCAAATTACACTGTAGAAATGTTTACTTTGGGTGAGCTTTTATGGTGGTAGACAGCTATATTAGTTATCTGTTGCTACATAACAAATTACCACAAACTTAGCAGCATACATTAAAAACAGCATACATTTATTATTTTACAATTTTCCTGGGTAAGGCATGATTTAACAGGGGTCCTCCACTCAGGGTTACACAAGACTGTAGTCAAGTGTCAGCCAGGCTGCATTCCTTGCTGGAGCTTGGGGCTCCCTTCTGAGCTTACGTGGCTGTTGGCAGTGGTTGTAGCACTATGGTCCCTGTCTTCTTGCTGTTTGTTGGCCAGCGGCCATCCTGAGCTCCTAGAAGCCACTTTCAGTTCCTTGTCACATGGCTTTTTCACAATATGGCAGCTTCTTCAAGGCCAAGACGAGAATCTCTTGCTCTAGTCTGTAAAGATAAGAGGCATAAAATATGACATAATCATGAGAATGAATATATCACCCTCTTTCCCATAGTCTGTTAACTAGAAGCAAGTCACAAATTCTACCCATACTTAAGAAGAGGGGTGGCCACATTGTGGGGAGCCTACCACAATGGCTCACTCATTTTAATGGCTAACTTTTTAACTAATGGCTCACTTGATGAAAATGGCATTTTGGCTTGGTAAAATCAGCAAGAGTGAGATCTCTGGCTTCATTCTGAAGTCTTTTCAATGAGCTTGCTTTGATTACATAAGAGAAAGATCCACTCTTACAAGTTTTTAGGATTTGGTCCGGGAAGGGGAAATTTCTTTTTCTTTCTTTTTTTTTTGTAAAGATTTTATTTATTTGAGAAGAGAGAGGAAACATGAGGAGAGGAAGAAGCAGGTTCCCCTCTGAGCAGGGAGCCCAACATAGGGCTTGGTCCCAGGACCCTGGGATCATGACCTGAGCCGAAGGCAGCTGCAAAGGTATATGCTTAACTGACTGAGCCCACCCAGGCACCCCTGGGAAGAGGAAATTTTTTAAAAACAAAGCATCCAGTAGAAGGGGCAGTGGCATCACATGAGAAATTTTATAAAAAACTGATCCTTGTAATTTTTCTTTCCCCTAAAACTGATTCTTATAACTTTTCTTTCCTGGTGATAACTAATCTCTATAAAGCATTATCCAAACTATATAGGCTGTGAGGAAACCCTTTACACTGCTTCTTCTCTTTTCTGTAACTCCTGCTTTCCAGGTAAGTTTGTGTTTAGAATAGTGACCTGGAGTGCTTTTACTTACTCCTGGAGGGAGTAAGGATTCCCTACTTGGGTATTTTACTGACCATCCTTTCTGTTTTCTGTAGCTAGAGCACTTCTGGACATCAGCTGTGTTAGAGGTGACTTGGGTATAAAATCTCAAGGTTGCAAATGAGTTCATTGCCTTTAGTCTCTATCCCTCCCCATGGCCCTATATCCTGGTCTTTTACATGTCTGCTGTACTTGCCTAGCCCTGGAAAGTGTGGGAGTATTGGACTCCTAGTGAGGACAGACTTAGGGGGGGGCCAAAGAAGGAATGCCTAGGCCCTTCCCCTTAGCTAAAGTGAATTGTTCCTGGTAACCAGCCATTCAAGATAAATCCACGTAACAGAAACCAAAACAGTGTAGTATATAGTGAAGGAATATTCAATTGGGACTTTCTTGAAAAGTGAAACTAAGATAGGTTTATTTTGTTTTTTCTTTCATCAGATTAAGGTAGTAGTTGTATCTGTTTGCTAATTTTTAGAACAAACAAAAGCATGATTCATGTTAATTTTTTTGGCTTAACTTTTTTTTTTTTTTTTTTAGCTTTTTTTTTTGGCTTAATTTTTCTAACAAAAATTTTGCTGACACAATGTTACCTCTTTCCTTCCCTTTTGACTTCTGTGACACTGTTATAAAGAGGGCCCTCTTTTTTTTTTTTTTTTTTCCCCCAGAGGGCTTCACAGGATTCAGTGGATTTTCAAAAGGCCTCTCTTGAACCTTTGGTATTCTTCTGCATCATGCCTGTCATGTTATTTTACTTGCCTATTCTTCTTCTGTTAACTGGTCTCACTTTGAAATTATGGGCAAGATGGACCCTACTATTAAATAGGAAGGGATAATTTGAGTTGGAAACTAATTTTATGAAAGTTAGTGAATTAGTGAATATTCATTATTCTGATTCCTGCTTCCCTATGTAATGCTTAACTTTGGATCTCAGATAATGAATACTCTGATAGGGAATACCCCATAGGCAAAATGAAGGGAGATTAGTTGAAGAAAAAAGCTAATCTGAAGGCTTCTTGTTACTGCATTTGACCAAAGGCTGGAGAAACATTTCATAGATTCTTATTGCCTCCATATGAGAACCAGGAACTAGGAAATTTTTCATCTGTATCAGCTGTATAATACTAGTTTCATTACTTTAAACAATTCTCCTAACCTTCCTGGACCTGCAGTGGCTTGTCTGTGGAACGAGGGCCATTCTTGTTTCGGTAAATTTTAAATTATGGAGTGTAAACAGAAGCATTACAGTCCCACCCATATGCCATGGAAGCCTCTGTGGGGTAGTACCAGCTTCAGTGCCAGGCTCCCAGTGTTCTTGAGCCAACAAAATGCCAACAAGAGAAGTAGCGTCTCTGCTTTGCTCTCCTGGCAGAGTTCCTTGGGATGCTGTCCAGGCATTTTTCTCCCTTCTGGAAACTTGCCTTTCAAACTACGGGGGCAGAATAGTACCTTCTTAGCCATTCTTCCCACTGCACAGGCACAGAAAGGGCACTTTCATATTTTGACAGAAAGGACTATTTGCTGGCCTTGGCTGGGCCATAAAGCCCTGAGTCACCTGGCTGGGATTGAGGCAGGGGCTGGGGTTTTATTGTATGTCTTGCCTTACAGATGTTGGATCCTCTGAGCAGTGCTGAAAATTCCTTGTCAGGAAGTTGCCAATCCTTGGACAGGTCGGCAGACAGGTATGGGACTATGGCTGCTTTGGGTGTTAGTGCCTGGGCATGTTTGGGACTGATGGGCTGAGGAAACAGAGTTAGCCAGTATGTCTCTGATCTAGACACTGTTCTGCAGACCCATGGTTACAACACCATGCTTCTGGGAAAGAAATCTCTTTCTGGGATTCCTAGCCCTCTCCTTAATTTTTCAAGTACCATGAGAGTCTTATGTTTGTATAATTAGGTGAGTGTAATTGTAGCTCGTAATAGTAGCTCATAATAGCAAGTCATATGTGTTAAATGCTTGCTCTGTTATCCCAAGTGCTGTACATGTTTGAATTTTACATATAATATACACTGCTCTTGTGCTCTTGGCCTCATTGCTATGATCTGGCCTGAGAAGTAGTGAACCTTCCATGTTTGGGGGAAAAAAATTGAATTATCACCTGTGGGTTTGCTTTTTTTTTTTTTTTTCCTCCAAGTGTTTCTGATAGAGTAAGAAACTGGAATAGAAAAACCAGAAAACAAAATATCCGGACTGCCTAGCTTACCACACTATCTGCTTGGTATGTAATCTTGTTCTGTCAGAGTAAGAGCTGTCACCAAATGGCTCTGTGGAGCTGGTTCGCCCAACAGGAGGTGTATGTTTAGAGTTGGCTTTGGCAGTGATCTAGCCAGTCTCTCACCTTCACCTTGTTATGCCCAATAGCACATTTGATCATGTCTGACTGGACTAAGGGCTGTGGTCAGAGGCTATGGAGCAGGTTCGGGGATTTTTTTTTCTGTTTGTGTAACTGACCAATTGTTCACATGGGTACTGGCCAAATTTGTACTGTCTCTCCTAATAGATCTGAAAACTGATGAGCACTGTCTTCCTTCTAAACGTCATAAAATAGTCATAGTTACTTGTTGGTATCCATTTCATAGCATTGCTTGGGGCTTGCTCTTTGACCAGGGGAGCAAGAAGCCCAGATAAAAGTGCCAGGAGTTACTGCCACAAACTGAAGGCTCTGCCAAGACAGGGACTGACTCTGGCTTTGAAATATCTCCCAAACTTTGTGGCCAAGCAGGGGTGGGGAGTGGGGTGGGCAGTAGGACAAGACCACAGAAGGTCTAGTAGTTGTGAAGTAGAGGGCACCCTCGTGTCCTTAACCGTTTCCGGCCTGTGGCCCTCTCAGAAGGCACTCTCACATGTAAGATAGAGGACATTTAGGTGAATTCTAGGAAAGCTAGCTGAACATACTTGATTCTTAGATTTTGCCTCCGTCCCTCTAATGCTTTGTTTTCATTTCCTTGGGAGTAAAACCCAATGACCTGGACTTATTACCTTGAGGCCCAGCCTAACTTGAGCATAGGGCTTTCCTCTCTTCTTTATGGGATGTGGAGCCACATAGACCCCAGCTCCATCAAAATATAAGTCAAGTAGCTTCCCCTAACCTCTCCATTCCTCAGTTTCCCTATCTCTGAAATGGGATGGTGGTAATTAGTCTGAAAGGAAGATGCTTGGTGTTGTTGCTATTTTTATTAGCACCCTGGGCAAGGGGTGTTTTGCAACTCTTCCCCTGTTACCAAGGTGAGAGGAAAGGACAAGAAGGGTATGTGGTGCCAAACTCCAAGGTGGAATTTGGGAGGGCTGGAGGGGTTGATTCTTGCAGGTCCTGTCAGACTTGGGCCTCAGACTACTTAAAGAGAAAGTAGCAAGCCAAACTCAGAAGATGGCTGTTTTTCCCAAATTCTGCTTCCCTCTCAAACTGTGAGAACAAGATTACATACCAAGCAGGTATTGTGATAAGCTAGGCAGTCTGGGTATTTTTTCTGGGTTTTCTATCCCATGTAATGATGTGGGAAGGAGTAGGAAGAGAGTCCATGTGGATATCCTGCCTTCTGCCCTGGTGGACAGCTTCTTGAAGTAGGCTGATATCTACATTGTGATTTTGTTTTGTTTTTTTTCTAGCCCATCCTTCCGGAAATCGAGAATGTCCCGAGCCCAGAGCTTCCCAGATAACAGACAAGAGTTCTCGGGTGAGTTCCCCAGAGCATGGAGAGCACTGCAGGGATGTCTGGATGGGATTGTGGGTATTCTGCTTTTGTTAGCTGAGTTGGGAAGCCAGGGCTGTCTTAATTCTCCTTGGGGCTGCTGCTCGGAGGTCTCAGGTGACATGGGGGCTTAGATGGCTCACTTACATTGACCTACCCAGAAACCAATGATTCCTCTATCTTACTCAGATCGGGAAACTCAGCTGTATGACAAAGGGGTTAAAGGTGGAACCTACCCCCGGCGCTACCACGTTTCTGTGCACCACAAGGACTACAACGAGGGTGAGTACGCCTCTACCCTGCCCCCTGCTGGCTGCCTCAGAATGGACATGGGTAGAGCTTTGCCACACAAAAGCCACTGCTAGGAGCTGGGCCCAGGCACCCTACACACCATGTTTCCTTTATTTCTGAGGAGCTGTGCCCAGACTTGAAGCACTAGAGGCTAAGGGGAGATGGGGGGAAGGGCGGTATTTGGAAGCCAAGATGCTGCCATTGGGAGCATAGCGTCCTTGATCTGAATCCATAGCGTGTTTCTTGGATTCAGCTCTCCAGCGCCCTCTTCTGCCCCATGACAGCAGATGGAATGGAACTTCACACAGGTTTAGGATTAGGATGCCAGAGAAGACAGACTTCAGCAGTGAATTGGCCTTGCAAGTGATGTGGTACCTGAGAGCTAGCCCTGTGCCTTCCCTTTGGCTAGGGCTTCCTGAACCATCTGTGGCTGCTTCCTAATTCCTGTTTTTGTGTTGATTCTCAGGGTGCTTGAGACATTAGCCATTCTGGCATGAGTTAGGAAGAGGGCAGATGGGATGATGTGGTTTGTGTATTTAGCCTTGTGGCCAGAGGTCTGACTTGCTCTACTATGGCTCCTGCACCCCTTCAGGCAGAAGAACATTTCCACGAATACGGCGTCATCAAGGCAACCTCTTTACCCTCGTGCCGTCCAGCCGCTCCCTGAGCACAAATGGCGAAAACATGGGTCTGGCGGTGCAATACCTGGACCCCAGAGGGCGCCTGCGGAGTGCAGACAGCGAGAATGCCCTCTCTGTGCAGGAGAGGAATGTGCCAACCAAGTGTGAGGAGTGGGCCCTGGCCAGAAGGAGATTGTCCAGCGGGTGCTCACATAGGAGGCAGGGCAGGAGGCCAGAGATCCCCTGGGGCTGTTTAGCTCAGCAGTAGGCTGCTCCCACCCATCCTCACCACACTGGAAGAACCTGTGGGTCAGCAGCAGATCCCTTGGACCTTAGGCCTTGCTGCACTGTTGTGTGGCAAGCCACTTCCCCTTTCTAGGCTTTAGTTTCTCTGTGTTTAAACAGAAGACCAATCTTCTCAGTCCTTGTCATATTCAGATGTTTAGGGACATAGGAAATAAAAGTATTTGATGAGTGCAGAAGAGGATTTAACCATGACGGTAGCTGGCCATCTGCCTCTCAAGACTTGAGCCTAATGGTCCAACTGATCAGGGTACTGAGCCTGCTCCAGATGGGGGTAATGATGCTGGACTGAGAGATAGGATGGTTCTGGGTGAGAGGTTCTTGAGCCAGAGATCCCATCACAGAGCCTCTAGAGACCAGGGCAAGATCTCAGTAACTAATTTACCGAGCTAACACTCTTTCCTTCTATTCTCCTGTAGCTCCCAGTGCCCCCATCAATTGGCGCCGTGGGAAGCTCCTGGGCCAGGGTGCCTTCGGCAGGGTCTATCTGTGCTATGACGTGGACACAGGACGTGAGCTTGCTTCCAAGCAAGTCCAGTTTGACCCAGACAGCCCTGAGACAAGCAAGGTACTGCCTCCCCATGGTCTGGCTTCCAGTGTCCCCACACCACCCCCCCCCTTGACAGAAATTCCCATCTCACTGCGTAGATTAACTGCCCGAGAAGCTGCAGGTTGCTTCCCCCATCATTCTTCCTCCCAAGTTCCCTTGCTCTCCACCTTGGCAAAAGGCAAAAGGACTGTGGTCCAAAGAGCATCAGAACCCCTGGGGGAAGGATTAGGTATGAGGAAATGAGTTGATGCTGAAGTACCAAACAGCCCAGACTGAGGGGCAGTGGCCAGTGCCGCAAGGAACAGTACCTCCCCCACCCTTCACACAGATGCCTCTCTCAGCCCTCGGTCCAAGAAGGAGCTTATCTTCAGAGTTCAACTTTGGGTGCAGCCTACACTCCAGTCTGAGTGGACAGATGCAGCAGTTACCTTAACTAAGCACCTGCCCCCCATTCTCTCACCCCAATGTCTGCCTTCTTCCAGCATGGAAGTGCCACTATCCTGTGGGTTGCCCAGCATTGTGTCCAAGGGCCAGACTGTTAACAGAGTCCCCCTTTGCTCCAGCGGAAGTTGCCAAGATAGACAGACTCCCCTGGGTCACTAATTAGGACAACCCGAGCTGGTCCCAGGTGGGCAGAACCAGGGCCCTGTGAGCCAGGCTGACTACTGGGCCCCTTCCCTAGGAGGTGAGTGCTCTGGAATGTGAGATCCAGTTGCTGAAGAACTTGCAGCATGAGCGCATCGTGCAGTACTATGGTTGTCTGCGGGACCGTGCGGAGAAGACTCTGACCATCTTCATGGAGTACATGCCGGGGGTATGTGTTTCTCAGTGCATGTGGGACACACACGAAAGGGCCAGACCTGGCTGTGGGCTCTAGAGGAGGCGTCCCTTGGACATGCTTCTGATCATTTGATATGCCAGAGGCTCAGGGGAGAAGGTGAAGTGATGCTCAAAGTCAGGAGGGTCCTGCATCTGGCCGTAGTGGCGGTGTGGGATGTGAGGCATCCCAGGCCACCCGGACCTGAGGCTTAGAGGGTGGTTTGCACTGACTGTCCAGTAAGTACAGCCTGTACCTGGAGCAGAGGGGTCTCCCTTCTGGATTTAGGTCATACATTGCTTAAGGGAAGGGCTCATACTGTTCAAGCTGCCCCATAGCCCCCAACAAAGCCTGGTATGTTGCTCACAGGGGTTGGCTGAATCACTCCTTTGCTGCAATGCTAGGTGCTGGAAATAGCCCTCCACCACCACCACCACCCCACCCTTTTCTGAGCTGACTCCCTCTGACTCCTGTGGCTGTAGGGCTCGGTGAAAGACCAGTTGAAGGCCTACGGAGCTCTGACAGAGAGTGTGACCCGCAAGTACACCCGGCAGATCCTGGAGGGCATGTCCTACCTGCATAGCAACATGATCGTTCACCGAGACATCAAGGGTGAGCAGGCACAGGCTATGGGGTCCCTAAAACCTGGTCACTTAACCATTCTTAATTTTCTGAAAAGTGAGACCCTGATTGTTTCCTTGGGGGATTGATATGGATGGGTTGAGCAATGTGGGAAACTACTTATAGGGTGCTGTGCAGATGTTGGCTGTGGTGATGATCATGTCATGCTGTAGCGCTAAGCCAGTAGTGCTAGGTGCTCGTCGTGTCTGATTCCTGGTAGTCTCCATTGTCCCCAGCAACCCTATGACCTGGGAGGGAGGGGAAGAGGGTGGAGGGTACAAAATGCCCAGAGGGTCCAGGGTTGCAGCCTCTGCTCTTTCATGCCTTAGGAGCCAACATCCTCCGAGACTCTGCTGGGAACGTGAAGCTAGGGGACTTCGGGGCCAGCAAGCGCCTGCAGACTATCTGCATGTCAGGCACGGGCATGCGCTCGGTCACTGGCACACCCTACTGGATGAGCCCCGAGGTGATCAGCGGTGAGGGCTACGGAAGGAAGGCAGATGTGTGGTGAGCACTGGGGACATGCTGGGATGACATCTCCATGTCTGGGCTAGCCCACCCCTAACTTAGAAATGAGCTATGGGGGCTTTGTGCTGTGGGATCAAGAGGAGATTCACCTCTTGGCAGCCAGGTCAGGAGGCAGCCTCCATGAGTGTGGGGACATTGGTGCCTGCTGCAGCAACTATGGCAAATGCATTGTTTTTTTGTTTTTTTTTTTTTACACAAATATTCACAGCAGCTTTATTTGTAACAGCCCGAATGACTAGCACGAATCCATATAGTCATCAACAGGTGAATAGACCAATTGTTTTATAGGCACAGGATGGGTTCTACACAACAACATAAGGAAACAAAGTCTTGATAATTATGACCATGAAAGAATCTCAAAATAATTATGCATTGTGTTTTAATCTCAAATGGCACCTATCTGCTACTGCTGAGAGCCTAGGCCATGGAAAACCTCCCTAGTGTTTGCTAAATCCCTAAGAGAAGTAGCACCCAGTTTGAAGGCCTGGATCAATCTCAAAACTGTAGCAGGCTTCTTCATCTCGTAGCGTTCACATGGCATCTCGTAGCGTTCACATGGCTTGCGTCTGCTCTGCCTCACTTCTTGTGCATCCTCTAAAAGAGCCCAGAAGTTGTGAGAGCGTCTCTTCCCCCTCAGAACAGTATTGAAGTGGGCTGAGTAATGGTTCCCCAAAGAGGCCCATGTACTAACCCCATGCCCTGTAAATGTTTCCTTTCGTGGCAGACAGGCCTTTGCAAATAGCCTAATTTAAGGATTTTTGAGATGGGGAGATTCTCCTGGATTATCCAGGTGGGCTCAGTATAATTGCAAGGGTCCTTGCAAAGGGAGGCAGCAGATGAGAGTGGGTAGCAAGAGATGTGGAGGTTGGAGTGGTCTAAGGAGGGGCCGTGAACCAAGGAGTGCTGACAGCCTCTAGAAGCAGAGCCTCTAGAGGGAACCATTCCTGCTGACCCATTGACTTGAGCCCATTGAGACTAGTTCTAGACTTCTGACCTACAGAATAAATTTTTCTTATGTCTTATGCTTATGGTAATTTATTACAGCAGCAATAGGAAACAAACACAGCTATCTCAGAGCTCTTTCTGTCCACACTACAGGGTCTCTTCCCTTATATCAAGACTCACCCGGGTGGATGTAGGTTGATGAAGCCTTGGGTACCCTCTACAGAAGTATCACACCTCAGCTTGTCCCATGCTGCCTCTGGTTATTCTGAGAAAGGCACCTCCTTTCACAATGGTGGGCAGGTCAGGGAGCCCAGCGTGACATGGGATTCTCTCTCTCCAGGAGCCTGGGCTGCACCGTGGTAGAGATGCTGACGGAGAAACCACCTTGGGCAGAGTATGAAGCCATGGCTGCCATTTTCAAGATTGCCACCCAGCCCACCAATCCTCAGCTGCCCTCCCACATCTCTGAGCATGGCCGGGACTTCCTGAGGCGCATTTTTGTGGAGGCCCGCCAGAGACCTTCAGCCGAGGAGCTGCTCACACACCACTTTGCACAGCTCGTGTACTGAGCTCTCGAGGCACACTGCTGCCAGCTGCCCCTGCTGCACAGGCAAGGGGCTGCTGTGGGGCTCAGCAAAGTTGCTGCTTCTCCCAGGCAACGCTGTGGACTATGGAGCTCCAGTCCAACCAGTGTTCGTCTGTGCCCCTTCCACCACTGGGGCTCAGAGCCAGGGTGGGGTGGCTGCAGCCTCAAGGACTGGGAGCCCCCAGCCTGCCAGACCCGAGAGCTCCAGCATCCTAAGCTCAGCGTGGAGGGGAAGGATCTAGGAACAGTGTGCAAAGTGCTGAGGGCCTTACCCTCAGGGGCTGTGTCCTGACACTGCAATCAGCACCAAAGCCCCAAGGGTCTGGGGGCACAGGACAGACACGAGGGTCTGAATAGTGTTACTTTCATTCAAAGTGTTATTTTGTTTCTCCTCCCATGTCTGGAGACCACCAGGGCATCTCTGGGCTGGATGAGCCCACCCAAGCCTGAGGTAAAGCCCAGCATCCCATAGCCAATGGAAGGCAGAGGCTGGGGCTACGCTCTCCCAGGAGCCCCCCAGGTCAGCTTTGCCAGTCCCTGTCCTTTACCAAAGATGAATGAAGCAAATGTTATGCTGCCTTATTCAGGGAGGGAGGAGCCCATCCTGCCTGCCCCCATGGCCCTGCTCCCCCCCTACACCCCAAGCAGGGGCCTGAGATGTGGAACTGTCCCCACTTAGTGGGGGGAGAGACCCAGTTTTGTCAATGCAATTGTCTCTGTTTTACAAGTTGAAGTCACTCTTATGCTGTACCCAGTTTCTAAACTGGAGACTGTGCCCTTGGGCTCTGAGTATCCCTGTTGTGGGCTTGGGCCTTGGGCTGGATTGGAAAGAGCTGAAGGTAATGGCCTTTGCGTTCCTGAGCTGGCACCCGTTTCCCCACTGGAGCAGAAAGAAAGATGGGCAGTGTGGTGAGAGCATCTGACCCAGCTGGCTGCCCTAAACCCTGGGCAGGCTCTTCTGGATAGCTAGGGAAGTTATATCAGGCTGTCTGTGAGACATGACCCTGCTAGGCCAGAGCCCTTTCCACCTGGTAGAAGAGAGAGCCCATATGATGTCACCAACTGTGTCCCAAACTCCATCTCTGTTCCTCCTTGGCCAGCCTTGCCCATCCCCATGAGGTTTCACCTCCTTCCCTTCTTAGAGGAAGAATGGTAGCAGGGGTCGGGGAGCCAGTGTCTCCAAGCAGCTTAGAGTTGGCCTTATTTACCTCAGCCTGGGCGCTGGTCCTTTCTTCCGGCCCCTCCCCTCCAAAATGTGCCTATTGCTAGAGCTCCTCCCTCCGAACACCCAGTTTCCTTGGGAGTTGTCATTAAAGGAACAACAACAACAACAACAAAGCCAGTGTCCAGGGATGGGCCTCTCCGGGGAGCTGGGGATTAGCGCCAGGCAGCTCATTGCCAGCCATGCCCACTTCCCCACGGGCACCAGAACAAGCCAAAGCCTTCGTTGTATGTTGACGATGCACTTTTATGAATGTAGTTTCTATCGCTGTTTTTAGCCTTTTCACATCATGTAATGTGAGGCCTTGTACTTGTTAATTTATATCTCAGATCATATTTGATGGTTTTTATATATATCAATTCTAGATTGTTACAGGTGATGGACGCCTCAAGAGAGAGAAGAGAAAATGAAAGCAGCTGGTTTTGCAGGAATGTGTGTTGCACGGTGCCAGTTGGGTCTGGGCCCCTCTTTCTATCCTTTTCTCACAGGGGCCTCTGTCAGGCACCCCCAGCTCAGCCCTCTGAAGACAGTGAGCATGTGCTCCTGTCTCCACCTCGGCCCTTGCCCAGGGTGGGGACTGGCCCCTCAACTTGACCAAAGTTGCCATGTGGCAGCTCGGCCTCTCCACGACCCCATCCTGATGGCTGTAGCACTCCTCTTGGGCCCACACCCCCACCCCCAGCCCCTGTTCCCCAAGAGGAAACAGAGCACGGTGCCGGTGCCAACAAGACGACTCTGTGTCCCAGCTTCAGGCTCTCACAGAGCCCCACCTCCTGGGGTCTTACCTCACAGGGAATGGGTTTTAAAAGTGAATTTGCATACAGGCCAAGAAACGCTGCACTCCAAAAAAAAAAAAAAGACCTGATTTTTTTTTTTTTTTTTTTTTTTTTTTTGTGCCAAAAACTGTGGACATGCTGGCTCAGCATCCTCAGGACCAAGCTGTTGCTTAATTTTAATTTATTGTCTTTATATTAAATAACCCAGATGACAAGTTGTGGGCCTAGGACAGCCTGGGCCCAAAGATTCTTAAAGGCAGCCCCCTAGCAGCACCAGGCTTGCTGTGGGAAGGGCCATGCTGCCGTTTGCTCATCATTCCATGGGCTATGTCGGCCTTGGCCAAACCTACATGGAGAGGCCAGGGCTGGGGACAGTCCACACTCCACCACCCTCCTGCCCCTCCTGTCCACCTCAGCTCTGTGTCTGTGTCTGAATTGTGGATCGTGCAGAAGAACCTGCAGCCATAGTTATTTGACTATATCTCGACCGAGGGCTTGCAGTGCAAAGCCAGGCCAGTGTCGCACATTACTTACAATAAAAGGGATCATTTATACCCAAGGGGTCCTTTGGCAATGCTTTTGGTTGGGGAGTGGAGAGTAGGTGTTTGCCTGAGGGGAGCCAGGTATGGTGCCTGGTAAGCAGCTTGGGTCCCTCAGCAGAGAATCTGAAATTACTCCCAGAGGGGTCCTAGGATGGGATGATGTGGCTGATACCACTGCTAGCTCAGAGGTGGCTCCCCTTTTCTCTCCACTTCCAAGAGTTCTGCTGAGGGTGCCTCCTGATTATCAAGGTGGCACTGTCAGCCCCCCTGACCCAAGTGTCACCAGTGGCTGGAGTCCAAAACTTCATGGCATCTGGAAGTGCAGGGGAGTACTCCCCTGAGCAGTGTTCTGTAGGGCAGGGCTCAGGCACCTCCAGGAGCCACCTCTCTGTTCTCTCCCCCCGGTCTACCTGTTGTTGGTGTTCAGCTCGGAGCAGGGAGAGACCATCCTTGTCAGGCCATCAGGCCTCCAGCACAGAATTTGGGCCTGCTTTGAATGGGGCTTTCCACTCTCATGCTGAGGACCCAGTGCCATCTGCGCTGAGCGTTAGCTACTGCTTCAAAGGGCAGCATCTACCTCAACACAACACAGCGGCCTATCTGCCACAAGTCTGAGTCCCAGCTTCCTACCCTGTCCTGTGGGCATGGGGCCACTTACGACTCAAGAATTGTATGGGGTGCAGTGGCAGCAAATCCCCGAGGAGTTGGCCCTTTTGCTCCACCAGTTCATGTAGCCCATGGGCAGTTTGGAGAAATCAGGACAGTTGGGTCCAAACAGGACAACCCAGACTTCCTACCTATAATCCTCTGGCGGTGGGGTCTCAGGTCCTCCACGTTGGCTGCATTTGCCCTACGGTAAACTTGTCCCTCCAAGGAACAGAGAAGCTGTTTCTCCTTCGACTACCTGGGATGGTGCCCGCAGCTGCCCCACTCCCCAGAGATTGAAAAAGCAAGGGGAAGATGACAGATGGGGAAGGACACAGCAAACTAGAGAACCTTCAACAGCACTTGCTGAATCTGCTGGTTTCTACCATCGTTTGCTGATTTCCAAGGCAAAGGCGGGCAGGGGAGGGAGGTTCCAGACAGGGACTCAGGAGAAGGGTTTTGCCTTGCAAAATACTGAAGTGCAGTGAGGCCAGGGTCCATCACCTATGGATAGCCTGAAATAGGTTCTACACTCAACGTGGGGTTTGAACTCACAACCTTGAGTTCAAGAGTTGCATGCTCTACCAACTGAGCCAGCCAGGCTTCCCAGCCTGACCCTCTCTTAATCAACACAGGCTGACCAGCAAAGTAGAGTTCCAGTTATGAAACCACTCTGGATAGGACAGTGTGGAGGAGATCTGGCTATTGCAAAAGGGGCACCCCCCCCCCTTTTTCTCTCAGGCTGGTTGGCATTTCCTTGATACCCATCACCAGCCCCACTCCCACCCCAATCAAGGCCAGGAATGCTTTGGACTGACCATGCTCCCTGTCACCTCTGCATCCTTCCTGCCACAAAGCTCCCAACCCCCCAATCAGGCCACATGATACAGAGTCAGAATCTGTTAAAACATATTTAAAATAGGGTTGATCACAACAGTCAGAACCGGCAGCAACAGGGGAGAAAGAGGAGGTGAGCATGGCGGACGCCAGCCCCCAGCCAGTCTCTGTGGCTCTCAGCCTGGCGGTGGTGCTTTAGCTTCCGCTTCGTGACTCCGGTGGTGCAAGATGGGTCCCAAGCCCCACTGGGCAAGTCGTGCTTCGCCTTTCGGGGGAGGGCAGGGCTAATCCACTTCCTCCCCCTCCCCCCGCCAGGGCCTTGGTGGGCATTCCGGGAGGCCCAGCAAGGACACACTGGCTCTCCTTCCTCCGGTCTCCATGGCTCAGGACCAGGCTAAGGGCAGAGGTAGATGGGGAGACGTGAGGGCCGCAGAGAGCCCCAGGTGGCAGTGAGGGAGCTTGGGACCCTGAGGGGGCATGCTGACTCCTTACTGGAGAAAAGGCACCTAGATAGGGAAGCTGGGCTTGGGGGCCTCCCAAGGGGCCATGGGGGGAGGCTGAAAGAAGTAGGAAGCAGGGTGGTGAGCAAAACCCCAATCCTGATTCCCGAGCCACCCCCACCCAGGGAGAATGAAGGAATCCTGGAGCAGAGCCCTGCCCCCTCAACCCTCTGCCTGAGCAAGATGGCCTTATCCCCATCCCACCCTGGGATGCACCCCAGGATCCACCCCCCCACCCCAAGAGCAGGTCCACTCTTTCCCACCCTCCCCACTGCCCCACTCCAGGCCCTCTTCTGCAGAGACAGTGGCCCGCAGAGGGGCCTCAGGCCGTCTTGGTGCCAGGGTCCACCTCCTTGTGAGCCCAGAGCTCCTTGTGCTGCTTCCGGCCAAAGCCCTCGTCGTAGTTGCCTTTGCTCTTAAACAGCTGCTGAAAGTGGGGTTTGCAGTAAAATTCCCCGTGCAGTGCCGCGTAGCTGCCCAGGCTGCAGAAGCAGAACAACTGTGGTCAGGTCAGGTCAGGGCTGGCAGGTGAGGGCAGGGGCAGGGCAAGGGCGCACCTCAGCTTGGTGTGACAGTGCTTGCAACAGAAGCAAGAGTTGTGGAAAATGAGCTTGTCGGCCACTAGCCGCTCCATGGGGTACACGGTCTTCTGGCAGGCCGCACAGCTCTCCTTCACCTGGGCCCGAAGGCTGAAGGACTGACCGCAGGAGAGAGTAAGCAGGCGCCTGACCCATGCCCCCCCTTCTTCCCCGCGACGCTCCTCTCCCGGGCCCTACCTTGGAGCGCTGGACAGTGCTGCTGCCACCGCTGCCTTTGGCTTCCTAAGGGAGAGGGCCAATCGGCCAGGTCAGCTGAGGGATGCCCAGACCATTGCTGCGGGGCGCCCGCCGGGTCCCAGGGCCCCGGGGGGCGGGGCAAAGGGTGGCAGGCAAGCCCGCCGCCCCTCACCCCTTCACCCCAGGCCAGATGCCGGCGGGAGAGGGGCCCTCCCGGCCCGCTGATCACCTACATGAGAGGGGGTGGCCTGGGCGGCTTCTGCAGCCTGGAACATGGCTCGGTGAGGGCGATGGAGGCCCCAGGTGGAGACGCGGCACCCGCTGGGTTCTGCAAGGGGAAGTCGGTCGGCAGGGCCCCACAAGCCCTTCCCCAGCCTGCAGGGTGGGGTGGGAGCGCTTACAGGCAGGGGGCTGGGGGGCTGCGGTTGGGACTTTCCCTAAGTCATTTCCTGTTGCTCTGGGTCTTGCCACTTCCGCCCCTCACCCACCCCCTCCGCCCGCCCGCCCCCCACGCCGCTCCCCGGGGCCCGGGGGTCCCTGAGTGGAACCATGTGTCGTGGGGAAAGCACAGAGTTAGCCGGCAGCGGCCAGCGGAGGGGGCGCCGCGCAGCCGCCGGGAGCGCCCGCTGCCCGGACCCTGCCTGGCCGAGGGGAGGCCGAGGGGAGGCCGAGGGGAGGCCGAGGGGAGGCCGAGGGGAGGCCGAGGGGCGGGAGGGGCGGGCGGGCCGGGCGGGGCCTCGGTGAGAATCCGCTGGCCCGGCCTGACCCCGGCCCGACGCCGCCGAGGCCGCGGGCGCCCCCCTCTCGGCCGCCGCAGCCCTCGGACAGCGCTCCGGGCTGCGCCGCCCGCCCCGCCCGGCCAAGCCGCCGCCCGCGCCCCGCTTCTCGGCCCAGGGCCGACGAGCACCGGGCCCCAGACCCGGGACCCCCGCGGGCCCCGCCAGGGGGACTCGGCCCCGTCCCTGCTCGGAGGCGCGCCCGGGAGGGCGGTCGCCGGCCTCGGGGCGCGGGGCCCCGGGCAAGAGCGGCGGGCGGAGGCGCGGGGCGTCGGGACCCCGCGGGAGGCGGCCCTCGCGCCCGCACCCCCTCCTCGGCGCCCGGGCTTGCGAGGCGGATGCAGGCCCCCTCCCCGGCCCGCCCGCGGGTCTCACCGGGGCCCCGGCCTGGGCCGCGGGGCGGGGGGTCGGTCTCCGGGGGACGCCTCGGGTGCGTGGAGGGCGCGGGCGCGAGCTCCCGCCGCTGCCAGTGGTCCCCGAGCGGCCGCCGCCGCCACCGCCTTATCGCGGCGCCGCCCCCGCCGGCCCCCGCCCCGCGCCCGCCCATTGGCTCCGCCGCGCCCGGAGCCGCCTCCGGGGCCCCGGCGCCGCCGCCGACCCCCTCTGCGCTTTGTCTTCCCCTCGCTCGCCGTCCCCGGCCTTTGTCTGCCCCGCCGCCCCGACCCCGCGCTCCGGGCACCCGCGCCGCCCCCGCCGGCCCCGGCTCCCCGGCCGCCCCGTCGGCCCGCTCCAGACCCAGGCGGGGTCGGGAGCCGCAGCGGAGCGCGCGCCTCAGGGCGAGGCGAGGGCAGGTCGACAGGCCCGGGGCCCGGGACAAATGGCGCTCCCAGCGACGCCCCTCCCACGGCCTCAGTTTCCCCAGGGTGGCCTCGTGCCCGCCCGGCTGTCCGCGCGCCCTGCGGGGTGACAGCCCCGCGGGGGCGGCCGGGTCCGGGATCCCACGCCCCCTCCGGCCGCGGAGTCCTCCCGCCGCCAGAGGCCGCCCCCGAGGCCGGCAGGGCCGGCGGCCGGCACGCGGTCCCGCCACGCGAGGCTGCGAGGCGCGGCGCCCCGTGGTGGTCGCCTGGGGCCGCCGGCTCCCCGCGGGCCGGTCTGTCGGGGGTCCGGGGGGCCAGCAGCCCCAGTCCCTTCTGCTGCGACCCCACAGACAAGGGCCCCCGGAGGCTGCAAGGCCCGCGGCGCTTCGGCGTTCCTGTGGTGCCGCGGGTGTGTGGCGTCAGTCACCGCGCCTCACCCCACCGGCACCGTCGCCTGAGAGAAATCGAGGGCAGCCCCTTACGAGAGTTCATCCTTCAGACCAGCGAATCGCGGCGCGCCCGCCCGAACCTCCCTTACCACGAGGGAGCGAGGCCCGAAGACCCAACGCCTCCTCCAAGTACCGAAGCTAGGGCGGCGGGCTTGGCGCCGGCTCCGTACTCCCTGCCCGCTGGCCCAGCGGCTGCCGGGGCTCCAGCACACCGCTGGACGGTCGGGGGCACAGGAGGCAGGTGACTGTCACCCACGGGGGGGGGGGGGGGTAGGGCCTCAGTTGTGCTGTGCACGCGGCCGTGGCTTCCCGGAGGGGCCTCTGTGGGGAGATGCCGGCTACCTGGCTGCGGGGACTGCCGGGCTCTGCCTGAGGTCTGGCTGGAAGCAGTTTCACCAAACACAGCCCTAAACATAGCTTGTTCCCACACTGTGGCAGGAATAGAACTAGCGGCTCCAGAGCACAGCCCACACACACGTGTCAGGGAACAGAACAGCTCCGCGCCTCTGAGCCCCAGGGCTGGAGGGAGGGAGCGCGCTTCCCCAGGCCCCAGCTGTTCCCTTGGCTCCCTCAGGGCTCCCATGGCCTGCTTTGCTTTTTCTCCCCAGCCTCCTGCCCTGCCCTAGAGGAAGATTTATGTTTGGGGGGAGCTGCAGGCCCAGACCCCCTGGATGGGGTGTGTGTGTGTGTGTGTGTGTGTGTGTGAGACACTTCTAAAACTGTGTGTGCATCTTTCCTGGCAGCTTGCATAGCAGTGACCAGATTCTCAAAGACCGCTGCAGTGATGCAGGAAAGTGTGGCCCTCACCCACTGCAGGAGCACCAGGAGCAAGCTGCGCCTGCTGCAGGCACTGTGGAGCCACCTCCCCTGCCCACGACGGGTCTGCAGGGGGGGATCTGCCAGCAGCCACCACAGGAACAGCAGCTTGGGCGCGGAGGATGAACGGACCCGACCACAAGGTGAAGAAAGCAGTTCAGAAGGAAAGAAAACAGGCTGATGTTGGTGTTGAGAAAAGGGAACTTGAGGTTTAAAGATGAGCTGGGCAGGGGTAAGGAGGAGGCTTGGAAACAAATGTGACCTGGCCTCCCCACTCAGCCCCCTAGTGGGTGTCATTCCTTTCACCTCAAGCCCTGTAACTGCCCAAAGGAGATATTTTTTGTTTTTCAACTGGTGTTATAATTTCTGAGAGAAGGGAAACTGAGAGCATTTGATGGCTCAGAGCAGCTTCAGGTCAGAGGCATTCAGAGGGAGGGGCACTTCCTTAATCTGACATTTTTAGGGCCTGAGCGAGAGGAGGGCGCCTCACCCCAGAGGGACTGGCAGGCAGGGAAGGTGCCAGGATGGTGCCCATGCAGGCCGGGAGGCACCCTGGAGACCCAGGTCAGAATCACTCCCCTGCCCAGCCTTGCTGGCGGCCAGCCAGGATGAGGGAACAGGTTTGGTTCTTGGGTTACCTGCTCCTTGGGTATTAGTTCCAGGGGTAAGGAGACACTGCAAGTCATGTTACAGAACAAGACCATCTACCTCCTTTCCTGCCAAACATGAGCCTCTTCTGCCTGGACTCCTAGTGGCCCAGAAGGGGTCCTGCGGAAAGGCTAGTCTTTAGCACCTGGACCTTTCGGCCCCAAAGTGGTTTGCTGGCCGTGGACTAAAACGGACGGTCTCACATCTTTGGATAGTGAGGAGACAAATCTATTACGTGTGTTGTGAGGCTATCTGATGATAGTTACGGCTGTGCTTGCACATGCGCTCGTGGGACCACTCTGGGATGCCAGAATGTGGGGCTGAGGGACTCCTGTCCCAGCCTGCGTGGCCAGCACACAGCAATACCACTCTCCAATGGATTCTCCAAAAATTTTAATTTGTTCTGGCAATGAAACTAAAGCTGCACAAGGACTTAAGTCCTCAGGCTAGGCAAGACCTTGTGGCCTTGGAGGAAGCCTCCAGGTGCCGACAGGAGGCAGTAAGATGGGCTCTTGGTGGGAAAGGGATGAGCCACACAGATGAACTATGGGAAGGTGTTTCCGCCCAAGCAATGAGCAGGTGAGGAGGGACTGCCCCAGCCTTAACCTGGTGCTTAACAAGAAAAAAATGCTCTTCCCTTCAATTATTAGGGAGAAGTCTGGGGGCTAGGATGGGGGGCAGGTTGCTTATTGCTTGCCCCTCCATGGACCTACAGGATCTGAGAGCAGAGGAAGAGGATGGAACAGGCTAGTAGGACAAGAGTGAGAAGAGGAAGTCACACAGTCCTCTGGGTCAAGGAGTCAAACCCTGGGCTTGGCCTTCAGCCCTCCAGGGCCAGAACAGCATCTCTTCCTTCTGAAGAGGTCACCTGAGCTCCCAGGATGGAATGTCAGCTTCCCGGCCTCTGATCACTGGCTGCCAGGATTCCCTTATGTCTCAGAAGTCCTGGAGCAGTAATGATGAAGGTTTCTCTCCAGGAATTTCTTTCCCAGTGAGTAAGTGGCCAACCAACCTGGCAGAAATGTCTTTTCTACCCAGTCTGCACTCAGGAGAGTGGGAATGTGGCCAGCCCTCGGGAAGGGCCCCCGCCGGGGTTCATGTGTCCCGGGATGGAGAACGTGCGCATTCTTCAGAGGCTCAGAACTCCCAGTCGTCCACCTCTAGCTCTTCCAGGTTCGTTACCAGGCCAAAGATTCCGCTGTGATCCTGAGGCTGGCTGCCCTCAAAATTGGTGATGGGGGTGACAGGGCGTAGTAATTCAGGCAAAGCCTCTGAGGCGCGTCGCTTGATCTGAGGGAGGAGAGACAGGTGGGGGTGGATCCTGTTGCTCTGGCTCCCAGGACACCGTGGGGCAAGTGGCCCCATGACAGCTGGTCTGTTAGAGCCAAAAATCTCTATGAGAGGAAAGAGCAGCACCTTTAAAGGGTTTCAGAAACATGGCCATTTCTCTGACTCAAAGGGAGGAGGAGAGAATATATCTAGGGATCCCAAAGCTAAGGGAGTACAAGGTAGTTAGAAGCACAGGCAAGAAAAAAAAACCCAGGGAACCCTGGAAAAGTGCTATTGTACCTGCTTGAAGAAAGAATGGTTCAGGAGGGTGCTGGCACTTGGTCTGTAGAGAAAGGGGAAGAGAGACTAGGGTCACTCCTGTGCCCCAGACTTCCAAAATCCTGCTGCTTACATCTCATCCTCAAGCATCCTCTACTTCTTCCCTCAGCCCTCTAAGAAATGACAGACAAGCTGGCTTCTAAGTCTCTGGCCACAGGGGCTCAGGACTCCTCCGGGAACTCAGCCCTTTATAGGACAGATGCATCCTCCCAAACTCTGCCTTCAGTGCCCCAGCTCCACCCCCCCACCCCGCCCCATGCTCCCCTGAAAGCCCACTCCTAGCCCAGAGGAAATACCTTACGTCAGGGTTGCGCTGAAGGCACTGCTCCACAAAGTGGTGGAAGTGAGGGGAAAAGGTGCGGTGATAGGGGTGGGATGGCGAGTCGCCATTGGAGGTCCTGGGGGTGCTTGTGGCCAGGCTGTCACTCAGGCCAGAGTTGGCTGCTGAGCGTGAAGTGCTCATGGTCAGCTCCTCAGCGGGGATGGTGCTGGTGTCCAGCAGGCAGGGCACTGTGCCATTCAGCTTCTCCAGCAGCATCTGGGGAGGACAGAGCCAGGATCCAGGCTGGAGGGGGGCCCCTGGGAAGTCTATAGAATAGTTTCTTCACAAATATACTTTTCCCAATATACAAAAGTGGCTTGGGGGAGTAGAAAAAGGAGAAGCGGGATAAGTCTAATTTTCCCAAAGGAATGCTGGCCACTGGCTAAGCAGCCATACCCTAGCTAGGCCAAAGGGAGGGATCCCTGGGTGGTGCAGCGGTTCGGCGCCTGCCTTTGGCCCAGGGCGCGATCCTGGAGACCTGGGATCAAATCCCACATCGGGCTCCTGGTGCATGGAGCCTGCTTCTCCCTCTGCCTGTGTCTCTGCCTCTCTCTCTCTCTCTCTCTCTGTGACTATCATAAATAAATAATAATAAAAAAAAAAAAAAAAAAAAAAAACAAAGGGAAGGGGAGAAGGCCTACAAAGATGCAACCTCCTGACCGTGGCTGCAAGGAAGGGGCTCCCAGTCTCCTCTCCTGTTTCCAAGACATTATCACATCCTTTGAACTGTACGGCCTTCAACCCAGAGTGAAGGCGGCCATCAGGTCATTTTCTTTGGCACTCAGCCCATTTGTTGTATCCAGGGTCTGAAGGGGTACATATGTGGCACCCGCCTTGCCCCACCCTGGGCTATCACGGTGGCGGGCTGCACGGGAGCAGTGCACTCAGGGGCAGGCTCAGCTGGGGTGGCCGTGCCGAAGTTCTCGGTCTACATGTGCAAAACTAGCCCCGCTTTAAGGACTGCTGTCCTTAGGGTTGTCCTTGTGAACTTCCAAGCCAGAAACCTGGAAGTATCTCTAGAGCTGTGCTGCCTAATATGGTAGCCACCAGTCACATATAGCTGTTTATACTTAATTTAAATTTAGCTTACAATTCAGTTGCTCAATTCAGGCCACAGTGTAAGTGCTCAATAGCCACAGGTGGCTAGTGGCCACCGTACTGGGCAGCACAGATAAGGGACTCCTATGAGCTCAGAAAGTGCTACTGGACAGTGCTGTTTCTGGACCCGTACCTCTTGTTCACTTCACATAGCCCTTTACCTTTCCCGGGCACCTTTCTGTGACTGTCTTAGATTTTTCTATATTCCTTACCTAGGTTTCTATACCCTCCTAACTAGTCTGCTATGTCTAATCCACCTGCTGTAATGATCTTTCTAAAATTATGTATCTGAAGCTATCACTTTTGGGCTTAAAAGCCACCAGCAGTTTTCCAAATGCTTTGGGATGGGAGCCAAATGCCCTAGCATGGCACACAAAGCCCTTGGCTTCCTTTTCCAGCCACATCACCGAGAAGCCCCCTCGAAGCACTTGCACTTCAGCTATTGGTAACTACTGCCATTCCCCAGATCCTATCCTTTCTTGACTCTGAGTCTTTGCACATGGTGTTCCCTCTGTCTACAAGTTTCCTTCCTAGTTTCTATTCTTCACACAGTTAATTCCTATTTGCCTTCAAGGGTCAAATGTCACATCCTCCCAGAAGTCTCCATGGGCCTCCTGCTCTGCAGTCTCCCCCTCTGGCCATTCTCTAGCTGCCCCTCTTCCCATAGGGCCATCTGTGGATTCAAGGAAGAGGCTTGCTCAGAGCCTACCCTCACACCCTCCCAGTTCTAGGTCATGCTCCAGGTACTTAGGACTCAGGTAATCCTTGCCCAAATGTCCCAAGTCTGCTTCCTGGACTTGATAAGGCCTGGATAAGCCTCTTCCCTAGTCTGTCTCCCAAAGGTACACAGTATCACTGACTGTGTGTGCCAAGCAGTGGCCAAAGAGTAGTTATTATAAGGGGCATGAAAAGAAATTGAACTTGTAGGTGAGAGGTCCCCAAGGTATTGACCAGAATGTGAGATCCCAGAACCTGAGAAGTTTGAGAACTACAAGTTAGAAACTGGCCTTCCAAGTATTTAGTAAGGTAGGAGGACACAATATATTTTATAAATTTATAAAAATGTGTTTTCTTGATTTATACATCTAAATAGACACGTGCAGGGGATCCCCGGGTGGCTCAGCGGTTTAGCGCCTGCCTTTGGCCCAGGGCGTGATTCTGGAGTCCCGGGATCAAGTCCTGTGTCGGGCTCCCTGCATGGAGCCTGCTTCTCCCTCTGCCTGGGTCTCTGCCTCTCTCTCTCTCTCACTGTCTCTCATGAATAAATAAATAAAATCTTAAAAAAAAAAATAGACACATGCCATGTGGGCTTTCACTTGTATTCCTGCCCCAGGCCCTACAACAGGGGCTGTCCCCCCGCCCCGCCCGGGGTTTCCTCCCACAGAGGGGTAAGGCATGCGGAGGGAGGTGTGAGGGCAAGAAGGAAACTAGGTTGCAGGCTCACCTGGGTGGCGGGCATATCCTTAAAGGGGACATGGCCATTGGCCAGCTCACAGGCTGTGATTCCCACACTGTAGATGTCAGACTTGGCATCGTAACCCTGAAGATTCTAAGTCAGGAGAAAAAAAGCCACAGGTCACTCCATTTGTAGCCTTGGTTGTTCTTAGAAGGGCATGGAGTGACATCCCAGGAGAGGAAAAGAATGCCTGTCTCAAATATGGCCCATTCTCCTTGCCTGAACTACTGAAGAATAGCTGATATTTTAAAGGAATGAATGTCTGATGTTGTATAGCAAGCAGGAAGAAATGTGGGACCCCATGCTCCTGCTTAGTGGAGGGATGTGGCGAGCACCAAGTATTTCCAGAATGCTCACTCTTCTTGGAAGATGGGAAGGTCTCTGAAGGGAGTTGAAATAGCATTAGGTCCAGTTTGGGGCCCCACAAAGGGGGAAAAAACACCATCTGCAATGGGCACGTAATGCCCACACTGAGCAGGAACCCTTCCCTCTGGAACCCTGCACTCCACTCAGAAGCAAAGCACCACCCGATCCCAGGAAATTTCAGAAGGTTCCCTCAGGAAACTCAGGTTGGTGAGGGATGGGGGCTCCTTGGGACTCAGTCCACAGACCTGCTGGAGGACCTCCGGGCTGAGCCACGGCAGAACCTTGACACTGTACTTGGGAAAGTCGTGGACCACACGCTGCCGTTGCCCATGGCTGATCATGCTGAGGTTGCTGCGTAAACCAGACAGGTAGACCTTCCCGTCGGAGGAGATCAGAATGTGGCTGGCTTTGACACTCCTGGGAGGATGGGGGTGGAGAGAGGGTGTCATGGGGCAGCAGGAGCCCCTTACGTCACAGACCTTTGATCTTCACATACTAGCTCCAGGCAGCTCTCTCCCTGGCAGTGTTTGGGTGTGTGTTTTACATGTGTATATGTACATGCTATATACATACACATGTATTTGTATATAACACATGCATGATAAAAGAGAAAATAGCATGACCCAATTTATGAATCACCTGACTTTAAAACTTATTTGTATTTTGTTAAAGTTCTCTTTTATGCTCACAGACCACTGCTTTCCCTACCATCTACTGCTTTGAATCTATACTTTTTGTTTGCAGGTGTTCTTGTAAACTGTAGCAGGGTTCTATATGTATATATTTTCAATTTACTATCTCATTCTTCCTTCACCTCTCAGTGCTGTTTGGAAGATCCAGCTGTGCTGCCACCTGTCTAAAATCAACCTTTGCTCCCAACTGCCACCTGTACCCTGGGGTGGGATCTAACACTTTTACTCATCCATTGTCCCAGGAAGGAGCACTGACACTGCTTCTAACCACCATGAACATGAACGATGACATCCACATATGTCCCCTGAAGGTCTGTGTGAGGGTTTCTTGGGAGTGTACACCCAGAGCAGCATCGATGGTCCCAGTCCTGAGTGACCTTAATCATGTCAGGCCATCTTCCACTACGCTGATAAGAGAACCTACCTCCTTACCACACTGGGCCTCATTCAGCCTCCAAATTACAGCAGTCTCAGGTATAGAGTGACGTCCTCCAGTTTTTATTTGCTCTTCTAATTATTGTTAGCTTTGAGTGTCTGTTCATATGACACTTAGGACTCAGGTAATCCTTGCCCAAATGTCCCAAGTCTGCTTCCTGGACTTGATAAGGCCTGGATAAACCTCTTCCCTAGTCTGTCTCCCTTGGGTTTCTTCTTTATAAACTTCAAACCCTTTGCTCTTTTTTCTATTCTTTCCTATTTCTTTCTTATTCATTCACAGGATTTCCTTGTTACAGATCTCCTGTGTGTTTTAGACAAAGCTTACTCTTACGTGTTGTTACCCATTTCTTAATTTTGTTCATGGTGTCCTTTATTAGAGAGAGACCTTTAATCTTGATGTAATCAAATCCATCATTTTTTTTTTTTTTGTCTTATGTTTTGTGCTTCTAAAATACCTAGAACCTCGGGTCATAAAACTATTTACTTCTAAGTCTGTAGTTTTATATTAGACATTTTGACATTAGACATGGATTATTAGACATAATCAATCTGAAGTGCCCCTTTGTATGTGGAGTTAAGGAGCGGCCCAGTTTCCTTATCTTCCCTACCGTGAGCTGCTTTCCTGAGCACCCTGCCTTCCCCTCAGTCTCGAAGCATAGGGCTGACTTGGGGGCACATATGCCAGTTTGGGTGCTCCAAGGAAGGGAGGGGGAGTGGGGTGCAGGGGTCCATGTCAGATGTTCTTCTCACACGGTACTCAGGACCAAGCCACTCAGGACAGATAAAGGCAGCACTGACAGACAAAATGCTCTACCAAGTCAGAGGCAAGGACCAGGGCCCAAGCCTTGGTTTAAACTCTGACTTCGCCAGCTTCAATCAACCTTCCACCATTTATCTGAGGGCCTCCGGGCACAGACCCCTGCTCTGGTGATGGACAGTTATAGTTATGTCGAAGAATGCACCTGTGTACGTATCCCATGTGGTGGATATAGTCCAGGGCCTTGAGCACCCCCTGCAGGATGTAAGCAATCGCCAGTTCATTCATGCCATCCATGAAGTGCGTGCAGATGAGATCCTTTGCAGAACCTGAAGAACACAATTGTGGGGACAGAGGGGAAGGATAACAGAGAAGGAAACCACACATGAGCCAGCTGACGATGGTGCTCTCAGAACACCTCTCTGCCAGGACCCCGTCCCACTCACCATATGCCATGAATGATGTGACAACCCACAGCTCATTGTCTGCAATAAAGGTGGCTCGATATGGCAGGATATTGGGATGGCTGAAGAGTTTAGAGACATGAAGCTCCCCCTGAAAGCAATGGTAAGTGGAAGTCAGAATCAAGGGGCGCTGAAGAAGGACGCTCAACATGGAAGTGGCAGCAGGAATAATATGGGGACTTTGTTCTCCCTGGAGCACTGCTGAGCATCCTGGGAGCAGCCTAGGCGGGTGGTCACCTGTAGGAGACACGTCAGGCTCCGCTGTCTCCGCAGGGAAGCCAGCACTGCTCTGCCAGCTTCTGCCCCAGTTTGGCTCACCAGCCAATCTTAAAGAGCCTCGAGAAAGATTCTCCACCAACAGAGAAACTGCTAACAACATCACAGAAGGTCCCAGCTCGTCACCTCGGAAACGATGAGAACCAACTGTTGACTGAAGACAGGAAGTAATAAGCCTAGCTCGACTTCAAGGACTAAGTCATAGAACTCCTTTTTAAGGTAAGAAAACAAAAAATGTTTTCCTCTTATAAAGGAAAATGTAATCGATAGAACAAAGAAACAAAGCATCAGAGAGCAAACAATAACTACTAGATATTCGAAGGTACTTCTCCAGCAACCTGGGATTGAGAGAGTAGCTACAGAAAGTGTCAGACCTAAGGGATTTTAAAATGAATTTACACAAAAGAACTACAGAAACTCTGGGGGTCTCGCCTCTGGGACAGGGGCTAAGGCCAAAAAGGCAATAGCTACTACTTATCCACTACTCCAAAGAATTAAAACAAGAGCCCTCAAGTCCAACATGCTCTAGAATAAACTCAGATATCTATCTTCTCAAATCACTAAGCTGGAGCTGACTTCTTGTTCCCTCCTCAGACCCACAAAACTACTCTGACCATAAGAGTGGGTAGTAGAGCACCATCAGATGAGCATGAATTCAGAGACACGTTATGAATGAAGTAGGAGGAGAGGCTGCAAGCCCACCGCTGAGAATACACTGACCCGAGCCCTGAATCTTAGGAGTTCATAGTGCAAGCCTGTGTCATGGAAGGAGAGTCTAGTGCCCGGTCAGCTACTGGATGGATCTGTGGGCTCTCCGTATTTAACAAGAAGGTAGCAATGTGCTTCTCCAGCAGAAAGGAAACTTGGACAAACAGGACGAGAGCTAGAAGATGGCTGTCATGGGAGAGCAGGCTGCCCTCAACCTGGAACAAGAGTGCACTTGTCTGCCACTTGAATCTCTACAAGTGGTAGAGAGTGTGTGACTATGGGCAAGTTACTTAGCCTCTCTGAATAATAAATAAATGAATCAGTGAGCCACAAAAGAGTCTTTGGAGAAGAGGAGGGGACTCTAAATTGGCCTGAGAAGCATTATAGAATCCTTAGTGCCAAATGCCCACAATTCTTAAGAACTTCTGCAACCTCTTGGTTAGGTCCACCTTCATTTTCTGCCAGTTACTTTCAGAAGACAGATGTAAGAGATGCCTTGTGATTACTACTGAAACAAAGAGCCCACCCTTCAAGCGTCCCATTCATGCTTTATTACCTGCAAGAACGTCACCATCTCATTGGAACAAGCTTCCAGGTTAATCCTCCGTACTGTCACATACTCCCCTGTTGGTTTGTACCTTGCTAGATTCACTGTCATCAGGTCCTCAAATCCTTTGCCTAAAAGAAAAGGGGAATGCCATGAACAAGGACAACAGCATCAAAGGTTGCCTTAAAGAGACTTGATTTAAAAAGAAAATTCAAGTTAAAACTGTCACTACTGGGCACCTGTGTGGTTCAGTCAGCTAAGCGTCTGCCTTCGGCTCAGGTTCCTGGGATCAAGTCCCGATTTAGTCTCCCTGCTCAGTGGAGAGCCTGCTTCTCCCTCTCTCTCTGCCCCTACTCAGGCTCTCTCTCTCTCTCTCTCTCTCGTTGCTCTCAAATAAATTCTTAAAAAAAAAAAAAAAAAGCTGTGACTACTGTTACCCTCGTGGCTGACATTTCTTGATTTGTCTCCTCTCCATTCCTTCTCAGCCAACCATTTGAACTGACTATGGCCCAGGACATCAGAAGCATACAGCCAAAAAGAAAAAATTGAAAAAGAGCTTCTCTCCTGATAACATAATCTCTTTTCCCATACCTGGAAGCAAAGCAAAACAAAGGAAAGGATACCCACAAATGGCTGCTTGGTCACCCTGAATCCTGCTAACTAGCTGACAGCCTTTGGCACACACTTATCTGGGGATGCAGAGAAGACCGTGGCAGTGCCCTGGAGCCTGAAAATGGCAGTTCCTGGACTTTACCTATGACGGTGAGTAGCTCATAGCGCCCTCCCTCTGGCAGGAAGCTACTCATGATCTCCTGTTTAGAGAGGGATGCTATCGACTCTGAGCTCGCCTCATTGGTCTAAAGAAAAAGAAAAATAGGTTAATAAGAGAAAACTGGGTGTGGGATGGGAGTAGGTAGGTGGTAACTCAGACCCCTCAGGAGACTGGCATCTAAACATGCAAATTCTGACCCTGGGTCAAAGAAATTTTTCCAGCACTATCTGATGAGAAATGTAAAACATCAGATGTTCAGTGTAGTCACCAGCACTAACATCAGAGCCAGTAAGTATGAGCACTGTCGATGAATGGGGGTGGGGGACAGTCAACTGTTCCAGTCAACTGTTGATTTGCTTGTCCTTACCAACAACTGGCTCATTTGTTAAAAACTATGAAATTCTTAACTGGGGAAAGATGTCTGGAGAAAGGCATATTTAGAAAACAGAAGGGGGATGGAGAGGTAGAGGTGGGGAGGGTTCTCTTGAGTTTCCTGCTCCACGGGGTCCTATGTGAAGGTCCTGACCACAAGATTCCAAAGGTCACATGTTGAATCTTGCTACAGGGAAAATGTGGCCATAAGAAGTCCTCTCTTTAGCAAACCAAAAGCCCAGACCAATTATTCTCTGACATTTCCAACTGAAGCAAAAAACAACAAAAAACAAAGAACAGCCAACACACAGGGCTGCAGGGCAAGGAACAGAGCTGTCAGGTCTCAGCCACGATCCCAGGCAGCGGAAGTAACCTGCTTCCTCATTCCTGCTGCAAATGAAGCTGGACTCCAGCCAATTAGGATGTGGGCATCATAACTCTGGCTTCTGAGGTCCAGCAAAAGGGGGCCCAGCAAAATTGATGGCAGAGCAATAGCTCTTCCTTTAGCTCAAAAGGCTGTTTCTTTCTCCCAGACCTACATTTATTTGCATGATTTAGGGGCCATGTTTTTCTTTCTTTTGGATTCTCTTTCTTTAGAAGTGTGTCCTATTGAAATGGAGAACCTTAGGCCAGCTCAAATGTCATAAGCTATATACCTAAACCTGAGCTCAAGTTATGAAAAAGTCTTTGTGAACACATGAAAGGCCCCAGACTCAGTGCAAGCCCGAAGAGAGTGAATTGAGAATGTTCTGACATGGTGGTACCACCTTGCTGGGTGTCCCTGACATTTTAAGCACATCTGGTTTCAGAAGAGTGCACGCTGCCAATGGGGAAAGAAACCAAGTGTGGTTCTTCCTTTTGCACCACTTACTAGAACAGTAAGAGGAATCTAGTCAAGCAAAAGAAAGCCCTGTCAGCACATTTCTAATTTAACTTTTACATATTTCTAAGACTCATCTATATTGTTGTATTTAGCCATGCTATACACACATGTTGTGTAATAGTCATCTTGTTTATCCATTTTAGTGTTGATGGGCTTTTTGGGTTGTTTTCAGTTCTGCTATCATGAACTGTGCTATCTGAATGTGTCTCCTGATGTATACATAGAGCTATTCAAAAGCTTATAACCAGAAATTGAATTGTTAGGTTACCAAGTAAATGAACAATCAACTTTACAAGATAATGTAAAATTTTCCAAAGTGGTTATACTAATCAATACTCCCTCCACCATTATATGTATGTTCTCATTGACCCATTTTCCTCTATTACTAAATCAGATTAATTTTTGCCAATGTCATTGTGGATTTGATTTACATTTCCTTGATTACTAATAAAGTTGAACATCTTTTTTCACATATTTATTGGCCATGTGGGTTTCTCCCAGGTGAAATTGCCTCTTTCTGCCTCTTGTCCATTTTTCTACTGGGTTGTTTTAATGCAGGATTTCCCCCAAAGTAGGCCCCCTGGAACACTGATCTTGGCAGCTAATGCACAGGAACAGCTTACACATCCAATTAAATGAGAAAATGCAGCATCCTCTCTCTCATGGAGAATTATAAGGCATGCTCGCATAAAAGGCTTTAAGTTCCTTTAAGTTTTGTAGTAAGGAAACTTAACTGTTTAACCCAAGCATTTTCCAAATCTTCTGATCCAGAGAACCTTTTATACCTTGCACCTGTTAAATTTTGGAAAAGGTAACATGGGAAAGGCTATCTTAAGTAAAATATATAGTTTAATGCAAAGACTATAGATAGGCTCAGGGGCCAGAGAGAGGCAGAACTTGAACTCAGGTCTATCACTTGCTCTGTGACCCTGGGCAAGTCACTCTCAACTCTTGGATCTCCATTATCTCATTAGTGGAATAATTTCCAGTTTATAGGGTTGTTGTGACAATTAAATGAGATGAAATATGTAACGAGTTTACCACTACCTGTGAATTCTACTCTTCTCCCTCTTTTGCTGCCTATTGTTTGGTCACTCTCCTGTTCAAAAATGAGATGGAACAGAGAAAACAGAATCCTAAGAGCTCGATCAATAGTTAAGGTTGGTTTGATTTTGGTTCTTATAGTTATCTGTGTTTTCAAATGCTCTGAAAACAAATTCTAGGATCATTTATAGCCAGTGTAACTTGACACAGTCTGATCTTCAGAATAATCCTAAGATACTGGGTACTACATCCCAAGTGCCTCAGACAGGTGAGAGATACAAAACTAAGGGACAAAACTTGAGCAAAAAGTCCAAACCAGGAGCTCTGAAATTGCAACTAACCATTTGTTTAGAGCTGACAAGCTGCAGGCTAAGTTAGTCTTGAGTCCCATCTCCTTAACTTTATACCTCTCATCGCCTACACGTATTCTTGTTCTCTTGGAGATCCTATTTTCTCAAGTATCAATCTACTCCTCAATAAAATCAGTGTCATCAGTTAACACAAAACCCAGGGGCTGACTTCTGGATCCTAAGTCCCTACTCTGGCCTGTGAGTAGCCACATGATTCGGCCCCTGCCTACTTCTAAAGACTTCATCCCTTACCACATCCATGACTTGCTATACTTGACCCCTATGAACAGGCATACTTCAGTCTTAGGAAGCTCATGCCAGCAGTCCCTTTGTTTGGAACATTCCTGCCCTACTCTTTTTCTGCCTCCCGCCCCTGCCCATTTTCTAATAGCTGCTTTTTCCTTATCACTGAGGTCTCAACTTAAACATCTGAAGACTGAACAAAGGAAAGTAGCTTCTAGTCACTTGATTCTATCATCTTGCTTTACTTTCCTCACAGAAAGTTATCATTGCAGTTCATTGGTCTGTTGCCTGCCTCCTCTACTAGAATGCAAGCTCCCTGAGGGCATGGACCTTGTCTGTCTTGTCGCCGAGGTGTTGCCCAATGGCTACAATGATGCTGGCACTTACAAAGATCATTTAAGCAAAGTTTGAACTGAGGTTTCCTGCCCATGACTTTGTCATTTCCATGAGCTGAAGAGGAAAGCAGAGTACATGTACCAGCTAGTTCCACCAGAGACAGAGTTCAACTTAATGACCTACACTGGAAATACCAGTCCTCATGGTACCTCATGGTAGATCACTTGTTACTACGGGCTCTTTATAGATCATAATCTGGTACCTGCCTTTGAGAAAGTATTGCATTTTTTAGCAATATAGTCCCAATGATAACAAATCCAAAACTACTATATATTTGAAGGTATTCTCTGATTTCCAGGCAAACTCCTGAATATTTCTCTAATTTGAAAAAAGACTATGAAGGACAGGTGGAGTTGTGAGACTAAATGCTTATTAAGTGCATTTTAAATAACTCTTTTGGGAAAAACTACTGAGATAACTTTTTTTATGACCTATGTCCCTCTTCCTTGCTATGAGTACACAGAAGACATACTAGTAGGCTACAAACTAAAGACACACTTGTTGACCATAGGTAGGAAATGATGCAATAGACTACTGGTATGATTAAGCAGTAACTTGGCAAATATTTCTACTATCTTTGTTGACTACGGAAAACTACTCAAAATTGTTAGTTTTAGGAAATACATTCTTTAGGTAATTGGGAATGTGAGTTCTTGGCAATGGGGAATTGTATGAGATGAACTAGTCTAGTGGTTGCCGTCCCCATCTCACTGGCAATGATCCTAACACGGCCAATTAACTACTTTGTGGATGTTCTATAGGTCTGAACTCAGAGAGCAACCAACCTTTATTTAGGAAAACAAACAAATTAACAAGGACAATATTTTGAAAGGAAGAGGTCTGGTCTGATAGTGCCACAAAAGAGGGGGTTAGATCAGTATACTGCTTCAGAGTTACAAAAGGCCAAAATTCAGATGGAAAAGGATGAAATGTTTAGTCCATTTTCTTTAAACACAGCATGGCATAGTTGTATTAGTGTGATGTATCATCTCAAATTGTCTAGAGAAACTAATTCTAGCATAGCTTCTTAGTTTCCCCTGCCATGAAAAGCATTTTATTCCTTTTGAAGCATTTGAAAAATACACAAGGTACTGATAGAAATAACCATGAAATAACTTTGTTTAAAGAGTTTAAAACCAAGTATAATAGAACACACAAAGACAATATTTGTGAAATGCTAAATCCACCCCCCCCCCCCACAGGTTTCACACAGGATAATTCTTGGCATAATACTGGCAGCTGTGAAAATATAAAAATTTTATATAATGGGCATTCTGTTCTGGGAAAATAGTTAACTGATGGTACAGGGAATGGTTTTTGGTCTCCTGACTGGAAAATATTTAGATCTGATGGAGAGGTGCTTCTGATTAGCAAACTAGATAGATAAGCAAAGCCAAAGCCTCAAAGAGTAATTCCTAGTCAATGTCACCATCCTTCAACTGTGGGCCTGGACTGCCTGCAATAGGTACAGATGTCTGTCATCTGAAAAGAATAAGAAGTCTATTTAGAAAAGGACTCTTTATCCTCTCTCTTTATAAGACAGTGATTCACAGTATCAAAAACAGCATGGTACACTGTGTACATCTGGTGTTACTCTGGTAAAATAAACTACAAGAGTAGGAAGCAGGGTGAGAGTCTTTCAACTTTTGCCAATAAAAAAAATACACCTTCTATTTTGTACTTTTTAGTGTGAGGTTTTGTTTTTAAGGTAGGAGATTTGAGGTGTTGCCTATCATCTTGGTAGAGCTCTGTATTATCTCTGTGGATTGAAATCGATTAGTAATAGACCAAAGATGGAAAATTTAGCACCACTAGCCACTAAAAAGATAACCACTTCTTAGACTGTTGAAACTTTGTTTTTTTTGGATGGGGTGGTGGGTGACTGGTAGGGTGGGGAAGGGGAGGAGACCTTCATCCCCAAGAGAGACAAGTGCCTTGAGATTTTTTTAGCTCCCAAAGTACGCATCGAAATCTTTCCAGGGTGAAACCTGAATTTCTACAAGCAAAAGAATTATACTACAAATAAAATTCAATGAGATAAGCTGAAACATCAAATGATAAGCCAACAAAAAACACAGATTTCCACAAGAAGTCATCCCCATGCAACAGCCAGAGTGCTAGAGCCTAGAAAGTCACTTACTTTTCTCCGAGTGTCACCCGGAGGCTGCTCTGGAGTAGAAAAATTGATTGTTGGCATTTTGTTTTGTAGCAGAAGACACATCCACATTCAGAACAGCAGTTACAGCACTTAGAACTACATTTATTTATAGAAACCACTTAAGAGTCATTATAGTAAAAAGTGCCAACAGTGCTACATATGAACACACACATGTACACACAGAAGGAGAGGCCTACAGTAAAAACACTACACATGGATGGGGTTTTAAACATGGATCTATGGCTCTTCAAAATATGGCAAGGCTACTATTCTATGGGTATTCTTTGGCAAGTATAACTCAGCTACTATAATTCTAGTCTTACATTTACTTTCCATCAGCACACAGTGTTACTTTCAATAGGCTGGTTTCAGTCTTATACTGTGAACAAAACATTCATTATAAAGTTATAGAGATGGTTGGCTATTTCCCAGAGAGTGCAGGGACTAAAAAACAGACTTTAAAAGAAAAGGGCAAAAAGGTTTTAATACAGCAACATGTATATGTAGGACCATTACTTGGTTAGATTCTCCAGTCACATACATTCTATTCTGAATATAAATAAAGCAAGGGCTTTTTAGCACTCTGCAACTCTATGTGAAAACAAATAAAACAAAGGACAACGGAGATAACTTCCTGCCCTTAAATCAGACAAATTCTGTATCTGTCCTTTTTATTTTCATCATTCTAGGAAAGTGAGAAAAATCATCAAAGTTGATTTTTAACTGGAAAGTATTAGAATGATCACACATTTCCAAATATCTTAATTAGAATTCAGAGCATCCAACAGTATTGTTAGAGGAAACCAGCTACAGAGTAAATTAGCTTCAATTTGTCAAAAATAAGATTATTACTATTATTTTTTGGCTTTGGACATCAGTTTTCTGGTATACAAATGGCAAGTGCAGTTACTTAAAATAATCTGTTAAAGGTAAGAAGCCAAGTGAATGGATTAAAGGAAATCAAGTTCATTCTTGCAGAGGAGAAGGCAAATTCCAAGTTGTATAAAACTTGATAGTACAGGCTTCATCACACTGTAAACAATATACAGAATAACCCCTTCACTCTCCTCAGGTCAGAGACTAGGAAATTGTCAAAAGACTGCCAAAGATCCTACACTCAAGACGCTGAAACCAAAATCCTTAATTCAATTCACACATACTGGAATATTTTTAACTAATTAATTGTAAACTGGACTTCCAACTCAATTTTTATAAATGCCAATGCCTACTTTTAAACCATGGTATTCCCGTTAATGAGGAGAAGAAAAGGAGAGATTCTACCTTTCCTCTTAATTAACAGTGAAGTTTGCTCTTTCCAGTATAAATTATTCTTATATACACAAACATAAACATAGTGAAAACAGGACCAGAACATAGTATTTTTTTCCACTAGCTTTTCCTTTACTGTGCAGCTAATTTTTATTCTTTGGAATTAAGACAAAAATAACTCATCATTTTTCTAAACTCTCATTTGTCTAAAATATAATGCTACAAAGTTAACAAATAATCCTCCTCTGGAAAGTTTCTGAGTGGCATTAGGGCAAATAAATGAACAGGTATCACCTAGTAACTAAGAAGTCTCCACTCTCAATCTTAAGCCTAAACTGAGGGCATTTTGCTTGGATCAGTCAACCAATGCACTCAATCTGAGAACCTGTTTCTTTAACTATAGTTGCTGAAGAGCACGTCTTGGTATTCAGACACAAAGAATGGGGCTCTACTACTATTTTTATAGAAAAGAATTTTCTTTGCCTTTAAGATCGCAGTTCTTAAAAAGGCTCAATTCTAAAAGAATCAAAGGCAAGTGTCCGGCCCTATTAAACTTCCAAATTGCAAGGCTATGACTTCCAAAATCAGCATGTGGATTTTATAACAGGAAGTTAGTTAATATTTTTCTTCCTGATAGATTTTTTCCTTAGTTTTCTTAAGTGTCATAATTTCTACCATGAAAAGATGAGTCAACTAGATTGATCAGTAAAACCAGAACTTCTTTATCATTGCTACTACTTTTATCCTTACTATAATTTTATTTTTAAAATTTTCAGGGGTAGAAGCTTTTAAACACTTAGTTTTTTCCTTTAAAAATATGTCGTTCAACTGGACGAATACTTAGAAATAAAAATGCCTTTACGTAAATACTGACTTTCTAACAATCAAAACAGGCCAAGGTCAACTGCCAGATGAGTCCTCAAATCTTTCGAAACCATGGATTCAAAATGGAGCCAAACAAATAGAACTACTATAGTTTACACTTGCCCTTAAAATTGCTAATTTCTGGAAATTATTTTAGTCAACAAGAGTACGGACATTTATCCTGAAGTGATGGCTAAATGCCATACTGTACTTACCTCCAAATAGCTCCAAATCTCTTAAGCCCTCAACAATGAACTTTTCCGAGACCCACCGCTAAAGAGGAAAACCCCAAAGAGAATTAGTATTTCTTCCAAGCCACAAAAAATTAGCTATCAGCCATTAAACAAACAAACTACAAAAAAAAAAAATCATATGGTACAGTTAATATGCATTTCTATGGAAAAGTTTTAAAAAGAATCCTGATTTAAAATAAACTGAAAACAATAGGTTAATTCCTTTCTCTATTCTTTTTTGTCTAATCTGATAAATAATCCTTAAATCTGACAGAGAGATGAGAAAAATGTAGTACTGGCCCTATAATAATAAAGTTTTTTGTCCTTCCTGTACATAAAACTATCTTCTGGTTCTGTCTTACTCATTCAATGGCTGTCTATTACAGGTGCTTTGGGTTTTGAATGCCAATATGAAAAATGCTACTGGAATTCATAGTATGGAAAATAGAGATGAAACAGTTTTTCACAAGCCACTGTTAATTTATAAAAGAAAACAGTAAGCTGCAATTCTTTCATCCACTAGGATTTCTAAAGACATCAATCACCACTTACATTTTCTACCAGGTTTACAAGGACACTCTAACTTTACCAGTCATGGTTCACTTTACTATCCTATTTCAAATGAGTATTGGATTTCATTAATACTGATCAGTTGTCTGGTTTCACATGAATCAGGCTAGGATGAAACAGAAAAGAAGCTCATATGTAAAAGTAATGGAATGAAGATTGAATTTCACTTAAGGACTAGTGTTCAAGTTTGGCTTGGGGCATTCTTTCCACCAGGCAGAGTTCAGGCTAAGGAGAGATTCTGTTTTTCCTCTTAATTAACAGTGAAGTTTGCTCTTTCCAGTATAAATTATTCTTATATACACAAACATAAGAAAAAATATTAAGTAACATTCAGAATTAAGTTGTGTAATACAGGTTAAGAACTAGAACTATAACATCATTCTATCCTTCTCTGTATCAATTGTTTTCTAAGTTAAAAAAAAGAACAACCAAAATAAAAAAGTTGGTATAAAAAATATGCACTGTATCACAAAATAGAATGTACTTTAATATTTAAAGAGAGTGGTATGTTCATGTGTCCTATACCACTTCTGCCTTGTTACAAAATTTTAAAATAATCACTACTGCATTTAGAAATTAAATACCTGATAATAAATAAAGTACAATGCTGTTTTATGAAGTCATGGAAGCTTATAAAGAACCCAAATCTAGTATTTGTTCTTGAGATCATTTTAGCTGGTGAAGTTTTCAAGTGTAATAACATTTTTTACATTCAAAGAGTCTTCAATGAAAACCTTTTATTAATACTTAGGAAGTGTTCCAATAATTACAATTTGATACTGATTTTTAAAACACACAAACTCATTGAAAATACATAGGAAATAGGCAGCTTATTAGTAATTACATATCAATAGTGAAAAGGGCCATCAATTTATTTAATATTGTATGAGTGATATTCATAAAATAAGCCACCATTTCTTCTCTATCAGACAAGCTGGTGAGTATATTTAGTGTCTCTGGTCAGCCTCTGCCTGCAAGCTTTTTTCTCAGGAGTAGAGGCTGCAATATCTCTTTACTTTCTACATGCCTCACTTCCATAGGATTCTGAGCATCACATAAAAAAAAAAAAAACCCACCTACAATATCTGCCAAAATACATTGCTTTATAGAAAATAAAAATAGTAAAGCCAGAAGAATAGAAACACTCACCCTAATTCGCTCTGGTTTACTTACAAGAAAAGACATGAGTTCCTAATGTGTAGACCTACTTCAATGTCAAAAATTTCAAAAATTTAAACCTAAAAGAAAAATAGAAACAGGTTGAATTAGTCAAATCTCCCTTTATAAAAATATCTTTTGATTAACAAAACTTACTATGAGTCTATCATTCAAAGCACTGTACTAGACCTATAAATTTCTAGATTTTAAAGATTGGTTTAGAGAACATTTCAGTGGCAATAAAACTGGATGTACTCTAGCCAAGTACATTCAGAAATACTGCAATCTCTATTAGAAAAGACAGGTTTGTTATTAGATGGTTTTCTTCTTTAATTTTTAAATTTATCTTGACCCAACTCCCCTCTGATCCTTTCCCAGAAGCAATTACCTTCAATTCTTTGGCTGTTTACCCTGCTTTTTATTATTATTCTTAATGATTGTATGGCCATGACTTACCCATTTCAGACATTTATCTACTATCTTTCTACTGTCGTAGATGAAGACTAAGCTCTCCTACATCACCTTCGTGGACCCTACTTTTCTGCCTTCATTCTCCCAACATAATTCTGGCATAATGTTCAATTAAGTCAACAGTCTACATTTACATTTTTATGACTATGGAAACATGGTTCAGAGCTGAGACAAAGACAACCATGTCTGTTTTCTTGTACACCATTTGTTTTCCTAGAGTTAATAACTAATTTTCCCCCTTGTTTGGTTTCCCATATAGCTATTACTAACTTTTTGCAAGAACTACATCTCTGCTATTTATCTAGTCAATATATTTTACCATACATTCAATACATTTGAATTCAATACATTAAAAATCCATTCCAATTTTTCCCTAGAGACTGCCTTTCTATGGCCCTCCATCCTCCTGCTGCAATCCAGACTAATTCTAGGCCATTTGCACTTAGCCTTTTTTTTTTTTTTAAGATTTTATTTTGGGGGGCCTCTGGGTGGCTCAGTTGGTTAGGCATTTGCCTTCAGCTTGGGTCATGACCCCAGGGTCTCGTAATTGAGCCTGGTGTCCAGCTCCCTGCTCAGCAGGGAACCTGCTCCTTCCTTTCCCTCTGCCTATTGCTCCCCTGTCAAATAAATAAATAAAATCTTTTTTTTTTTCTTTTTTACTTTTTAAATAACCTCTACACCCAGTGTGGGGATCAAACTCATGACCCTGAGATAAAGAGTTGGATGCTCTACCAACTGAGCCAGCCAGGCTCCCCTACCTTAGCCTTATTAGTGTGGAAATTTGGATCTTCCAATTCTGGGAAATATTCTTGTATTATTTCTTTTTTTTTTTTTTTTAAGATTTTATTTATGTATTCATGAGAGACACACAGAGAGAGAGAGACAGAGGCAGAGACACAGGCAGAGGGAGAAGCAGGCCCCATGCAAGGAGCCCGATGTGGGACTCCATCCTGGGACTCCAGGATCACACCCAGGGCGGAAGGCAGGCGCTAAACCACTGAGCCACCCAGGGATCCCTCTTGTATTATTTCTTTGATAATTTTGTCTCCTCCGCTTTCTCTGTTTTCATGTTATAGAATGAAACATATTTCTAGGGCAGCCCCAGAGGTGCAGCGGTTTAGCGCCACCTGCAGCCTGGGGTGTGATCCTGGAGACCTGGGATTGAGTCCCAAGTCGGGCTCCCTGCCTGGAGCCTGCTTCTCCTTCTGCCTGTGTCTCTCCCTCTCTCTCTATCGCTCATGAATAAATAAATAAATTTTAAAAAAAAGAAAGAAAGAAAAGGAACATACTTCTTGAATTATCTAGAATTAATTTATACTTGTTTTACTCCAATTTTACAATTTTACTTTCCAAGAGATTTCTTCAATTTTATTTTCTAATCCCTCTACTAATTTTTAAATTTTGGTTACACACTTACAAGAGCTTTTGCCATTTCTGAAATATATCCTTTTTTATATCATCCTGATCTTGTTTTATGTTTGCCTATTGAAAATTCTATCTAGAATGGCTAAAAGCATAATGTATCATGACCAAGTAGGGTTTATCTCAGGAACTAAAGACTGTTTTAACATTAAAAAGTGAATCAGAAAAAAAAATTAAAAAAGGGAATCAGTGTATACCAAACTGTCTGAAGTTGTTTGCAAATAAAAAACAACCAATTTTAAGGAATTAAAAAAATGGTGGGGGTGGGGAGAAAAAAAATTAACTCTTGATCTCAGGGTCATGAGTTTAAGCCCCATGTTGGGCACAGAGCTTACTTTAAAAAAAAAAAAAAAGAATCAATGTAATTTTACCAGAGTAACTGAGTAAACAATAAAAAATATATATAATCATCTCAACAGATGGAGAAAAAGCAACTGAAAAAAATTCAATACCAATTCATGATTTAAAAAAAAAAACAACTAGGAATAGTCAAATAGGAATAGAACAGGAATAGAATTTACCAACTCAACTTGGTATAAGATATGCATGAATAGTAGACCTGGGTGGCTCAGTCAGCTGGGTGTCAGACTCTTGATTGCGGCTCGGGTCATGATTTCAGGGTCAAAATCAAGCCCTGCATTGGGCTCCACACTGAGTGCAGAGTCTGGTTCTCCCTCTCCCTCTGCTGCTCTTCCCACTTGCACTCTCTCTTAAATAAATAAAATCTTTAAAAATAATAGAGATATGTATGAAAAATGTATAGTTAACATCATACCTAATAGTAAAAATAATTAGTGAGTTTCCTCTAAGAACAGAAGCAAAACAAGAGTGTCTGCTCTTATCAATTCTGTTCATCACTGTACTAGTGTTTTGGCCAATGCAAAAAAGAAAAAAAAGAAACGGCATACAGATTGGAAAAGAAGGTGTAAAACTTTTCATTCATAGACAACATTATTGTGTATGTAGAAAAGTCTAAGTATTCTACAAAAAAAAAATATTAGATCTAAAAAAATGAATTTAGAAAGGTCAGTTACAAAACCCAATTATGGTGGGCGGGGGGTGAAGGTGACTGGGTGATGGGCACTGAGGTGGGCACTTGACGGGATGAGCACTGGGTGTTATTCTATATGTTGGCAAATTGAACACCAATAAAAAATAAATTTATAAAAAAAAACCCAATTATGTTTCTATGTACTAGCAATGAACAATTAGAAAATGAAATTTAGAAAAACGAAAAAGTACCTACAATTCCAACAAAAACATAAATTAGGAATATTTTTTTTAATTATGAATAAGAACCTGTATGTTTAAAATTACAAAACAGTGCTAAGAGGTATTAAACATAAGATTAAGTAAGACATGCTATGTTCATAGACTGGAAGACTCAATATTGTGAAGAGATCAACTCCCTCCAAATTGATCTATAGATTCAGTGCAATCCCATCAAAATCCCAGAAGACTTCTTAAAAGAGATTCATAAGCTGATTTTAAAATTCGTATGGAAATACAAGAAACTTGAAGTAACCAAAATGATTTTGAAAAATAACAAAGAAGACTTACATTATCTGATTTCCAGACTTACTTTAATGCTATAGTAATCAAGACAGTGTACTTTGGTCTAAGGATAGACAAATGGATAAATGAAACAGAATAGAGAATCCAGAAATAGATCCATGCATGTATGGCCAATTAATTTTCAAGAGAGGGACCAGAGCAATTCCATGGGGGAAAAATAGTTTAGATACAACTTAATATCTAATTAGAAAAAGTGAGCTTTCACCTCTACCTTATATGATACATAAAAATTAACTTGAAATGGATCACAGAACTAAAGAAAAAGTTAAAACTACCAAATAAAACAAAGGAGAAAATCTTCATGATGTTGGGATAAGTAAATTTTTTAAAAAAAGAACATCAAGAACATGAAGTAAAAAAAAGAAAAATATGGTAAATTAAACTTTTTGAGAATTAAAAACTTCTGCCTTCAAAAGACACCACTAAGAAAATAAACAAGTTGGGAGAAAACTCGTGTGTGTGTGTGTGTGTGTGTGTGTGTGTGTGTGAGTCATGCGAGCATGCACATGTGTCTACAAAACAATCTATATTCAGAATATTTAAAGAACTTCTACAACTCAATAAGACAACTCAATTTAAAAAATGGGCAACAGATATGAACAGAAGATATAGGAATGGCCACTAAGCACATGAAATGATGCTCAGTATCATTTATCATCAGGGAAATGTATATAAAGCCACAATGAGATACCACTACACACACCTACCAAATTGGCTAAAAATGGCTAAAAATAAAGACCAACAATACCAAGTGTTGACAAGGATACCTACCAACAGAAACTCAAACATTGCTGATAGGGATGCAAACTAGTCTAACAACCGCTTTGGAAAACAGTTTAGTTTCCCATGACCCAATTAAGTCTGCTTTAGATAGTCTATTCAAGAGAAATAAAAACATATGTTCACATAGACATGAATACATACATGAATATTCATAACAGCAATGTTCACAATGGTGCCAACCTGGAAACAATCCAAATGTCTATCAACTCATAAGTAAAAAAAACCAAAATGTGGAATACTACTCAGCAATAAAAAGGAACAAACTACTGATACATACAATCATATCATGTTAAGTGAAAGTCAGATATAAATCTACATATTGTTTCCATATACATGAAATTCCAGAAAAAGTAAAAATATGACACAAAGCAGGTCATTGGTTGCCTGGGACCAAGGGTGAGATGAGGGACTAAATTCAAAGAGACACATAAGAAATTTCTGGGTGATGGAAATTTCTGTACCTTGATTGCATAGTAGTTACACAAATGTATTTGTTGAAACTCAACAAACCATACATTTAATGTAGGTGTGTTTTATTGTAGGTAAATTATATCTCAACAAAAATTATTTTAAAAGTAAAATGACAAATAAATAATCGGAAATACCTTTGAAGAATCTAGAAAAAATCCCTGTCACATTTCTCTTTTTTTTTTTAGGTGGGTTGGAGTTTTGAGGGATTGTGGTAGTATATAGTATAGAAATGGGAATACAAACTTAATCAGGTACATAGAGTTCTTGGAATCCTTTGAACTGCTTAGAGAAATCAAAGCAATGGTTTTTAATCGAGGGGAGAGAGGAGACCTTTCGAAATCACCTATAGATTTTTATCAAATTGCATTTATCTTCACCCCTATCCTAATCTTCTCACAGAAGATCATCACCATGTTGAGAATCATTTACCCTGGCATGAAATAGTAAAAATATTGACTAAATTTGAAAAATAAAAAGATTATTAGAGTGCAAATTATTTAATAACATTAAACACAAAGCACTGTACAAAAGAAACTTAAGAGGAAACAGGATCCATATCCATTTGTAGTCTATAACAGAAAGAAAATAGAATATTAATGTAGATAAAAAGATGATTGTTATCTGCAGAACTGTCCAGCTCTGGAAAATACTGGAAATACAAAATAAAGTCAATCCCTAAACACCATATAAATTAATATAACAAACCTAAGAACTGGTCCTAGACTACCACATCAACAGCTTCATTAATTATCTGAACATTGGTTCTCAACCCAGGATGTGTTTCAAATTAACTTGCATAGTTATAAAAAACCTATGTTTTTTATGTTCAAACTCCCACCTTCAAAAAATTTTAATTCGGCAAGGTCTGGGGAATGCACAAGCAGAAATGGGCAAGCCCTTACAGTATTCAGGAAAAGGGAAGATGGTTACTATAAGCTGAGATAGACCTGGATAGTTTTATTGAAGGGGTGGGGCTTCAATGTCAAATAGGAGGCATTCCAAGCATGAAATAGTAGTAGCTACTGATTTTTAGTGCTTACTTTGTTTTGTCCACACGTGTATCTCCCAGTTTCTAGAATAGTGCCTACCTGTCATAGAGTAGGCACTCGGTAATGTTGACTGACTGACCCAAAGTACCGAGAAGTATGTTAGCACTTTGCATATTTTCTCCACTTAATGTGAGGCACATTAAGAAGCACAACTAACTCCAGATAAATGAGAACAAAGAGGCCTTATATGCATCGATTTTCTTCAGGCACTAGGAAGCCACTGTAGGTTTTGAACAGAATGGTGACAAACACAAAACAGTGGTCTAAGATAGTGTCTCTCAAACTTTATTGTGCATTCAAATAAATTGAGGATCTTATTAAAAGTGCAGGTTTTGATTTAGAACGTCTGGAGCCGGGCCTGGTACTTCTAATAAACTCCCAGATGATGATTATGTCGCTGATCTGTGGACCATGGTACTAATGTTTGAGAAGCCTTGTTCTAGAAATATTCTAAGGAATATTAATCTGCAAAGGGATGGGAGAAGGGGAGGTGAAAAATCCTCAGAGAAAGGAATTCCAGTTAGAACACAATTATATGGGCCATATTTGATGTGATAAGAGTTGTAGCAGAGGGAACGTTAAGAAACAGATGGATAGGAAATGAAGGGAAAATAAAGAAATTATATTTAGTTAGTAAGGACATCATAAGTCATCTAGCCCATCCTCCACCCTTCGGAGGAACAGCTTTCACAAACTCCTGGATGTAAGATTATTTAGCCTCTGCTTGAAAACTTCCCCAGCCAGAGACTTACTACCTTATCGGGAACCTATTCTACTGTAGACAACTCTGATGACTCCGATTTTTTTTTTCCCAAGGAACTGGGAAAGAACAGTGTGTCAGCGATAAAACAGGAAACTCGAGGTAGAAGTGGTTCTAGTGGAAAGATGAGTTCGAGTTTTTAAATCATGTTGAGGTTGAGAAAATAGTTATGTATCTCAAGTGAGAAGATACAGCAGTTGGTTAGAAAAGTAAGACTGATGCTTAAGAGACACATTAGAGATGACTATGTGGGCCTGGGAAATAGCAGCCAAAGCTATACAAGTGACAAATGCACTGAAAAAAAAATGCGGAGAGAAAAGCAGAAGGCTGGGAAGCAAGCCTTGGGATAGGTCAATATTGAGGACATCATACCTGAGGGCAGGTAGGAAATGGAGTCCAAAGAAAAAATTAAAGATTTTTTTCTTCCCCTCTTGGACCACCTTTGCTCCCTTGGCCTTGTTACCTTTAACCTGTCGTTCCTTACTACTCATCTCAGGTGTCTTGTGCTACAGAAGTCCTCTCTAACTGCCCCCCGCCTCCCCTTCCCCTATATGTTAGGTGTCAGCCTCCATATTCAACCCTCACACTTACCACAATGCTAATTGCCAATGCATCTTGTTCACTATTGCATCACCAGGGGCTATTGTGCCCAACATATGAGATGGGCACTCCCGTATCTGTTAAACTGTTAATTGCAAAAATAATAAAAGCAGCAAGCATTTATGGTGAACTTACGAGGTGCAGGGATCTGTGCTAAACGCTTCACACAGATCAGCTCACAATAAGTACTATCTTCCTCATTTTACAGATCAGGAACTTAAAAGCTCAGAGAGGTTAAATGCCCAAAATTACACGGGCAAGTGGCAGAGGACCAGTTAGATCTGCTCCAAAGCCTGTGCTCCAGCAACCACAGTGATTATAGAGCAGTCCAGGGGAAAGTGTCTACAAAGATACAATGATGACTGACTGAGAAGACATCACCTGATTTGACAGTGCTGCTGACCAGACGCCAAATAGTATAGAAAAGAATTCACCTTGATTTATTATTTTTTCCCTTTTCCCCTATTTTTGTCACTGTTTTTCTAAATTTCATCCAGGTCTGCGGTTACAACTACAAACACTAACACCTGAGTCACAATACCCTAAGAAACCTGTTTGAAGGGTGAGGGAATAGACTTAAGTTCAGCGCTGTAACAAATGGCTGAGTAGGCTCCTGGCCTAAGGCAGGTAACCAAATGAGACCCAGTTTCTTCAATTCTCAGGAATAAGAAACAATCTTGGGTGTCTTTCAACAGCATGAATCAGTCAAAGAACTGTCCTAATGCCTCAAATACATACTGGAATATGGTTCTACTTCAACAGGTATTATACAGTAAGAAAAGGACCGATTCGAACGGCTTTTCCTTTTTGGGGAAAGTCAAGTTAGAATATGCTAGGTTATCTTAAAAGAAGGCTGGGCAGAAAAATTAGTCCCCCATTTCCTGGAAACTGGAACAATTTTATTTAACCACTCTCCTTTCCTCGCGCTCACTTCCTACCCCCACCGCCCATCTCCACCCCTAATCTGTGGGCACCCAAACATTCTTGGAAAACAAGACAACAATTAGAAGCTCTTTGTTTTTGCTGATTCAGGGAGTCCCCTAAATCTCTCTCCTAAGGGGGCTTGATTCGCTGCCGGTCCAGCCTGGGAGAGATGGGAATTGGGGTGGTGGGATGGGACAGGAGGTCAGCACAGGATCGGCCGCCTCTTTGGACAGGACAAACTGACACCTGGGCCCCAAGCTCCCCACCTAGGAGTCAGGGGGGAAGATGGGTACGGAAAACAGGCGCTCGCCCCTCTCGCCCGGCATCTCCGCTCCAGGGTCTCCCAGGCAGGCCCAAGCCTACTCTGCTCTCAGGCTGCAGCCCCTCGTTGCGGGAATCGAGGAGGACTGGGTGCAAAGGGGCCCGTGGAGGGCGAGGGGGGGCCGGGATGGCCGATCTGACGAAGGCCCGCCCCGGAGGAGATGGAATCGGCGTCAGGGCGAGAAGGGACTGGTCCCTGGAGCGCACCAGGCGGCCCCGCCAGCCCGGTACCTGGTCCTGGAGTTAGCAAGCAGTCCCGACCCCGTCTCAGCTCCGCCTCCTTAGTTTAGGGCCGCGCCGCCAGGCCGGTTGCTGGGGGTGGGGGGAGGTACGCAACGTGCCATGCGCAGTAGCGGGGCCCGGGGAGGGCCGGAGAGCTCCGCCCCGCCCCGGCTCCACCCCGGAGCGGGTAAGGAAGCCCCGCCCCCGTCCCTCCCCCGCCCCCCCGGCTCTGAGCGCGGGGGGCCGCGCCTCAGCGCGTCCGGCGTCTCGTCAGGGGCGCGGGGCTCCGGCGGCAGGTTCTCGGCACTCGCCGCGCGGCGAGCGCGTCTTAGGTTCTAGGTTAGCTCGGTCCGCGCGGCGCGCCCCGAGGGAGGCGTCCCTTTCCCCTAGTGTGTGGAAGCCGAAGGCGAAGCCGGTCGACAGGGGGCTCCGCGGAGCCTGCCCGCGCCTGCAGCAGGAAGGAAGTAGGATGGTCTCAATAATGAAGAGTCGGGCGGGGCGGTAACTACAGTGAGGCAAACAAACACTTGGCTGATGATTTGGCTACTTAAGAAAAAAAAAATTTTTTTTTTTTCATTTTGTGTGGTAGTACCTGAATGGAAAAACCGTCTCGCACTTTTCTTTGAAGCCCTCCCAAACGCCCCTCCAGCCCCAGACTGCAAAGGGGAAACCCACTCCTTGTGCCTCAGGTTCCTTATTTGTAAAAGGAGAACAGCTCAGCTAACGGAAACTCCCCCCCCCCCCCCCACTTCTGGATCTTTTTGTCCCTGGATCCTTCCTTGTGCACAAGCCTGAGGGGCATGTTCTGCAGACCCGCGTCAGGTTTGCCTTGAGCGGGAAGCAAGCCTGAGCAGAGTGAGACTCCTGTGGGGCTTCTTCTGTCCAGGGACCTACTCGGGATGGCACCTGTGTCCAAAGTTGGATGGATCCCAGCAAGTATGGGTCACAGGCTCTTCGCAGCTCTGTCCCACGACACAGATTTATACTGGCCCAACTTCCAAGATGAGAGAATTCAGCTACATCCAAACTGAACGAAAATAGGTGAATGTGAACTTTGCCGGTGACTCCAGGACCTCATTCAGTTTTACATACATCACTTTGATCTCATCTAGTGCTTTAACCTTCTAAAGCAAGATCCACGCTGTTCTCTCATTTTCAAAATAAGAGGCCTCTCTCTGCAGCAAATGGTAAACGAAGGAAGCTGCTAAAAACTGAAGTAAAATTCTTGGTGTTCTTTAGAAAAGGACACCTTCTTCACATGTGGTCTTTGGACCACAGAGCAGCCACTGCTCTGGGGAATTAGAACATAAAGGCTCTTCCCAGCACACCTATCCCAGCAGCCATGTCATTTTCTGCCAAGGAGGCCAAAAGGTCTCACCATCTTCACGACTGCCCACAAAAGCTAATAAGAGAAACTTTAGGCGCAGCTTCAGTTGTGATTGTTCCAAGGAGCAAATTTCCATTCACTTTAAGTTTTCCTTGCAAAAGGGCCTCCTAAATCCGGATAATTTAGAAAATCAGTGAAATGAAAGGTCAACTTTCAGAGTTTACAAAGACTCCCTGCTTTGTTTTTGACTTGTGATGAGCAAGTTTTTCTTTGAACTCTAGTCATCCAGTTTAAGTGCACTGGCGTCTTCAAGATACCATATAAATTGTCAGAAAGGTAAGGTAACACTAATTGCCTAAGATACTCAAGTGAGAGAAATGCTTATGACTTTGGTTTAGTGAATTGAACAGGATTATTTAATTTATAGAACATTTTTTATCTCAAAAGCACATTACACATGCTGTCTTATATCCTCTGAACAGCCATCTCAGAAGGGGGAAGAGTGGAGAATGCCCACTCATGGAGGAGGAAATAGACTTATTCAAGCACTAGGACGGCACTAGTGTCCCTGTTACAAACCCAGGGCTCTTTTCTGAAGCAGAAAGCTGGCTTCTAGCTTTGCTACAAACGTTCTGATAGTTACATAGAAGAAAAAGATGCAGAAGAAAGAAATTTAAGCATTTAAGCTCAAAATGTGATAAGAACTAATCACTTAAAAAGGCCTAGGTGTCTTAAATAAATAAAAGTCACACTATTTGGATAAAACCAAATGGGTGTGGGGATCCCTGGGTGGCGCAGCGGTTTGGCGCCTGCCTTTGGCCCAGGCCGTGATCCTGGAGACCTGGGATCGAATCCCACATCGGGCTCCCGGTGCATGGAGCCTGCTTCTCCCTCTGCCTGTGTCTCTGTCTCTCTCTCTCTCTGTGACTATCATAAAAATAAAATAAAATAAAATAAACCAAATGGGTGAAATTTTAAAAGGCAGTTAATTTTATTTATTTGACAGTTAATTTTTTAAAAGATGAAAATAAAAACAAAATCCATTAAAAGTGACATAGTAGATGCAAGTTTCTGCTTTTCAGGGGGAAAAAGCCCATTTTCTTCTGAAATTGGTTATTCTGTTAATGGAGCCAAGATGGCATTCAACTTGTTGTCAACGGATTAAAACACTACACTTTCTTCCAAATGGAAATAAATCTTTCGCTAATCACCAACCTCCAGAAACTAATACTTTCCACTAATTGTTTTAGCAGTCTGTAGTAGAAGCCACTCTTTTGGGTATAACTGCTTCCTCCCTTTTACATCCTTTCAAATCATTTAAAATGAGTAGGAACAGGAACATAGAAAAGAGAATCTGGGAGATAAAATACAGTATTTTACCCATCCACCAAAACCAATAGATTCTTTGTAAAACATTGCTCTAAATAACTTTCATGTGTCTATTCCTATTGGATAGGTGGAATGAGAATACCAATCAGTGATTTTCTTTGGTCTAAGTCTCATTTAAACAGTTTCAATTTTTAATCCATGATAGGAAAAGGTTCTATTACTAAGGAAACAGAAAGGTATTATTCCCCAACCTCCATTCCAAAATACCGTGTCATATTTTACAGATAAAGTTAGAGAACTCTGAAAGGATCTGCTTGGTTTCCATTGGAAGGAAGGAAAGTAAAATGGAGTAAAGCAAAAATGCACCACTTAGAGAAAAGTCCTAGGTGATACCTCACATTTTTAAAGTGCTTTATGTGAGAACTTTACACATCTTATCTTTTGGTGTTGACCTACTTGTGGGATAGGGAAGAAAACAGTTACTATCCTTACTTTGTACGAAGAAGAACAGAACAGAGACTCAAAGAGGTTAATGACTTGCCCAAAGTCAAGGGCTTAGTATTGATTTTGCTGGCACTACAGTCAGGTCTTTATCTTCCAGTCCAGTGCCTGTTTTGCAAGTGGCCAGGCAATGCAGAAAAGGAGGGCTTAGTGGTGTTCAAACGTGTGGCAGTCAACAATATTCTCCTCTCATTCATAGGAGAGATAATGGTGTCTTAACTGAAGAGGTGGACTTTGGGGAGGAGCCCATTAATAATATATAGAGCTCTAAAAATATAAAACATTCTAAAAATAACTGGTAACAAACTAAAGGATTATTATCAAGGCCAACTCTTTTGAAGGTAAAGCATTTCAGTGCTGACATCTGTTGAACAGAAAGAACATTCCTATGGGTTTATACTCTTGTAGGGCAACCCCAGAAAAGTAAAGGCGGCACTCTGAGATTTTTGTCAATTAGTTTAATATATGTCCATAGGTAGTTCATATGAATGCTTAAATTACAAAATTAGCTGCCATGGTCCAAATGTGTGGGACTTTAAGAAAGCTCTTATTAATCAAAAGATAGCTAAGCATATCAACTTTGAATTCTAAAATGTATTTTAAACTTTGTAAAACAAGGCTAATTCTAGAATTATATAGCATTAAAGTAATTAAATCTTATGTTATTTTGTTATTTTAATAACTTAATTTCATGAACTGTTAAAAAAAATATTACATTTGCATCTCCCAGTTTACACATTTCTGCATTAATTTAGAGAAAAATCCATGTGAAAAGTTTTCATGCAGTTACAAAGGCAGCAGCACATACTGCTTTCACAGCAACTTGTTATTGCCTCAGAACACACCTGCACATAAAGCATCAACAAAAAAATATCCACCCACCCCTCTCCCACCAAAAAACCCCAACCTTTTCCCATCCCCAGCAAAAATTACCTGGTACAAGCAGTGACTTAAAAAATGCTTTCTTAGTAGGAAGCATTTATAAAATGCAGAAATCTGAACAAGCTAAATGCTCGTGCAGATAGATGGGCCTCTTCCCCAAGAGTTCCTTCCCCAAGAGGCAGAAAGAACTCTCAATGGTTTAGGAAAGCTCATTTTTAAAAGTATATTTATGCATATTCATGGCTATTTCTTTAAAAGAATATACCCAGCCTCAATTGTAGAAGAAATAAAAGCAGAAGGAAAAGCAAAGGGACACAGCCATAACACAGAGAATAGAGCTTCTCCATGAACATCCAATAGTTTGCAACAACCAAGAAGGAAAAACATGTAACTTCACATAGACCACTGATCTGATCTAGGTGAAGCAGTGAATTTTTCATGCATTTGTTACTCACGGAAAACGTACAACCACTTAAATACAGCATTCACATTGTCATTAGCTTGTGTTATCAGGTAAGGAAAAAACTGTGCTCCTGTGCTACCTATCCTTAGAATTTTCCATGTACATGTGAGTATCCTAAGTCCTAGAGATATAACACTGTCATCAGCACCTCCCACCTACAAAACATACACTGAACTACATTATGTTTTGAGTCCCTGAAATTTCAATACCACATATAGTGTTCTAAATTTAATTTTTTTTACAAGGTTAATGTACACACAGAAGAAAACATCAAGCAATGTTTATTGTGCAATTCCAATAGTTATTTGTGGAATCTTGGCTTAGAGTCAGTCTTCACAGCCTTTGCAACTACCCAGTTTAAACAAAAAGCAACAATCTAATTATGTATCTATAAATTTCATGATATTTCTTCAAACATCAAAGCACTAAAAGCACTGATGATTCATGTTATAATTTTAAAAATATTTTAAAACTACACATATATCATTCCTTTTATAAAGTAATCAAAATAATTTGGTTATCTGGAAGAGAAATACTGAGACAGAGTCCTTCCATTGCATCTATAACCTCTGTAAAACTCCATATCAAAAACAGAACAGATGATGAAATAAGGATTTCTTAGTCACTTGAGAGTGTTTGAATTTTAAGATGAGAAATTAGTATTTTTTGTTTCCTGTGAATTCAGAGCTTACAGGTGGCATCAGGACTCCGATCTCTGGGATGACTTTACATGGCTTTCACTTTGATTTGTTTCATTTTCATTTGCTTCTTCTCTAATTTCTTTTGCTCACGCCTCAAGGCAGCTTCCTAGAGAAAGGAAATCCAAACTAAGCTCTAAGTACACATAAAAAAATCAAAACTAGAATACTGCCTATATTATTATTCAAAAACCTAGGCTTGTACCATAAATAACTTTCTAAAAGACAGTTATAAAAATTGCTAATCCCTATGTTGGTTAATGAAAATCAGCTTAAAATGAAGTAGCAGAAAAAAAAAAATGAAGTAGCAGTAACTAATCTCAAATTAGAAAGAAATTAAAAGCTATATTTAAGCAGCTTTGTTATTCTGATTTTTACTATACTCAAGAAACACTAATCCAGCTTTCATCATAACATCTATGTGTATCTGCCAAGGATTTGTACTTCAATTCAGAAAAGCTTAAGATCTCCTTTTTCAGTCTGTTAATTGGGCATCTCTTCTTATAAGCATAGATGTTAAACCTGAGCACAATACTTTAATGCATAATGTTAAACTGGGAGATTTTAATCATATTTTTATTTATGAATTAGGTTATATTAAAAGAGAAAAAGGAGCTCCAAACACATTATTTTAGTGGCAAAAGTCACTGGTTATTGTTATCTGTACTAAGGGAAGCCTTAGAGATCAAGTCAAAGTATGACTTCACTGGTTGGTTACTAGTCATCACATCTAATTAAAGATTATTTCAGCGGCAATCTCAAACTTAATTTTTTTTAGAAGTTTGGGGTAGAAATATCCTGAGAAACATACTCCTCCACTAGAGGACTGAGAAGATACAGAACAGGAAAAACAGAAGCATGTAGCATATACGGTTATTGATAGTATTACAAATTATGTCTCAAAGGGTCATTTGTAAATTGGTTTGGGAAGTATTGATTGTGTTAGATTTCAACACTAGCTCAGAAAAAACTACCTCTACAGCATGGAAGCCTGAAAGTTTATCCATCCATAGCTGTGCTCTTAAGTACCCTGAAGAACTGAACCATTATTGTTAACACCACTTTTATGGGAAAACGAACAGAATCGAATGACAAATGGTGAGGAGGCCTGAGTATCCCGGGCAACTTTCCTCAACAGCTTTAGTGACACTCCTGTACCCATGGCACTACACAGCTGCCTCACTGTTTCTTGCCAGCAGGTCTCCTGATTTTCTTCCATTCTCAAGATTATTCTCTTTAGAACTCACATCTCCCAGAACTTTGTTCTCTTCTTTTTTTGACTAGCATTTACAAGGTTTAAAACTGTAGAGCTAGACTATTGCATCTTACTTCACAAAAATGTGAAAACATGCTGATGTTTCAAACATAACATACTACAGCCTAAAAAGCTCGAGTTTGAGATCCCAGTTATGTACAAAATAGAAAACAAAAATACAAACAAAAAATATTCAGATTCTCTAATTCTATAAGCAAATTAAACATTTTATAAAATGAGATACATTTGGACCATAGGGCATATGTTCTGTTTTCTATTAAAATTCCTAATTTCTTTCTACTTCAGTTAAGTACTTGGCTTGAAAGATGATAGTGGAACTTTCAAAATGGGATTGTGCTGGGGAAGGGCTAATTTATATCATTCTCTAAGATCACAGACTCAATCTAACCTGGTTCGAAAGGGACAGATTATTTATTTTTCTTAATAGTGCTATCACAACTAATAATGTCCCAAGTGCAGAGAAATGCTCAACTTTTAGGCCTGTGTACACTCCTACACAGAATTTACCTTCACGGTCAAATGGCATAATAGGCATCCTTCTAAATCCTAGTTTTACCAAGCATAAGAAAAGTCTGTCTTACCTCCAGCCTGCGCTGTTTCTCAGGATCTTCCTCATTCATGATTCGCTCCTTCTCTGCTCTTTTCTTCTCCTCACGACGAGACTGTGCGGCTTCCTGTCTTTGCACATGTGTCAGCTTCAAGAAGTTTTCTTCTACCCGAGCTCGGTTTTTATCTGCTTTCTGTTTGCCCTTCTCCCCAAGAAACAAAGCGTTTCATAAGAAATCCATTTCAATCCAACAGAACCACGTCCCATTTAGTATTCTTTTATAGGAATACTTTTATAAGACTATTCCCATTTAGCACTTTAGGTCAAATAGCAAACTAGCAAAGATACAATCGCTAAAATCATTGCTCTCTGACTTCCCTGGGGGGAAAACAAAATAAAAGATGCCAACTTATAATAAAAGCTGTGGGTCTTACTTCTCTGTTGAGTCGGAACTTTTTGGCTTTATCGATAGAATAAATCACCATGTTCATCAGGGGTAGCAAAGCCTCCATATCCTTTGGGTAAGTGTTACCTGAGCCAGGCACTGGAAAACAAAGCCATTTTCCTATTGAGTTAATGGCAACATTAATACTTCTGGGCCCACCCAACTTTTTTTTTTTAATTTTTCTTCCGACCCCACCCCTCACTTTTTTTGTATTAATAGACTTCTTTCTCCAAGTGTCATAGACAGCTAAAATGCAGCAGAAAATATAAATTAAAATAAATAAAAGGATCTCTTATTGAAGAAATCCCAAAACCAATAAGCAGGCAAGCTTAATGCAGTTTTTGATGGCTATCATTTAGGAGGGAACAATATTCTCAAGATAATCATCTCACAGAAAATGAACCCAGGCAAGACCACAGAGCACTTACCATTAAATGTAAACAATAGTGTTCTCTTAGTGTCAGGCAGCTTTAAAGGCTGACCTTCCCTGTTATAAAAGAAAGGCTATTTAGAAAGAACACAAGAAAGATACTTTCCATTCACATAAATCACCCAACTCACTTAGATGAATAGATATATGCAGATAATCAGTACAGTATTTGGCTTGGCATCCCCAAGTTAAATATAATCTCAGAACCTGAAGGAGCTTTACAGGTCCCTTGGTCCACTTGTCTTATCTGATGGATGCATTCCCAAGTGATCTTTATCCTATACTTGAACACCTCCAATGAAGCTTCCCAGGCATCAGGATATAGTCCTCTCACCTGGGGAGCCAGAAATGAGCCTACATTTAAGTATGAGGCCCACATTTTAAATAATATTTTTGCTTATTTTGATGGATTTTTATGTTTTACTTCCAACTCCTATCTTTCTATAATGAAGCATCTTATTTTTGAGTTAGGCTCAGAATATATTTAGAAATGATTTACTATAGCATATATAATTTAGTTCTGACTCACCAAAGATCCTTTTGTAATCTCTATCAACCCTCCTCTCCTCCCCTCATACAAAAAAGGCTCCATGAATGTCACATGCCCACAGTGTTGTTACTGAGTTGAGCAAGGCAAGGATGATGCAACACTATCGATCCACAGGCATAAAGACCCGAATAATTCTGACACAGAACTAAAATCCAGATTGGCTTTTAACTGTTCTTAACTCCACAGCTTATGAAAGGAAAGCCCTTAACCAAAAATTTAGGTCAGAGCCAATTCTACATCAAGGGTAAACTTAAGTAAGTATCCACTCCTGAGAAAGGATGATTACAAATAACAAATTTAAGCTCTGAATATGAACATTCAAACAATGTTACTCTAAAGCCAGGAACCCTATGCACATTGAGAGCATCTGATAATATACTAGGAAAGAATATAACAAATGAAACCAGAAAAGGTCATGAAATAAAATGCAGATATCTCTAATCAAACATAAGTCAAAATCACAGATTCGTATCATAAATTTAAAAAGGAAAAGTAAAAAAAAATAAAAAAAAAAAAAAAGGAAAAGTAAACTACTACAACAGACAAAGAAATTAGCAATTACATTTTCTTAGTATTTGCCATTCTGTAAGAGTTTCATCCATCCCACTGAGTGGCTGGTGCATAATGTGATGACATACTGCAATCTGGGAGGCTTATCTGTTTGTCTCCCATAGGTTTTCAATTACTTTCATGACACATGCAGTCAAAGCAAAGGAAAACTTAGAATGCCTGTCATCAACTTCCCTCACTCATTTGGTAAGAAAAATTGGAGAAGCACCTTGCAGGTGTTTCAACAAAGAAAGCTAGTAGGGACAATTAACTTAAATATTTTTATCTCATACGTACTCTTGCATAATTTTTGGACCAGAGAACTGGTCTGAAAAATGAACGGATTCAATCTTGTCAGCATAGTGTGTAAGAAAGTGAACCATCTGAAAAAAAGAAAAAAAAAATTAAAGTAGGGTTTGATGCATTTCCCTTTATTCATAAAAATATTCACTCCTTAATCCTTGCGTTTTCACAACAGCATTAAGGTTAAAGCTTTTTAAAAATAAAGTTTAAATAAGAGAAGGGATCTCTCTACAAAGAAACTAGTACCTTTCTTTAGTCACACCAATGATCAAATTTCTTCTATGAGCAGCTGAACATATGTCTCAAAATAATGTTCTAAAACAAGAACAAATGCATGAAGATAAAATCTAAAATAATTTCAGGGGATCGTCATAAACACATCACCTTGAATTTACATCAGAACTGTCTTTGAGCTACTCTATATTTTTATGATGCTAAGATGTACTCCTACCATTCCACAACCAATAGAAAAAAAGGATTCCCTATGCATCTACACTAATGGACTAAATGACATGGTGATGAGGATTAATCTTGTAGTCCTTCTACAAAAACTTGAAAACCATTAGCAATCCTAGGAATAATTTTCTCTTGATTCAGAGAGAAATTACTTGACTAGTCAAACTCGTTTTTGATAAGTTAATCTACTGTTAAAGAAGGTATTTTAATGTTTTTGTGGGAAAGGAATACAGCATTGCCATAAAATGAAGAACTAGCACAGTGTGACTTTTAGAGTGCCTTGTAAACGCTAAGGTCTGCAAATGTATGTCTTCTATTGCATTTACCTTTGTATCCATCATTCCCTCTGTGACTTCTCCCATCTCTGACAGGATGGCCAAGGAGTCTGGCAGTCCATACTTTGCTCCAGACTTAGGTTTGTCACTACAAAACTCACTCTAGAGGAAGAAGTAATTGAAGGTAAGACATATTTTATTATGCACAAACTTTTTTTTCCCTCAAGAGAGTATGTTCTGACCTATTTCAAAGTGGTGCTTAACAATTCAAGTGATAGGAACACCTGGGTGGCTCAGTGTTGAGCGCCTGCCTTCGGCTTGGGGTGTGATCCTTGAGTCCCAGGATCAAGTCCCATATCGGGCTCCTTGCATGGAGCCTGCTTCTCCTATCTCTGACTCTCTCTGTGTCTCTCATGAATAAATAAAATCTTAAAAAAAAAAAAAAATTCAAGTGATATAATTACCCTATGTTCTGAAGTTGACTGCCTATGTAATAAAGAGGAACAATTCTCCATGTATTTGAGTTGGAAAAATGAGACATACCAGATCTTGCATCTCTTTCTGGAGTCGCACCAAGGCTTTCCGAGTGCCAACAGCAAATACATAGGTATCCATGTCTTCATCATTCATGGTTACTTTTATTTGCTTAAAGACAACAACAACAGAATTCACCTGTTAGGTTCTGTGATATGCAGAGTTCTATGATGGCCCCTGAGAGTCCCACCCCCTGAGGTCTACATTCTCCCCTTGAATGTGAGAGGAACCTGTGAGTATGATGGCTATCACTCCCATGATTATGTTGTGTCAGAAGCCTGCTGATCAGATGACACTGAGTTAGTCAAAAGGAACTTTATCTTGGAATGACCAATCAAATGAGCCTTTAAAAGGAACTAGGCCCAAGAAAAGCCTTGAAGTAGGAAAGGGCTTGGGTGGGGGGCTATGGCAAAGACCTCAGAATGGCTTCTAGGAGCTGAATGGTTTCCAGTTGGCAACAGTAAGAAAATGGAGACTTACAACCATGGGGACCTGACTTCTGCCAACAACGTGAATGACCTTGAAAAGAGGAACTCAAGCTCTCGAAATTCAAGTTGCTGAACAACTGGACTTATTGGGAGGATAGTGTACCCAGAAAGGGCCTGGGAGCCCTCTGTATACCATCCCCATGCCCATATCTTGCCTCTCTTCCATTGGACTATTCCTGAATTGTATCCTTTATAATAAACCAGTAAATATAACTAAAGCTTTCCTGAGTTCTATGAGCCATTCTAGCAAATTACTGAACCCAAAAGGAGGGCCATGGGAACTCTTGATTTATAGCCAGGTAGTCTCAGAAGTATGATAGCCTGGGACTTGCAAGTGGCATCTGAAGTATGAGCAGTCTTGTGGGACTGAGACCTTTATTTTATTTTAAATATTTTATTTATTCATGAGAGAATAAAGGAGACAAAGGCAGAGACACAGGCAGAGGGAGAAGCAGGCTCCATGCAGAAACCTGACGTGGGACTTAATCCCGGGACTCCAGGATCACGCTCTGGGCCGAAGGCAGGTGCTAAACCGATGAGCCAACCAGAGATCCCCACATTCCTTTTTTTTTTTTTTTTTCCCCACATTCCCTTTTAATGTGTTTTCTTCTTGACCTTCGTGCCCTTGACCCTTCTCAGAGCCTCCTAGACATAGGCCCTTTGGACCGAGTTTCTCAGGGATGCCCATACCGCCCCTTAGCCCTTCCCGGCATTGGTCTACAGTCCTGCCCCGGAAGCTGGAGCCTGGGTGTTGGGGGACCTCTTGCCTCAGCTGTACGATTCTCTCCCATGGGTGTGATTTTGCCCTAACTGGTCGGACATAACTCGGTGCTGAGAGAGTAAAGCTGTGCAGCACCAAGGCACGGAAGCTCGGTGCGTCCGCAGAGCTGGGCCCAGCTTGTGCCCCTTGGAGCCTGAAGCCTGCCAATGCTCCCAGGAGGCGGCATCAGAGAAAGACGCCCCAAGTTGAACTGGCCTGACCCCCCTCCCCGCCCGTCCCAGGGAAGCCCTGTGAACCTGAGCCAAAGGGCTGATGTGCACTTGTTTACTATGTAAGCAGGAGTAGAAGAATGTCTGATGTACAGTGGAACCTTGTACAGAATAAATAATAGCTTTGAGAAGTTGAAAAAAAAAAAAAAAAAGGACTGTGGGACCCATAGCTGTGTTTCTACCACCTGAGAGCAGCATTCAGTTCTGGTACAGAGAATAGGTCTAAAGAGGCATTGATTGGAGTGGAGGGTATGAAACTGCACACTGATCTCTTTGAACACAAGCACCTCATGGTGGAAAGACAGCTGTCCAATTTCGTCATTGACACAGATGTTGAATTCCTGAATCTTGGTGGACAATGGGGGAATATTTTCAATCAGGCACAGAAATGTTCTAGAACAAGAAAGAAGAAAGTTTCCAAGTTCTGGCACTCTGGCCAGGCCCGGGTGCATCTGAGAGAAAGCTCTCCGGCAGAGCTGCAGGTGCCATAGTGGGATGGTATGGCTGTATCACGATGGTGACTGGCTAAGCTAGTAACCAAAGTGGTTAAAGAAATCCCTGAGGGGCACCTGGGCGCTCAGTGGAGGAGCATCTGCCTCAGCTCATGTCATGATCCCGGAGTCTAGCATTGAGTCCAGGATCAAGTCCAACCTCGGGCACCTCACAGGGAGCCTGCTTCTCCCTCTGCCTACATCTCTGCCTCTCTCTCTGTGTCTCTCATGAGTAAATAAAATCTTAAAAAAGATTAAAAAAAAAAAAAAAAACAGTCCTCCAGACCTTTAACTTGTAGAATCTGGCACTAACTCCAGTGTACAATGTCAGAAATGAATTGAACTGAATTGTTGGACCCACAGCTGTTATCTGGACAACCAGAGAATTGGCTGTTCATGTTCGTAAACACCACAGATAAAGTTTTTAATACACTGCATTGGACCAGGAAGATAAAGTTATAAACCTCAAGAGCCTGGTATGTTAAAACATGGCACTATTTGTCATATTAACTATATCTTAAGATGTCTGGGTCAAAAATTATCAGTACGTAGAGGGAAGTGTTAAAGTAGAGAAATACAGGAAAGACCTGGCAAGATGGCAGCTCTAAAAGGATAGGTTTTCTGTTCTTCCATCATTGAACAGAAATTACACAAAACAACACCTTAAATAAAATCCAGAAAAGGGGCTAAAAAATACAGAGACTTGTGTTTATTGAGGCTGTCTTTACAGAAAAAATAAGAGATAAAACAATGGCTGATTCAGAGAAAAAGACATTAAATCTACCTCATGAAAGAATTGGAGAAAAAAATTGAAAATGATTACAACATCTGAAGAATAATTTAGGATAGCTGAAGATGCAGCAAAATTTCCTCCTTTCTACCTAGTAAGATGGTATCTAGTAGGAGAAAGAATGATAGGACTCTTAACCATAAATGATAGAACTCTTAACTAACGAGGCTTTAAAAATTAGTAGATTAAACCACCAGTGGCCATATAAGACAAAATGAAGTGAATAAAAGATACAGATTTGCAACTAAAAATGAAACCTTTAAAATAGTAACCATGGGGACACCTGGGTAGCTCAGTGGTTGAGCATCTGCCTTCAGCTCAGGTTGTGATCTGGGGTCCTGTGCTCCCCATGGGGATCCTGCTTCTCCCTCTGCCTATGTCTCTGCCTCTCTTGTGTCTCTCATGGATAAATAAATAAAATCTTAAAAAAATAATAAAATAAAATAATAACAATGAGTTTCAATCCAATGACATTCTGAAGTACATAATCATATTACTAATACAGCACTTGATTACCAAATACTCCTTTGTATTTTGACATATATGCACACATCTCTTGTTCTACTAGCTCATATAAAAGAGACTGTATATTTTGGTTTCCTGTAGCAGAGGGAGCCAGTACAATTATTTATTAAATGAATGAAGGGAAGGGCTGGAATGTGGTATTTCTGACAAAGGATACAATTTGCAGATTAGCATGTTGACTTAAACAAAGGGAAGAAGGTATACAAAACAATAAGGTCCCTAGATCATGATTTGAACTCATTCAGCCCAAAATGTGTTATCTGAAGTAAAATTATTTAAGAAATCCACCTTATTATCAAAGATAAAAGCATTAGCAAGGCACAGAGTAAGATGAGAGTGCAAACTAACTGTGACAACTGTTTCCCCTCCATTATCCAGATGGATTCAGCGAATCTACCTAGCGATAGAGTAGTATCTCCTTCCCTACAAAAAGCACATGTTCCCCACTCCCCATAGTTGGTACACGAAGTAGAAAATAATCCATCGACATAGAAAAGGGTCCATTTTTGGCAAGGAACACAAGTTGCCTGAAATTCAGACAGAATACAGGCAAGGAATGGTGTAAGTTCTAAGAAGTTAAGAATTTAATCTGTACAGAGAAAACCAGTAGGAAGAATACATACCACTTGATCACTCACTGGTCTCATCATTCGGGCCAGGACATTCAGTAAGTCTTGTCTCTTAAGGAACTGAAAACCCAAGAGAATAGTTGCAACTTTTATTACTATAAAGACCTTGAAGGGGGAATCGAATGTTTCAAGAAATATACTCTACATTTGCCAATTAGTGGAAAGAGGATTTTTACATCTAATTTTTAGCTAAAAGAAAAAGGATAAGATAGTAAATTTGGATCTGGAACCACACTGGAAAACAATTAAAGGAAGATATACGTTGTACCACTAATTCTGAACTTACCCTCAGCTGGATGAGCATCCCTTCACAGCACACTCGACCAGAACACCACAAATTGTAAATATGCTCATTCTCTTGGTTCAGCTTTCCTGTACTTGTTGCTTCTTTGTTAGTTCCATCATCCCCTAAGGGTAAAACCATTTAATGTGATTCACGGAAAATGTTGGGGCCTAATCATCACACTTCCTCCACTCTGACCCCCAAATGATCATAGATTTAGGGAAGCAATACTTTGCTATCTTACAGAACTCTCCTTCGGACATACATTACAACAGATGGTCATCATTCCTTTAAATACTCTTTGTGTCCATCGAAAAATTATGGAGGGGCACCTGGCTAGTTTAGTCAGTAGAGGATGTGGCTCTTGATCTCGGGGTTGTGAGTTCAAGCCCCACAGTGGGTGTAGAGATTACTTAAAAATATAATCATGGACTCTAGTGTTACCTGTTAATGATGATTAGCTCAAAATATAAATTTCTCAAAAGTAGATACAAAATGGATGGAGCAAAATCAGTTAAAAAGGCCTGTCAAAGGTTAAAACAAACAAACAAACAAAATTCCTAAGCAGTGAATAAAAAATACCATGAATACAAACTATTCAACACTCTTGCCTATGTCTCCTGTGGATTAACTTTAACCAAATTTGCTTTTCCAACAGCAACATGGTAACAGTTGGTATTAAGAGTTGTATTTTACATCTAGAAAGAGCTCAAATTCCAATCATTTCCTTCTTTCATGTAATTCATGCAGTGTAGTATCTGTTCACTGAATGAATACAAAAGAAATTGTTCAACCTCACAAGGGAAAGCATAGTGACACACCAAATGAAAATACATGAGGGGAAGTGGAAGGCATTAAACGCTGTTTGTTTGTTTGTTTGTTTGTTTTTTTCCCCTGATTTCCAAGTAAAAAAGTACTCTGAAATGCTATGGTACAGTGGTGAGAGAGAGAGCATGGACTTTTTTTTTTTTTTTTAAGATTTTATTTATTTATTCATAGAGACAGAGAGAGAGAGAGGCAGAAACACAGGCAGAGGGAGAAGCAGGCATCATACAGAGAGCCTGACGTGGGACTCGATCCAGGGCCTCCAGGATCACACCCTGGGCTGCAGGCGGCTAAACCGCTGCACCACGGGGGCTGCCTGAGAGCATGGACTTTGAAAGCAAGTAGACTGGCTTCTCATATCATGGTTGCAATTTAATAGCTTAACATTTCTAGACTTTAGTGCCTCCTTAAGAAAAGAAACTATATCCAACTGACAGTGTTGTTACAAGGATTACCTAAGAGGGCACATGGGTAGCTCAATAGGTTAAACTCTGCTCCGGTCATGGTCCCAGGATTGAGCCCCATGTTGGGCTCCCTGCTCAGTGTGAAGCCTGCTCCTCCTTCCCCCCACTGCTGTGCTCTCTCACACACACATTCTCTCCCTCTCAAATAAATAAAATCTTTAAAAAACAAACAAAAACAAAGACTACATAAGAAACAATGTATGCAAAGTACCTAGCATAACATATAAACAGTAGGCTAAAGAGCTGAGCAGATGGATACTTGCTTACTAAAAAGAAACACAGTGTGAAAGGCCAAACTGAGATGAAGGTGGAGTGAGTCCACCTTATTCCCTCACTACACAAGCATGGGGCTTCCTCTAAGGTACTTCAGTGTATACCTTTTCAATGGATTTGAACTAAAGTACCCAGAACTTGAGGAAATTCTGAGGGATTTCTAATTTCTAAAAGATGAAATGAAAGCATCAAGCTACCTAAAATGTCAAAATTCCTTGTTTTCAGCCAGACTTCTATCAACTTGTTTTGATAGCACTGTGAACCTTATTCTAATCAGAAGCTGTTTAGCAATTATTGATTGATGAAAAATTAGAAAATTACTTTTTATTTTTTTATTATTATTTTTTTAATCTACGATAGTCACACACACAGAGAGAGAGAGAGAGGCAGAGACACAAGCAGAGGGAGAAGCAGGCTCCATGCACTGGAAGCCCGACGTGGGATTCGATCCCGGGTCTCCAGGATCACGCCCTGGGCCAAAGGCAGGCGCCAAACCGCTGCGCCACCCAGGGATCCCAGAAAATTACTCTTTAAATTAAATTAATTCAGTACATAAAACAATAAAAATGGGATCCGGGCAGCCCGGGTGGCTCAGCGGTTTAGCGCTGCCTTCAGCCCTGATCCTGGAGACCCGGAATTGAGTCCCACGTCAGGCTCCCTGCATGGAGCCTGCTTTTCTCCCTCTGCCTGTGTCTCTGCCTCTCTCTGTGTGTGTCTCTTATGAATAAATAAATAAAATCTTTAAAAAAATAAAAAATGAGATCCTTCTTCAGAGGAAAAAAAAAAGCAGCCTCTTCAGCAGTCCATGAAAGCAGTTAGATGCTTATACTGAAGGGAATAAACAGTTCTTACAAGGTGGTATTCAAGCATGCAGCTGGACTTATATTAGCCTAACTTACCTACTAAGGTAAAGTTGCTCTCCAAAAGCTCTCTGTGAGTGTTAAACCAGGCTTGAGCAAGGCGGCTATTTTTATTCTTCCCAATGATATAATTCATGATGTAAGCGAGCAGACCAGTTACCATCAAAATTTCTAGGTAATAACTCTCCCAACTGTTCTGGAGGTGTGCAGGAACCTAAAGATGAACAATCATTCCATTTAATGTTGGCTGAGGCTGAAGGATGGAGTCTAACTCATGGGATAAAGGATAATGAGAAAAGTGGATAATTTAGATAATTGACGGTTATCTTTGGTTATACTTTGAAAAATATGCTCATTTTAGTTTTCTAGGTTAGCTTTGAAAAGATTCTTTAAGGAAATGTGAGGACAATCAAACGGAATGAAAAGCTGGAAAGCCCTCTGTATTAAACTTGATTCTGAGTCTTACCCCCAAAGAAACCCAGTTTCCAGTCTCTTCATCATTCCTTGATAAATACAACTAGGAGGGCTTGAATAAAAACATAGGGGTTGCTCCTCTAAGTGTGGAGTTTTATCAGAAGAATTGATGTCAAGTTCTTTCACAGCTCCCCACTATTACGTCAACACCAGCTATATTTAATGATATTTTTAATTATATTTCTGGAATTAGTAACAGCTATTTTGTTGGTTAGTATGGAATTCAGAATCCTATATACCTACATCAACAATTGTTATTGGGTCTTTATTTTTGCTAGAAGAAGTATCTGGCTTGTCTTCATAACCTTCAAATTCTTCATCATCATATGGCTCACTCTCCGTATCTCCCTCCTACAAAAACGAGGAACAATCTGTTTTCCCCTACAAATGTGGCCAGTAATTGCATCTCATTTTTGTAGGCAATATTTGTAGAGGAAAACAGAACATGTAAGCAGCAGCACAGAACACAGAGATATTCCAAGTTTATAACAAATGATAACTCTCCATGCATTTGAACTTTGATATAATTCCCACCTATACACAGTTCTATTCTCCAACCATTCCAGGTAGGCTTTCCATAGAGAAGAAAAATATAATTCATTCTTCCATCAGTGTAAAGGTGGAACATATCACAAAACATTTAGAAGAGCTCTACCTACTGAACAAAAATGAAGATAGCAGAGAGTAAAGGTCTCCTTAGATCTGGGTATTACTTTTAATATCTGGGAAAGGGCCAGTTACAAATCTTCTAATCTTTCCACTTTCCCAAGAATCAAGAAAAAGAACCTCACCTGGGTATCTGCATCTTCAAAATCTCCTTCTTGGTTTTCATCCTGCCCTTCCAACTCCACAGTGGTCTCGTCTTCATCATCTTCAGTAGTTATCACCCGTTGAGGAGATTCAGTAACAGAATCTTCTGTGACATCCTCAAATTCAGCAAAGTCATTATCATCATATTCTACTATGTCTTCCTCATCCTCAAAATCATCAAACTTGGCTTCAGAGACACTCCCGAACACCAAAAGGACAACACACAAAGCAAGGAAGGCTTTCATTGCACCTTAAAAATGAGTTAAAAATAATAATAAACCAAAATTCTAAATGGACAACTACTATATATATATATATATACACCAATCAAATTTTATAGTTAAAAAAATCAATCTGTGATCTCTCCTGCTTTTTAAAATTTTAATACTATTCACTTCATTTTTGTTTAAAGATTTTATTTATTTATTCATGAGAGACACAGAGAGAGAGGCAGAGACACAGGCAGAGAGAGAAGCAGACTCCATGCAGGGAGCCTAATGTGGGACTCGATCCTGGGACTCCAGGATCATGACGCCCTGGACTGAAGGCAGGCACTCAACTGCTGAGCCACCCAGGCGTCCCTAATACTATTCATTTCAGATAGCATTATATAAAGAGCAATGAAGGGAGGGTCAAGAGTTCTGGGTTCTAGTCTGGACTCTGCCACTAGCTATCTGTGAAATCTTGGACAAGTCATTTAATTTCTTTAGGTTGGTTTTCATTAACACTGTGTATTCAGTAAGCATTTAAGAACTGGGAAGCAGTATAAAGAAATAAGAATGAAGGACGCCTGGGCAGCTCAGTGGTTGAGCGTCTGCCTTCAGCTCAGGGCATGTGTGATCCTACATTGGGTTCCTCACGGGGAGCTGGCCTCTCCCTCTGCCTATGTCTCTGCCTTTCTCTGTACGTCTCTCATGAATAAATAAATAAAAATCTAAAGAAAAAAATGCAATTATCTTTTTTTATTTTTTAAAGATTTTATTTATTTATTCATGAGAGACACAGAGAGAGAGGCAGAGATACAGGCAGAGGGAGAGGCAGGCTCCATGCAGGGAGCCTGACGTGGGACTCGATCCCACGTCTCCAGGATCACACCCTGGGCTGAAGGCGGCGCTAAACCACTGAGCCACCCAGGCTGCCCGCAACTATCTTTTTTTTTAAAAAAAGATTTATTTATTTATTCATTGTGGGGAGGGGGCAGAGACATAGGCAGAGGGAGACGCAGGCTCTTTGTAGGAGCCGCACATGGGACTCGATCCCGGATCCCAGGATCATGACCTGAAGGCAGCCACCCAACCGCTGAGCCACCCAGGTGTCCCAAAATGCAACTACCTGTTAGCAGTAATACGTAAATAGAAAAACCGTTTGTCCTCAGATCAACTTTGTGTGTGTATATGTGAACATCATCATCATGAAAGCTAATGTTTAAGATATAAAAGTTCTAGGGATGCCTGGGTGGCTCAGTGGTTGAGTGTCTGCATTCAGCTCAGGGCATGATTGTGGAGTCCTGGGATCGAGTCCCACGTCAGGCTCCCAGCATGGAGCCTGCTTCTCCCTCTGCCTATGTCTCTGCCTCTCTCTCTCTCTGTGTCTCTCATGAATAATAAAATCTTTGTTAAAAGGAAAGAGAGGGATATATAAAAGTTCTAGGCCCTGTCCTAAAGGCTTTACAGTAAAAAAGCAACAAATTTAATCCTCATAAAAACCCTTTGAGAAAAGTAGCATTAACATCTCCATTTCACAGATAATTAGAAATGAGGTGCAGAGACACTAAGTAATACAAATACCAAGTGGCACAGAGCTATGATTTTGATCCCAGTTATGCTTCCAAAATCCCTACTATGAACCGCTTCTCAAGATGATTTTCAAATGTAAGCCAGTGGCTGTGATTTTACATCATTTACTTAAAAGTAGTAATTTTGTTTTGTTTTGTTTTTTGGTGGGCAGCAAAGCAAGGTTTATAGAGTGAAAGTAAAATTTATTGAATGATAGAGTACAAAGATCCCAGAGGACCGGAGAGAGTTGCCCAAAATAGTAAATTTTTGTTAACAAAATTGTTCCTAGTATACATAATGGGATTATATACATCAGCATTTCACAGCTTTCTGAAGAGAACACTAGGTATTCCACCCTCTAAACAAGTTCTGAACCAATAAATACAATGAAATCAGATCTATGACAAAAATATGCCAAATGATATGAAAACATCTTACCAAACAGGTAAGGCTTTACCAAAAAGGGAGAACATTTGATCCACAGTTTGAAGCATAGTTAGATTTAAAACATCAAATCTATTTAGGTTGTATTTCTAGTTCTCCTTTCTCATCTGAACACGAGCCCTACAGCACCAATTGTGTAACAGACATGTCCATTTTTGTGCCCTACTCACTTTTCTGTACAGGGTCAAATAATAAATATATAGGCTTTGTGTATAGCATACTGTCTCCATTACATATTCTTCTTTTTAAAAACAATCCTTTAAAAATGTAAAAACCAGGGGATCCCTGGGTAGCTCATCAGTTTAGCGCCGCCTTCGGCTCGGGGCATGATCCTGGAGACCCGGGATCGAGTCCCACGTCGGGCTCCCTGCATGGAGCCTGCTTCTCCCTCTGCCTGTGTCTCTGCCTCTCTCTCTCTGTGTGTCTATCATAAATAAATAAATAAAATCTTAAAAAAAATAAAAATGTAAAAACCATTCTTAGTTCATAAGCTATACAAAGACAGTCTAGTCTGTCTCTCAGGCTGCAGCCTGCTGACCACTGCCCTACAATCACCTTAAAACCAGCAGGTACCTGAATTTCTCTATCTCTATAATATTAATCCCATTTTCCAGTCTTGTTTGAAAGAAAGATATCTAATTTTTCACTTTCTTTTTCCTTTGATACCTAAACAGACATCAAATCCTGATGTTTCCTTCGTTGGTTCCCAAAGCCACCATGATAGTCCAAGTTATCACCTGCTAAAGAATCACAGTGATATTCTAAATGATCTCCCCATCTAAACTCTCTCCCTACCCCCTTCTTCTCTTCCTAAAAGACATCATCTTCCTAAAACACAACTTTTATTCCATAAGAATTTAATAACCATCAAAGGCTAACCAATTCCTATAGAATATTATAAACCCTTCTGGCTTTCACTGCCTTTCATAAGATAATCCTACCATATCTAATCAAATGTACCCTCATTGAACACATCACCACATCAAATACTATGTCAAGAGAAGTAAAACATCATAAATTTGCATGATACTTTAGCTGCAAGGGATTGTGTTATAGTATTAGTTATGATAGTAAAAAATTTGAAAAGTTGGGTTAAACTGTGGGTACATACAAAAAACAAATTCAATTTTTTTGTCCATTAAAAATTGTAACAGGGCCGCCCAGGTGGCTCGGCGGTTTAGCGCCACCTTCAGCCCAGGGCCTGATCCTGGAGACCTGGAATCAAGTCCCACATCAGGCACCCTGCATGGAGCCTGCTTCCCCCTCTGCCTGTGTCTGCCTCTTTCTCTGTGTGTCTCTTATGAATAAACAAAATCTTTTTTTAAAAAATGGTTACAAATGAAGTAAGAAGCTCCGTTTTTTTTTTTTTAAAGATTTTATTTATTCATGAGAGACACAAAGAGAGAGGCAGAGACAGAGGCAGAGGGAGAAGTAGGCTCCCTGCAGGGAGCCCAATGTGGGACTCAATCCCAGGAACCCGGGATCAAGACCAGAGCCGGGATCAAGACCAGAGCCAAAGGCAGATGCTCAACCACTGAGCTACCTAGGCGTCCTGAAGCTCTGTTGCTTTAAAAGCAAATACACATAAACAATAAGGTTTTGACATATATCTATAAGTAGTTACTTTATATGGTAAGATAATGTGCATTTTGCCTTTTTAATTTTCCTATGATGTGCTTTTGTATTAAAAAGTTCTTGGGGGATCCCTGGGTGGCGCAGCGGTTTGGCGCCTGCCTTTGGCCCAGGGTGCGATCCTGGAGACCTGGGATTGAGTCCCACGTTGGGCTCCCGGTGCATGGAGCCTGCTTCTCCCTCTGCCTATGTCTCTGCCTCTCTCTCTCTCTCTCTGTGTGACTATCATAAATTAAAAAGAAAAAAAAAAAAAAAGAGTTCTTGGGACCCCTGGGTGGCTCAGTGGTTGAGTGTGTGCCTTCAGCCCAGGGCGTGATCCTGGAGTCCGGGGATGGAGTCCCACATCAGGCTCCTCGCATGGAGCCTGCTTCTCCCTCTGCCTATGTCTCTGTCTCTGTCTCTCATGAATAAATAAATAAAATCTTTAAGTAAGTAAATAAATAAATAATAAAAGGTTCTTTAAAAAAAATAAAACATGGTTCCTGTACTCAAAAAGTGCTACAGACTATGGGATAGCTATAGCAAGTTTGGTACAATGAAACATTGGGTTTGTAGACCTAAGTTAGTTAGGGTAATTAGGCTAGAAAGACCAGCAGGAGCCAAATCATAATGATCCTCATTTAAATACCACACTAAGAAGTTTGGATAATTAAAATCAACTAAAGGACTTAGGTAGGAGAGTGGCACCATCAGATTTACAATTTAAGCCTGATAGCTTATACATAGGTTGTACTGGAATAGGGCACATGAGGCAGGAAAAACAGAAGTGGCTGAGACAGATAAGAGATAAAACAGGATTGAACTGGCAGTGCTGTTGGGAACAAACAGGAAAAGAGATCTGACAGATACTAAGAATTATGCTTGTCAGCATGAAGTGACTGGATATAGGGAATGTGAGAAAGTTAGATTTGGGTGATTCCAAGTTTTGTCTTGAACAAAGTCATCCTTGAGATAAAGAATAAAGGAGAAAAATTGGGGGAGGAGGCAATAAATTTAGTACCTGTTGAAAAGTTTGGAGTATAAAAAATAAAAGTTTGGAGTATTTTCAGGTAGTATGTTGGATGATTAACATTCACAAAATCCTTATAAAAAGGAATTATAACCTATTTTACAGATGGAGAAAAAGAAGTAGTTTGAAATATTAAGTCTGGAGTTCAGGATAGAAGCCTAAGATGGAAACAGAGATGGTGCCAGAATGGATGAGATCCCCAGGGAGTATTAAGAGTTAGGAGAATAAAAAAAACAACAACACCCAAAACTCTAGAAACAAATCATAACAGCTTAAGAGTTAGGCATAATAGGAAGAACTGTAATGGGAAACTAAGAAGGAATGGTTAGAAAAGAAAAAGAGACTCTGGTCAAAGTGGTATCATAGAAGTCAAAGGAGAAGCATATTTCTAAGGAAACAGAGCTCAGTTTTAATTGCTACAGAAAGTTCAAGTAAGAAACAGAGCAGAAATTTCCAAATACTAACAAAATCATTATTGGCAACTGCAAGGAGGTGATCGAGACAGAAGCCAGAATGGAGGGAGTTGAGTACTAACGGAAGTGAATGGGTGGCAAAAAGGAGTATACAGTACTCTTTCCGGGTACTCTAGGATAGTAAATATTCTATATCTCATATTTACAACACTGTAAATTCTTAAAGGAATTAGTTGAATATCAAAGGTTATTGCCCAATACTTTGTAATCCATGGCTACTCCAGAAACATACTTAAGGGACGCCCGAGTGGCTGAGTGGTTGAGCATCTGCCTTTGGCTCAGGGCATAATCCTGCTCCAGGGATGGAGTCCTGAGTCAGGTTTCCTGTGAGAAGCCTGCTTCTCTCTCTCTGCCTATATCTCTGCCTCTTCCTCTGTGTCTCTTATGACTAAATAAATAAAAACTTAAAAAAGAAGACTTACTTAAGATTCAACAAAATTCATAAAATTTGAAAGGCACAAATGATTTGATAAATGCCATAAAGGACAGGCCAATAGCATATCCTTTCCAATATCTGATCTTTGAAGTCAGCACCAGGGGACATTTTATGGAAAAAACATAGCTGTTTTCTCTCTCTTTTTTAATTTATTTGATGGAGACAGAGAGCACAGGTAGGGGGAGCTGGGAGAAGGAGAGGGAGAGGGAGGGAGAGGGAGAAGCAAGGCTTCCCCCCCAGCAGGGAGTCCAATGCAGGGCTGGATCCCAGGATCCTGGCTGGGACCATGGCCTGAGCCACCCAGGCACCCCCACAGCTGCCTTCTCAACACCAATTTTTTTTTTTTTAAGATTTTATTTATTTATTCATGAGAGATACAGAGAGAGAGAAGCAGAGACACAGGCAGAGAGAGAAGCAGGCTCCATGCAGGGAGCCTGACACAGGACTGGATCCTGGGACTCCAGGATCACAATCCGGGCTGAAGGCAGGCACCAAACCGCTGAGCCACCCAGGGATCCCCCTCAACACCAATCTTAAAGAGGTTTGTGATGTCTCCAAACATCTCTAGCTTACTTTAATAATCTTTTATTATAGTCAAAAGTGGAAAAAATATGAAAAAGAGCACATACTTTGGTGGAGTTACATTGTTAGAAAAACATCAGCTCTACCATTTACAAGCCATACGATCTTAGACTAATTACCTAAAATTCCCCGTTCCCCACATACAAAAAAAGGGATACCCATTCACTATTTGCCTCACTTATAAGGCTGTGGTTGGTATTACAGGAGATATGTGCCTGGCACATACAAGGCATTCAATAAATACTAGTTCTCATTCCTTTTTCTCCTGTGCCTTATGAACACACTTTAATATTTAAAATATTAAATATTTTAGTGCTTCTCTTTCCAAATTTGTTTTATACTTTTTCAAAGAGAAGCAAATAAAGATTAATATTGGCACAGGCCGCTTGATTAACCGCCAGAAAGTCTCATTATTTCAAATTGAACTTCCACCTAGAATGTTCACACCACAGAAACATTTCTAAGATAACTTAGCACTGTAACAGGCTTCTTCAAGGTTATTTAGGTTAAAATTATCCAAGTCACTTATATCTTGGCCTTCCCTCTGAGAAGTTTCTCTGCTGCACCTGTCATCTCATTTCTCAAAGGCACAACTCCTTGCCAGGACACCCGTTCCTGAGAGTCCTGGGCAGGAAATACAAGCACTAACAAGTCTGGGGTCTGATTATCTCCTGCTAGCTCACTCCGTAGTCTCCCGGTAACTGGGTCTGAACTTAAAAAACCTGAAGAGCAATAAATGAGGAAATCATTCCTTGTCATTTTAGATTAGGCCTTTCTGACAAGTGCCAGACTACCAGACTTCTGCAAATCATGTAGACATTTCCTTGTCTCCTTGCACCCGTTGGATAAAAACCGCCTTATGTCAGAAACCTTGAGAAGGCTGACCACAGAGACTGTTGCTTCTGTTAAGCCACCAGGGTCTAGTTTTTTTCAACCATGGAGAATCAATTCACCCTCACAGTTATACTCCACTCTTCCTGCTGCACACTGTAAGCTTCCTGTAACTTTGCCCTTCTAGTTGGCATCTGCCCATACCTCTGCGGGGAAGTTCTCAAAAACCGTTAAAATCACCCCAACCCCGAAGACCAAGAGAAAATGGGCCTTGGGGTGGACGACGTTTGTTTTCTGTTTTTAAGAAAGTCAGGAGAGGTGAGAAGGCGTGATCCATGTCACCCGGGGCCTGACTTGGAGGGGCTGGGTGGTAAAGGGACTCGGCTAGGCCACGCAACTTAAAGTCACCGCTCGGCCTGGCCCGGCTGCACCGACTAAACACGTCATGGCCCGTTTCCTACCTGTACCGGCGGCAAGAACTCGGCCCGACACTCCTGCGGCCGCGGCTTCTCCGCCCGGCCGCCACTTGCGCGGTCGCCGCGGTTTCACTGCCCCTCGATCCCTCTAGGACACAGCCGGACCAGGTAGCTCAGTCACGCTGAGCCACTCTTTACGTAGTCTCCGCCATCCGTTACGTAGAATGCGTGCGGGCTGTCCGCGCCTGCGCGCGGCGAGGGGCGGGGGGCGGGGGAGCGGCCTGCGGCCTCAGGAACCGCGCGAGCCCTCCTCCTCCCCGCCCAGCAGAGGCAAGGTGGGGCCGCTGGGAAGATTACATAATCTCGGCTCGCGGGCCGGAACTGCCTACGCCGATCCCAGCCCTCTCCGCTAGGGTTCAGTCGAATTGTCATCACTCTGAACTGGTGCTCCGGAAGCTAAAGGTGGCCATGGTCTATGGGACCACGTGGCTAGAGACATGCGGAAAATGTTGCCTAGGTCGTATCTGCAAAGGACCAGAGTTTAGGGAGTCCACAATTTTATGTATACGTGGTTTCCGCCCAATTCCTTTTCTTGGGGTTTCTAGACAGCTGTCATTGCTACGCTTTCTTCACCCCCTAGGCCGCCTCCCGGGCTACGAGCGCTCCTCCAGCAGCAGCAGCAGCAGCGTCGGCCGGAGTGAGAAGTCTGGGAGGTGTTCTGGAGCTTTAAGGTCCCGAGCCCGCGGCGCCTTCCGGGAGCCGTAGCCCCAGGCCCCGCCCTTCGGCCCGCGCTCTCTGCACTGCGCATGTCAGCTTTGCGTTCCCCTCCCCCCGGTCAGCAACGGGCCGAGAAGCGGCGGCGGCGGTGGCGGCGGCGGCGAAGAAGGGGGCGGAGAGGAAGGAGCGCGGCGGCCGCGGCCTGGACCGCGCGTACTCTGGCGGTAGGGTTCTCTCCGCGTCGGCGGTAGTATCAGCTGCCGCTGCGGCCACAACAGCAGGTCTGTGCGAGGTGGGTCTGAGTCGGGGTCGCTACCCTTGGGGCGACTTGAGGCAACTGCGGGGCCTAGTGAAGGCCAGGGAACCGCGGCCTCGTTTAACAAAGAGTCTGTGAAGCTTCGGGGCAGCAGAGGCCCAGGGGGCCGGGAGGGGTGGGAGTGCGAGGCGGAGGCCTCCAGAGGTCCTTCCCGACCTCGTCGCTTCCACAGCTCCCGCTTCTCCCGTAACTCTCATTGTGGCCCAGTTGGCGGCTTTCCGGAGGCGGCGCCCGCCCGCCCTACTGAAAAAGGGATTTGCTGGGTGCGGGGCTCCTGGTAGGGATAGCCACAAAGAGGGTTCTGACCAAAGTCGGCAGCAGTTGGCGGATGCCAGCCTCCGAATCGGGGGGACGCGATGGGTAAAAGTTGCCCAATCGGAAGCCAGTAAAAATATAGTCAGTGATCTTCGTGCAGCCTTGAGTACATCCCTCTTGTCGCACAAAGTTTTTTTGTGGCCTATTTAAGAGCCTATCTGATGCAAGTAAATAATTTATGTGGAGTTGCAAGCACACGCACCAATGATATAAGAAGGAACTATCATGCTAGTTGAGAGTTTTGGGGAATCAGCTTTCCTCATCACCCTAGTGAAGCTTTCCCCTTTGCTCCTCACTCCTTGAGGCGGTCGTTCAATTTCCTTAGGTTGTGTATTGTGTTTTGTAAATGATGTTTTTTTTTTTTTAATGCCTATTCTCCATATGCATGCCCTCGAGCTCCCAGAGGGCAGAGGTTATGTCTTAATTCACTCTAACTTTCCAGAGTCAAGCCCAATTCTGGCACAAAGGAGGTGAGCAATATGTAGTTCATACAGAAATTAGATTTTTAGCGGCGGGGGAAAAAAAAAAAGCATGTTGCATTTTCCTTTACCTAGAAGGGACATTATATGGTTTGATCTGCAGTGCATTCAAAGAATATCTTTATTGATGTCTGCTGTGTGCCTTTTAGGTAGCAGTGTTCTGTCTGTGACCCCTGCCCTCCTGAAACTTACTTTCTAGTGGGGGAAGGAGAGATAAAACATAAATACAGAGGTTATACTGTATGTTAGAAGATGATTACTGACTTAGGTTTTTAAAAAAAAAAAAAGCTTAGAAAGAGGGATGGGGAGGTGTACTGCATTTTGAAGTAGGGTGGGCAGGGAGTATTTACAGACCAGCTGGTATTTAAGCAGAGTAGAAGGAGGTGAAGGAGTGAGCCTAGCAAGTATTAGGGTGAAGGAACTTTCCAGGCAGAGGGAAAAGCAAGTGTAAAGACCTTGAAGAGGACAATGCTGTTTTTTTTTTTTTTTTAAGAGGAATGATTAGAAGACCAGTGTGCTTTGGAGCTTTGTGAGCAAAGGAGGAGGAGTAGGAGATAAGGTCAGGAAGACCTGGGGGAGGCAGCACCAAACCAAGGAACTTTTAGGCCATTATGAGGATTTCACATTATCTCTGGAATCATCTGAGGCTTTTGAGCAGAGGAATGGTAAGAACTGACTTACGTTGTAGTTTAGTGTAATTCATGAAGGAATGATTTCTTTTTATTTTAGTTTTACCAAATTCATATTTATGTAGTCATCTTACTTTCTGTAAGAGAGGAAAGAGACACTTCCAAAATAGGCGTAACCAAAACTTACTTGAACTTGGCTTTAGAAGAAAATGAAGACATTCTTGGGTTTTGTACAGATTCTCATTAAAGAACTACCCAGTGTATAGTGTGTGAGCTGTTCTAAAGGCAGATTATTAGATAGAGTAGATGCTAATCAACTTTCACTAGAACTTTCTCCTTTTCCAGAAACATAAGTTTTAAAGTAACATGGTTTTATAATCTGTTGTTTGGTAGTGCACTATTTTTAAAGGCATTAAGATCATATCTTATTTTCCACCTTTGCCCAGAACATAAACTCTAGACCAATTTTCATCCTGATATTCTACGCTTATTCTGCCTTTGCTATTCTTCCTAGCTTTCTTCCTTAGAATGTCTTCTTCCTTCGTACTCCTCTAGTCAGCTTGCATCTTCTCTGCCTAGCCGGGTACCAGCTCTCTTACGAAGCCATCCCCACTTGTCAGCTCTTTGTGGTCTGAAGTGTCATGGGGCACTTATGTATGGGATTCCTGAGTTGAAAGAGATCAGAGTAAAGCTTGACATTCTCCATTTATCAGTGGAGAAATTGGTTTCTGGAGAGATAATGATAAATACGGCAGCTAGTACATATTGTGCACTTACTATATACCAGCCTTTGCTGTAAGTGTAATTTTGTGTATGAACTCAATACTTTACACCAGCCCTGTTAAGTAGGTGATATTCTCACCATCTTACAGGCCCAGAAAAGCCAAATATCTTCCTTGAGGTTCACATCAAGTTAGTGCCAAAGCTAGAGTTTGAACATAGCCTGGCTCTATAGTCTGTGCTACTTTACTATGCTGTTAAGATTTTCTACTAAACCATAGATAGCATTTTAGAACCATAACATTTAGAACCATTCCAAGTGGGACTTTATGTTATTTGTGATTTTTCTCCTTGGCCATGTTATAAATCTTGGGATTCTTGCATATTGAATAAACATGCATAAAGAGTACATACTGTGGAAAACAAGAGAGATAAATGAGTGCTTCTTCACCTGTGAAACCTATAACTTAGAGTTGAAGAGAGAAAATTAGAATACAAATAGTTATGATTAAATGTTGGGTGTTTTAAGACTGGAAAGGGAGTTTGAGGAGTAAGCTGCCACTTCTCTTGGGAATTTTTTTTTTTTTAAGATTTTATTTATTTATTCATGAGAGACACACAGAGAGAGGCAGAGACATAGACAGAGGGAGAAGCAGGCTCCACGTGGGGAGCCCAACGTGGGACTCAATCCTGGGAGTCCAGGATCACGTCCTGGGCCAAAGGCAGGCGCTAAACCGCTGGGCCATCCTAGGATCCCCAGGAAGTCATATTCATATCATAGTTCTAGGAGTTGGACTTCAAAGGATAGAACTTTGGTAGATAGGATTAGAGAGATTTGGTGGGGAAGGAATCTAGGTTAAGGGAAGAGCAAGAACCAAAGTGCTTGTTTTTCTTGGAACACCAGTGCATGTGGGGAAACCATGCGAGATATGAATGTGAATTGTGTAGTTTGTTGCCACCATGGAGAGTGTCATTCCATCTTGACTAACTGGAGAACTATTTAATTAAAGGGAATGACAGAATGAGAAATATGGGGCAGCAAAGTCTGGGGCCAGGATCTGAAAGAACCTGGAAGAAGGTTTTTGCTGAGTACCTGAATGCTCATCACCATTGGGTGTGGCTTTCCCTAGTTCCACAATATTAAACCAAAGGAGGTAGAAATTGATTTCCTCTTTTGCTACTTGTTTCTGGCTCACCGTTATTTTATACTTTACCACATACTCTTCTTTCTTCATACTCTTCTTCCTTAGAATGTCTTCTTCCTTTGTACTCCTCTAGTCAGCTTGCATCTTCTCTGCCTAGCCGGGTACCAGCTCTCTTACGAAGCCATCCCCACTTGTCAGCTCTTTGTGGTCTGAAGTGTCATGGGGCACTTATGTATGGGATTCCTGAGTTGAAAGAGATCAGAGTAAAGCTTGACATTCTCCATTTATCAGTGGAAGAAAACTTATGAGTTTTCTCATAAAACACATTTTCAGGGCTGCCTGGGTGGCTCAGTCATTTAAGCATCTGCCTTCTGCTCACATCATGATCTCAGGGGTCTTGGAATCAGGGAACCTGCTCCTCCCCGCTGTGAGCCCAACACGTGCTCTCCTCTCTCTCTCTCAAATGAATCAATAAAATCTTAAAAGGGGGGGGGTAAGCATTCTTAGAACAGTAGAGTTGAAGGGATACAGGGTTACTTGTCTAATGTCAAACAAATATTAGTCACTTCAGAGAGGCCTTACCTGATTTCTTTCTGTTAATAGCTTACTTTTTTCTTACCTGCCTTTATCTTTTTTTATATTGTTTTGTTTTGATAGCACTTTTACTACCTGAACTTATGATTTGGTTTTCTTTCTACTGGACCAGAGTGAACGCCCTGAGAGCTGTGGTGTGTCAGATTGCATAACTATATCCAAAGCACCTAGAACAGTGCTTGACAAAATAGGCAGGCACTCAATACATTTTTGAATTATTGGTTACTCTGGTAATGGTTGACTGGCTGGATAACAGGAACTTTATAGGAATCTATTGCTATCGGAGAGATGGAAGTGGGAAGGAGAGGTGTCCTTCATAGTATTGACACATAACAAAGTAGTTAGTGGTCAATATAGAACAATGTTAGTTATTACTAAGACCAGACTTAGGTTGTTCTCTTTAAAGGAGATGCTCACGAAATTTTGTTTATGCTTCTATTACACAGCTAATTCTTTTCAAATTAGAAATTTTTTAATTCAGTCTTTTGTAAAGAAAAAATGTCAGATTTTCACAAATATATTTGCATCTCAGAGTAGAGATTGAGGTCTAAACTGCATCATTCCTTCTTCATAAACTGGATAAAATAGCAACCTAAACACATGTGCAAATGGAATTCTAATTCTTTTATTGTTTTTAAAATATACATTAAAAATCTTAGCCCTTTTAAGTGCATAGTTAAGTGGCATTATGTCTACATTGTTGTCTTCCCATCATCTCTATAGTTTTTGCAGAACTCTTTATCTTGTAAAACTGAAGCTCTGTATTGTTATTAAACAGTAACTCTCCATTCCTCCACACCCCCAGGCCTTGGCCACCCATTCTACTTTCAGATCTTCACTGTTCTACTTCGTGTAAGTGGAATCATACTCTATTTGTCCTTTTTTTTGTTGTTGTTGTTAAGATTTATATGTTTGTGAGAGAGAGAATGCATACGCACACAAACAGGGAGAAGCAGACTCCCCACTAAGCAGGGACACACCAATGTGGGGCTCCATCCCAGGGTCCTGGGATCCTGTGACCTGAGCTGAGTCACCCAGACACCTCTCTTGTTTGTCCCATTTGATTGACATATTTCCTTAATGTGATGCCTTCAAGTTTCATTCGTGTAGCACATATCAGAATTTCATTCCTTTTTAAGGCTGAATAATGTTGATACATGTATAAATGTGTGTGTGTGTATCATATTTAGTTTATTTGCTCATCCATCAATGGACTCTTAGGTGGCTTCCATCTTTTGGCAATTGTGAATAGTCCTGCTGAGATCATGGGTTATATATCCCTGGTTTCAATTTTTTGGGGGTATATACCCAGATGTGGAATTGCTGGATCATATGGTAGTTCTGTAGTTAATTTTTTGAAGAACCACCATACTGTTTTCCACAGTAGCTGAACCATTGTATGTTCCCATGAGCATTATACAGGGTTCCAGATTCTCCACATCCTTGCAACATTTACTTTCTGTTGTGTTTTTTGTTTTGTTTTGGAGTTTTTTTTTAGGAGTCATCCTAGTGAGTGAGGAGATGTGGTTTTCAATTGTATTTCCCTAAGGATTAGTGCTGTTGAGCATCTTTTCATATGCTTATTGACCATTTATATATCTTTGGAGAATGTCTATTAAGGTAGTTTGCTTGGGGCACCTGGGTGGCTCAGTGGTTGAGCATCTGCCTTGGGCCCAGGGCGTGATCCCGGGGTCCTGTGATTCGGGGTCCTGGAATCGAGTCCCACGTCGGGCTCCCTGCATGAAGCCTGCTTCTCCCTCTGCCTGTGTCTCTGCCTCTCTCTGTGTGTCTCTCATGAATAAATAAATAAAATATGTTTTAAAAAAGGTAGTTCGCCAGTTTTTAAATTGGATTGTTTGAGGTTGTTTGTTGTTTTTAAGGTCAGTGAACTATACCTGAATGTGGAAGGCCTGCAGTGATATGACGTACACTGAAGCTAGTGAGTGTTTTCACCTTTTCTTGTCAGTGTGAGAGGTGTTTATGGAGGCAGAGGTGAAGTTTCAGAGCTGTCTGATAAGGAGTTTGTCAGCTTGGTAGGAGAGTGTTCCAGGCATATTATTATCTAAGAGAAGGCTTAGAAGCGTGCGTGCGTGCGTGCATGCGTGTGTGTAAGACTGAATAAAGGGAGCTTAGAGAAGACCCACAAATAGCAGGAATGTAGTTAATTCTTTCATATTCTATGTTTATTTCTTGATTAACTGTTTACTAGGTGTCTCCAAACAATATTTGCTTAAAGAATGCAAATAAATTTTAAGAGCCTAAATGGGGGGGAGTCATCCTTTTTTTTTTTTTTTTTTTTTAACGTATAACCATAGAGATTAATTAGGTTGATGTTTGTTGCATGTTATATCAGCTGTAATCCTTCAAACCTTATGATGGTTAAGGATCTGTAGCCATACACCTATGTCGTATAGCCTACATAGTCTAATAAAAAGGATTATTGTCAAGAGTAAGGAATTAATGGTACATTGGGAGGCTGGATCATAAGGTTTGTAATAGTGGAAGATAATGGGTTTCACAAATACTGGGGTGAATTTTGGAGAGCCTGAATGCATGATATTTACTCATCCAGCAAAAAATTTTTGAGTACTACACTCCCATTAGGCTCTAAGGATACAGTGCTGGACAGAACAAGCAAAGTCCCTGCCCTCATGGAGGTAACATTCTAGTCAGTGCAGTATTGGCCTTACTAGAAGCAGTAAATTAGGGGAAATGGGCATTGTGTTCTAGATTAATTAGTGAAAGGCTTGGACTGAGGTGTTCAATCTTTTGGTTGACCCACATCTCAGAATTTAAAAACAAAACAAAACAAAACAAAAAAAAGAGATGATACTGCATAGTTTGCATCCTGTGTCTTAAAGCCGTTAAGTGACTTACCCGCTTAAAATCACACTACCTGCCTATTTGTAGCAGAAGTCAGATTTCTTTTTTTTTTTTAAAGAGTTTATTTTTTTATTCATGAGAGACACAAAGAAAGAGAGAGGCACAGACACAGACAGAGGGAGAAGCAGGCTCCATGCAGGGAGCCTGACGTGGGACTCCATCCCGGGTCTCCAGGATCATACCCTGGGCTGAAGGTGGCGCTAAACCACTGAGCCACCTGGGCTGCCCAGAAGTCAGATTTTTAACACTAAATATATGATGTGTTGCTTTTGTAATTTGAACCCTTTGATTTCAATAGGACTGATTTGTGTCTGTGCCCATCTTTTTCTCCTATCCGATATCTTGTGTCTTCAGGTCTCCTCCTTAGGAGCTCATTCTTAGGATTTTCCTGTCTTCTTACATCTTTAGTTTTTATATCTTTGTTGGCTTTTCCCCTTTAGCATACAAACATGCTTATGTTTCTTAACAAACAAAACCCTTCTAGTTAGCACTTCACTCTTTCCTTCTTCTATAAAGCTTAGGAAGTAATCTGTACCCCTCTTGACCTAGTCTTAACTGTCTACCACTTACCAGTCACTCCTCACCCCTGCCCCTGCTGTTCCATTGAAACCCCTGCCCTGTTGACTCCTGGTTGTATATCCAACAGAGGCCTTTTATGTTCTGTTCTTCTGGCTTCTCTTTAGTTTTTAACATTGGACTTTACTTTCCACGTGTAAAACGTCTCTCACCTTCTGTGCCACTATTCTCCATGTCCTCTCTCCTTCCTCTCCTCAGGTTGCCATGTGAACTTCTCTTCCCTGCGCATTCCTAACTATTGACCCCCAACATTTGTCTGCCCCTTTTCTCACTCTCTGCTAGCTTATCTAGCCCAGTAACTTCAAGTGCAAATATGTTATATCAAATCATAGCTCCATCACAGACTGTTCCTGCACTTACAGACCCAACTTGGCACTTTTCTTAGCTCTTCATTCCATGTTCTCACCTGTTCATCTGCACCCTGCCTGTCTTTCTGAACATGTGTCCTACAACTTTCCTAGATATCCTACTGAACTCTAGCTCCATGGCACTATTTGCAGTTCTCTGTGGTGGTACTTACAGTTTCCTCAGTCTTTTTTTTTTAGTTTCCTCAGTCTTAAATGACCTCCTCTCACACTTCTACCTTGTTTCAGATTTTTAAATCAAACACCAGTGTTGTCTCCAGAAAAACTGTGTCTTCTCCCTCGCTCATCCTGGGTTGGGTACCCCTTTCCTGAGCCACCGATGAATGCATTTCGTGCAGGACCTCTGCTACAGCATATCACATTGGTTTTTTTTCAGTTGGTTAAAACCAGACCATGAACCCCATTAGAATGAGACTGTGTTTTTCATATATAAATGCCCAGCACCTAATATACTCTCTGACATTAAACAAGCTTTCAGCAAATGATTGAAAGTTTTCCTGCTAGGAGATTGTTCATGTGATTCTTAAGATCTACCCAAACCTAAAGGGTGTTTTTCCCTTTTCCCTCGCTCCTTTGACTACCTTCTGATTTCTATGGCGCATTTATTTTATATACACTAGGGAAAAAATGAGGTTAAAATTCAGATCCACCATTTTTGTTGTTTAGGAATAGCTCTTGTAAAGCCAGGTTCACACGTTGGTTAAATAATATTATCAAATGCTAAAATTTTCGTGCTTGTAAACATTCTTCCTAAGTCTCATCTCATTAGAATCATGTGGATTCTCCTTAAGGGATTTTTGAAGAGATGGTCTAAATTAAATTCAAGCAAAGTAGTACTTATTAAGTACTTACTTCAGCCACATGTAACTTGTATGGAAGGTCCATAATAACAGTTCAAACAAAATCTATAAGGTATGTATGGGGAGAGGCATAGAACCAGAAAAGTAGAGCATGTTGTTCATGGTCTTTTCAACAATGTCATAGTAGAAGCAGCTTTAGAAACTCTTTCCCATATTGGCTTCAGAGTCCATTATAAAGATCTTAATTTTTCTTACTAATGATAAACCTTAATACAAGGAAGAAAGTAAAAGCGAAATAGCTGCTATTAACATTTTGGTAAACAGCCCTCCAGCTTTCTCTATATATGTAACCATGCTTTTATATTGAATTATGATAAATAAGTTAATCATACTACCCACCTTGTTTTATGCCCTTCTTATTTTACTCTGTGTGTATTGGACACTTTTCCTAATTTTAAATAGTAGTTAAAAATTTATATTCCTTTTGGTTAAGCAATCGGATTTTGAAAATTAATCCTAAAGAAATAATTACAGGTATGCATGATGATACAGCTATGTGGTATGTTTCACAACATTATAAAACAGTAGTGGAGAGGGGTGGCTGAGTGGCTTATTAGTCAGTTGAGCTCCTGACTCTTTATTTCTGCTCAGGTCATGATCTCAGGGTCCCCCATGTTAGGCTCTGGGTTCAATGTGGAGTTCTGCTTGAGATTTTCTCTCCCTCTGCCCCTACCCCCACTTGTGCTCTCTCTAGTGCTCTAGAATTAAAAAGAAAAAAAGCAGTAAGGATGCCTGGGTGCTCAGTGGTTGAGTGTCTGCCTTCCGCTCAGGGAGTGATCCTGGAGTCCCGGGATCAAGTCCCACATCAGGCTCCCTCCCTGCAAGGGGCCTGTTTCTGCCTATGTCTCTGCCTCTCTCTATGTCTCTCATGAATAAATAAATAAAATCTTAAAAAAAAAAAAAACAGTAGTGGAGAAATGTATTCATTGACATTGAAAGATATTCATAGTATGTATCATTAAATGAAGAAATAGATAACTAGGGGATCCCTGGGTGGCTCAGCGGTTTAGCGCCTGCCTCTGGCTCAGGGCATGATCCTGGAGACCTGGGATCGAGTCCTGCGTTGGGCTCCCTGCGTGGAGCCTGCTTCTCCCTCTGCTTCTCTCTCCCTCTCTCTGTATATCTCATGAATGAATAAATAAAATCTTAAAAAAAAAATAGATAACGAAAACAAAAAATATTGTGTGTGTATGTATATACATAGTGTAGAAAAATAGCGAAAGATACCAAAATTATATATAGGAGAGGAATTTCAAATAGTTTTAAATCTTGTTCCTTTTTGCTTTCTGATCTTTCTGCTTTTCTATAAAACTTAGATAGCTTATATCATCATTAAAAAAAGGTTTTTTGGAGCCAAGACTACTAAGATAATATAGTATTGTTTTTAAACTGATTTGATCAATGCTCAGGAAATTTCTTTGTAATTCTTAACCATAAGCTGAGTACTTCAGGCAACGGTGAATCCTTTTTTCTTCCTGGCTTGTGTTCTAGTGGGCATTGCCCAGTAAATGCATGGTTCATGGGTACCCTTCAGAGATAATTACATAGATACTTTCTACAAATAACTGATTTTCCAAGTTTTGATTCTTTCATTCTTCCAAATATCATTACCAAAGGATAATCTTTCATTTTGGCTGTTTCGCTGGTAGCACCTCGCTCTCTGACAGCAAACACTACATTATATTGTGATTATAGGTTGTTTCTGTTTTTTTGTTTTTTGAGGATTTTTTTTTTGTCATCTATTTTCTTGGTAAACTATAATATAAACTCCTTGAGGATAAATATTAAGAGATTAAGTCTTTTCATCTTGGTATTTTTTAGTTGTCTAACAAGCCAGCACATATCAGATCCTGAAAATATTTGTTGTCTTGTGAGTATTTTTGGCAGCTTGAAGATGTTAAATTAGTGGTCAAATCCTTTTGAAGGAGGCAATATTAAAATACTACACTCCTGTTTAGATTATGATCCCAAAAATAAATAACACTTTCTTTAGTGTTTTTAGAAAATGTGATTTTTTGGGGAGGATTGGCATATCACATAGCTGAAGTACAAAGTTAAGTAGCTTTTGGTTTTTCATTTTTAAGGGTTTTATTTTTAAGATTTATTTATTTATTTTAGAGAGCGAGCACATGTGAGCATGGGGAGGGCAGAGGAAGAGAGAGAGAAAAATCCTCAAGCAGACTACACTGAGTGCAGAAGCCCAAAGCAGGCTCAATCCCAGGACCTTGAGATTTTGCATGACCTGAAGTGAAACCAAGAATCAGGTGCTCGACCTACTAAGGTGCCCCTAAAATTAAATAGTTTTAATTGACAGGAAAATATTTAAAATGAAGTGTAGGTAGAAGTTGGAAGAGACCTAAAAATCAGTAGGCTATTTTAAAGTTAAATTTATTATTAGTGTATTTTGTTCCTAACAGATCAGTCATTGACATCATCATGAACTGGAATAAAGGTGGCCCTGGCACCAAGAGGGGATTTGGCTTTGGAGGTTTTGCCATTAGTGCTGGAAAGAAGGAGGAACCCAAGCTCCCACAACAGTCCCACAGTGCCTTTGGGGCAACCAGCTCTTCTTCCGGTTTTGGAAAGTCAGCTCCACCACAGCTCCCTTCTTTCTACAAAATTGGATCTAAACGGGCCAACTTTGATGAAGAAAATGCGTAAGTCATAATCTTGGTAGTTTAGCAGAGGTTCGGCTTTGAGATAGTCATGGTCTCAACAATAATTGAGGTAAAGAAACCATTTGTTTCCCAAATAATAATGACTTCTTTAATGGCTTATCTCACTGAATTGCATTGTTCCTAATAAGTTAAATTGTTGAGTTTACTCATTTGTAAGGAACATAATGCTTGTGTGCTTTCTTACATCTTTCTTGTTCCATAAAGACTTGAGGCTATTGAAACCTAAACATGGCTGAAGAGTTTTAAATAATTCATGTGGTTTTGATGGCCTTTCTGGAAGTCTTTTATTAACCCCATGTAGTTGTTTTGTGACGCAGGCAGTTGTCAAACTGGTAGAGACACTATTTGTCTCAACACCCAAGTTTTAAAACTATTATGTTGTAAAATCTTATGTGTGAGAAAAATCTACTTGGATTTTTGCCCAGAGTTCTCAGGAAGCCTGTTTACCAATTACCTTTTTAAACCTGATTTTCTGATAAGAGTTGTTATAGAAAGCTAGGGTTTGAGGTTTGAGCTCTTAATTCCTATAGATGGTAATGTCTTTCTTTGCTGAGTATGAAGAAATCTATTTCTTCTATTTCCAACTTGGTTGTGACAAATTGAGTTGGGTTGTTGTAAAGAACTCAAGATGGGGCACACAGTGGCATTTTTAAAGGCTTGTGTGTTGCAGGGATTAAATACAGAGGTAGATGTTTAAGGTTTGGCAAGGTCAAGGATCACTACCAATTCAGGGATACTTTTTCATTAGTTAAATGAAACCTATATAAATGAGTATGTATGTGTATGAAGCATCTAACAGTTGTTAGAGCTTTTAAAATAATTCCTGTGAAGACCTAAAATGCTTTAAAATGTTAAGCTGCGGTTGTTATTTATTTAATATTTAGTTATGTTACTATTTTATTTAATTTTGATGTAAGGTCTAAACAGTTTTTTGTTTTGTTTAAGTTTATAAAGAGCTATATAGAATGATACTTTTTCCAGACTTTGAGGTTGTCTTTTCTGAATACTTGAGTACAGAGAATGATTTTAGATAGAGCATTTATTTGTAACTCTTTTCTGTCAGTTCTCAGAAAGTAGCCCAGAACTTCTGAAGAAAGCTTCTAGCCTTCTGAATATATTGCTTAAATTTGTTTAAGGATTATAAAGAAAAAACTAGATTTTTACTATTTGTACATATATACCATTTTATAGACATATATTTATACCATTATATATACATGTATACCAGTAATTTTTCCATAGCATATACTCTTTAACGTTTGTTATATCTGTTCAACAGTAATATACTAAATTTTTACTGAAAACTCATCCCTTTTAATAGAACTGGAAATATGATTTGAATAGACAGTATTGAAATGAGAAAATCTACTGTGCCTGTTTTTTTTTTTTTTTTCAATATTAGAATATTACATGTATTTTTTTTTATCTGTTTTTGGTATCAGGGTAATGCTGACCTCATATTACATGTATTAAACAATAATAGGTCATTTGTCAAAGCCTGGAGATCTCTAATTTAACATGTTTAGTTCAGATCCCTTAATAGTAACATATATATATACCATAATAAAAATTTCTGTTAAATGAAGGATTCACTGACCCCAATTAAACATTCACTTTACCAGTTACACGTCTTAATTTTCAAAGATATGTGTGTGTGTGTGTGTGTGTGTGTATATATATATATATATATATATATGTTTTAATTTCTAGCTATTTTGAAGATGAGGAAGAAGACTCTAGCAATGTTGATTTGCCTTATATTCCTGCTGAAAACTCACCTACCCGCCAACAGTTCCATTCCAAGCCAGCAGATTCTGATAGCGATGACGATCCCTTGGAGGCATTCATGGCTGAAGTGGAGGCAAGTATTAAGGCTGTTTTGTTAAATTTCAGCAATTAGAAATAGATCAAATTAACCTAGCTCTTCAGTCATTCAGAATTTGTTTCTTGGCCCTCTTTTGGAGAATTTTGCTCTCATACTCTACAGTTTCTTAGATCTACATCCACACACCGTATGGCATTTTCAGAGCTGATCAATGCCTAGAAGTTTGAACTCTGTCCCTTGAACAAGGGTGGCTCCAGATTTGTGTGTGTGTGTTGTTTTAGTATTTCTTTGTCTAAAATAGAATAAGTATTATCTCCTTCATTCTAGCTTTAAAGGCAAGTAAACTTCTAAGAAACTTGCTAAAATGATGCATTCTGTACTTTTAGTGTTTGTTTATTATTATCAACATTACCAGCATCCACGACCTCCCTGTAGAAATGGAAACTTGCAACCATTTTGTTCTTAAAACTCTTCTTGCTAGGTTTTTGCGATTTTGCGTTTTGTCCTTTCCCCCATCTCTCTGACTTTTGTATTTATTTACCTTTTACTATGAAAAATTTCAGTCAAACACACATAGAGAATAATAAAATGGCTCCCATGTACCCTTCACCTTGCTTTATCAATTAACAATTTTTGCCTAATCTTGTGTTTTCTGGCCTTTCTTCCTTCTCTTAAATTATTTTTAAGTAAATCTCAGGCATATCATTTCATCCATTAGTATGTCTGTATCTCTATAAGGTAATATTTAGAAAACATAACTACCATATCATTGTACCAAAAAAATTCATTATATATCTCTCTGGACTGTTTCTCTTACTCCTATGATCCTCTTCCAATTTCTCAGATAGGTTGATTCTTACAGTTCTCTATATTGATTTGCTATTTTCACTCTATACATTCTTAACCACCGCATCCACTTCTGAAACTTCTATGTGAATAAACTCATGCATTTAGTCCAACAACCTCTCTTTGGTTTCAGTTCTTCTTTTCTAATTCACATTGGCCATTTTTACATGGACAGTGTATCACTGGCATCTTTTCTTCTTCAACTAGATCTGTTTTTGTCTGACATAGTCCTCTTAATGCCAGATGATCAAACATGTTCATGACTTACTTCATTTAGTCTTAGGATAACAATGGGGGATTGGGAGGAAAAAAATACATGGAAATACAATTTTTTAACTAGTAAGAAAACTGAACCCTATGGGAATTCAAATCTCTTGCATCAAATCCCATTGGTACCATGTGGCACAGCTGGGACCCTGATGCTTCTGTCATGGTAGTCCTGAGAACCTAGCTCTTTGTAGTACATCAGGCTACATTTCCTCTTATTTAGCAAGCTCTGCCAGTCTTTTTTTTTTTTTTTTTTTTTTAAAGATCTTAATTATTTGAGAGAGAGAGAGAGAGCACAGAGGGTAAATGAGAGAAGCATACTCCCTGCTGAGCAGAGAGCCCAACACAGGACTCCATCCCAGGACACTGAGATCATGACCTGAGCTGAAGGCAGACCCTTAACTGACTGAGCCACCCAGGCACCCTAGTCAATCTTTATAGCATTTTTTTGCATCTGTTTCTTCGTTTCTGTTTCCACTATAGTCAGCCTGCTTTACACTTAAATTAACTCTTGCCTGGTATAAATTTTCTCCCTGCCTTAGACTCTGTGCTCTCCTATTTATGTGGTATACAGAAACAGTAATTAGGCTAAAGCATGTTGTTTATGTCATTCCTCTTGCTCAAAAACTGCTTATGAAGTAAAGGCCTTCCAGATTTCTTCCAGATTTCTCAGTAACTTATAACCTAAAGTCTTCAGCCACATCTCATCTCAAAGGAGGAAAAGAAAGAATCCAATATAGATGTTTTTGTTTGGCCCAAATACTGCTTTTTAAACATGTGAGCCAGAATTTTTAAGATGAGGTTTTGTTTAAAAGTTCAGTCTTGGGATCCCTGGGTGGCGCAGCGGTTTGGCGCCTGCCTTTGGCCCAGGGCGCGATCCTGGAGACCCGGGATCGAATCCCACGTCGGGCTCCCGGTGCATGGAGCCTGCTTCTCCCTCTGCCTGTGTCTCTGCCTCTCTCTCTCTCTCTGTGTGTGACTATCATAAATAAATAGAAATTTAAAAAAAAAAAATTAAAAAAAAAAATAAAAGTTCAGTCTTGAAAAGTGGACACTTAGGCAAGACTAAGCATGTACTCTTACAAGACGAAAACAGTTTAGTGCTGAGCAAATGGCTGGCTGCTTTAGGAGATATAGGGCTTGCTTTTTCTAGTTCACCTTGGTTCCTGAAGTCTGTCCCTCTCATTGAGGCTACCCGTTAGAACCATTTATCGTCACTCATGTTTAGTTTTCTTACAGTGGAGAAATATTTTTCTGAGCTTAGGTGTCTTACAAAATACCAGAAAATAAAAGACTCAGGGCCACGTGATATAGGAAAAATTAAGCATTCCTTCTTATTAAAGTGCAAGCAAAGCACGTGTCTATATATCAAAAGAAAACAATTTTCTTCTCCTGGTTTACTTCCTTAATTGTCAGGTTGGTACCCATTACTCTGTTTCCCATCTATGATTTAGAATAACTCAGACTGTTTGCCTCTTAAAGCATATGCACTTTATAGGTAGCAAAGCCAGAATTCAGCTCCAAATCCCATATTCTTTCTGCTGTGTCATTCCATATCTGAGTTCTTGTAGCACTGTATTTTTGGGATAACACCAGGACTATTCAGAACTTTCATGTGCTTTGTGACGTGGTAGTGATTTAAGTATGTTAAGTTATTCTGCAAGTAAATGCAATAAATGTTTTGTCATGTTTGAAGTGTCTTACATATATCTTTTTTCCCTTCTTCTTGAGATATAGACATTTCCCAAAGGGCTGTTTCTCTTTATATCTTGCAGTCCCTAGGGATGAATACGAAAAAAATCATTTCTTGATATTCTCGGTTTAAATTCAGATTTAATTTTTAGTAATGCAACTTGGTGTCACCCTTTTTGAGTGGGAGTAGCTAAGAATGGCCCAGATTCTCCTGCTTGGCATTTCAAGTACTTGAAGCTGTAGGAGGGTAAATCTTTTTGATACAGTGTCATTCTTCAGGGTGTTTTTTTGATATAGTATCCAAAGGAGTTTTGTGGATTTTAGGACAGAGAGAATGGATATTGTCTGATCTTGGAGAGAGTGTTATTGCCACAATACTGTATTAATCCTGGATCTCAGGTATATTCTTTACTAAAAAAGTGTTTTTCTCTAGTGTTTGAACTCAAGATGAAGACCTATTTTTAGCTAGTGTTTCAAAAGAAGATTTATTTATGTAGGCTTAAAAAATAGGTGCTATGTTTCTGACCCATTCCTTATGTTACACTGCTTATGTCATCTTCACTTTAGTTGTAGTCTTGAGTATATCATGTATCTGGCTCAATTTCTTGAAAAGTAAGTTTGCTTATAATACTTGATTTTAAAATAACTCAGGAACATTGGATTAGGTAGAAGACCGGACCATGCCAGATTATAGTTAGTGACTTTTTTTTTTAAATAAAAGAAATCAGAAAGCTCATGTTGCTTTATAACAAGACCATGCAGGATATGTTTAACCTTGGAAAAATTACTTAATTCTTCTAACCGTGATTTTCACATGGATAAAACAAAGAGATTAGTGATTTTTAACTTGCTATGTATAGCAATTACCTTTGGAAAATACATCCATTTAACTCCACCCCCAAGAATCTTGACTTAGTAGATTTTTTTTTTTTTAATTTTTTAATTTATGATAGAGAGAGAGGCAGAGACATAGGCAGAGGGAGAAGCAGGCTCCATGCACCGGGAGCCCGATGTGGGATTCGATCCCGGGTCTCCAGGATCGCACCCTAGGCCAAAGGCAGGCGCCAAACTGCTGCTTCACCCAGGGTTCCCTTGACTTAGTAGATTTAAAACAGTGTTTTTCAACCTCAGGAGTTTTGACATTTGGGGTTTCATAAATGTGGGAGCTGTCCTGTGCATTGTAGGATGTTTAGCAGCATCTGTGGCTTTTACACACTAGATACTGGTATCAAGCCCCTCCTGCCCCTCCGAAGCAATCAGAAACATCTCCAGACGTTGCCAAATGTCCACTGGGGACAAAATCATCCCTGGTTGAGAGCAGTCTCCAAAGTCAGATCCAGAAATTTGCAGGTTTTTTTTAACTAGCCCCGTTGATAGTTTGATGTTAATGGTCTTAAGCTATGCTTTGAGAAAGGCTAGTTTGCCAGAGTGTAAGACAGCCCTTTACAGCCATAATTAATTTTTTTAAAGTGACCAGTTAAAGCTTTTTTTTTAAATTTTCCATGTATGGCAAATATTGTAGCTAAAAATCATGCAATCCCCATATAGACAAGTTTTTAGAACATTTAGGCATTTCTCTTTGAAAAAATAAGTGTCAAAATACAATTTGATTGCGTCAAGATACAATTGTCAAAATGCATACCTAAAGCTGTGATGGCAGTTGTTCGAATCTAAGAATTCTTTATAAAGAAATTACCCTTTTAATGTGTTTAGTGGATATGATTCCATATGGCCTTTTGTTTTCATTAGGATCAGGCAGCAAGAGACATGAAGAGGCTTGAAGAAAAGGACAAGGAAAGAAAAAACGTAAAGTAAGTTGTTTTCTTCTCCCTCACAAAGGTTACATGAAAAATGTTAAAATATTACAAAGCTTATTCCCCCCAAGTTTATAGAGAAAAATTAAAATACACAAATGTCTTGACTTGAAGTTACCCTTGTATCTTATAAGAGAGATGGCAAAAGTTGTTGCATTTGTAATACCTTTTTTTTAGTAGAGTAGTATTTAGTATTTCATTATAAATAGTTTTTAGTAGACAGGGGAATGAGTTACGGGGAATGAGTGGGAGTTAAGAGAGCATAATTATTTAAATTGGGGCTCCTTGTTCTGAGTTTGTCCCATAATTAATGCAAAATAAGTTAATGACTATAGATTATGAGGAATAATGGTGATTTATCATTAAAAAAGTATGTTATTGATAAATAATGTAACCTGGTTTATTTAAGGAGTGATACGCTTTAGCAGCTAATCAGAACTTGAAATACTTTATTTTCTGAGAAAGAGAAGAATTCTGTTTCCCTTGCTGAACACACTCCTCTTAAGTCTTCGGTACCAGGCACAGTAGGCATGGTTGGACTTCTACTCTGCTTGTCAATCAGTGCCTCAGGCCCTCTGCTAGGTTCCTGTGCCATAAGAAGGTTCAGCCCTCTCTTTGGCGTTTACTGTTGTATCCTCTTCCAACTTTCCTGCACTGGGGATGTTGCTTGCCTTGAGAACAGCAAGTGCTCTAGATTAGGCAGAAAGTCTGTTTAGAAACAGATGATTGTGGGAAGTAAACAACCATACTTTCTGTAGCTCCTGAGAGATGCTGCAAGTGGCGATGGCCCCCTTCTCCACATGAACTGCTTAGGAGTTTTAGTCCCAAATTTATAAGAGTTGAGGTAGTTTTCCTTTGTCCCCAAGGATTTTGGCTGAATCCAGTTACTCCAGGGCTAGAAACTCTGGGGATGTCAAGAAAATTGTGACATTCTTTTTAGTATATACCAAAAGAGGGCTTTTTTTTTTTTTTTTTTCTTAATATAAAATGCCGTTTTCTTTTTAAAACGCATTTCACAGCCACGTGGTGTTTGTCTTATGGGATTGACAAGGTTAGGATCCTTGGGTATCTTCAAAGGTTTTACTCCTTATATTCTCGTTAGTAATTGATGTTTCTAGGGGAAACATCATCCCATTCAAAAGAGCAAAGTGCAGCTTAGAGTGAAGCCACGCCTATATGATGGATGGATAGTTTACAGTGTGCTTATTGCTGCTTTGTTATTGTTAGTGTTGAGAGTTCCTGTGCTGTACGGAATTCAACACTAATCTGCTATAAGTATGGAGCTGGGTATGTGGAACATTTGCAGGGAAGTTTGTTTCTCCGCTTGTTTTTCCAGGGGTATTCGAGATGACATTGAAGAGGAAGATGACCAAGTGAGTTCCTATGCAGTATTTCTATCTTTTATTTTTACCCCACAAAGTCTATACTGGGGACAAGCTAGAGCTTGCCTTCACTGAAATGGCCATTCCTGACATTCAGCAGGGAATGTCATTTGACTTGCTCCTTTTCTACGTATATGACCAATTGGTAATAGAAAAATTCACATAGCTTTCCCCCATGTTGAAGATGGAACTTTTGATCAACTATGACATCAAAAACAAATATGAGCTTTATTCAGTTGATTTTTTTTTTCAAATTAATGTTTATGCTGCTAAATCAAGAAGTAGTGTGGGATCTCCTGGTGGCCTCTAGCAACATCTAACTTCTACCTCTTTCTAAGGGTTCTGTTTGTGATTCTTGTATTTCAAGATGGAACATTAATTTAACGATTGTCCTTTTAGTATTTTTTTCCCCATTGTTCAGTTGTGGGATGGTGAGAAGGGAACCAGAATGAGCAGTAGCCCTTTCCAGTTTGTGACCCATTTAATCAGTGTCAACTTCCAAACTTGGATTGGTAAATCCACAGCACGTGTTCACAGCTCTGGGCAGGGTAGGTAGACACCCCACCCCAGGAAGGCTGTGGGACAGACAGATTTGTAAGTCTTCTTGTTAAAGAAGTTAAATCATTGTGTAGTACTAACTGCCTCATTCATCTCTTTGATTGTCCCTCTGAATACTGCTATTGTTAAAGGTATCATTGCTAGTAAAAATCTTGCCTTACTTGGTAGGTACTTAAACTCTGCAATCATCTGGTACACTGTGTGCACTAATTACAGGAGCAGAAATGTTCTTAGTTGTATTTGGATATGATTATGTTCTTGTGCTTTCCTGCAGGAAGCTTATTTTCGATACATGGCAGAGAACCCAACTGCTGGTGTGGTTCAGGAGGAAGAAGAAGATAATTTGGAATATGATAGTGATGGAAATCCAATTGCACCTTCCAAAAAAATCATTGATCCTCTTCCTCCAATTGATCATTCAGAGGTATGGTGTTTCTTGCTGAATTTGATTCTTATTTGAAAAGCTGATGGTTCTCTTCAGCTTTAATATTTGGGTTTTCTCAATATCTGAGTAATCCTGATTCATACTCCTTATGTCATGAAAATATTTGTTCTTTGATATCTTCTCATCTCTGCTAAGTGGTTGAGTCAGGAAGTGAGGCTTTATAGCTTATGTTGTTGTTAAAGACACAGCTAAATCGCTTGCTCCCATTTGATTTTAGGCTAAGAATTTTTTCCAAGCATTTGTACTTCTTTTTCAGACTGTCCTTTACCTTTCAAAATGGGCCCTTGGGCCTGCATTTGTTTTTTTAATTGCTGTAAATCTTTATTGTTTCTCTCAGATCTGGGACAGATGAGAGGCTGTTCCTTCAATGTGTGGAGCCAGGAATTACAGTTTCCTTAAGTCAGGAAAAGAGAATGAGGATATCAGTATACCCACTTAGAAAAAAAATTGGTGTTTCATCCAGGTTAAATGTCAGACTAGATCTTCCAGGCCTTCGTAAATCTAGATCTAGGACAGTGGTTCTCTCAAAGTGTGGTCCCATGGACTCCTACAAGGATCTTTTCAGGGAGAATGCAAAGTCAAAAGAATTTTCATAATGATGCCAGCATCATTTGTCTTTTCCAACACATCAGCATTTGCATCAATGACTAAAAAAGCACTGGTAGGTAGCACTTCCGAGACCTTAGCACGAAGAATCAAGGTAGTGTTACCAGCTCTTCTAGTAGTTGTTATATTCTTCTCTGCCACACCATCACAGTTAGAAAAAAAAAAAAAATCCAGCTTCATTTAAGAATATCCTTGATGGAACAGTAAAAATTGTGATTTATTAAATCTTGTGTTAAATTCTTTTTATTCCAACTGACAAAATGAGGACAAGTGAAGCATTTCTGTTGCATGCCAAAATAGGATAGGTGTCTCTAGGAAAAACATGTAAACATTTGAGTTATAAGCTGAACTAGCTGCTTTGTATGTGTGTGTGTGTGTGTGTGTGTGTGTGTAACACCATTTTCATTTGAGAAAATGAATGACTTGTCAAGGGACACAATTGTGAAACTGTTTATTGCCAATGATAGAAATTCAAGCTTTCAAACAAAAATTAGAATTTGGGAAACTTCTATTTGCCATATGGAATTTAACAGCTTTCCAGTACCTGAAGTCTGTTATAATGAAATTGATGGCAATAAACAAGTATTATTTCTCTTTGTATGATCAAATGTTTTGCCTGGTGAACGATCTGCATACTACCTCAGTGAACCAATATTTTCAAGTAGCCAATGCATGATTTTACAAAATCGTGCATGAGTAAAGGCTTCATGCAAAGTACATGCTAGACCCATGGATTATAATATAACTGTGTGAAAAGATCATTGATATGGTGTCAGATGATACAAGGAAAATACCTTTTAAGAAGTGACCACTTGTCAAGTCTCAGTGTACTATCAAAGGAGTAAAAATCCACAGGAATTTGAAAAGGCTACTAAAAATAAATACTCTCTTCCCTAGTCTAATGACATACCTTCGTGAGGCCAGATGTTCTTCTTAGGTTTCAATCAAAGCAATATATCAAAACAATTTGAATATAATAGGGACCAGTTTCTTTTCAGTCAGACTTTAAGAGATTTGTGAAGATGTAAAACAAAGCTATGACTTCTTTTTAAATTAAAGCTTTTATGTTAAAGTATAATGGTGTGTTATTTTTAAGTGAATAAATTTAAGTGTAAAGGGCACCTGAGACTGAAAGTTTGAGATCTACTGGTCTAGACTAGAGTATGGATTATATTCAATTTTTTAAATGTTTCCTTTTGCACAGATGCTACCAAATAATGCCTTGGTATTTTACATGTGGCAAATGAAACTAAATATGTGAAACTGATGTGGGAGGAAGCATCCATGATAAAGGATGAAAATCTAATAAGGAAAAACACATAAGTACTTGAAATAATCATCTAATAAGATGTTTGAGATAACTTGACGAAGCTCTCAAACCTCATCATCATGTTGGGGTATCCCACAGTTGTCCTCATATTAGTGTGGGCAATCTGCCAGGAGAGACCCGAAGTAAGGAAAGGAGAACCCTTCTGCCTCTGAGTAGCTTTCTTCACATTCATTTCATGTATTCATATATTCATTATTTTATTCATTTCATACATATATACAAAAATTATATATTTGTATAATTTGTGAACAAAGACAATTCTGCCCTCATGGAGCTTCCATTCTGAAAAAGAAGAAAACTGAAGAAAAATTCTGTTACACTTTAGTGCAGTGTGGTGGGGAACATCAAAAAATTTCTGCCTATTAGTAGTGCTAAAGGGGAACTTCTAAAACTTTCTTACTTTTTTGTTTATAATACCATAGAAAGATAATTTTAGGCTGTATCTAGAGTTAATGTAATTTTATTGTAGACCTGTTATGTGGTTAAAGAGAATCATTTAACCAAATTCATAAGTAGTGATATGCTTATTATAGTCTCAGTATAGTAAATTATAAAAAGAGTAGCAGGAATGACTTCTTCCTTCTTTGGAATTGGAAGTGCTTAGCCACACATTTTTTAAAAGTTATGTAGAGAGTTTGATGTTTTTAAAAAGAATAGAAATCCCTCTAAAGGCAGAGCTCTCCTCAAAGGAATTATTAGACATGTTTTTAAATGCTAGAGCTAGGTGTGAGTAGCTTATTCCTAATAAGCATATTTCAGTGTCTATAGTTGGAAAGTCTTTTAAAATACTTGTCCTCTGAGGCCTTTAGCTTTGTAAGAGATTCCTTAGTCTGTATCAAGGTGATTCAAATCTGAGGTATCCTTCAGGAGTCTCTTTAGGAAGTAGATTGGTGTTTATATTGAAAATGGAAATAGGAAAGATGTTATCTGTACATTTGGGAGGTGTGTCATGAATAAGTGAATTCCTTTGTCCTTTCTAGCTGGTTAAGGCTTTACTTATGTAATATGTATAAAAGGTTATTTTGCATTAAAATCAAACTTACAGGATTGACTCTTGAATTCTAGACTAACTTTGAATAATTGGACCTGCAGATTGACTATCCACCATTTGAAAAAAATTTTTACAATGAGCATGAAGAGATAACCAACCTCACCCCTCAGCAGCTAATAGATCTCCGTCATAAGCTTAATCTTCGGGTAAGTCAACCATTAAGCCAAATATTCTTATATTAATGTTAATCAGTCCTGGGTTAGTATTGCTTATCCAAACTAAAATAACCTTCTTTTCTAATGGTCCTTGGACTGCCTTTTATTGAATAATAACTATATCCTTTTGGGCTTCTATGTCTTGATTTTATTGTTTTAGTCTTCAGCTATTTCAGGATAGGATTGTTTTTTTCTTTAATGCAACACACATGAATGCTGTATGTTTTCAGTTGATTTTGTATCTTGTGTTGGAATAAGAAGTTACTGTGACCTTAAAATAAATCAAGTATTTCTGCAGTGAGTACAGTGTGCTAGGAATGAAGGATGAGAGTCCCCATCGCCAGGAAGAAGAGACAGAATTTTTTTTTTTTTTTTTTTTTTTTTTTTTTTATTTTATGATAGTCACAGAGAGAGACAGAGAGGCAGAGACACAGGCGGAGGAAGAAGCAGGCTCCATGCACCGGGAGCCTGATGTGGGATTCGATCCCGGGTCTCCAGGATCGCGCCCTGGGCCAAAGGCAGGCGCCAAACCGCTGCGCCACTGAGGGATCCCGAAGAGACAGAATTAATAGATGAAAACAATGTGTGTAGTCTTAGAATATTTTAAAATTAAGACCTACTTCTCAAATTATATGTAGCATAATTTTTTTCTAGTTAATACCTTCTTAAAATATGCACTGATTTCAGAATAATAGTTTTCAACTGTCTGCCAAAAAATTCTGGGTTTCCCATTGGCCACATTGTTTAAGTGTACTACTAGGGATTAGTTAAGTGAAACACAGAGATAATATGGTAATATCTACTCTAGTGGGAACAGCTTTCTGACCTATGTCTGCCTTGCCAATTTCTGCGTGCTGTTTGAACTTGTTTTCTGAGAGAGGATATGTGCATGTGCATGCGTTGTCTATTTTCCAAGGATAATTCCCCCCTCCCCCCAAGAAAACCCCTTTTAAGTGAAATCTTGATTAGATATAATCAGTATTAGAAGCATTGCCGAGTTATTACTGTTGGAGTCAACACCGAGGTTATAAGCCCCATTCTTCACCTGGGTACAGTTTGAACAATGTTCAACAGTGGCTGGACCATCATTAAGTGAGACACTAACTCTTCAGGCAGAATTGAAAATGGAGACAGTAGATTGTAACCAGTGTATAGACACATCTTGTTTGGAGTTCCTTTGTACATCTCATTTTATTTCAAGAGTACATTGTATTTTTTTCTATCAATCTGGCTAATAGGCAAATGGCAAAACAAAGTATTCATGACTTTTTCCAATTCATTGAGCGATATTTGAATTTCTTAAAAGAAAATTAATTCTGGGGGCACCTGAATGGCTCAGTGGTTGAACATCTTCCTTTGGCTCAAGTCATGATCCCAGGGTCCTGGGATCAAGTCTCGCATCAGGCTCCCCATAGGGAGCCTGCTTCTTCCTCTGCCTGTATGTCTCTGCCTCTCTGTGTCTCTCATGAATAAATAAAATCTTAAAAAAAAAAAATAGAAAATTCTAATTTAAGAGATTTCTAGACTGTTAACCATTTTAAGTCATATGCCAGTTATCTCTGGAATATTTCTCATGGGAGTATTTTTGGTAAAGCTTTATTTTTTATTATTTTTTAAAGATTTTATTTATTTATTCATGAGAGACATACAGAAAGAGAGAGAGGCAGAGATACAGGCAGAGTTCTCCCATGCAGGGAGCCTGACGTGGGACTCGATCCGAGGTCTCCAGGATCAGGCCGTGGGCTGAAGACGGTGCTAAACCGCTGAGCCCCCTGGGCTGCCCTTGGTAAAGCTTTAGATCCATTTTTGAGTTCTACCTGTTTTTTGTTTTTTATAATTTTTTTCAAGATTTTATTTATTCATAAGAGACACAGAGAGGCAGAGACACACAGGCAGAGGGAGAAGCAGGCTTCCTACTGGGACCCCAATGCGGGACTCTATCCCAGGACCCCGGGATTATGACCTGAGCCAAAGGCAGACACTCAACCACTGAGCCACCCAGGTGCCCCAAGTTCTACCTTTTCAAATAGTGTATACTTTTGACCACAGACTTTTATTTTCCCTTCTGTATACTCAAGCTAAGTACAAGATACAGGTAAACACTTTTGAACTTCTACACTGCTTTTTTCTTTTTTTTTTTTAAGATTTTATTTATTTATTCATGAGAGACAGAGAGAGAGGCAGGCAGAGACATAGGCAGAGGGAGAAGTAGGTTCCATGCAGGGAGCCTGATGTGGGACTCGATCCGGGGACCATGGAATCATGCCCTGAGCCGAAGGCGGATGCCCAACCGTTGAGCCACCCAGGTGTCCCTACACTGCTCATTTTGAAGTGCGAGTCACTCCTGGGAGTTGTCTTTATTTCTAGGTCTCTGGTGCCGCACCTCCTAGACCAGGAAGTAGTTTTGCTCATTTTGGGTTTGATGAACAACTTATGCACCAGATTCGGAAATCTGAGTACACACAGCCCACTCCAATACAGTGCCAGGTAAGTAAAACATAAGGAAAGGATGATATTCAGTGACTGTACTTATTTTCACATAGGTAGAGGGTGTCTAAATAGTTCCTCTGTGGCTTAATCTTCAACTTTTGCTTTAACTCGGGAAAAGAGACTATAGGTGAAATCCAAGAATATTTTTGAAACCTTTAAAAATTAAAATTAGACCCCATCAAAAGCAAGTGAATTACTGACCATTTTAAGATGTTGCTAAAAGGGCTGGGAAGTATTCTTTTGTATCTGCTAAATATCTTGAAAATATGGCCTAAATTAAACAGTTCATTAGGCCTAAACTTAAAGATTTGCGTGTAGACAAAAAAAGCAGTATTAGTGACTAGGATTCCTTTGTCTGTAACCTGAAAATTCTCACTTAGAATTGAAAGTAGTAACTTCTGTTTTCTGTTTATACATGGGATTTATTCATTCCTATACAGAATATGAGAATTTTCTGTATGTGGATGGGTAAGCTGGTCTATACCTTCTCGAGGAGAAAAGTTTTTGGTTTTTAGCAGCTTCCTTATAAATTGCAATTTTTCCTTTCTGTATCTCAAGCAAAATGGAGTCATTCATATTTTGTAAATGGCCCACATGAAAAGAATGATAGTATTTCCTATAAATCAAGATTTATTTTATATCAAGTATGCATAACCCATTAGGATATTGTTGCTTCATTGGAAATGAATGTCATTAATTTCCCCGGGATTTCCTTCAGTACATCTTTAAAATTGAAAGTTTAGAGTGGATATACTTTATTTTTTTATTTTTTTTCTCTAGGGTGTGCCTGTGGCATTAAGTGGTAGAGACATGATTGGTATTGCCAAAACAGGCAGTGGAAAAACTGCAGCCTTTATCTGGCCCATGTTGATTCATATAATGGACCAGAAGGAATTGGAACCAGGTGATGGACCAATTGCAGTGATTGTATGTCCTACTAGGGAACTTTGCCAGCAGGTATGTAGTTTGTGTAGAATGCCTCCTTTTGTGTGAACTAGCAAGTCTCTAGCCAGTCAAGTGGGTAGAATTAACTGGGAAACTGTACATAAAATTTATTATTTTAATCATTTTTTAAGTATAAGCATTAAGTACATTCATGTGCTACCAGGAAACTTATGGGAAAATATTATGTGATATGTTTTCTATGTAACCAAATACATACTTTTCCCTAAAAACCAGTTTTGTTTTGTGTGTGTGTGTTTTTTTTTTAAGATTTTATTTATTTACTCATGAGAGACAGAGACATAGACAGAGACATAGACGTAGGCAGAGGGAGATGCAGACTCCCTGCAGGAAGCCCAATGTGGGACTTGATTCCAGGACTACGGGATCACGCTCTGAGCCAAAGGCAGAAGCCACCCAGGCGTCCCAAAATCACTGTTTTAAGAGAAAAATTATATGGGAATAATTTGTATTTTAAGTTCTCGGTGTTTTCCTGGGTTAATTTATTTGGGTTGGAAAGAAAAGCAATGACAAGGTCAGGAAGAAAAGTTAAAAGAATAATGAAGACAAGGTTGTAGATTGCCTATTGAATGTGACATTGATACTCTAATCATTTATGAATAAGAATGTGGTTTTAAAGCATTTTCTAGCTTTTTATTTTCTCTGACATCACATTCTCTGGGTTTTTCAGAACTCCCTTTTGGGTATTGGTCAGTGTCCTGGTTTATTCATGTCATTTTGTCAACAACTTTGCAGATCCATGCAGAATGTAAGCGGTTTGGGAAAGCATATAATCTTCGATCAGTTGCTGTGTATGGAGGAGGGAGCATGTGGGAACAGGCCAAGGCCCTTCAGGAGGGAGCAGAAATTGTTGTGTGTACCCCAGTAAGTATGTCTTGGGTTCAAATGGCTTCTCAGCCATTCCTGGTATGGAAAAAGGGTAGTTATTGAATGGAATGCCCCCCTAAAATGTGGTAAAGCAGGGTCCAGAATACTGTGATAAATCACAGCCTGTGGCTTTGGTTTAATTTTGATTGCTTGTTTAGAATAGCAGTTCATTAAGATTCTCTGACATGTATGTTACTAGTTACAAATTCCCCTCTCTTTCAATCTGTTTTTAATGTTCTCTTAGAAAATGGATCTGTGGTTACTGAGAGCATCAAGAATCAGGAGGAGGACAGTCTTTGGACCATACAATTTGGAATATGGTCACCATTGCCCAGAAGAGTATAGCCTAAACATTAAGACCCATCAATAAGGTTTTAAATTAGGTCATTTTAGAATGCCCTACGAAATAGTTCTGGCCATTTTCCCACAATAAAGTTTTCAAATTTTCTGTTCTTTTATGCTCTATAATGCATAAAGTCCAAGTCTGTCAGACCCAGTGTCTGTTTCAGTCTACAACTGGAGAATTAGCACTTTTACCAGGAGCACAAGCCTAGAAAGTTCCTTATAAATACCTTTAATTATACTTACTATTTATTTTCTGGATCTCACAGGGTCGACTAATTGATCATGTGAAGAAGAAAGCTACCAATCTTCAAAGAGTCTCTTACCTTGTGTTTGATGAAGCAGATCGCATGTTTGACATGGGATTTGGTATGCCTTTAATTAATACCAGTTTCTTCTGCCCCCATCCTCATGATACTTGCTTTTGCTTTGTCTTTCTAGACTTAGCTTTTTTTTTTTTTTTTTTCTGTATGAGAGATGCTAAAAATATTCCTGTATAGGATTAAACTGTAGAGATCTAGCTAAGCCATTAACTATTTTTAGGTGTTCTCTCAGGAAGTATGTTAGGCTTGACTGGGTTATAGACATTTGAAAGTGCCTTTGTATATACGGGGAATGTTTTCTCTGTGCTTTATTTTTATTCATCTGCCTTTGGTTGTGGAGGTCAAGGTCTGTGTTCATATTAGGTTGTGCAGGTCATATCGTTCAAGGCCCTTTGCTTTCCTGTCCTCCCCAACTTAGCCAGCTGTGTGAAAATTCTGAATAATTCATTTTTATTGATTGGAACGCCACTGGGCCCAGCCTAGTTGAGGGGAGGAAGAGGATTTCTGGGTTTTATACTGAAATAAAAACTCCCAGGCCTAGGAGTTTCAAATTTTCCTTAATAGTTAGAACTTTCATGTGAAGATTTCTACTAAAACGACTTTTTCCCAGGCATCCCAAACCATAGTATGGAGTTACAATGTTAATTTTACTTTTCTTCTTCTTTCAGAGTACCAGGTGCGATCCATAGCAAGTCATGTCCGTCCTGACAGACAGAGTATGTATAAAGCAGTTTTATTAAGTCACGTTTTTACTTAGAATAAAACACCTCTGTATTTTTTAAGTACTCAGAGTATGGCAGCAAAAATGACCCATGTGTGTGCTGGTGAGAACCAGTAGAGGAGGGCATAAAATGAGCTGGACAGAACCTTAGAGAATAATATATGACTCTCATTTTTGTAGATGATAAACCAAGCCTGAGAATTAAGTGACTTGTCCCAAGTTACACAGTTTTATCAGTACAGGAGTTAAAGCACAGTGCAGATCTGCTGATTGGAAGTCAAGAGCCTTTTTGAACCGTGCTGACAGTCCTTGTCTTAACTGAAAGTATATTAGAATAGGAAAAGGAAAATGCTTTTTTCCTTAGTGAATCAATTTTGAAACTAAAGTTCAGATGGGTTTATTTTATAAAACTGAATAATTCTGAACATCAGTAGGAAGTATAGTGGGTATTCAAAAATGAAGTCACACTGTTTCTTTAACAGGATTTACTTTACCTTTTAGCTCTTTTATTCAGTGCAACTTTTCGGAAAAAGATTGAAAAACTAGCCAGAGACATCTTGATCGACCCTATTCGTGTGGTGCAGGGAGACATTGGAGAGGTAACCATTAAACAGGGCTCAATGGGACTCCACTAGATTATTTTTCATATTATGGAGATGTGGAATTGTTCACTAATGAGAGAAAAAACATGTTACTGTGTTACATATTTAGAGATGACGCAACATAATTCAGATTTGTTTTAAAAAACAAGGCAGGAGGATAGTTGAATGAGACAATAGATTGTCAAAATATGGATTACTGTTGAAGCTGGGTGATGGGTACATAGATGATTATGTTCATTAATTTTTTTATTTAAAATTTTATGTAATAAAAATAAAAAACAAAACCCCCAATCTTTTAGGGGAAAAACAAGGCTCTCAGGATGGAACTCATATGTTAAATGATTGTAGAAGGAGTGGGGTGACTTGAAAGACCTGGTGAAAATGAGTTCATGGTATTTTTCTTACCTTTGCATATATCCAATGTGGAAAATTTGGCTGCCTTGAGAATTCCTGAAGTTGCTTGCCATGTTTGTTACTAAAGTTCTGTGCTGTTAGTATTTTGACATTGTCTACTATCCATTTTTGAGTGCCTTCTGTGTGCATGTATGAGTTGTACTAGGAGCAGTGAATGGGAAGGACAGAAAAGGAGCTTAATTTATTAGGAGTAATCTGAATAGGCCTATAACAACGGATTGCAAAATATTGGGGCTTACAAATAGGTATATGTACAAATTGGGGAAGATGGTGAGTACAGTAATTTGAGAAGGGATGTAGGTTTCGAGCTGCACTTGACTTACTGAAGGAAAGCCCAAGGAGGAGGACTGTTGAAGGTCCTTCTTATGTTGACGGAAAGTGTGATGTCTGGTCCTTGTTCAGGTGTCTTTTGGCACAAACGTCACAGTCATCTGTTTCTTACTTTTCAGGCAAATGAAGATGTAACACAGATTGTGGAAATTCTCCATTCTGGGCCTAGTAAATGGAACTGGCTCACTCGGCGACTGGTGGAATTTACCTCTTCAGGAAGTGTCCTCCTGTTTGTTACTAAAAAAGCCAATGCTGAGGAGCTAGCCAATAACCTTAAGCAGGAGGGTCATAATCTTGGGCTGCTTCATGGGGATATGGATCAGAGCGAAAGAAACAAGGTCATTTCAGATTTTAAGAAAAAGGACATCCCAGTCCTGGTGGCCACAGATGTTGCAGGTAGAGTACGACCTTCCCTGGTGATCTTCTATTCCTGTTGCTCTAAGGGTGCTGTGTCTTGAGTACATGAGCAGGCTGATTGAAGGCCCTCTCCTGGCCTGTTTGGGCACACTAAATGGAGCAAGCAGTTTAGACCATAAGTGATCACAACCTAGAGCTCTGGGTACCACCTTCACTGTATGTTTCTCTTTGAAAAAAGAATCCCTGCAGTTGAAAGATACTCAGGGAAAAATATTGTTGAGCCAGTTACATCATAGGCTATGCCTTTATGATGTGTCTAAACATAGTACCTACCTGACATTGATTGCATGTACTTCACTCAAAGTTGAAAAGTTTTTTGAAGTATGATTTTTGGTTTTGATAGCTACCCTTAAAAACTGGTATTTTCTCCCAATAAGGGAGATAATTTCCCGACTTCAAAGCAGTTTGATGCTTTCATTATTTTACATATTCCTGGTGCAAGAGAGAGGCCATGATAGATTATTAATGGCAGAAGCCATGTGTCCCCTATGCTAAACAGCCTAGCATCGTAGAATTGATGACAGTGGCATTTGCTTTAGGGTAACTTTAATGTTTGTTTGTTTTAAGATTTTATTTATTTACTCATGAGAGAGAGAGAGAGAGGGAGGGAGAAGCAGGCTCCCCATAGGGAGCCCAGTGCGGGACTGGATCCCAGGACCCTGGGATCACGACCCAAGCTGAAGGCAGATGCTTAACCACTGAGCCACCAGGAGCCTAAATGCTTGTATCTTACTAGATCACCAAACCATGCACTTTGTCTATGTAAGAGGAATGTGGGCTCTTGGCTAGCATTTTGGGTTAGTCTAGGTTTTTTTACTCCTACTAAAGAATAAAAAAAAATTGGTTTTTATTTCAGCCCGTGGTCTGGACATTCCTTCAATTAAGACTGTCATTAACTATGACGTGGCACGAGATATTGATACTCATACTCATAGGATTGGCCGCACGGGACGAGCGGGTGAGAAAGGTGTGGCCTATACCTTACTGACCCCCAAGGACAGCAATTTTGCTGGTGACCTTGTCCGGAACTTGGAAGGAGCCAATCAGCATGTTTCCAAGGAACTCCTAGATCTGGCAATGCAGGTGAGGGGCTGAGTACACTTGAGATTGCTCCAGGTTATAAAACTAAGTGAAAAAATTCAGCAAGCCTAGGGGAATAACATAGACACAGGACTGGAAAGTTGCAGCCATAGGTGGGGGGCACTGCTTATGAGGTACAGATTAGTATTGTAGGACATTAAAATTCATCTGGTCTTTCATTCTACCCTCTTCTTTCAGCAATATCTATTTGAAAAGCTTATTCCTAAAATCTGTCCCTCTGAAATTTCTGCCTGCTTGCCCCATAGCAATCTCAAAGATGGCTACTTTTCCCCTTACTGTCCTTTCTCCATTCTTCTCGTTGGGGGGCTAAAAACATGTGATGTCTTAAGAAACGATGTATTTAATAGACTATTTCTCATAGACGTAGGTCCCAGATCTTTGACCACATTCATTACTAACCTAAAACTAAGCTAGACATTCTACTGAATTAAATCCTGGGTCATTGTAATAGATGTCATCTCCAGATTACAAATGGGTTCAATATACACCTTCTGATAGTAGAGACTTAGGTGTTTTTCAGACTTATAAGTCAGTGTACAGAACAGTTAACCTGTACTGCACTTACAGTATGGTACTGTTGCCTGTGCTCTGGGTTCTGAGAGTAAAGGACCTGAATTGCAGGAAGGAGTAGAATGGGGTATCCTTCCCTCTCCTGGGTACAGTGAGCCAATTGTAAACTACATTTTTTAACAGAATTATCTTGTCTTTGGATTTTTTCCTACATCTCTTTTTGTGCTTTAGGCTTTCTGTGCCCTCAGACTGTGATCAGCTTCCCTGGTCAGTGCTTTTCTGAAGCCAGCCCTACCTCTCAAGTACTTCGCTTAGATTGTAACATGTGATTATCAGATAAAGGGCTACCTTTCCTGTTGATATTTGTATTCTGAGAAGAACTAAATAAATCTTACAGTATGCTGGCAGTGGTCAGATTCAAGGAACACTATAGGCCATGGATAAATAAAACTTTCAATTATGTGGCTAGCAGTCCTAAACGTCTGTTCCTAGAGCCAGTTCTGATGAACCTCGCTTCACATAGCCTTTCTTTCACTTCCAAGCCCTCTTTTAAGCTCTGTGTGTGTATGTCCAATGGTATGTCTACATTGAGAAACAGAAAATCAGTTCCTTTTCCTCAAGAAAGTTAGAAGTGGTAAGTGCTCTGTATCTGAGGCTTACCTACTCATTTCTCTTCCTGGAGGCCCTGAGAAACAGTAATAATGGAAGCCTCAGATAAGGAGCTAGGCCTCCTGACAAATTTGGTAGCCTAAACTCCCAAAAGAAGCTCATCTGTGGTTCCTGTGAACGGTTGCCATAAATTTACTGGCTAAAGATGAAGCACTTTATTTCTTCCACTTTCTGATAATGTCCTCCTCCTCTGGCTGCCTCTTCCTTCTGTGATCTAACCTTGAATTATGTTGAATTGTGTGCAGAATGCCTGGTTTCGGAAATCCCGCTTTAAAGGAGGAAAAGGCAAAAAGCTGAACATTGGTGGAGGTGGCCTAGGCTATAGGGAACGCCCCGGCCTAGGCTCGGAGAACACGGTGAGTCCAGACTGTTGTAGTGCCCTTCAGGCTGCTCCCGAGTCCTGGAGGATGCTATGATTGTCCTCCTCTGCTTGACAAAGCCTTCATGAATTCAGGACCCTGTCTAGAAGGGAATGTTTTAACTTTCTCTTGAAATACCTTTGTGTACTTGGTGACTAGACATACTCAGGAAATCAGTCTAGATTAGCAGCAGTTTACATATTGAGGTTCCTGGGCCATCGGTAAATTCAATTTCATGTTCCACCCTAGACCTGGTGAATCAGAAACTTAAGCCCCCCAGCACTGGCAAGGAAAACCTTGCCATAGGGTTACTCTGTGAACTCTGTTTTCTTACTAAACTCAGGAATGCTTTCTACACTCTGGGAAATTGCATCAGGGAGATGAGAGCTAAGCTTTTCTCACAAAACAGGTAACAAAAGCACCTCCTCACTGGCTTCCTTAACTGCCTATTTCCTGTCACTTTGATTCCTAAACTGAAGAAAGCTGCCAGTTTATGTATTTCTGGAGCAATATCGTTAGTTTGGTGTTTTTGATAAAGAATCGCTCCCATGTCTCAGTAACAATGACGCACATGACACAGATAACTATAGCTAATGTTGAGCACTTAATGTGTGCCAGGGCCAGCCACTGCAAGCAGTCATGCCTGTTAACTCAATCTTCACAACCACCCAGTGAGCACAAGTGTACAAGTCATGAAACTGAGGCACCCCAGGTTGCACTCTGATAAATGTTGAAACTGAGACTTGGACTTTTTTAAAAGAGTGGATTCAGAGCCTGAGCCCTGTATAAGCTATATGCATATGCTATATATTGCCTCATGGCGTCTTCATCCTGAGCATAAAACTACACAGAATTACATAAACACTATGTTTGTGTTTGAATAATATCGTATGATCAGCTTTGGGGATTTTTTTATTTGACTTTAGGGTTAATTCCTAAAAACAATTACTGGGTTGAAAGGCATAAGCATTTTTAAGTAACTATTACTGTACCTATTCCCACAAAATAAAGTGTCCTGTTCCCATTGTAGTCCTCACTTGTTTCTGGTATATGAGACCTATTCTGGCATTGTGCTCATTCTGTCCTCACAGGTGTGCTTTTTTTTTTTTTTAAAGGACCGAGGAAATAACAACAATGTGATGAGTAATTATGAGGCCTATAAGCCTTCCACAGGAGCCATGGGAGATCGGCTGACGGCAATGAAAGCAGCTTTCCAGGTCTGAAATTTTAGAAAGTTTTCACCACCAACTCTCGGGACAGTAATGAGGGGCCTAGTATTTCAGAGATGGTAGCTGGAATTGAAGGCTTGAGGCTAGATTTAGGACCCTCTCACAGCTTTTGGCTTTGAGTATCAATTTTTTTTTTTTTAAATTTTTTATTTATTTATGATAGTCATACAGAGAGAAAGAGAGAGAGGCAGAGACACAGGCAGAGGGAGAAGCAGGCTTCATGCACCGGGAGCCCGACGTGGGATTCGATCCCGGGTCTCCAGGATCGCGCCCTGGGCCAAAGGCAGGCGCCAAACTGCTGCGCCACCCAGGGATCCCTTTGAGTATCAATTTTGTGGTCACTTACCTAGAGCTGTAGGTGTAGAAGGTAGAAAATCTACTGATTACAGCCTTCCATCCTCCAAGAACCTGGGACTGTTATACTGCCGCAGGACTGATGTTCCCTCCCTGCCTCAATAGCCAACAGTGTTGTCTACCCAAGGCTCTTGTAATCTGGTTGAGATTGCCATTTCTTAACTAAAACAAGTTTGATTCTATAGCTCTTGTGAACTCTGAACCCATCTGTACTTACCCCTCCAGTTAGCTAGCTAACGAGCTTGAGCCTTAATTTATATATTTTATCTGCCTTCAGACTGTTTCAGTTAGGTCCCTAGATTTATTATTAGTAGAGAAACATAGAAACCACAGGGTGGTGGGGCCATCAAGGATGCTAAAGTCCTAGTGCCAGGATAGCGTAGAATGTCTCTGTATCTTTTCGGTGCCAAGCCTAACACATCCAGGTTTCTGGAACCTACTATCTTATTTCTTGTTGTCTCTGTTTTAGTCACAGTACAAGAGTCACTTTGTTGCAGCCAGCTTAAGCAACCAGAAGGCTGGAAGCTCTGCTGCTGGGGCAAGTGGATGGACGAGTGCAGGGAGCTTGAATTCCGTTCCAACTAATTCAGCCCAACAGGGCCATAGCAGTCCAGACAGCCCTATTGCTAGTGCCGCCAAAGGCATCCCAGGCTTTGGCAATACTGGGAGCCTCAGCAGTGCTCCAGTGACCTATCCTTCTGCTGGAGCCCAGGGAGTCAACAATACAGCTTCAGGGAATAACAACCGCGAAGGCCCTGGGGGAGGCAATGGGAAGAGAGAGCGATATACTGAGAACCGGGGTGGCAGCCGTCATGGTCATGGAGAGAGTGGCAATCGGCATGGCGACAGTCCACGCCACGGAGATGGTGGTCGCCATGGAGATGGATACCGCTACCCAGAAAGTAGCAGCCGTCATGCTGATGGTCACCGTCATGGAGAGAATAGGCATGGAGGAGGTGGAAGCCGACATGGAGAGAGCCGAGGTGCAAACGATGGTCGGAATGGTGAAAGCAGGAAAGAGAGTTGTAATCGTGAGAGCAAGGTGGACCCCAAGGTGGACAGCAAGATGGACAAGATGGACAGCAAGACAGATAAGACAGCTGATGGTTTTGCTGTCCCTGAGCCACCCAAGCGCAAGAAAAGTCGATGGGACAGTTAGAGGGTATGTGCTAAAGTGTGAAATCAATTGTCTTTAATTTTATTTTTAGAAAGATTTTTGGTAACTAGGTGTCTCAGGGCTGGGTTGGGGCCCAAGGTGTAAGGACCCCCTGCCCTTAGTGGATAGCTGGAGCTGGAGACATTACCCCTTCATCTGGATCAATTTTCAGATGTCTTGTTGGGAAGCCACTTTGGTCCTTGGAAGCAGTTAAGAGCTGGGAACCTTCTTTTGGGCTCTGGGTGAGTTGTCATGAAGGTCAGTTTGAGGATACCTTGGGAGAATGGGCCTTCTAGGGCACAAAACTCACTCTAGTTTATATTATATGTAGCGTATATTTTTTACTAAATTGTCACCTTACAAACATCTACAAGTAAAATTTCTTTTCTTAGCTGTGTGGCCAGGCAGTCCGCTTTTTAGGAGTTGGCTTTTTGCAAACCCAACCCACTGAAGTGTTTGTTAGCGATTTGGGGAAGCATTTTGGTGCTTCTAGATTTGCAGGGAAGGGAAGTGTCTTAAGTGGGAGTCCATGCTCAGGTTCCCAGCCAGGTTTGTATCCAGTCCTGAGACAGGAAGCAGCAGCCTGCAGACCCAGAGAGCCTCTCCCCTGAAGAGGAAGATGATCCTGGAAACAAGACTGTTCCAGGTCTGAAGTGTTGCTAAATTTAAAAAACAAAAACTCGACAGCTTTTAAAGTGTCTTCTATTTCACTGTATTTTTTTTTTAACTTGCCACAATGGTAGAAAAATCTTTTGCTGAAATGATTTTGATGATTTTTGTTCTATCTTGTTTATAAAAGGAAAATATACATACTTCGAACTTTGTGACTTTGTGAAGGTTTCTTTAAGATGTGCATTCCTTTCTGCTTGCTCTAGTAAATGTTTTACTACTGGGACCTGTGGATTGTTTGTCATTTCTGCTTCACAGTGAGTACATACTAAATATACAGTGCAGCACATGGTGTGAACACCCAAATGTCTCATTAGCACTCGGTGGGAACTAAAATGTCAGAAAAGACATTACCCTGGTTTTATTCAGATAACAGAAAAGGCTGCAGGAAGACTCAAGAGGCCCACTTGCCCAGTAGTAGAGTGAATGCCACTCCAACACTGACCTTCCCCTTAGGACTTACAAAAAGATTGGACTGTTTTAGTACTCCACAGTCCGAATGGAAGAGCTCGGGGGGTCCGTTACAGCACCAACAGGAGATGTCCGAGGCCTTGCTTCAGGAGGGAGAACATCTTCCCTTACCACTCAGGACCTCTGGGAGCGTTCTAAGCGTTGCACCTGTCTTTCCAGCAGACTGATGCCAGCAAGTCTGTAGCTAGTAGTGGGAGGCCAGAATTGCACCTCCATGTCCTCACATGGTCTCCTCAGAGGCCCTTGGTGGCTCTGCTCACTTCCGTCTGTGTTTTTTCTTCTGTTCTTTCCTTTGCTGTGCTCTTTGGTCCTTCTTCATCCTTGAGTCCACCACCTTGAAATGACCTCTGACCCCAGCTGGCCTGCGCACTTTGCGACCCACGCCTTTTTTGGCTACTACATAGGTGACCTGGCGTTTCTCCTTGCCGAGCCCAGCCTTCTTATAGAGACTGTAAACGGAAGGAACAGATTAGAGGCTTTGGCCACCCTCTTTAAGTCCACGTACCTTTGTGGGTAACCCCTCTACATTACCTCCGAAGCTGAGCCACCTTCTCACGTTCAGAGATGTCCACGGTATTCACCACAGCCTCTGCCTTCTTCTTGGTTTGCTCCAGCTTCTTCAGCATCTGCCAGGGGACCTCAGTCAAGCATGCCTCTTTCCCACTCCCACCCCTGCACCCAGACATCAGGCAGCCCCACTCTTTACCCTCCGTTTCTTTCTGGCCTTTGCCTCCGCTACTTTCTTGATGGGACGCGCATTTATCTCCCTCCACCGTCGGCGGTAGTGTTCCACGTCCTTCTTGTCAATAGGCAGTTGCCGAATCCTGTGCTGCTTTTCCTCCTGCACAAACCACTCAGGAAGCTCCCCCTCCTCCTCATTAAATGTATACCTAGCCAGAGAAGAAAACAACCCTGAAAGGACTCCCTTACCCTCCTCTCTCCTCCAGGGCCACTCGTCATGATTTCCCAGCTCCCTTACCTGCTGAAGGAGTCGTCTATGAGGTCTCTCTTAGCCTTTTTGGAAGAGGCAATGATAGCACCTAGGGCAAGGCCTTCAGGGTCTAGTATCTGATGTTTCACTAGAGAAAAAAGGGCAAGTCAAAGCGCCATTCCCAACACCGAAACTTCCCATCGCCTCTTTTACAAAGGTGCAGGGCTCACCTGGGTCTTCAATAGGCACAATCTCAAACCCGTCATCATCGGACTTAAGCCCATGGCTTCGCTTCTTCCCGTGCTTTGGTTCCCAACTGCAGGTGGGACAGTTGACCATGTCACTGTTCCGCTATTCCCTAGACCCACTCCTGCCTCACCTCAACCCCACTTCTTACTGAAAACCTGAACTTCCCAAAAGGCCCCCCCAAGCTGTACTGTAGACCCCTTACGTCAAAATAATCCATATATTTTAAAACTCGCTCTCTACAAAGTGGAAACCCGCGAAAGTGGAGAAATGGTCAGAATGGCAGCTTCTCCATTCCTTCTCCCATCAGCTGCAGCCACTCACCGCTCTCCATCACTGCTGCTGCTATCATCACTGTCTGAGCTGTCATCTCCTTCCCTGCCAGTCCTAGGGACAGTCTTGGCCTCTGCTGGAGCCTCTGCCCCCTTAGGGTCCTCATCCTGGCACTGGGAGGTTTTCTTCTCACTCTTCAAACTGGAAGATGGTGGTGGCAGCTGCTGTTGCCCCTTCCGACGGCTCTCATACAAAAGCTGGGCCTGACTGATCTCCAGGGCCTCATCAGCATCATCCTCAATCCCACTAAAGCCATCCTGTCAGAGGAGGAACATTCAGCTACCCTTCTCCCAGGGCATACTAAGTCCCTGTGTGTCTGGGCCCCCAACCTTCTCTTACCTTAGAGAACCACAGACTGGCTTGTTCTTCCTGCAGTATTGTCTTTTCCTCCAGTGGCACCAGCAGTGGATTCTCTTCCTCCTCCTCCTCTTTATCATCATCTTCACCAAATCGTACACTGCAAATCCAAGGAAAATGGGTGGAAGCTTGAGGTACTTGTTCTCTGACTCCCTCTGGTGACCCCTGGGTACCCACACTGACAGTGTCAACACTCCCTCCTGCACAAACCGCCCCTCACCCCCTTACCGCTTTTGATCCTTTGGATGCCGTGATCCTCCAACTCCTGCCAGCTCCTCTGGATCCAGGTCGCTATCCAAAGATGTGTCATCATCTTCAACATCGGATACATAGATGTCATCTCTTGGCAGATCCGACAAAAATGTGTCTGCAGCACTCATATCCCCTTGCGTTACCTCCTCTAACAACTAGAGTTTGACAAAGAAAGAGATCAAGGGTACTTGCTGCTTTTCTCCTCTGTTATCTTAGCAACACTTGAGAATACACAGGAAGTGAAGGGGCTAAGTTTTTTTTGTTTTTTTTTTTAATTTATTCATGATACAGAGAGAGGCAGAGACACAGGAGGAGGGAGAAGCAGGCTCCATGCTGGGAGCCTGATGCAGGACTTGATCCCGGGACTCCAGGATGGTGCCCTGGGCTAAAGGCAGGCGCTAAACCGCTGAGCCACCCAGGGATCCCCAGCTTAGTGTTTAAAACATCCCATTCTAGGGGCACTGGGGTGGCTCAGTTGGCTGGCCAACCAACTCTTGATTTTGACTCAAGTCATGATCCCAGGGGGTAAGACTTACCCATGTTCAGAAGGGAGTCGGCTTAAATATTTTCTCTCTCTGCCCAAGGGCATAAGTGCTCTGGCTTTCTAAAATAATATATCTTTTAAAAGATTTTTATTCGAGAGAGAAAGAAAATGAGGGGGTGGGAGGGAGACTCCCCTGCCAAACAGGAAGCCTGATGTGAGGCTAAATCCCAGAACTCTGGGATCATGACCTGAGCTGAAGGCAGACATTTAACAGAGTCAGATGCCCCAAAATAATAAATCTTTGGGGGAGGGGGAAAAAAGGCAACACATCTCATTCTTAGCCCAGGTCACTGATCTTAGCCCAGCCCCACTTGGCTGTCTCTTCTTCAATGGTAGCAGAAATAGGTTTACAGAAAAGTACCCAAGGCCTATATACCATCACTTTTTAAATACTCTAATAGACACAAATTTCTTAAAAAAAAAAAAAAAAAAAATTAGGACAGCCTGGGTAGCTCAGCAGTTTAGCGCCGCCTTCGGTTCCAAGTCGGGCTCCCTTCATGGAGCCTGCCTCTGTGTGTGTCTCTCGTGAATAAATAAATAAGATCTTAAAAAAAAAAAAAATTATTCAACAAGCACATCACCAAAAACAAAAAAGGCACCTTCTGAGAATAATCTACAAATTTTGTTTCCACTGAATAAAGGAACCCAGGCAACACACATCTAACAATAATTATTTCACTTACAAACTTGTCAACCTTTAAAGTTTATTAAGATTCTATTTATTTGGGGCACCTGGATAGCTCAGTGGCTGAGCATCTGCTTTTGGCTCAGGTTGTGGTCCTGCGGTCCTGGAATCAAATCCCACATCAGGCTCTCCAAAGGGAGCCTGCTTCTCCCTCTGCCTGTTTGTCTCATGAATAAATAAAATCTTTAAAAAAATTTATTTGAAAGAGAAAACACAAGCAGAGAAGGGAGCAGAGAAAGTAACAGACTCCCTGCTGAGCAGGGATCCAGATGTGGGGCTCAATCCCAGGACCCCGAGGATCATGACCTGAGCCAAAGGCACTTAACTGATTGTGCCACCCAAGCACTCCCCCCAATTTTTTTTAAGATTATTTATTTATTTATTCGTGAGAGACAGGGAGAGAGAGAGGCAGGCTCCATGTAGGGAGCCCGACGTCTCCAGGATCAGGGGCTGAAGGTGGTGCTAAACAACTGAGCCACCTGGGCTGCCCTAATATTTATTTTTCTAATGGCAAAGCTAGCAATTAGTTCTTGAGAATTCACTACATTACCAGGGATTACACCTATACCCTCTTTTCCTACAAAAGCCCTACTAGATAGGTAGGGTTTTTTGTTTTTGTTTTAAGATTTTATTTATTCATGAGAGAGAGAGGCAGAGACCTAGGCAGAAGGAGAAGCAGGCTCCATGCAGGGAGCCCGATGTGGGACTTGATCCTGGGACTCCAGGATCACGCCCTGGGCCGAAGGCAGATGCTCAACCACTGAGCCACCCAGGGATCCCTAGTAGGTAGGTTCTATCTTTTTTTTTTTTTTTTTTTTTTTTTTTACAGAAAAGAAAACTAAGTCAAAGGGCACGTGGGTGGCTCAGTGTTTTGAGCATCTGCCTTTGGCGAAAGTCATGATCAGGGGTCCCGGGATCAAGTCCCGCATCAGGCTCCCTGTGAGGAGCCTGCTTCTCCCTATGTCCTACATCTCTGCCTGTGTGTCTCTGATGAATAAATAAATAAAATCTAAAAAAAGAAAAAATTAAGGCAAAACATAAGTGGTAGTCTTCTGTAGAACCACTGTGCTCTCTCTCCTATACTTCTAACAAAAAGAACCTGGTTTTCCATTCCCACAGAAGCAACAAAAATTCATTTTCCTTGTTAATGCTGCTTTAATCAAGAAAAGCAGCCTATGGCAGCCTGGTGCTAACTTGGTCTCTGTGACCTGAAGATCACTCTAAAGGAAACCCTGCATCACACATCCCAGCATCCCGGCCCCTCTGGCTGCATCTACTAGAACATCAGCTTCTTGCAGAGTGCTCCTTGGTTCTACTATTCTAGGTTGTACAACAAAAACTCAAAGCACGCTAGTCGTCCTGGCCTCTCAGGCACAAAGTCCACTCTCCTCTCAAGGAGTCACTTCTCCTCTTATGCACGAACACAGCAACCATGAGCCAGATCCATTCAGTGCACTTCAGCGCCATCCAACACGATGCCTGCCATGTCCAAATCTCCAAGCAGGTGGTCCTGTCTCCATCTGCCCTAATCCCCTCACCTGGTGACCCCGGATGGTACGCAGGGAGAACATGCCGGTCTCCCCCTCATCTGCTATAGACACCCCAGGAAGATCCATCTTCAGCTCCACACGTTCCCGCTGTTTCCTCTGCTCACGCAGCAGCTTCTTTTTCTTCCTGCGTGGACAATGTGAGGGATTCAACCGGGCCCAGCTCTAAAGATTCCCCATCCATGCCTTCTCCCTCTTCCCCGTATTCATACAGCAAGGGCCTCTGAGGTGAGGTTCCCCAAGCTCTTCCCCACTCCTCTCACCTCTTTAATTCTGCTACCTCCTGGGCCTTCATCTCTGCCAGGGTCCGGTTTAATTGTTCCTCCTCCTCCTCCTCTTTAGAGGGCTGCCTCCCAGTCCCGGCCTCAGACTCTTCACCCTCCTCCTCCTCCTCTTCCTCTCCTGAACTGAGGCTGACAAAACAGTGCAAGCACCTTGATTATTTCCTCACACAGTCCCCCACAGCCCCCACCTACCCTAGTTCCATTCCTTCCTTACCTGATGTCCAGTGCCTTTGCTTGCTCTTTCAGCTTCTTGGCCACATATCGCCGGAGCTTTGTTCTCCAGTTCAGTAGGGACCTGTCCCAGAAATATAATGACTAATCTTACCATTTCCTTCTTTGTCCTTGTCCCCTTTTTAGGCCCCCACCTCAAATCTCTAGCACAGTAGCATGTGTGTCCCAAGATCCAACACTATATGAATTCCTCAAATTGTCCCCTCAAGAAAAAAAAAAAAAAAAAAATGCTGCATCTTCAAAGGCCTTTCCCTGCCCTCGGGGCTCCTAGCTCTATGCCCATCCCAACTGCATACCTAAGCTCCTTGCGCCCTAGCACTTTGATATCCTGACAGCATGCCCGGATATCCTCAGTGGTAGCTGGATGCTGTGCCAACTCTTCATCATCCAGGGAGATCTGTTTGGGAGGAAGGAAACAAGTCAGGGAGATTTTTGTGGACATGCTTCTGGCGCTTCCCTATACCCCTCAGATCTGACGACTCACTTCGCTGGCTTTGGAGAGGAAATCAACGGGGTTGGCAGCTCGGAGGAAGTCAGTGACTGAAGCACGGTGGTAGAGCGTGAGATCACCCTCAGCATAGCCTTCAGCCTTACAGAGAGAAAGAATGAAGGTTGAAAATTCCTTTCTAAAATGTCTATAGGACCCACCAGACCCAACTTTCCCCCGACTCCAGGACTGGAGAGTGGCCCCATTCCCCAAACCCACCTTTGGCTTTTTCTTAGTCACCAATTCAGTAACAGTCTTGGCCTGAACTTCAATCTCCTTGAAGGCAAATTTGGGATCAAAGAACTTACTGTCAACCTTGTCAGGAGCCAGGAATCCTAAAGCAATAAGATATGTAAGAAAGCGTACTTTGGTAAAAGCTGCTAAGAAACAAAAAAATGATGCCCACCCTGGCAAACTACAAAGATCTCCGCAGATTCATGGCGAGAGGCTTGGGGCTTAGTGGCCTGGACACGGTGAAAGAGCTGCTGGAAGATCCACAGTAGGGGCTGATAGTCACGGGAACGAAAAACCTTTGTGATGAAACAGCCACCACGGGCCAGAAAATCACAAGCCAAACGTAGAGCCATCAGTGTCAAATGGGCTGTGGGAGAGAAAAAATTAGCTGAGGACTTCTGCAGCCTGAGAGAGCATGCCTACCTCCACCCTCATCTCCATGTCCCCCGACTCCCAGCACCTTGTGAGTAAGCATCATGGACCCAGCTAGCCCCAACATTGGGGGCCCCATCGTTGAGCACAACATCAACTTTCCACGTCTTCAGTTCCTTTCTCAGGGCCTTCAGACAAAAAAAAAAAAAAACAAACAAACAATTATACCAACAGAAATACAAAAATGGCTATGAATGCAATTCCTCATTCAGCCATTTGTCCACCCAATCATTTTCTGAATAGCCTGCACTTGGCCAAATCCTGTGCCAGGTACATAATGATTAAGCAAAAACAACAAAATTATATTTATCTTCACAGAGCTTACAATCTATTTGCAAGCCCAAAGAAAAGATTTCAACATCACTGCTCTTCTTCCAAACACCTCACCCCTGACTTAAAAAAGTCTGGACTGAAGACTAAGCTGTATCATAAGCCTTGTCATATAGATAAACAGAAAAGGCTTGCCTTTAGAGAACTTGGGATGGCGAGGCAGACAAACTTGGGTGTCTCCAAAGAAAGGACGCAGAAAAAGAGCGATTCCTGTTACCTGCCTACAGCGTTCTGTTGTGATGTCCTCCTGGAGTGTCACCACATTGGGAAGAGGCTTGATTGGAACCAGGTCCACTCCTGCAAGAAATCAGGTCAGAAAATTACAAAGGGATGCCCTAAACAAAGAGAAAGGAAATGCAGAACACAATTAGTATCTCATTCTCCCACCCCTTTACCACTTAGCGGGCCCACCCGTTACTCACCTACAATAAGGCTGGATACAGGCATAAACTTAGCAGCCACCTGCAGCCTAGAAAAGAGTAATGCCGATTACAATAACTCAAGACCGTTCCTCCCCCTCCCTTGGCAATAGGCTCTCTCACCGCGTGCCTTAAGAGGCGCTACCAAGTGCAGTGCCCCGACCTACGTCTAGGGAAAAGCATGAGACTGGTATTGCCGTATCCCTCCCGCCCCCAGTGCCACTCCAAGTCCTCCACGGCCGGGACCCACAACGCAGCCACAAAGAGCCGCAGGTGCCGGGTGTACCCACCATCCCCCGGGCGCAGCACACAGGTCCAGCAAGGCTCGTGCTTTCTGCAGGAACTGAAAACGGCGATTCAACTGGATCAGCTTGAAAGCAGAGCGGGAGCGGTAACCTGGGGGCACCGACAAAATGTTAAACTCGGCGGGGGGCTTTCCCAGGGAGATTTCTGCGACTTCACAACCCACCACCCCGTCTACAGAACGGGAACTCAGTATTCGGAAAGGTGGGAGAGAATCGAAAACGTCACTCCTTAGCTCGCAGACAGCGCGGACCCTGACTCACCGGTCTCCTTCGCCAAGTGATAGAACTTGTCCCGCCGGCTCTTCCCGACTTTGCCCTTCTTGCCCATAGTGGAAAGGAAGGACTGTCACTTAACCTGGGGACAGAAAAATTGAAACGCCGCTTTCCGCCCCCCACTTGCCTCTGCAAGCACGGGGAACCGCTGCCTTTTTCACCACTCTAAGAGAGGCACGTGGGGGGCAGCACACGTACTTCCGTTTCCGCTTGCGTCGCTTGCGTCTCTGGCTCCAAGTTTCTGCCATTTTGAGCGTGGCCGTAAAATTTCCTTTATGTCCTTAAGTATTGCAAGTTGGAAGTTGGGACCAGGTGAGCGGATTACCTGATCTAAAACTGAGATCCTAGAGAGCAACATTTAGGAGTTCCGTGGCCTCTTCATCCCTTTCCAAGCTCCTGACCTCGCGTAGCCACCTTCTCAGCATGGCCTCTGTTTTTGTAGTCGTCTCGACGCACACCCCGCCCATTGACCCGGAATTTTTCTCTGTCGGGGTCGCCGGGCCCCAAGCCCCTATTTTTGCGCCTGCGCGCCAAGGTGGCTCGGATGCCGGCGGCCTCCGTGGGTGAGAGAAGATGGCGCTTGACGGGCCGGAGCAGGTACGGCGGCTGCGGTGGCCGGGTGGGGACGGGGCCTCGATGCGAAGCAGGCGCGATCCGAGGTGGGCAGACGGCCGAGGCAAAAGGGTCGGGTGGGTTGGGGGGGTGGACCAGTCCAGACTGGGCCCTGCGCGGGACCGGATCTGCTGTGTCAGCGCCGCCCGCGGCGGGTCAGAGCAGGGCCGGGAGAGAAAGACCCGGGCGAAGCGGAGCGAATGAGGGGAAGATGGGAGCGGAGCCGGCCTGTCCGCGAGTCGTGGGAGGCAGGGCCCCGTTCCTCCTGGTGGCGCCTGTAGTGGTGACGCCTGGGTTTGTATGGAGCTTTGCTCGGTACAAAGCGCTCTCGTGTATGTTGTCCCTTGATCCTCCTGAAAGTCTTACGAGGTAGGCGGCATTCTCCTTCTGCTTTGAGTTTAGTCGCGGGGAAGTGGAGGGTTCTAAAGAGATGACTGAGGGATTCAACCCAAATCCCATTCCTCCAAAGTCCAGGCTTTTTTCCCTTGCATTTTGGGGGTTGGGGGGCTGTCTAATAATTACCCTGTGTCTTCAGATGGAGCTGGAAGAGGGGAAGGCAGGCAGTGGACTCCGCCAATATTATCTGTCCAAGATCGAAGAACTCCAGGTGAGGATGGACTACAGAGGCAGCTAGGAGGGGATGAAGGACTGGAGTATGTTTATATAAACCCACGTAGCCCACTGGGGGCGCAGTGGAAGAAGTAGCTGGTCAAGGATAGGAGTATATGAAGTGAAGTTTCTTGTTTCTCTCACTTCTCACCCTTTAAAGGTAATCAGTATACACGGTTTATTACACATCGTTGGCTGTCAGATTTTGACGTAAGAGGTACTCTTTGCCAAATACTATTCCTTTTAGAAGAAGTTTGAATTGAGGGTTTATTATAAAAGGTAACGCGGAACCTGGGATGAGACGTAGCACACGAGCTGGGGCAGGGTGAGAGCGAGAAGGGAGACCGAACCTCCCAGTTGGGATAATGCGGATCCCATGGGACCGAATAAAAGGAGTTGGGCCACCCAGTGCCCTAGCCTGAAGAGGGGGCAGGGACCGTAGCAATAAGGAAAATATACACACTGGATGAAAGAAAGTCACAAGGACGGTTTCTGAACTTCTGGCGTATTTGCAGCTTTCATATTCAGTCTATGATTTTTGAAGTGCCTTTACATGGGATTTCCTTTGTTCTTCATAATAGTCCTGAGAAGAGGCAGGGTAGGGGACGCTAGATCTACTTCCAGTTCGGTAACATCGTGACCTTTTAAAAGGTTTCCCTTAGCTTTAGCTACCTGTTAGTTGGCAGCGGTGGGCTTAGAACTTAGACTTTGGACTCAGTGATGTTCCCACTCTACCATGTTATTGTCTTCCAAGGAGTTGACTATGTGAGGCAGCTGTGACTTTTATCAGGGCTTGCTATTCCTGGTCCAGTATTAGGGCAACTAGTCTGTTTTCATGGCTGCTCTAGGCCCCAGAGGGACTCCTGGAGGAAAGGATAGTCTTTAAGATCATATCGGACAGTCTGGAACGTGCAGGTGGCCCCGTGCTCTTGTCACTTAGCTGGTACCAGCCTATGAGGATCTTGGCCAAGACCATAACCTCCTGTTGTTTTCTGCTGTTTCTTGTCCTCTGTAGTTGATTGTAAATGATAAGAGCCAAAATCTCCGGAGGCTGCAGGCACAGAGGAATGAGCTTAATGCAAAAGGTGAGGAGGGAAAGATGGGAAAGCTGCATTTGGCCAGTCTGTCCAAGGTCTGTCTGAATCTGCCCAAATTGAAACTTGAGACTTCACGTTTGGTGCTTATTGTTTCTCGTGTAGTCCAAGGTTACACTTTACACCGTTATGTAGTTGTTCATATGCATGCTTCTCCCCATTGTAACCCCTTTAGAAATTAAATTCTGACTTTATTTTTGTGGTCTTCTAAAACTTCAAATTGGTGCTTAATTCATGCCTGTCAAATGGAGTCGTGAGAGAAAGGACACTGAAGAAGCTGGGTGACCCCTATGTCTGTTTCCCATCCAGTTCGCCTATTGCGGGAAGAACTACAGCTGCTGCAGGAACAGGGCTCTTATGTGGGGGAAGTAGTCCGGGCCATGGATAAGAAAAAAGTGTTGGTTAAGGTAAAAGCATGATTGACCCCCAGGAGCAGCCCAAAGCCCAACGCATTCCCACACCTCTGTGTATAGCATTGCCAAGACACTCTTCTATTATTTTAGGACTCCTGGGTCTTCCTGGGCGAGGTGGGTAGTTTGTTGGTTGTCAGGAAAGGTCACGAACCCTTGTTTCTATAGGTGCATCCTGAAGGCAAGTTTGTCGTAGATGTGGACAAGAACATCGACATCAATGATGTGAGTGCTGCAGGTGAGGTAGGAGGTTGGGCTTAGCTCTTAGCACACTACCTCCTAAAACTCTCCCCTTACCCAGGTGACACCCAATTGCCGAGTGGCTCTAAGAAATGACAGCTACACTCTGCACAAGATCTTGCCCAACAAGGTAGACCCACTGGTGTCACTGATGATGGTAGAGAAGGTGCCAGATTCAACCTATGAGATGATCGGCGGATTAGACAAGCAGATAAAGGAGATCAAAGAAGTAATTGAGCTGCCTGTCAAGCATCCTGAGCTCTTTGAAGCACTGGGCATTGCACAGCCCAAGGTGAGAAACAAGATTTCTGTGGAAGGGTCATGCTGTTTCTGGCACGTCCTGCCCTTGCCAAAGTGAGTACAGGGCTCAGGGGAGGTGTCTGGACTCCCACTTAATGCTGGCCCTCCCCATGGAAGAGGGGCTGGAGAATGCAGCCAGGGGACTGAGGTAGTTCAGAAAGCAGCACTAGAAAGGACCTTGACGTTCATGATTTATACCCCTGGCATCTAGCACGGGATCTAGCCCAGGGTGAATACCCAGTAAATGTTCACGGAGTGTAATGTGGGGATGGCTTCTGCCCTGAGTTCTGCTGTTTCTCTCTAGGGGGTGCTGCTGTATGGACCCCCCGGCACTGGGAAGACACTGTTGGCCCGGGCGGTGGCTCATCATACAGACTGTACCTTTATTCGGGTCTCTGGTTCCGAGTTGGTACAGAAATTCATTGGGGAAGGTAACTATGGCTAGAAACAATAAAACCAAGAAGTGACGGGGTGGAGGTGAGGGTAGGGAGCTCATTGCCTTCTTAACGCCAGCTTGGCCTCTGCACAGGGGCGAGAATGGTGAGGGAACTATTTGTCATGGCACGAGAACACGCTCCATCGATCATCTTCATGGATGAAATTGATTCCATTGGCTCCTCACGGCTGGAAGGGGGTTCTGGAGGGGATAGTGAGGTACAGCGGACAATGCTGGAGTTGCTCAACCAGTTGGATGGCTTTGAGGCCACCAAGAATATCAAGGTAAGGTGGCATCTAAGGGAAGACCCTGGGTGAGGTACAGCCCGAGGCAGGGTTTGGCTGGAGCCACCACCCGCCTTTTCCATTCAGGTTATCATGGCTACTAATAGGATTGACATCCTGGACTCAGCGCTGCTTCGCCCTGGGCGCATCGACAGAAAAATTGAATTCCCACCCCCCAACGAGGAGGTTTGTGAGGGGCAGAGCAGGGAATGGCTCTGGCTGTGGGGGTAGGCCACAGGGCTCAGGCTTCTCCTCTCCTTTCTAGGCCCGGCTGGACATTTTAAAGATTCATTCTCGGAAAATGAACCTGACCCGGGGGATCAACCTGCGGAAAATTGCTGAGCTCATGCCTGGAGCCTCAGGGGCTGAAGTGAAGGTAATCAGGGAGCTCAAGGAAAAGGGGGCAGAGGTGGAAAGCTGTGGGGTCAAGGGCACAGCCACAGTGCCTGACTTCCTTTCTCTGCTCAGGGTGTGTGCACCGAAGCCGGCATGTATGCCCTGCGGGAGCGGCGAGTCCACGTCACCCAGGAGGACTTTGAGATGGCCGTAGCCAAGGTAAGAGGCCTCCGTCTTTCTGCTTTGCTGACGGCATCTCAAGCAGGGGGGACAGAGGGTGTGTTCATACTGTTTGTAACTTCATGCTTTCTCTCTCCAGGTCATGCAGAAGGATAGTGAGAAAAATATGTCTATCAAGAAGCTATGGAAGTAAGGTGCTTGTCTTTTGTGTGGATCCCTCAAATAAAGCTCTGCAGGACAAGCCTTAAGAACTTCAGTCTGTTAATGAGGGGCCATACTATTCAATGACCAGGTCCAGGTACCACCAATAAACAAGGATTTATTTGGAAATTTCCAACCTGCCAGAAGTGGCACTTGCCAAGCCCTGGGGTCCACCCTCCTACCAAGCTCCAAAGGGCAACAACAGTCCTCCCCACCTCCCCCCTCACACCCCCTGCCCTCCACCGTGTGGAGCACACACCCGTGTACCTCAGGCTGTGCCAGAGAACTGGAGTCCCCTCCGAGGAGGCTCCACCACCTTGGGCTCAAGAGCTAGGGTGACAGCCCTCTGGCATCCGAGGAGATGATGGCGGCCAGAGCCGCTTGCATAGATTGAGGAAAGAAAATACGGAAGGAGGCACCAAACAGGACTCCCTGAAAACCCCAACTTACCCCTGTACAAAAAAGTGGCTCCCGCATAGAAAAACCTGCTTCCCACATAGTGCAAATACCCAAAGGAAAGGAAAAAACCAGCAGCAAGGCTGGGCTGGTAGGAATGGCAAAGAACTTTGGTTTAGATAGGCTAGGAAGAGTGTGAGCTGTGCTCCTCTTCCTCACCCAGCTCCCCAGAGCCAGCTCGCACACTGGCCCCAAGGGGATCTGTAAACAAGCAAAGCCAGCAGGCCTGGTTCTGAAATGTCTCCATGACAATGTCAAAGTACAGCCTCCAGCGGACCTACTTGGGCCTGCCTGCCTGCAGGGAGCAGAGGAGGCATGTCTTGTGAACCCATTTAAAGCCAAAGTATGAAGTAAGTATAAGGCTTTGGGGACCAAGCAACAAAGAATCCTATCACTACATTTATGAAACTATAGCTAGGGAGCACAGGGTAACAGGACACAGCCCTCACCCCATCCTTAGCCTATGTGTCTGTGGCCCCAGAGTGGTCCCCTTCCAGGCAGAGGAGGGGTTCCCTGAGCGGTTAGGTCAAGCGGATTCCCAGCACCTGTTCCAGTTCTTGCCTTCGCTGCTGCACCTGGAGAGAAGAGACAAGTGGTTCAGGCCGCTGCTGCTCACAAGCTCAAGAGGGTGCACAGGGCAGAGCCTCACCTTGGCAAAGATGTGCCTCCCCACTGCTTCCTGGGCCCAGGGCTGGTGGTAGAAAGCAGCTCGTCTCTCCTCCTCAGGATTCCCAATCACATCAGTGATGATCTGCAGAGAGCCAGAAAGAGAGCTGCCTGTATGCAGTTTCCACCCCTGTGCAAGTCTGCCCCTGGAAGCGGTAGTAGTGAGGGGGGTAAACCTCCCCTAGGGCTGCGTGGAATCCACCTCAGGAAGAGGAGCGCACCTTGAGGTCTCGACGCTGAGAACGGAGCCATTCCTGGATGAAGTCCTGAGGGTCCGTGCTAAAGCTGAGCATGAAATCCCTCTGGGTCTTGAGCTGGTTGATGGACTCAATGGTCTCATGGATCTGGAGAAAGGAGTACACATGTCAGACTGGCCCCCACTCTCAAGGAGTCCTGTTTCCAGGCCTCACCCCTAAGGACTCAGAGATCCTATCCCAAGGTGCTATGTGTACAGAAATGCCCAGCAGAGCCTGCCCACTCCCATCTTGGGTCCCATAGAAGGCTGGAGAGGCAGAGGGCCCACCTTGACATCGAGGGAGGCAATCTCCTGCTGATTGGTGGTAGAGGCCAGAAAATTGCTCATCTGGGCCTTGAGTGGGTCGTCTACCTCCACATCAATGTCGTAACATGCTGTCTTCTTCTGGTCGTTAGGGTCTACGCTGCAGGCAGGACACCAGCGGGAAGGGTAAGCACAGCTATATCCATCCCACCCGCCTGGGCCAGACCTGCACACACTTAAGGAGCAAGAAACCAAACTTGCTGCTTCTCTTTGGCTTTTAGATCAAGCCAAAAGTCCCCAGTTCGTTCTTTTTTTTTTTTTTTTTTTTTTTATGATAGTCACACAGAGAGAGAGAGAGAGAGAGAGAAGCAAAGACATAGGCAGAGGGAGAAGCAGGCTCCATGCACCGGAAGCCCGATGTGGGATTCGGTCCCGGGTCTCCAGGATCGCGCCCTGGGCCAAAGGCAGGCGCCAAACTGCTGTGCCACCCAGGGATCCCCCCATCCCCATTTCTATTTACCTAATGACATGGTTGATGACAATGGGGTCTGGATGCTGCAGCAACCCAGCCAGCTTCATGGGAATCTCAGAGAAACGAAGTCGGCCACAACTGAAGATCTAGAGAGTACAGAGGTTTGGTGATGCCTCTGAGGGCACAGGTAGTGTGGAGAATGTGGCCAAGAACCAGCCTCGTGGGGTTTTGGTGCAGTGGGCAGAGCAGGGGCCTTGAGAATCACAAGGAGGATGGCGGCCAGCTCACCTGGCGGAAGTAACGGTTGCAATTGATGTACTCGCGCTCGTGCCCATCCTGCAGTTGGTTGTGTTTGATATAAAGCCAAAGAGCCTGCATGATGGCCGCCCTTGTCTGTGTGTGCACCCCCAGCAGCCTTGCCAGTCGGGGGTCCAACTTGTACTGGGGAGGCTGGAAATGAACAGAGGAGAGTCAGGGGTGGAGCTGAGTTCTTATGAGAAACCAAAGTGGAAGGATTCACAACAGGAACCTGCCCCCCTCCCCCAGAGGACTCCCTGTGGCCCCAGACATTTGTCACCTGATGATCTAGCATGAGCAGGAGGGTGCACTTGACGTTGAGGTCTCCAGGCCGTTTGACCTGGAAGCCATCAGTCTCCTGGGTGGTGGGCATCCGGTGCCACTGCAGGGAGGAGGGGAGCAGACCTCATCACTAAGGGAGTGGGCATGAGCATCCACGCTCCGCCCTCCAAGAGACTAAGGTCCACCCATGCTCCCCATGCCCCAGGGCCACTCTCACCTCCACCAGGTGGTTGTCAGGCCCGTATAACTCTTTGTCCAGCTCAATGACGAGGCTCTTAAAGAATGAAGAAAACTTCCTCTTCTGTTTGCTAGGCTGGGGAACAGTAACGGGCATGAGCTGGGGCTGCTGCTAGGCTCTCAAACCTAAGCTAAACACTCAGGGGTACTGAAGACTTGGACCCTGGAGGAAGCGATGAGACTAGGCAGAGTGAGGGCCTGGAGGCCTGGAAGGGCTCTGCGGCACAGCAGCCCACAGGGACTGAGAGATGGGTACCCCTTCCTCCAGACACCTCACTGCCGGCAGGGTAACTACTGTCACAGCTGTGCACGTCAGCCTCCAACCTCTGACGGCCCGGAGCTGACCCCTGCAGCGGAGCCCTCTCCCTCAGGCAGGACTTCTCCAAAGTGCCCAAGTGTCTGGCCCCAGTCTTAAGCCCCCACAGGCCACCTCCCCTCCAGATGCCACATTTCCCAACTCACATCATCCAGCAGTTTTCCCTCCACTCGGAGTTCCCAGGAAGCCACCTTGTCCCCTGCAGGGGTCCCCCCAGGGGGCCCCGCGGTGCCCGCAGTATCGCCTTCTGCCTTGCTGGGACTGAACGTATTGGAAATATAGATGCGCAGCTTTCGTTTTTGCTAGAGTGAGAAAGACAGCCAGCTAGCAGTGGGCCAACATGCTGGGACACAGTGCTGCCCGATGTTTCTGTCTGAACTCATTCAGCATGGATACTGCCTGTGGATGAGGGGCCAGGCACCTTGCTAGGCACTGGAAACCAGGAGTCAGAAATCCCAGGCCCAGACTTTAAGGAACTCACAGTCCTGGGGGAGGCAGATGGACTTCCGAATTCCAGCACAGTGGGATCGGTGGGGTGACAGGGACATACAGGGTTTTATCGGGCAAATCAGAAGCTTCCAGCTCACACTTTAAACAACTCAAACACTCATCAGGCCCCAAAGTAACCTTGTCTCTGGAAAGCTTTCGTTATTCAGGGTACTGTTTTAGAGTATTATTTTTTAAAAGGAGTGGGGAGGTGTGGGAGGAGACTGGAATTACCCTTATCTACCCTCTAGTCTTGCCCTGCAAACTTCTGACCACAATCCATAAGAATCACGTTTTCAATCATGATCAAGGATCCACATACATACACAAATATCTGAAACAAAATGTTATGAAATGATATTTTCTGGGACGCTTGGGTGGCTCAGCGGTTGAGCATCTGCCTTTGGCTCGGAGCATGATCCCCGAGTTCTGGGATTGAGTCCCACATCAGACTTCCTGCATGGAGCCTGCTTATCCCTCTGCCTATGTCTCTGCCTCTCTCTCTGTCTCTCGTGAATGAATAAATAAAATCTTAAAAAAAAAAAAATGACATTTTCACCACTATGGTAAGTACTATACTACTGTGAAGTATTAGAACTTCTATTTTTTTAAGATTTATTCATGAGAGAGAGAGAGAGAGAGAGAGAGGGAGAGAAAGAGAGGCAGAGACACAGGCAGAGGAAGAAGCAGGCTCCATGCAGGGAGCCGGATGCAGGACTGGATCCCGGGTCTCCATGATCACGCCCCGGGGCCAAAGGCGGTGCTAAACCGCTGAGCCACCCAGGCTGCCCTAGAACTTCTATTTTGTATTTTGTTAAAAACATGCTGGTCCCACCACATGAAATTGAGTTCATGCTTCACTAATGGGCTGCATCCGGCAGTGCGAGAAATCACAGCCCCATGCTTGGCCTCTGGCAATCAAGGCCAAGGAGAGGCAGAGAAGTCTGAGGGCCCAGGACTGGCCAGGGCTGCACACGCACCGTCAGAGGCTTTTTGATGGCCTCTTGGATCTCCATCCGCTTTCGGGCAATGGTCTGGTCCAGCTTCCGCTCAAAAGCCAAGAGATCCATGTACGCCTGAGACTCTGGGACAAGCTCCCGAATCTGGAAGAAGGAAGGAATTTGGCTTGTTTCAGCAGCAGCTCTGGCTCCCTGCTCGCCCATCCCAGGATTGGGGGAGCTTGATAGCACCCACGGTCTGCCAGCCACTGGGCAGGCCTCGTCGGCCCCCGCCCAACATACTCACTCGCTGAGGTAGAACCTTATCTGCCATCTTCCTCCTCTTTAGCCTAAGGAAGACAAAAACTCGTTTAAGACCTCATTGGTCCAAACACACCTCCCCCCACCCACCCTTCCAGCCCCTGGGGGGTCCCTCCCCAGGAAGAGCCAGGAGTCTTCCTCAGTTATCAGAGCTCTTAGGGCAGAAGGAACTGCTCTGCTACCACTAGAGCTAAGCTGGGTAGAGGGAGGAAAAACAGGATGGTCTTACCCCCGGCGTTGGGCGGGCATTGGGGGCTGGGCCTGGGGCACAAGCAGGCGTTTTCGGAATGGGTCCATCATGGTGGGTGGCATGCCAGGTCGAAGTGGAGCAGCTGTGCCAAATGGGGAGCCGGTGGGGGGTCCCACCTGCAAGCCAGCCATGGGCATCCGGCTCCCCGGTGACATACCAGGCCGCTGGGGGAAGCAAACCAAAGGGGGCGCATAGGTCAGCGGCAGGGCACCCCGGGGCCCACAGCCCATTCTCTCCATCCTTCTCTTGGGCCCGGGGCTGGCCCACAGCAGCCCACTGTGGAGCTCAGGTGGGAGGGCCGGGAACAAAGGAGAGCAGGTGCTGGAGGGCAGAAATGTAAACCACACCTGCCCTGCCCCCGCCCCCCCACCCGGGCAGGGCATCGCTGGCAGCCAATGAGGCCTGCCCGCACCCGGGGGTGGGAGGAGAGTCCTGCTGAGAGGGAAGGGCCTGTCACCACCCTCCAGCCCCCTGGGGCCGTGCCCTGCTCCCCGAACCAGCCGGCGGTGAGGCTCTACAGCCACTCCCGACGCCCTCAGATGCACCGCATGCCTTTTCCTTCCCAGTTTGAGAGAAAAGCATGGCGTGGGGCAGTGTCCCAGCCAGGTGGAGGGTGTGGTGTGACATGAACAGGCACAACCCCAGCCCCCATCCCCTGGCACCAGCGCAGTGGTGTGACCACGGGGAGGACAGCCATCCACAGGGCTGGCAAGCCCACCCCAGGTGAGCAAGCTCCAGCAGGAAGGCTTGGAGCGCGTCCCAGCTGGAGGGGGTGGCCTCAGGCGGAGCACAGAGACCATCTGGTCACCATATGGCCCCTACTTACAGCCCAGAACCGGACCCTTCTCTCCAGCTCTGGGCTGCCCTGCTCCATACCCCGACACGGAAGACCCCAAGAGGAGAGCTGGGGCTCCGGGGTGGCCTGTGGGAGAGCAGCTGGCCCCTGGACCCTGTGGTCTACGCACCACCTGGCAGCTGAGGCTGCCAACCTCAAACTGGAGAATGGAGAGATTATCCTGGGATAAGAGATCACTCATTGGGCCACCAGGAATCTGGGTGACAAAAACGGCTTCTGTAGAAGCCCGCAGAAGGATTTCCCATCCAAACCCAGCTCCCCAACATTTCTGGGAGTAACCCCGGCCCTCAGCCCCCCTCTCCACAGCTGCTGCCGGCAAGGCCTGTTTGGCAGCTCTGCCTTGCACACGCTGTCCCTGGCAGCTTCACAGGGCTGGCCCCGGGGCCCAGATTATGCAACCGGCACAACTACCCAACCAAGCCAGGCTGGGTGTGGAATTGCACCAAATCAGAGGACCCCTCCTGTATCACACACCCTCCCACCCAGTATCATGGAGATGAGATTCTTCCCCCACTTTCTCATCTAGCACTGAACTCATGTTCTCAGCACAGAGGGTCAGACTCTTGACCAGAGGCAGAGACTGAGAAAAATAACCAGAGATGGAGGGAAGGGCAAAGAAGAGCAGGTAGGAGGAGGAGTTAAACATGGGGGGGGGGAGGGGGGGCCTTGGGAGTCCTGCCACAACTTCTCATCACGAAAAGATTCATCTGAGCTGTTCAAAAGTGAAAGACAGCCTGTTTCTCAGCCTTAATGAGCCATGGCCAGAGATTACAGAAAAAAACTCTAGTGTGGCCACAGCTGTAAGCCCAGGCTCCAGACATCCTAGACACATTTTCCCCACCCCAAGCCAGAGGAGGAGCAACAGAAGCAGTGGGGTCTGCAGAGAGGAAGCCAGAGCCCTGTGGTCCCCGGGAAGCCATGCACTGGGGTGTACACAAAAACTCCCGGCACTACCCGTCCCTCCCAGGCAGGTGCTCCTGCAGCAGGAAGCCCCAAGACAAGGCGGCAGGGGGTGGAAAAGGCTCCTCCCAGACATCTGCTCTAGACTTCCCAGGCACACAGCCCCCCCAGGCTTGCCAGGGCCCCAGGCTTCTCCCAAGAGAGAAAAGCCCCCCCCCGGGGGGGGGAGGTACTTATAGCTCATGAAGTCGTAGCTTGGTCTTGCCAAGCTCCACACCTGCTCTTTGGAGCACCAGTTAACTCCTCTTCAAGATTAAAAAAAGGAAAAAACAAAACACCCCAAAACAAATCCCAGTCAGGCCACTCAAGGCTCTGTAAGTCCCTGCCTGCAGTAAAGCTGAAGCTAGGAAGTGTGTGACAATGTCCTCTCCCTTGCCCGGCAGCAGCCTACGTCCTAAGTGTGACTCTACCTCCACTGCCCAGGACAGCGGGGCACGTGGCTGGGCCTAATGCTGCACCTCCAGAGAGCATGCAGCACCCTGCCTCAAAGCCTGTGGCCCTGGCGCCCCTGGTGGCCCAGGCCTAAGAGAAGGGAACATACCCCTCCATAAGCAGAAAATATTTTGAACTCTGGAGTGAACCCAACAATCTGGGTTTCTTTGGGTTTTGTTTTGTCTTTCTTTTTTTTTTTTTTTTTTTAAGATTTTATTTATTTATTCATGAGAGGCAGAGACACAGGCAGAGGGAGAAGCAGGCTCCATGCAGGGAGCCCGACATAGGACTCGATCCTGGGTCCCCAGGATCAGGCACTGGGCTGAAGGCGGCACTAAACCGCTGAGCCACCCAAACTGCCCCATTTCTTGTTTTCCTTAAGCTCTTCTGTTGAGTATGATCCACAGGTAGATCCACTGTGTGGAGGGAGGTGGGTCATCACTTCCCCTCTTTCCATAGGTTCCCTAACTTGCCACTTGGCCTGGAAAGCCTTGCTCTTCTAGCTTACCTCATGTACCCTAACAGACAGGACCCCCTTTGCTCCTCTGAAGTCCCATCTCCTGGAAGTCACACAACTGGACTTGGAAAGAGGCCAAGCAGAATCTTACTCGAACTTAGCCAGGGTGAACTGGGTCTTCCCTCTCCCCTTGGATCCTCTACTGTCCCTTCGTGGAGGAGGAGGAAGAGGTGATGAAAAGCTGGTGGGACAGGAAGCTTGCAGAAGCAGAAGCTCATTGCCTACCCTTTGATCCCCAACCCTAGCAGCCTGGGGCTCCCCAGCCAGTCAGCTGGGCCTTGCCACTGGCCCAAGGCCACTCCCTACATAGGGCTGTGGAACCCATTCTCCAGGGGCTTTCCCCAGGCCACACTGCTCACAGCTTTTGAACAGAGACAACTGGAGAGGCTCCTATCTCTTCTCAGACCAAAGGCCCAGAGAGACTCCAAGGCCTGTGCTCAGCTAGCCAGCCCAGGGGCTGTAATGACTCATGTCGAGACCCCTCAGCATCAGCTTGGACCCATGAATCCCCAAGTGGGAAAGCAAGATGGGAAAAATGGGAGTCACTGGCACTATCTCTGTCAGTACCCAGATATTTTGTTTTCTTTACAGGGAGGAGGGGGGATGAAAAGTAGGAAAAATCAGGGTCCCCAGTTAGGCGTCTCTTTAGAAAGTAAGGGCCCAGAGCTCTGAGGGGGGCAGCGAGGGAGATAAGCATATCCTATCCTATGAGGATCCATTTGTGGAGCCTCTACCTGGAGACCAGAGAGAGTCAGCCCCAGCTGCCTTGGGAGATTAGCAAAGAAGCCAGTGCCAAACGCTGGGGCACACAGGTTGGGTGGGATATGACACTGTTAGAACCTAAAGGCTAAATAAGAGTGCAGAGAGAGTGCAAAAAAGGATGGGCACAATTCCCAAGCATTCTGGGGCAACCAGAAACAATGGACTGGAGAGGGGGGTACTGATGAGCCCCACCAGCAGGGTCTAAGGATGGAGTCTCTACCTCTCCGCAGCCTTTGAAGCTGCAACCTGAGACGCTCTCTCTTGGAAGCCAAACTCCAAAGGGGTCAGGACAGAACTCTTTGAAGCAACTCTCACAGGCTCCTCCAGCCCCAGACCAGCAGGGCTCAGTGGAGCCTCTCTGCTCCTGCACACTAACCAACTCCTGGACACTAGGACACCAGGCAGAAAGCCAAAAGGAGAGTCGGCCCAGAACGGGCTGGGCTTTCCGCCTCCCTCAGGCCTGGCCACCACCAGCTCTGGTCGAACCCGGAGCCACCCCACGGGAGGGCTCCTGGGCCTGACCTGGAGCAGACCCTGCCCGGCACAGGCTGGGGTCCCCTTGCTCCGCTCTCCACCTCCCGGGCCGCGGGGAGCCAGGCCCTTCTTCCTCCCCATCAGCAGCTGGGAGCCATCTCAGACACGCTAGAACTCTGCCAGTTCCCAACTAGAAGAAAAAAAAAAAAAAGCCCAGCGCAGACTTGGAGTGGGACCAAGGCCAAGGCAGGGTAACCCTGGTTTCTCCGTGAGGGCCCTTTTGCAAAACTTTCCCAGCACTTCCCCGAGCCCCCTTGCCTAAGACCTACACTAGACCTCTCGGCCCGCTCGCCCACAGCTCCCGGGCTCCGGTTCCTCCATCTCTCACTCAGAATCCCCGTTCCAAGAAAACCTCCAGACCCTCCCAACCGCTCCCAACCCTCCACCCCAGGGTCGCTCTGACCCTCTCCCCGAGCTGCCCTGCCGCCCGGCCTTGCCCTGCACCCCGTCCCGCGCACTCCGCACGCAGCGCCCCCGTGCCCCGCCCGGGGGCTGCCCCGCGGCCCCGACTCCAGGCCCGCATCGCCCCATCGCCCCGGGCGACCTCGCGGCGCCACCCGCCCGCCCGGCCGCGCTGCTCACCTGGTACTGCGCCGCGGGGCCCGCGGGGCCCATGGGGCGGAAGGCGGCGGCCCCGGGGCCCCCCACGCCGCCAGCCGGCCCTGGCCCCCTGAGCGCCGGTCCCGGCAGCATGCCGGGTCCCGCGGGCGGAGGCGGCGCTCCCAGGGCCGCGGCAACGGCGCCGCCACCAGGACTCAGCGGAGGCAGCGGGAACCCGCCCGCGCCACGGCCCGACATCGCTCCGTCCCGTCCGGCGGTGTCGCGATCCGGGCTCCGGGCTCCGTGTCGAGTCCGCTCCGCGATCCGTGCTCCGGGACTTCCCGATCTAAATTCCGGGTTCTGGGGCTTGTTGATCCGGGTTCCGGGATTTCCCAATCCAAGTTCTCAAGTTCCTCCTCGCAGACCCGGTTTGGGGCAGGGCCGATCCTGATTCCGGTCCTGCCCGGGCAATTCCGGATCCGGGATCTGCTGCACGCTCGCCTGACGCTCGCGGCCTCCGGAGGTTTGGCCGCCGGAGTCCAGTTACCCGGAGGCGGCAACTAACTCCCAGCCCCGCCCAAACAAGCCCGGCGCTAGGGCCCGCCTAGAACCAGCAGTCCAATGCCACGGTGCCGCTCAAATCCCGCCCCTCGCGAGACCCGCCCCCAGCAAGCGCCGCCCCTAACCGCCAGCCCCCCGTCCCCAGCCACGCCCCCCACGCCTCGGGCCCGCCCTTGACCGGAGGGGCGGAGGCGGAAAGCTGCGCAGGAAGCGCTGTGCAAGGCGCGGGGTCAGAGGTTGAAGGTCACCTAAGGGCTTCAACAGAGAGTGCGTGGGTAGTTGCTGATCTCTCCCCCGTGGAGCCCACTCCCCGAGGTTCCCAGTTACGCTCCCTAAAAATAGTTGACTTAAGTCGCTTTTCTACGTTTTCGGCATTAAAGATTCAGCTTAGAGCTGTTTCCTGAGGCAGAAGAGCCGCCAGCTTCACTTTGTTTAATAGCCCATCCTGTTGGCTCAGAGCTGCCAAGGGACGTCAGCTGCCCCAGACCCAATCCAGCTGTGTGACGGGCTGACTTGGCCCTGCACCGAGCTCTTATCGCATATTTTTAACGTGGCTCTGCCTCACTTTAAGGAAGCCTAGTACTTTACTCCACAGGAAATGTTTCTAGGGGGAGGAATTTTGCCTTGTGAGAAAACTCCCTGCAGTTAAATAAGGTCTTTCTCCAGGATTTATAGTACTTAATTGGAAAAAAAAAATTCAATACCTTTTCAGAAACCACTATCCTGTGTCATAAGGTATTCAAAATAAAGCCCTTCAGCTGTGTTAGCCTACATGCTGGTCATCTGGGGTTTTCCTCCCCCTGATACAGACCAGTGCTTCTTAAACTTTATTTATTTATTTTAAGAATTTATTTACTTATTCATGAGAGACAGAGAGAGGCAGAGACACAGGCAGAGGGAGAAGCAGGCTCCATGCAGGGAGCCCGACGTGGGACTCGATCCCAGGTCTCCAGGATCAGGCCCTGGGCTGAAGGCGGCGCTAAACCGCTGAGCCACCCAGGCTGCCCGCTTCTTAAACTTTAATAAGCACAAAAGACATCTGGGGCTTTTGGGCAGCCTGGGTCGCTCAGTGGTTTAGCGCTGCCTTCAGCCCAGGGCCTGATCCTGGAGACCTGGGATTGAGTCCCACGTGGGGCTCCCTGTATGGAGCCTGCTTCTCCCTCTGCCTGAGTCTCTGTCTCTGTCTTTCTCTCTCATGAATAAATAAAATCTTAAAAAAAAAAAAAAAGAAAGAAACATCTGGGGCTTTTGTTTAAAATGCAGATTATGATTCAGTATGCCTGGGGTTTGGGGTAAGGCTCAAGCTTCTGCATTTCTTTTATTTACTTATTTATTTAAATTAAAGTTAGTTAACATATAGTGTATTATTAGGTTCAGGGTAGAGTTTAGTGATTTCATCAATTGCACATAACATCCAGTGCTCATTACATCAAGTGCCCTCCTTAATGCCCATCACCCAGTCACCCCATCCAAGCACCTCCCCTCGAGGAACTCTGTTCTCTAGAGCCAAGAATCTCTTATGGTTTGCCTATTTTCATCTTATTTTTCCTTCTCTCCTCCTGTGTTCATCTGTTTTGTTCCTTAAATTCCACGTGAATGAAATACGAATTTTGTCTTTCTCTTAATTCGCTCAGCATAATACACTCTAGTTCTATCCACATCATTGCAAATGGCAAGATTTCATTCTTGATGGTTGAGTAATATTCTATTTGAGATACACAGATATACAGATAAAATCTTCTTTATCCATTCATCCCTCGATGGACATCTGGCTCTTTCCATATTTTGGTAATTGTGGACTCTGTTGCTATAAACACTGGGGTGCATGTGCCCCTTCAAATCACTTTTTTTTGTGTGTACTTTGGATAAATATCTAGTAGTGCAACTGCTTCTGCATTTCTAACAAGCTCCAGAGCAATGCTGTTCCTTCTCAGACAACAATTTTGAGTAGCCAAGATAGATTTTCACTATGTAATTTCTCGTTGCTTTCATCCCTAACCAAGTCTTGCACTGCAGCACCCCAGATCCTGTTTATAGTACAGTCCTCCAATCCTTTTAGAAATCAGGTCTGCTCACCTGTACTTCCCGGTATCTTTCCTCCAGAGATGAACTCTGCTCTGCTGCTGCTTTGCTGCTCCTTGATCTTGTCTTCTCAGAGATCACTCTCTCTTTCTGCCTAAAAGTGGGTTGCCTGCCAGTCTGAGAACAGGCCACTGGAATTATTACAGTCATTGAGCCAGGGCCCCTTCCCACCCCTGTAAAGTAGGTAAAGAATTAATGATAATGCAATTAATGTCCATTTCAAGACGTTCAAGTTCCTAGAGCAACTCTAGAAGTTCTAGAGGAAGCAGTAGGGGCAAATCCCCTGGGGAGCTATTCCAAAATATCCCTGCCAGCCACCCCTACACAACACGCGCGTGCGCACACACACACACACACACACACACTAAAATGGGTTCCAATGTTATATTTTAAGAATAAGCCTCCTAGTATTGTACACCTGAAACTAATATAACACCATATGTTAATTTATACTACAATTAAAATGTTTTAAAAATAACAGAATAAGCCTCCCAGGTAATTCTGATACAACCTACCTTATAGAAAACCTTTACTCTAGAAAACAGACACGCTAATAAGTACATTTTAAGGAAAGATAAAACAGTTAAATGTAACTCAGGTCCTCTTTATCCCTTGCTTAAATCCCTCTCCAGCTTCCCATTGTTCTTAGATTGAATGTCATACTCCCTTTTCATGACATGTAAGTTTTTGCAGGAACTGGCTCCTGCTTCTCTCCTTGGGCTCATTTTAAAATCACTGCGTTTGGTTGTAAGAGTCAGTCCAGAGGTCCTCCTGGCAATTTCTCAAACTGCTAAGCCCCTTCCAACCTCAGAGCTTCTCTACTTCCAGCTCTTTCTTAGCTTTTCCACCCCCTACTCTTACTCTATTTCCCACCAAGTGATTATTACAATTATGTAGTTGCTTGTTTATATGTGAATTGTTTACTGTCTGATCTGGCTCCTTCACTAAAATACAAGTTCTATGAAGGCAAGAACTCTTTCTCTTTTTATTTTTTTCTATTTAGGTGAGATTTATATAATGTAAAACCATCTTAAAAAACCATCTTAAAGCAATCAATTCATTGGCATTTAATACATTCACAGTGTTGTACAGCTACCACCTCTACCTGGTTCTAAAACATTTTCATCATCCCAAAAGAAAAGTCCATACCTATTAGGCAGTTGCTTCTCATTCACCCCTTCTCCTACTCCCTGGTACCCACCAATCTGCATTCTGTCTCTACGAGTTTACGTATTCTGAGTATTTCATATAAATGGAATCATATAACATGTGACTTTTGTGTCTGGATTTGTTCATTTAGCATAATGTTTTCAAGGTTTATGCATGTTGTAGTGTGGACCCGTATTTCATTTCTTTTTATGGCTGAATAATATATCATTGTATGGATATGCTACAATTTGCCTACCTATTTATCTGTTGATAAACATTTAGGTTGTTTTCATCTCTTATTGTGAGTAGTGCTGCCATGAATGTGTGTGTACATATGTTTGTTTAAATACCTGTGTTCAATTATTTGGGGTATATTGTGTTGCTCTTAATCACTGTCATAACCTACTCGATAAATGTGTTTGAATAAGTGAACGATCTTTAAGTGTAGAGAGAATGATAAATAATATAAGCAATGACTTAATTGCTATGATAAAATATCCTCAAGGTATTAGGGGGGAATAGAGATATCTAGGGATAAAGATTTCCTATATAGTAGGCAAGTGAATAGGTAACACTTTAAGTACTTACACATGTGTAACCTCTTGATCCCTCACAATGCATATGAGTAAATACGAATTTTTACCTCTATTTTAGAAATCAAGGCAGAGAGATTCACTTACTCTCACTGTGATAGTGCTAGGATTCAAACCTGGTTCTGATCTGGCTCTGGAATCCACAATCCAGGCACTTAACCACTATATAAGCCTTCTTGTTTATTGCTATTATTTCTCTATTACCTCTGGTCTGTTATACTTACAAAGAAAGTTTTCAAACTAAAAAGCAAGTTCTGTGGGGACTCAGAGAAAAGGAGGTTAACTGGTAGAACCCGATTAATTAGAAAGGTTTCCTAGAGGGGTGCGTGGGTGGCTCAGTTAGTTGAGTGTCTGACTCTTGATTTCAGCTCAGGTCATGATCTCGGTATGGAGATGGAGCCCCAGGTCAGGCTCCAAGCTCAGCAGGGAGTCTGCTTGAGATTTTCTCTCTCCCTCTGCCTCTGCCACTCTCCTCATGCTCTCTCCCTCTCTCTCAAAAATAAAATAAATAAAATTGTTTAAAAAAAAGGTTTCCTGCACCATTTCAATTTGAAGGAGATACCACTGGTGGTCACCCAATAGGCAAATGGGATTTGATATATCACTAGGGGCAACTCAAGACCTTGTAAAAGAGAACACTGAGTTAATGCTCAAGAATCAAAAGAGATGGGGGAAGGGAAGCCATTCTCACTGCCACCCTCACAGGACCCAACAGTGTAGCTAATTACAGGACCTGAAGTCACGGAGGGAACATTCCCACGCCTTTATTCCCTTGACTTGGAATGCATTTTTCTCTTCCTCTTTTTGTCCCTTGATATTTATTCTGCTTACTGACCATTTTTCACAATTTTATTCTGAAACATTCTATGGTCTCAAAAGAGGGAGTTTCCTATAACCTCTGCCCCTGTTGCATCTACAGACACTCTGAGACTTAATGGTACTAAAGTATTTATCAAAGTATTTAAAAAGTACTTAATAAACCTGAGCCAAAGGGACAATCCCCAGTGTGAGCTCTATGCTTCCTCATCCAGCTGTTGGGTGGGCAAAGTAGCTCCTAAAGAAGTTCTAGAAGAAAGGCCCTTGGAACAAGATGACCCAGTACTTCTCCTAGAGCAGGCCAGCAAAGGATCACTGCTCAGTATGATGGCCCTCAGGAGGTTGGAATTTCTGAAGAAGCAATGTGGACGGTCAGATTATGGTGGGAAACATTTACCACAATGGTAGCACTGCCGGGGCTGTACCAGGAGCCTGTCCTAGGTGGAACCCCAAGCAGCCGACACATCCATCTTCCACACAGATTTGGTGGTGAGACAGGCCTGGGGCACTGCCCAATCAGAGCAGCAGAAGGCCCACATGGCAAAGCAGCAGATGCTGTATTCACCATTTGAGAAGCACTTATTGAGCAGCTTCTATGTGCCTGTCCCTGACATCTTCTAGTAAAGATAAATGCAGAAATAGATCATTTCTCCATGTGACAATTGCTAAGATGAAGGTATTCATAAGGTACCATGGGGAAACAGAGGAGGGGTCTTTAACGTAGAAAAGTTATTAGTGAAGGCTTCTTTGGAGGATGTTATGCAAAAAAGGCTACAAATGGATGAGGCAAAGAAACAGAGTTTCTTTGAGTCTTTGAAGACTCAAAGGCATGAAACAGTACAGGGTGAACAGAATCAGAATCAATTTTGCTGGATCATTAAGAGTACAAAACTGCTTCTCCATGTATACAACAAAGTCAGTTCTCAATACACATATTTTAATAGTCAACACAGTCTGGCAGGTAAAACTCAAGAAGAGTAGTGTCTTCCAGTAATGGGAGTAAATACCAGGATTCAAGAAGTGAACTTCAGGTCTACAGCCCACGTGACACTCCTGAAGTCGCCAGAGTCAAGTTTTAGGGCATGATTCTATCAATTGTTCCCTCCTCATGTAAGGCAGAAGGTCATAGCATATTCAGAGACGTGGGTGAAACTGTGGTCTGAGTCTTCTTCCTAGCCACTTCCCAGACCCTTTCAGAGGCGACCTCCTGGTTCTTGAATTTGGCCTCAGAGTTACCACCATAACTGAAAACAGACCACTAAGACAGAGGAAAGATAAGGCAAGAGTCTCCACTGGGTCCCTAAATGTGCCTATCCCTGGGGTTCTATCTATAGCTCTTTTCTGTATACATGACCTACCCAGACATACTCATCTACCCCCGTCCCATCAATTACTGTCTACTTTTCTGATGAGCCTAAATCTCTAACTCCAATCACCACCTCTCTCCTAAGGTTCAGATCCATATTTCCAATTTACTGCTAGATGCCCCATAGGTCATTTAAAACCATCTGTCCAAAATCAACATCTCATTGTCCTCCCTCCCAGTCTCCTCTCCTGTCTGTATCTATCCTGACTTAGGGCATGAGGACATGGTGAAGGGCCAACCCTGCCTTGCTGATATTTCAAACTGGTCTTGTAGGCAGATGAAAGCCAAAGATGGAGTGACCCAACCAGATGCCCAGGACACCTGCAGTCAAATGCAAAGAGGAAAATAGAAAAGAGAAAGCCTTAAAGACCTCCATTCCATGGTCTTGAAATCATCTTTTACTCCTCTGGCTCTTGCTCTCTTTCAGTCTTAGTCTTCAAGTTCTGGTGGTTTTACCTCCTAAATCTGTTTTGATTCTATCCTATGTACAATAGGTCATAGTTGTCAGCATCTCTACCATAACCTACCCAACTAGTTTCTCTGCTAATAAGCCTTCCTACCCCATCCCTCCTGACAATTTTATCCCAAGATAGCAAATCTGATCACATCTCTCAATTTTCCTATATTTGTGTGCCCACCATTAATTACATTCAGCAGTGGGCCTTAAACCCACCGTGGTACTTCAGGTTTCTCAGAACTGTTGTTGATGACCCAAGAGAAGGGAGGGCAGCACTGGGAGATCCTCTCCTCCACCCTCACCTTTCATCCCTGCTTCAACAAGGAGTTCTGCTTTTATTGTTTTATATATTGAGTTACCTTGCAAGATTCTTTGGTGGGAAGGTTTCCACAGCTCTAACGCATTGAAAAAGCAAGGCTTGCAGTCTGTATCTAAATTTTTCAACATGGCATAATTGGCTCTTACTTTGGCCTACCTCTCTAGCTTTATTTTCCACTAATGTCCCAATGGAACTTGTCCTTCCCGAAACACACCATGCTGTGATTTCATGCTGTGATTCTTCTGCCAATGACATCACTAGAAAGTAAGCTCCTCCAAGGCTGGGGCTTGCTGCTGTATCCCCACTACCTAGGACAATATCTAGCACAAAGTACTCCGTTCATTTTGATTAAAAGAATAAGTGTTCCTCCCCAGGAGTTCTCTCCCATGCAAGTGTCTGTTTATTCTTCAAGGCCAACTCAAATGTCGCCGCCTCTGGAATCTTACAGGACTTTCTATCTCCACCTTCCAACTGCCATCACCAATTTGTTGTTTTCTGTTTTCCATAATACTCAGTCTAAATTTCTGTAAGAGTAATCATCATATTGTGCTGTAGCTTTTGTTTAGGGCTCTCTCTATCCACACACCCCTCTAGTGTGAACTCTAGGAGGACAAGGACAGTGCAGAAACAATGCCTGCTCAGGAAATAGCTCTAATAAAAGTTACCTCCGCTTCCCCACCCGGGAACTCCCAAGTCAGTCCTGATTAGGAGCTAAGACATCAGGGCAGAAGGTTAAAATCAGCTTAGCTGTAACAGCTAACTTTGGCACCCAAATGTTTCTCCAGCTTTATGCTCTTGCTTTCCTAAACTTTATCAATTTATGACTTTCCACCTAGATTCTTGGATTTTTCTTTGCTAGCTCCTTAGCCCAGATCTTATCCTCACCTTGACTCTGATGGGCCAGCCAAGGTTGATTCACTTAATACTAACTCCTGATTTTAACCATTAATTTATCTGTTCTTCTAATTCTGATGAAGACTGTACTGACTAACTATATAGCTTCTATAAGTGATGTGCCTATGAGCCGGGCACTGATGGCCCCCAGGAATAAAAAACAGGTAAGGAGAAAAAGAGTCTTGAGGGATCAGGGAAGTAGCAGATTTGGGGAGCCCAGAAACCAAGTAAAGCAGTCAAAAGGGAGATGCTACTTCAGAAGAGGACATCCCTCTAGCTGTGGTTTCTCCTGCTTTTGTTAGGTTCAAATCTACTGTTTCTATAACCCACCCTCATAACCATGACTACTCAGGCCAAAGCAATTATCCATTTGAAAGAATGATTTCTCTACTTCCCTAGGAAAGCACCATTCACATAAAGAAATGGGTCAACTGGAGCAAGCCCCCTTGCCAAAATTCAATTTACCAGGGACCAATTTCTAAAAGTACTGTAATTTTTTTATTATTATTTTTTTAATTTTTATTTATTTATGATAGTCACAGAGAGAGAGAGAGGCAGAGACACAGGCGGAGGGAGAAGCAGGCTCCATGCACCGGGATCCTGATGTGGGATTCGATCCCGGGTCTCCAGGATCGCGCCCTGGGCCAAAGGCAGGCGCCAAACCGCTGCACCACCCAGGGATCCCAAGTACTGTAATTTTTTAAAAAAACATTTTTAGGGCAGCCTGGGTGGTTCAGTGGTTTAGTGCTGCCTTCAGCCTAGGGCCTGATCCTGGAGACCTGGGATCGAGTCCCACATGGGGCTCCCTGCATGGAGCCTGCTTCTCCCTCTGCCTGTGTCTCTGCCCCCCCCCCTCTCTCTGTGTGTGTGTCTCTCATGAATAAATAAATAAAACTTTTAAAAAAAACCATTTTTATATAATATAGCTACCTTTAGTAGATGGGATCACACAACAGCCTTAAAACGTTAACATTTAAGATTTTAATTGAAGAAACTAAAGTTAAGGTTGATATGCCATTGAGGAATTGGGAAAAGGACAACAAGAGTATACGTGTGTGACAAAATAGAAAATGACATTTAAAAAATGACATTCAAAAGTACCTCATAAAAATAAGCAGCTGGAAAAAAAAATCCTGTGGTTTCCAGCAAGGGGTGATTATGATATTGATTGGATAACATTTTGCAGAAATATATTTTTAAGATTTTATTTATTCATGAGAGACACAGAAAGAGAGGCAGAGACATAGGCAGAGGGAGAAGCAGGCTTCCAATGGGGAACCTGATGTGGGACTCAATCCCAGGACCTGGGGATCATCACCTGAGCCTAAGGCACACACTCAACCACTGAGCCACCCAGGTGCCCCTGCAGAAATATTCAACATGAATGAGCAAAACCCATTCAAAACCATAAAAGAGAAATGAGGGTAGCTTGAAGGGGTGGCTATGATAGGTGTCACCAACTAGGCTCGAATAAACCCTGGCAGTTTTAGGGGGAGTAGTCAGGAAAGGCCTTTCTGTGATTGCAAAAGGAAAACAGACTACCCTTTATTGAACACCTATTTAGTGTCAAAAACAATTGAAAGCACTTTCCTATACATAAATGTCATTCCTTTTTGACGGAAGAGGAACTAGAAATTATGTAACTTGCCCACAGTCCCAAAGCCAGTAAGAATGGAAGAGGAATTTACAGACACGTCCGTCTGGCCCCAAACCTTCTATTCCACGTGACAAACTCCCTCAAACTGTCAGAACGGAAGGATGCAAAGCATCAGTGCAATGAGGGTACAAGAGACGCAGCTGCCCTTCTCAGACAAGAGGCCGCTCACTCATTATCTCGAAGAAATAAGCCTTTATCCATGAAATGGAGTTAACAGTCGTGCCTTCCTCAAAAGAGTCACAGTGAACGAGATGGGGAATGCACGTAGTAGCTGGTGCCCGGAAAACAAACTCCCAAATCCTCAAAGTTCACTGCGCCAAAAACTCAGCCCAGGGCCCACGGTCAGACGAGGACCGAGGGAGAGCCAAGCACACAGCACGACGCCCCTGAGAACGGCCCAGTCTGGGCGCAGGAGCGTGTTCCTGAGAAACGAGCCTCGGAAGACGTTCGGCATGACGGGAGGACAGGGGTCTCGGGTGGGGGGGCGCAACAGAGGACTTTACTCACCCCCATTCTTACGGCTTATGGGTAGCCCGTGGGCGGGGGAGCAAGAGCGCAGGCACGTTCCTTACCAAGTGAGGAAGAGAATCCTCCTTCACTCTAGCGTGTTACTTGTATGCGGAGAAACGGGGGCGGAGGGCACAAAAGGGTCTTTTCGGATATTGGCAAACAGTTCCGAGGAACTCATTTCCCAGGACACCCAGGAAAAGTCCTCCGTGACCCCAGCAGGATTTCTGAGCGAGGAAGGCACCGAGCCCCAACGTCAAAGAAGCTGCGTGCGCAGCGGCTTCCCGCGCGCGGGCCCGCACCTGTTCAGGTCGTACCACCTGACCAATAGGCACAGGGGCGCACGACGCTTTGCTTTTCTTATAGTGCCATTATTTGCCATAACGACCCTTTCTCTTTTGTTTTCACTTTGTTTCACTTAGTGGCTATTATGCTTGGTCAAATATGCGCTCGTGCCAGGCAAGATACGGGCTTGTCTACCCGTATCTTCCCCGCAAACTCCTCCTGTGGTTTTAGCTTCCTGGGCCGCCCCACTTGTCTCCGGCCAACCCTTGCTAAGCTTCTGCGTCGACGTCACGAGTTTCTAGGCAGATCAGGAAATCCTCGGGCCAGGAGCTCTCGCGCGCGCCCCCTTTTGGCGGTGCGTTCCAAACGGTCGGAGCGCGTGGCGGGTTTGCGGGCAAGTCCGCGGACCCCGGCGAGGCGGTCGAGGCAGCGGAGGAGCGACCGGAGCAGCGAGGAGCGGCCCTGAGTGAGGATTTAGGTCTAGCCTTGTGTGCCGCCGCTCGTGCCTGGGCCTCCTCCCGGCTTTCCCGTCAAGTCTGCGGAGGTCCGACCCGGTGTGGCGGGCTTCGCCTTCTCACGCGGCAGCGGGCCGGAAACCCTGAGGAGCCTTCACCGATGTATTTTTTCCCCCTCACGTCTTTAATGTTTTAAATACTTTCAGCCTTTAAAGGCTTCCGCGCCCATCGGGCCGAGAGCGTGGGAGCCACGGTGTGTGCGCAGGTGCGCGGGAGATCCGAGGCGCCTTCCGAGCGGGACCGGGCCTCGAGCGCCATGTCCCTCAGTGTAACTACTGTAGCAGCCAGAACGGGGGCGGGGGGGGGGGGGGGGGCAGTAGCCGAGCAGGCCTGAGGAGGAGTGAGAGCGGCGGCAGGTGGGGCGCGGGCTGTGGCCTGGGCATGGGCACGGGGGGGAGGCAGGCTGGTGGTGCTGGCACCTGGAGGAAGGTATCCTGAACCCGGGGGCGGGGGCAGGTGGAGGGCACTGACCCGAGAGCAGGAAATGAATTTAAGGGAATTCGAGGGAAAAGACAGTGTAGAGGGTGGGGTGTGACTACCGCCTGGCTAGGAAACTGCGAGAAACCCGGGAGGGGCCCCAGACCTGAACCGGAAATCCAGGCGGGCTAACCCTGCCAGAGCAATCGCGGCGGCAGATCCGTGTTTGTGGCCCTCCCCTCAATTGCCTGCGCTCTTCCTGCAGCCCCCCCCCTTTTAAGATTATTAATTTATTAGAGATACAGAGAGAGAGAGAGAGAAGCAGCCTCCATGCTGGGAGCCTGACGTGGGACTCGATCCTGTGTCCCCAGGATCACACCCTGGGCTGAAGGCGGCGCTAAACCTCTAAGCCACCGGGGCTGCCCCTCTGCAGCCCTTTTTGAGGCTGGATTGTAGGTCTAAGATTTCAGACCCTTTAACTCTTGAGTTTGGGATCTCAACTACAGAGCAAGTAAGCCAAAGGAATTTTAAAAAGATTTAAAAATAATTTCCCCTCAGGGATGCTGCTTGGTTTCTTCTTAGGAAAATGAATGGATGTCAAATTTTACGTTCCCAGTACCTGATCATAACCTGCCACGTGAAAACAAGGGTGAAATGTTAGAGCTGTGGGGATAGTTGAGGGGGAAGGAGCGCGTGAAACAACGCAGAACAAAGTATGGTCAGTGTAGGAGTCTGAGAACAAAAGAATCCCACCCCCCTCCCCTCCCCATTCCTCCACCCTCCTCACCCCCCGCCGCATTTTCTTGTATCTATGTGGCATATAGTAGTGGCAACCACAAGGGAAAACCCAACTAACATGACTTGTAGAGATCAAAGACGAGAAATGGTTTTTTTTTTTTTTTTTTTAAGCTAAGGCTCTAGGAGCAGAATATAATCCATAAGATTCACTCACAGCAAGATGAGGTTTGCAGAGAGAGGTAACAAGTTGAGGAGAGATACATGAAATAGAAGGAGCTCTTGGGTTAACCTCGATGCAGAATGGTTTGTGGCACTGTGGTCCCATCAAAGCACAGATCATCTAGATTCGCTGAATATTTTAAAAAGTAGAGCAATGGTAAGCACTGCACTGTAGTCAGGATGCCTGCATTTGAATCCTGACTTCACCTCTTAATTAGGTGTGTGATTTGGGGTAAGTTACTTTACCTCTCTAAGGCAAACTCCTAACCCCATCTCTTCATCTATAAAAGTGGCAATAATCATAGATTTGCTATGAGATAACTAAAGGAAGTCACTCAGCATGGTGCCTGAAACACAGTATATGGTTACTAAATGTTAAAAGCTATTAGACAAGGTGTGATTAAGAAGGAGTCATTGAAGTGATATAGATCAATAGTGAGTGCCTACCTTGGAGTCGATGTTAGGAGGAGAGCACTTTACCTCAAGAAATTAAAAAGTAAATGGGAATTCTACAGCGTCCAAGTTAATGTGACTGGTATTTTTTTTTAATTATATAGCTAAATGAATGTTATACGTGCCTGTCAAACAGTGGGAATGCCATTTTCCTCTGCCCTTTCTACGCTACTTTCAAAATATTAGATATGAATAATTGATATTTCTAAGTATGTAAATGTGAAAAAATATTTAGAATGCTGCTATTTTTATTGATCTGTAACAAACTTTAAGTAAAACCAGTATGTTAATGATGCAAACACAACCTTTAGCTTCTATTTCCAACTGGAACTGTGCTCCCCTGAACATCTGCTGTATAGAAATTTTGCAACTACTACTGCCTTCAGGCCCTTGAATTACTGCAGTAGCCTTCTAACAGATCTCATGGCCATTAATCTTCTCTTCATCTTTCTTTTTTCCACACTAGTGTTGTCATCTTGAAAAATAAAGCTGATCATCTCACCCCCATGCTTTAAAAGCTCTGTAAATTCCTAGTTGCCTACTCAATTATATCTGTACTTCTCTAACTTTATCCCACAATTCTTTTCCCTGTAAGCTACCCTCTACCCATATTGAACTTCTTGAATTTTCTCAAGTAAGTCTGGCCTGACCTTTTCTCCATATCACTTTATCCCCTAATAAACTTCCAATCGTACTAGAAAACCCAGTTCAAATGAGTTCTCTCTGATAAACCTTCTCAACTCCTCAGAGAGAAGTAATGATTTCCTCCTCAATGCTCCTTGATCAGTTATCATTATTGGCAGCATCAGCAACAGTGACACAATCAGCATCATCACCAACTTCTTGAATCTTAGCCAGGAATTGGGCTAAACAATTGGTTTGACTTAAGTCATTTAATTCTCATTTTACTCACCGCCCCCCAAATTTTTATAACACTTGACATAATATTGTTATTTTGATTTGTATTTGTCTTTCCCAGTAATTTCTAGGAATTCCTATTGTAATTGGACAAATCTTGGTAACTTCAGTACCTCACTAAGAGCATGGAATACTGTAAATGCTTGATAATTATTTGCTGAAATAATGTTTGACTATAAGCAATTCTACTAAGAGCTCTTATACTTTTTCAGAGTTGTTATCATTTAAAACTCATTTTGAAATTTCCTTCAGAGTCTAGGGTAACTTTAGAATGTCTTCAATGATAGGAGATCTTCCTTGGGAAGAGACTCAGAGCTAAGTCTAGTGAATAAGGTGTCAGAGTCATATCATTTTTGCTCAAAAAATAATAGTTTAATAGCGACTGATTTTTTTTGTGTGTGTAGCCAGTTCTAAATCACTTCCAAAAAAGTTGAATAATTGTGTCACTACTGAAATAAATGTATGGCTTTCCCAGGGTATTTTTTTAAAGATTTTATTTATTCATGACAGAGAGAGCCAGAGACACAGGCAGAGGGAGAAGCAGGCCCCACACAAAGAGCCCGATGTGGGACTCGATCCTGGGACTCCAGGATCACCCCCAAGCCGAAGGCAGATACTCAACTGCTGAACCACCCAGGCGTCCCTTTCCCAGAGTATTTGAAGAGTAACATTTACTAGGGAGTATAAATTTTGATATGCTTATTATCTAATGCATGTATATAAAAGAACCCCCCCCAAGAAAACAACATCTTTCAGACCAGCATATAAGTAAAGATACCTATGTAAAACCCAGTGCCCTCAAAAAATTAGAGGGCAATTGTTCATTTAATGGAATACCCATAGTATGCTAGGCACTACACCAAGTGCTGGAAATGCAAGATAAGTAAATTATATAGCCTCTTGTCCTCAGAGAATTCCTAGCATAGTAATAATTTCATTAAAAATAATTCACTAACCTGAATTGCATTTTAACATACATAGCTTCAGAAATCATGGTTGGCATAGAGTGAGGTATAGCCATGTATACAAAGTGACGGATTGTGAAGTGGGACAGGGTTGGTCAAGAAACTTAGAAGAGGGGAGCCCTGGGTGGCTCAGCAGTTAAGCATCTGCCTTCGGCCCAGGGCGTGATCCTGGAGTCCCGGGATCAAGTCCCACATCAGGCTCCCTGCATGGAGCCTGCTTCTCCCTCTGCCTGTGTCTCTGCCTCTATCTCTCATGAATATATAAATAAAGCCTTTAAAAAAAAATTAGCTTGAGTGGGATTTTGAAAGAATAAAAATTGATGTAGATTGGTGGAGAAAAGAGAATTAGACATTTTAGTCTTAGCCAGAGTAATAATCTAAAGGTTGATTGGTGAACATGGAAACAGATCAGGAAGAGATGGATTATTTTGAGGGATATTTCATAGAGGTCATGAGGAGAGAGCCCTGATGAAACATTTCTCCCTTACATCAGAGAATGGGACTCTAAGTGACCATGTTTCCTAGATTCAGGGTCACTTTCTATTGGACAGTGCTAGATAAACAGTGGTTGATGTCATTTCTCTAAACTTCATTTTTTTTGTTTTCATGCTAACAGCCTATTGACTCAAATAGATGGAGGAATATATGTAAACAGATAAGTGCAATACAGGCTTATACAGGACTCTCACTTAATCTGATATCTAATAATTATTTTCCTATGTCCTTTTGGTACACCCACACCACATCACTGTTACTCTTGTTGCTACAATTTCTCCAGATTATGCACGGTTTCGGGAAAGGGGATGACCTTTGATAATATCAAAGAAATAATTTTCTATATCCTTTTTCTTTTCTTTGGTCACTTTCTCCAGCATTATTTTCTCCTTTCTCTCCAGCTTTTGGGCCTTCTCACAAGGATGGAATTGCTAGTCTTTTGTGTCTGGGCCCTGCTGGCCTTGATCCCTTTCCCAGGTGAGGCTATTTGAACAGTTTCTTTCCATTTTTTTTTTTTAAGATTTTATTTATTTACTCATGAGAGATACACAGAGAGAGAGGCAGAGACACAGGCAGAGAGAGAAGCAGGCTCCATGTGGAGAGCCCAACGCAGGACTCGATCCCGGGTCTCCAGGATCACACCCTGGGCCGAAGGCAGGCGCCAAACCACTGAGCCACCCAGGCGTCCCTGGGATAGTTTCTTTAGCCAATATGTGCCAGGGTGCAGGTGGCTGACTAATGAGAAAAAGAATAAGAAGTAGTGAGGTGAAAATTCAGTATTCACTTGTCTGGGCCCTTGGGGGAGATTCCTATTTTGGGATCAAGTAGGACACAGAATCTGTAGGTATCTCTGGCTTGTAATTGAGGAAACCAAATACAGAGACAGGATAATAGACCATCAGAGAGAACTCTGCCTTAAGAAATATGCCTTCTTTCCCTGACTTCCTGCTGCCTGAGGATTGTCCTATTTTTCCTATTTTGAGAATATTTTTACTTTTTTGCCACCTTTTTAAGATTTTTATTTATTTATTCATGAGAGGCACAGCAAGAGAGAGAGAGAGGCAGAAACACAGCCAGAGGGAGAAGGAGACTCCGCGCGGGGAGCCCGATGTGGGACTTGATCCCAGATCCTGGGATCATGCCGTGGGCCAAAGGCAGATGCCCAGCCGCTGAGCCACCCAAGCATGCCTCTTTTTGCCACCTTTTGTGTCATGAAAAGCTACAATAGGGTCTTGATAGGAGAGGGCGCATAGCTCAGTTGTGAGGAGCGAGTTCTTTGGAAGGGAACTGGAGCCTTAGTGAGTAACACTGCTACATGAGTTGTATATTCCTAGAAGGATCTGGTATTTGGGAGATGAAACAGATGGTGGACATGGAGTAGCTAATGGGACCTGTAGGGAAGCCTTCAGGAGACTGCCTTTCTCACCTATATCAGGCATTTAAAATTCGCCTGATGTCTCTCTCCTTGTGCCTGAGATTTCCCTAACAAACTAAGCTCTTAAACACCCAAAAACATCTGTTGCCTTGGTAGCAAAGCAAAAAGGAATAGTCTCGTTTTGAGGAGAGGTGAAAAGTTCCATGAGAAGGTAATGACCCTAGGAGTCACCTTTAGCCCAGTGATTCTCCTAATTTGGTGTGCATAAGGGTCATCAGGAACGCTTGTTCTGGTTAACGTGCATTATTTCCAGGTCCCATTTTCACAAATTCTTAATCATTCAGTCTGAGGTGGAACTAGAATCTGCAGTTTTACAAGCACCCCAGGTCATTCTGGTGAAGGCAACCTTTAGACCATAATTTCAAATAAACATTTCTTTGAGGTATAAGTAACAAAGCTCTTTTCTCCAGGCCTAATAACCCCTTGAGAGCCCTCAGCAGCCAATTCTGGGAGCTTCCAAGACACTGGAAGCTCAGAAAGAGAATGGTTTCCTAGGCATGAGTTTTAAGAACTCCATAGTTTCCAAGAGGACACTAATAGAGAACTCCAGATCCTAGAAAGATGATGAGTGGAGAGAATGGTGGTGGAATCAGGGTGCTAACTTGTTCATTAAGGGTTTTTTTTCTTGTCTGGTTCCTTGTAATTTTTTCTTCAGGGTAGCTTTCTTATTTCTAACCATCAAATAGAATAAGCTTTGTATTTTATTTGGGTCTTGTGGTCATCACCAAAGTCTTTGGCATATGTGCTTGATCATTTCAGGAGCGACTGAAGAGATATTTGAGGTTTCTGTTTGGCCAGATCAGGCCCTGGTAAAGTTTGGACAGTCCCTAATGGTCAACTGCAGCACTACCTGTCCAGACCCTGGACCCAGTGGGATTGAGACTTTCTTAAAGAAAACCCAGGTGGACAAAGGACCACAGTGGAAGGAGTTTCTCCTGGAGGATGTCACAGAGAATTCTATTCTGCAGTGCTTCTTCTCTTGTGCAGGGATCCAAAAGGACACAAGCCTTGGCATCACTGTGTATCGTGAGTAGGGCTGAGGAAGAAGGGAAGAATGGGGGAATAAGACTATGTCTTATCTAGGGAAAAATTAGAGATTTCTTTTAGGGGAGAGAATTAGGGACCTTAATAGAGATTTCTGTTATACTGTAGGAATTTTAGAGCCAGTTACTTGTATTTCCTTTTGGTGTAGGATTTTAAATTAGGAGCAGACCATAGAGGATACCAGACATTGTGTTTGAGCATATGTTCAAGTATAGGAGGCATATACTAATAGTGCTAGTTTATAGTATATGATTAGTGCTAAATTATTTGACACAAATTCTTAAAATAAATAGGGATTGGAGAAAGGGTTTTTTGGGGCTGGGGTAGTTGGAGAAAGTCTTCATCAAAAAGGGACTCTTGAGCTTCACTCCTGCATAATGGTAAGGATTTGAAGTGATGAGAATGGGTGAGGAATATCTTTCAGGTGGGCAGATAGCACTGGCAAAGATATGGCTGTAAAAATAAGTGTGATTTCTGTGGGATAAAAGCTTGGTAAACTAGTTTGTATGATGCTAAGGAGCACCTCAGAAGCTGCTCATACCTGTGAAGCACCTCTGGTAAGAGATAAAAGTTCTCCAGAAAGGCAGCAACAATCAATGCAAGGGACTTCCCCTTCAACAGTCTTGAAGTCTTCATAGTCTTGACTATGATTTTAGCCATCTTTCATGGGCAGAAGAAGAGCCAGAAGACTGACTTGTTCCATGTAGGGCGGGGTTGGCAGAAAGCTGACACTGTTGATCAGGTGGTGTAAGGGTCACAGTCACCTTGTTTCACAGGCCTTCTGTCCTATATCATTTCTTTCTGAAGAGGTGAATATCCTTCTCTCATCAAGCCCCCCTTTTTGTCTTAAAGAGCCGCCAGAGCAGGTGATCCTGGAGCTGCAGCCTGCATGGGTAGCCGTGAATGAAGCGTGTACAGTGAAGTGCCAAGTACCCAGTGTAGCACCCCTGGAGAACCTCACCCTTACCCTTCTCCAGGGTAACCAAGAACTACATAGAAAGAACTTTATGAACTTGGATGTGGCCTCCCAAAGAGCTGAGGTCACCATCAATGTCAAAGCCCAAAGGGAGGATGATAGGTGTAATTTCTCATGCCGTGCAGAACTGGACTTGAGTTCACATGGTGGAGGCCTCTTTCACAGTAGTTCAGCCATCAAGGTACTCCGGATCTTTGGTGAGTCAGAGCCTAGGTTGTGGAAGGAGCCTGAGGCTCATTTCCTTGTCTTACCTTGGCCTTTAGGACTAAGTTCCCACAGAGTTTAAGATGAGGATATGAGGGTAATTGAGTTCTGTCTCTACTTGGGCCTTAAACTTATCCTGGGGAACAGAGAGCTTTTAGCCACACTCCCTTCCTATATTGTGGGAATCCTATATAGCACATGATTTATCATGGCTTTTCTCCTTTCTTTCCTTCATTTCTTGGCAGAATTCTCTCAGAGCCCCCAAATCTGGGTCTCCCCACTTCTGGAGATTGGTATGGCCGAGGCTGTGAGCTGTGAGTTGACTAGGGTGTTCCCAGCCAGAGAGGTCATGTTCTACATGTTCCTGGGAGACCAGGAGCTGAGCCCTTTTGTCTCCTGGAAAGGAGACACGGCATGGGCCAATGCCACCATTCGGGCCATGGAGACTGGTGATCAGGAGCTGTCTTGCCTCGTATCTCTGGGTCCAATGGAACAGAAAACAAGAGAGCCAGTGCATGTCTATAGTAAGTGACCTGCCTCTTTTCCTTCCTCAGAGGGTAAAGGTGGGGGGTTTCTCTGCCCCTGAAACCTTCCATAGTAAAGTCTTGGTGATTCAACAGCAAATATCCCTACTAACCTTTCCTAGGTACACTCTCAAGTGAGCTTTGTCCGATGAGTGCAGGCAGGTTGGAGACATGCATTGAGACAATAGTTCTGAGAAACTTGGTTTCTCTAGGCCATCCTATTTACAGAGTGATTTTGGGTCCTTCAGCTTGTTTCTAGAACACCTTTTTGAGGTAAAGAGGAAATCTCTAAGATGAAAAGCCATCTTGCTGTCCTTGCCACAGAGGCATAGCCAAATGTAGCACACTGCATTTGTTGTAAGAAGAGCTATGTAATTCCCAAATCTCACTGCTCCTGCCATTCAGCACAGAAGCCGTAGGGTATCCAAAATCTTTCCCATCTTGTCTGCCTAGATACCACACACCAGCAGCAGCATTTAGCTGTGAGTTTTGAGAAATATGTTTGGTTTCTCTTTTTCCTTTTCTTACAGGCTTCCCTCCACCAGTCTTAGAGATAGAAGAATTATACCCATCGGCAGGGACAGACATTAATGTGACCTGTTCAGGGCATGTATTAACATCACCCAGTCCTACTCTTCGGCTGAAGGGAGCCCCAGACCTCCCTGCGCCTGGGGAGCCTGCCTGGCTTTTACTTACCGCCAGGGAGGAAGATAATGGCCGAAATTTCTCCTGTGAGGCCTCTTTGGAGGTTCAGGGTCAACGGTTAATCAAAACCACTACAATGCAGCTCCATGTCTTATGTGAGTAGAGGCCTGAGCTTTCTTGTCAAAAAGGGGTATGATAGTCTCTCATTTCCAGAAGTTCTGGCCAGCAACTTCATTATTAGAGTTGCTACAATTTTCTCATTAAAATAAAATAATCAAAGGAGGAAATAAAATTAAGGTTCCCCAAGTTTATCTTAGCCCCAGGAAAGTAAGGTGGGAGAAACATGAGGGGGAACTAGGAACAGAAAAGAGACTGCAAAAAAATAAATAAGTAAATAAAAATTTAAAAAGAGACTGCAAGGTGATCAGGTGGTATTAGTTGAGGATTGATGGCCGAGAACACAGGAAGTGATAGTTGAGAGTTTATGCTGAGAAGGGAAATTTCCACATAAGAATTTGTATTTTGAAAAGTAGAAAATCCCTCGTCTGTGGGGTCACCCTTGCCCATCTCCTCACTCACTGAGAAGCAAAGATGGGAAGCAGGGAAGCCACCATTGACAGGACAGTCCATATCATTTAGTCTGAATCCATTAAAATGCCTTTGCTGCATCTCAGACTCTTTTGCTGCTGGGAAAGGAAAGACAACAGTGGCCCAAAGGGACTGCGGTCCTTCCCTTAGAAAGGAAAGCTGTTGGGTAGAAGGGACACAGCATTTGAATTAGGGGAGGAGAGGGAACATCACATCTTGGTGAGGAAGGAATGTGGCACACTGAGCTCAGCCCCTTGGGGGACTGTCTTTTCCAGACCAGCCTCGGTTAGAGGAATCTGATTGCCCTGGCAACCAGACGTGGGTGAAAGGGACAGAGCAGATGCTTGCCTGCATCCCAAAGGGAAACCCAACTCCAGCTTTGGTATGTACCTGGAATGGAGTGATCTTCAACCTTGACGAGCCACAGAAGGCAACCCAGAACCACACGGGGACCTACTGCTGCACAGCCACTAACCAGCTGGGCTCTGTCAGCAAAGACATTGCTGTCCTTGTTCAAGGTGACTGTGGCTCCCCGGGGGGGAGGGTGGGGGGGTGGGATTCTTATCCAAACCTGGGAAGAAGTAAAATTCCAGTGGGCGGGGGAGAGTGAGACTGAGAGGTGAATGTGGCAGGCTCAGGGAGGGGGGACTCTCTTGCCCTGTAACCTTCTGAGCTCTCTCTTCTGTGCTTGGGCAGGACTGGATGAAGGAATCAGCTCCACCATCTTTGTCATCATTATCGTTGCCCTTGGAGTGGGTATTATCACCATAGCACTGTATCTGAACTACCGGCCTTGCAAAATAGAGAGGCGGAAATTGCCCTATAGGCAGAAAGAGAAGAACAAAGAGGAGGAAAGCCAGTTTGCTGTTCAGCAAGCAGAAAAGTGCAATGCACATAACTGTTAAATGGAAACAGCTCTTTGGTTGAAGGCAACCTCTACTACTGGGGCTTCCTAAGGGAGGAAAGGTGGGGAGGAGAAAGGAAGAGACATTACCCTTTGTGTTCTGCAGTCCTACAAAACAAGTGTTTCAGACCCCCATGTCCCTTGTATCCCATCCATCCACAAGCTCAGCTTCTCCAAGTTCACTCTAATCACTAGGAATTTCAGTCTCAGTGTCCAGCTAATGAAAGGGCCTCTTGCTCCTTGCTGTGCACTTAATCAGTTCACTCACTCTTAGTCCCAAAAAGAGGATCCTGTCCTTTGCTCCCAAACATCAGACTGTAGAGATAGTTGGAAATATCTCAGAAATGCAACTCATTTCTCATGACTGAGCACCAGTTTTTTAGTCCACAGACAGGACTTCAAAGGGACTGCGTACCAAAGAGATAGGAATCAGAAATTTATTCCTGCTTACACATTCCTCTGCTCCTCTAACCTGGGGTTCTGGAGTGCCGGCTCCCAGAGCTGAGTCTCATAACACCATTTAAGGGTCAGTGGCTGGTTAGGCTTCAACTCATTAACCATCCATTATGTGCCTTGGAGGAGTATAAAAGTCATAAATTCCACATTGGGTCAGATAAGCAGCTTACCTAACACCATGTTCTGTCCCTGAAGTGGGAACGAGAGTTCTTCCATTAAATTGGCCTCATAGGTTAAGGGCTCCGAATGTTTTTGAATTCCTCTTCATAATCCACTATAAAGTAATCATCTGTGAATTTGACATACTGATTTTTTTATCTTACAGGCCCTTAGGATAGAGTTCCAATGTTTATCCTCCCTTTCCATAAAGAAGTAATATTTTCATTTGTCTGCAAACTATTCCCTTTAAGCTTCAGAACAACTCCTGAGACAATGTTTACCATATGATCTTATGATTCAGCTTCCTTCTCTGTTCTGTGATTCCTCTCTACAGAAGACCAGAGGAGTCCTAAAACCACATTTTTTCTCCCAAGTCAGTCATATATGGGTCACTAAGATGTTGGATATAGTAAAAAATAAAAGTGATTTTACAATATCTGAAAGTATTTCTCTTCTGTGTCATTTTTGAAATTTTTTATTAAGCCACATGGTTGCATTTTGAGTAAAGTTTCTAAGAAAAGAATGCTAAGTGGGTAGCAAAAACAACTGGCCCAGGGCAGGTGGTACATTAGCTCAGGGCAACAGCTTGTTTGACTTGCCCTTAATACTAAAGTTCTGACCTCCAGATAGAGGTCTGCAGCCTTCCAAATTGTAGATACTAGCAAGAAAGAAGACAGCATCAGGCATCAAAGTGAAAAAAAAAATCATTTTTTTCAGAACTTCCCTGAGTCTGGGTTATGAATTAGGTATAAAAATAACCCTTTGATTTCAACACCTACAAGGCAGTGTGGATACAATTGTGAACAAAAGAGTGTTCCTGCCTTCTACAAGCTTATAGTCAATGAGGGAAGCCAGAGCAAGTCAACAAGAAATCACAATTGCACCTTAACTCCCATAACTGGGAAAGCACAGGTCTTTATGAAAACACCTGACTCAGGATCAAGGACGGCTTCCTTGGAGGAGATTGGAAATACTTGTTTGATTTTCTAAGACAGCACTCCCTCCACCCCCCCATCAAGTGACCTCAGCCTCAATTTTTCCACTAAATACAGTAGCCATGGCTCTCTCCTCAGAGTGAGAAAATTACTCTTCTGAATTGAGCACTTAGGGAAATAAGGCAGTGGGTTTAAAAGAAAAGAGTATAGAGCAGCCTAATCAGGAATCTCCAGCCATTTCAGTGTCGGGATCTGCTGCATCAGGTCTGTAGTTAGCTCACAGAGAAAACCCACTTCAAGGGCCCCATGCCCTGAGGCACTTTGGGGGCACCTGGAAGAGCCTAGAGGCTTCTGCCTTTGCTTCTCACTGCCACTTGGTGTCACTGTTGACAGGCAGTCCTACAGGGTCCATAAAACCTCGTACTTTCCAGGTCCACTGCCACGGATCTTTCAGGGAGGACAATTCACTTCCTCAGGGCTTGATCCAGCTAGGGATGATTCCTTGCATGAATTTCCAGGGTTACAAATCTCACTACTTTAGATTCTCTATCCAGTAAGGCTCTTCAGATTTCAGTAGGCCCTTCCCTATGTAGTCTTGGAAACTTTGGTCCCTCCCTTTCCTTCTCCAGAGATCCACACAACCAGGGGGCAGGCACCCCCTCCTAGTCAATTCTTAAAGTACAAAAGATTGCTTTAAGTCTCTTTTCCAGAATAATAAAGCTGGTCTCTGCCCACTCTTCTAAGGGAGACTGCCTTTTCTTCAAGGGCCCCACCCCTAAAAGGTTTGCATATACTCTTTTTCTGAACAATGGGCTCACACTTAAATGCAGTTACCCTGATTATCTTCAGAGGAAGAGAGCTAACTTTAATACTCCAAAAATGTATCCTCTTAAGAAAGTCAAGGTGACTTTCTGTGTCTTTATAGATCCGAGAAAAACAAGTTAAATCTTCAGTGGGACCTTCTTACTATAGGGATAATAATACTATTTACCTATAGTAAAGGCAGTAAATACTATTTACCTACTATAGTATTATAGTTGAAAAGAAATGAGATAGTATTTATTAAAAAAAAACACTAGCACGGTATTGTACACGTATTCACAATATCAATTTTATTACACTAATGATGCTGGTGGTTGTCATATCCATAATCATAATAAACTCAAAGCAAGAATCAGAAGACCATAGTAGCTATGGAGGGCCACCAAAAATCACATACACCACGGACATCTCTTTTCTCATTTCCATCATGCTCTCTCTTCCTCTTCTATTCCTTTCCCTCTTTCTTTCTCTACTTTCCCCCTTTTTTGTTCTCTATGATGTAGGACTACTAGTAGGATGACTAGTTGTACCAATTTGCATTGAGCTAAGGGGTTCTGAGACACTAGAATTAGTCTCATGCAGATCCGGACAATTAATGACCCTTACACTGATATCACAAAGTATTTCTCATGTTTGCTGGGGCCTCCTGAATTAAAGCTGCGAGGCAAAGTATCACGTTTGTTTGACCCAGAAGACTCAGGTCCTGTCATTCTGAGGAGGACTTGTGAAGAAAGGGAAGAGTGGCATTTATGCTCTCAAATGCATATAAAGGATCAAAACACAGTATGTGTGCTTCAGCAAAGCTGATGTAAGTGCTAGCCTTAAAAATAAAACTGCCCGTTGTTTTGCCAGAAAAAAAAAAAAGTTATTGGAGAATAGCAGAGAATTGCAATCCAGGACAAGTAAGCTATAGCAAAACCCTAGGCAAGTCTGCAGAACAGAAAAGAGGACCTGCTCCTTTATACAGAGGAAAGGGGAAAGTTGGGAAGGCTATTATAAACAAAAAGTCCATTGGAGTAAAGTGGGAGTTGGAAGTATGGTGGCTTCTCATTGGCTGGGCTGTTGCTGGGGGAGGAGGAAAGCCTTTCCTCCTCCTGAGCACTTGATAAAGAAACATCCAGAGACAAGGTCTGTCTCCTGTTGGGTCTGCAATTGCCAAGTGATAGGGTGTGAGAGGCTGCCAGCCTCCAGGATTCCCCCCCCCCCCTTTTCTTTTTAAAGATTTTATATATTTATTTATGAGAGACACACACACAGAGAGAGGCAGAGACACAGGCAGAGGGAGAAGCAGGCTCCCTGCAGGGAGCCGGACGTGGGACTTGATCCCAGGTCTCCAGGATCACGCCCCTGGCCGAAGGCAGGTGCTAAACTGCTGAGCCACCTGGGCTGCTTTTGTAAAATTTAAATTCAATTAGCCAACATTTCGTACTCAATTCCTTTCTAAACAAGATTTCCTTTTATTAGTTTTCACATTTCTCCCTTTTGATCAAGATAATTTCTTTGAAAGCATCACTGATCAAGAGTAGGGTCCTCCACATGGAGTGGAGGTTTTGTCCTCCACAAAACACAGTGGTTTTGTCCCTCAGTACCAAGAAGGACCTTTCCCAGTCATCATGTCCTAAGTTGGGGGGAAAGGACCTAGCAGTTGGAAACCACTTAAGCCACATTTGAGTAATAAGGAAGGTGAGTAAGGAGAGTTCTCAGGTACTGCCCATCTGTAGTCCGCATTTATCAAGACTGTAAGTGCTGGAGATCATCTCAAAGCATTCAGTCAGCATCACCTTATTGAGTATATCATTTTTAAAAGTCTGATAGGCAACAAAATAACAAAACTCAAAATAATTATACAAAACAGAAAAAGTGACATAACAATTGGGCATTGTATGATGTTTCTAAACCAGGACTAGGTCTGAAAATAGCGAATTGAAAAATTTATGTGCACTAACTCAGGCTTAGGGGAGAAGGGTTCTCCTTGTGAAGGCAAACCGGGAGTCATGCATGCCTTCTGGAAGTCTCTGCTTAAAGTGACCATGAAAGCAGAATAGTGGATACTGCAAGAGTACACTGAGAGAATGAACCTGGTGCATTTGGGAAGATACAGTGTAGGAATAAACATGAAGCAATAGCTGATGAACTTTTTGCAAAACAGCCAACTTTCAAAGCAGTATTGTTTTCTCAAAAGAACTGTTTGAACCAAATGTGATATTGACAATACAGCCTCAAAGGTTGCAAAGACCATGAAGTTCAGAGACCATAAATTTGGATAAGAGTCTAATTCAGATGATATTTCAGATGAAAGAAACCTTTTGTGAATTCCGAACCTTCTAATCCTTCAGAAAAAGCAAGTGTAAGATGAATTTGTCCTGGGATCATGATGAGGCTGTTCCCAAAAGCCCATAATCAAAAGAGATTTCTCCCTTTCGGATGGGCTTAGGATATGCAGACAAGGGCATTATCTTTCCACAAAAAAAGAAGCAATAGTGAGAAAAATGTATACAGGCCTGTCCAGACATCTCAGGAAAGTGGTCTCATCAGATGTCATCTGGTTCAATTCTAGGAAACCTTTACTGTCAGGTCACCAGAGTGCATATAGGTCCGGTCAGTGTTTGGTGCTTTCTTTAGATGTGTCATGTGAATCCAAGAGTCTATTCTCTGGAGTCTGGTGGCATAAGGGTTGGTTAGAAGTTCCTGATAAAGTTCTTTCCAGCAAAGTTGAAGAGAGACTTTCCAGAGGTATCTTTTTTCAACAGATGAAACTCTAGGTTGCAAGGTGTGAGGCTTAAGATTGTCATCTCCCTGGAGCATACTATGAAAAGACTGTAGTGAAGTAGTTAGGTCTTTGCAAAATAAGTGTATCTCCCTTTGTCAACTGGGGGTCAGAGGAGGCAGAGGCCAAGTGTATCGGACATCCTGTGACTACCTCAAAGGGTGAGAGTCTGCGAGTTCCAGAGATAGTAGATCTGAGATTTAGGACTAATGGCAATGCTTTTGGCCAACATATTTGAAGGATTTCTCCAAATTTTGCCAATTGACTCTTAATAGTGCCATTAATCCATTCAACTAACTCCGAGGACTGAGGATGGTACACATAGTGAAAAGTGCTGTTCCAGCCAACAGCACAGACTTAATGAAGCACCTGACTAGCAAAATGCGTTCTCCAATCACTATGCAGTTTTTGAGAGGGGTTCCTCAGGTAGGGATAATTTTTTCTTTTTCTTTTTTTCTTTGGGCGGGGGGGGGGGGGGGGGATAATTTTTTCTAACAGAATTTTAGCCACAGAAGCAGCACTGGCCTGTCCCAGTGAGAAACGTACAAACCATGACTAAAACATTTATATCCATGAGAAAGGGAAGCCGAATGGAATCCATTGGAACAATCTGGTTTCCCTGGATTATACTTTACACAGGTGGGACAAGAGAGGTAGGTACTTTTTGTGACCTTGTTAATAGTTCCCCACCAATATCAGTTCATGAATGCTATTATTTTGTCAGTAGACCAATTTTTTAATGCATGTACAGTGCTACATAATGTAGTAGGAAATTTAGAATTTCTGATAGGGCCAGATTGTTATATGGTCCAAACCAGACGTCTCTTTATTGAGGCAACAACTACTAGATTTCCAATATTGTTTCTTCCTCTCTGGGGCCAATTATTGGGTATCTCTGGTCCATTTTTCCAAATTATCATTTGGGAGAACATTGCTTTGGAACATGACAGAGGTGTAGCTTTTGGTCTCCTCGGGAGCACTGTTTTTGGCCGAAGTACAAGTGGGTGGTTTATTTTGGCCTCCAGGGAATTGAGGCTCGAATGCCCGGGACTCTTAATAATAGCCAGAGCAGCCAGCAAAGTATGGCATCTAATAAATTTTGGACATAGAAGCCATTTTTAATTTTATTCCCATTGGAGGTAAAGACTTTCCATAATATTCCAAAGTCATGAGCAACTCTCAAAGCACACCAACTTTCAGTTTAAATACTAATGGTTTTATCCTCAGCTAACTTACAAGCTGGAGTAAGACTGTATCATTGAGCCTGTTTTAGCTTTAGTCAAAGCTGTTTTAGCCAAAGCTAAAGCTGCAGTCTCAATGATTTTAAAAGGAGTTGCTATAGCATGCCCAGCACAATATTTACCATCCTTTAAATAAGAACCATCAGTAAGGCGCACCTGGGTAGTGCAGTTGGTTAAGTGTCTGACTCATGATTTCAGCCCGGGTTGTGATCAGGGTCATGGGAAGGAGATTTGTGTCAGGCTCCAAGCTCAGCATGAATGGAATTGGCCTGGGACTTTCTCTCCCTCACCACTCCCTCCCCCACTTTCACTTGAGGGCTCTCTCTTTCTCTAAAATAAATAAATCTAAAAAAAAATAATAATAATAATAAAGAAAGAACTATCAGTAAATCATGAAAAAACCTTCATTGGTTAGAGGAGTTTCCTGTATATTTCCATGGGGGAGAAGTTGTCAAAAAGTAATCTGTCATGGGACACCTGGGTGGCTCAGCAGTTGGGTGCCTGCCTTTGGCTCAGGTCGTGATCCCAGATCCGGGATTGAGTCCCACACCAGGCTCCTTGAAGGAAGCCTGCTTCTCTCTCTGTCTAAGTCTCTGCCTCTCTCTCAGTCTGTGTCTTTCATGAATAAATAAATAAATCTTAAAAAAAAAAAAGGAATCTGTCAGAATTAAGCTGTTGTGAGCGGTTTTGTCTGGGTCTAGATGTAGTTATTGTTTTGAGATTAGGTGCCCTAAGTATAAAAACTGAGTTTGAGCAAACAGCTTTTTTTTTTTTTTTTTTTTGAGACCTCATGTCCCTTTAAGGCCAAAAGTTTTAACAGGTGGATGCTGTCTCCTGTGAAGAGGTTTGAGAAAGGCAGCAGAGAAGTAAATCATATACAAATTGCAACAAAGTAGAGCCTGCAGAAAACTTTCTATCACCCAAATCAGCTTTTAAGGTAGTGAAAAGTAAAAAGGACTCTGTGTATAACTCCATGACTTACTGCCCAGGTGCGCTTCCATTCTTCTCAAGTGAAAGCAAAAAGGTATTGGCTGTCCTTTTTTTTTTTTTTTTTAAATTATTTATTCATGAGAGACACACAGAGAGAGGCAGCGAGATAGGCAGAGGGAGAAGCAGGCTTCCCATGGGGAGCCCAATGTGGGACTCGATCCTGGGACCATGAGCTGAGCCAAAGGCAGCAGTTTAACCACTGAGGTACCCAGGTCTCCCAGTATGGCCATCCTTATCAATGGAATGGTAGAAATGCACGTACAGATCGATTACAGTGAAAAATCTGCCTTCAGTGGGAATGGATGTCAGTAGCATAGGGGGCTTAGGAACAACAGGTGCCAAGCGATAACAATGTTATTTATTGCTCAGAGGCCCATCTTCAGCTACTGGGCTTTCTCAGAAGTAAAATAGTGGCATTTTAGGGACTAGTGCAGGGGATAATGAGGCTCCAAGCCTCGTAATCTTCTATTATAGCCTTGATGCCTTGGAGGGCTTCTTTCTATAGTACTGATTCATTCTGAGAAGAGATTTTGGGGGATCTATTCGAATCCTGATGGGAGGTGCACTGTGGATTCTGTCAGTATCACCTGAAGATGTTGCTCATCAAGAGGATGATAGCTGGGTGCCTGGGCGGCTCAGGGTGTGATCCCGGGTCTTGGGATCAAGTCCCACATCCGGGTCCCTGCAGGGAGCCTGCTTCTCCTTCTGCTTGTGTCTCTGCCTCTCTCTCTATCTCATAAATAAATAAATAAATAAATAAATAAATAAATAAATAAATCTAAAAGAGAGAGAGAGAGAGAATGGTAGCTGATCCAAGAGGAACAAATGATATGGCCCCCCAGACTTTGCTAAAACGAGATCTTAAAACAGATTCTGAATAAAGCCTGGAGAGCTCAAACACAAAGAGAACAGAGCTCAAAATCCAGCAGAAAACTTATGCTCGAACTCCAGGGTCCTAGAGAAAAAGCAGTGAGCCGGATTGGCTCCATGGCTACGAGCATCTGTTTGCTCTCCAGCCTCAAACTGTTTGAAGATCTTCTCTGGAGCCCACCCATGATCACTAATATTAACCTTAAAAATAAAACACCAGTTATTGTACCAGTAAAAATGGGTTTATATGGGAATTACAAAGAACCACAATCCATCAAAATGACTCTAGAGCAGAATCATAGGGAAATCTGCAAGACAAAGCAGAGGTCTGCCCTTTTATACAGGGGGAAGTTGGGAAGGCTATTGTAAACAAAAAGTCCATTGGAGTAAAATGGGAGCTGGATGTATGGTGGCTTCTCATTGGCTGAGTTGTGAGTGTCTCTCATTGGTTGGGCTGTTGCTGGGGTAGGAGGAAAGCCTTCCCTCTGGCTGCCTGATAGTAAAGTGGTATCTGCAAGGCTCACCTATTTCTATTGGGTCTGCAATTGCCTAGTGGAAGGGCATGGGAGCTCCTCCTACTGGCCTCCCAAGTCCATTCTAAACTAGGTTTCCTTTTATTAATTTTCACAGAAGAAATTCAAGTTAGAGTAAATTTAGATTATTTGAGGTTCGACTCAATTTAAAAGATCATATGGAGTCAGAAGAACATTATTGGGGGGGGGTGTTTCAAGATTACTTGAGCTCTATTAAAATCTCTTTGACAAATCTCACTGACCTTACTTTTTAGGAAGATGTTTTTATTAGAAATTTAAAAAAATTTTTAACTCGTGGTAAAATATACATAAAATTTACCAACTTAACTATTTTTTAAAAAGCATTTTTATATAAACTCTACACCTAACGTGGGGCTCAGTGTTGTACCAACGGAGTTAGCCAGGCACCACCCCCCCCCATCTTAACCATTTTAAGTGTACAGTTCAGTAGGGTCAAGTACATTCACACTGTGCAGCCAGTCTCCAGAACTCTTCATTTTGCAAAACTGATATTCCACCAATTAAACAATTCCTCATTCCCTCTTCCCTCAGCTCTGGTAACCACCATTCTACATTCTTGTCTTTTTGAATTTAACTATGCTAAGTACCTCATAGAGGGAATTCATACAGTACTTGTCTTTTTTGTTACTGGCTTATTAGAAAATTTTTAGATGACTGTTTAGAATTAGAAACAGAGAGAGGGCAGCCTGGGTGGCTCAGTGATTTAGCGCTGCCTTCAGCTCAGGGTGTGATCCTGGAGACCCGGAATCGAGTCCCATATCAGCTCCCTTCATGGAGCCTGCTTCTCCCTCTGCCTGTGTCTCTGCCTCTCTTTCTCTGTATGTCTCTCATGAATAAATAAATAAAAAATCTTAGAAAAAAAAAATAGAGCCACAACTGACCCAGGTCTTCATCCCTGGTGGACCCAGATATCTCATCTTTGTGGTCTCTAACTCAGTGGTTCTCAACTTTGTTTGCACATTTGACTCACCTGGGGGGTTTTTAAAACCACTCCTTCCTGGATCCCTTCCAGACCAATTAAATCAGAATTGCAGGGCTAAGGCAAGAATTGTTTAGAAAACATTTCGGGTGTTTCTAATTTGTGACCGAGGGTGGCATCCACTGCTTAATTGAAAAGCTGAAAGGCAGAATAGCACTTGCCAAATAAAAAAATTTAGGGGAGGTGGTCTTTAAGGTCTTTTTAAATTCTGAAATTTTGCAAGCTCAACTAGCTTCTTTGAATTTCTCAACAAGTGGTGGCCTGGTTGAGTCTGCTAAACCCAGGAGAGGAGCAGAGGCTCACTGGACTGTGGCTCCCCCTGCAGTCTACTGCTGTCATGACAACGCCACTCCAGAACCGTCCCACTGGTAGCTGTAACACGCCCCTGTAGGCACCGTTCTCCTGCCGCATTCATTCAACAAACCTGATTTTTAAAGATGGCTCACATTTCCTTCTAAAACATTTATCCAAGCTAAGAGATCATTATATTTGTGCTCATTACATCAACTTCTGAAGAATATGAGATTTCCAAATAATTCTAAGATCAAATGAGGGATAGTACAGGAATCTTCAGCTTAATGTAAGAAATACTTCTCTAAAACCAGGGCAGTTTATTAGAGCAAGTTGCCTTGCAAAATAGTGACTCCTTTGACACTTGTACACAGTGAGTACGATCTGTAAGGGATGCTATGGAGTAAGATTCCTAAATGAGAAAGAATTAGGATGACCTGTGAGGCCCTTCTAACCGCTAAAGTCCACGATTTTAAGTCAGACAATAAAAGAATTATCTATGGCAGATTAATGGTTTCTGAGCCAAGAAATGGAGCTCTGGGTTCTGATTATTCCAGCTTTCAACCACTCCCCAAGGACTTACTAAATGTAAAATATCCAAAATAAATACAGGTGAGTTTTGTGTTAAAGAAAATTCAACACCATATATAAAAACCTGAACTTTTCAGGAAGATTCATTGGGACATCTTAACTGACTTAACATGACTTTTGTATTATACAAGAATTATTGGTTTTGTAAAATCATGTTTGGATAATATAGTCACTCTGAGCATCTAAGTATTGATTTATATAGGTCACTCCCTAGCTAAGGTGCTTGGGTGACCGAAGACTTAACTCTAAAGTGTTAACTTTAGATTAGTTAATTCAGTGCAAAACAGCTGCAATTTCTTGAGTGCTATAATGTGTCAAACACCTCAGAACCACCATTTTATCGAATCCTGACATTAGCTTTGGGAGGCAATTTATTACCATCTCATTTTATAGGTGAGGAAACTGGGTCCCAGACAGGTTAAGTAATCTCATGAAGCTAAATTGAAATCCAAATATTTCTGATTCTTTCCAAGTTATCTCAATCTGCTGCCCTTAGAACAAACAAATTGCTCACTGACAGCTTGAAGAGCAAATGTGTTTGGGTTAATTTTTGCCCTTAAAAATGTTTTCTATATGGGGGTGCCTGGGTGGCTCATTCAATTAAGTGTCTGGCTCTTGGTTTCAGCTCAAATCGTGATTTCGGGGTCGTGAGATGGAGCCCCAAGTCAGGCAACATGCTCAGTGTCCAGTCCGCTTGAGATTCTTCCCCCTCCCTACCTCTTCCTCTACCCCCACCCTCTCTCTAAAATAAATAAATAAGTAAAATCTTAGGGGAAAAAATGTTTTCAATGTGAATTAGTCACTAATGTTTAGAAATTAGATTTCACATGAAAGCCTGGATATCCTGTGTGTCTTGAAAAATCCAAAGGTCTGGCAGCCCAGCCCCAAGGTCCTGAATCAGGACAAGGCCAGATAGGCCCCACCTTAGCAGGGGACTGAGTTCTCCAGGTTGCTGGGGTCCCCGAGCTCTGGGTTGTATGCCCATGAGGAAGCTGAGCATCAGTTATGATTTATCCCTTTACATTCAGCCCTCCCTACATTTGTAATTATCTACCTGGCACCTGCTGGTGCTGTATTTGCAATACTAATTTGGTGTCTTTCTTCCGCTTCCCTTGCCACCATTCAGATCCCAAATATTCTGTGTCTGTTTGTCCCAAAGCCAATTTGTGTTGTTCCCATTTTCCAAGAGTAGGGGGGTCTAATGTGTATTCATCTTAAACTTTCTGCACAAAAGTAATTCTGATTTCTCTGTTTTCTCCCATGTTGGGGTGTTTTGCTTCTGTACTTAATAGCTTGTCTTGCTTTCCATTTCTTCCCACTCTTGGGTGCTCCATCTGGTGGTGTGGTGTGGGGGGGAGAGGAATGCCTCCAGGTACTTTATGGGGGTGGAAGTGCCCAGAGACCTGGGACCTGGGGCCTGGTCCGTGGACTTGACATGTGACAGGGACGAGTGACTGTGACAGCTTCTTTCCAGCCCGGGAAGAATCGGGTCAGTCATGGTTCCCAGGAGGCCCCAGTTGTCTTCCCAGCCCTTTGCCCCATGTAATAGCATGACACCTCCTCAGGTGGTATGATGCAACTTAACTTTATTAGGAAAGCACAGTGGACCCTGGAGCGGCACTCCCCAGGGTTGGGGGAGGCTCTGGGGAGGGGGTGACAGAGATGCCCAGCAACTAGAAGGCACAGCTGCTTTCCACGAAGCGGCGACACTTCATGACCCGCAGGTACGTCTCGGCCTTATGCAGGTCTTTCTTGAAGCAGGAGAGCAGCCCGTAGTTCTTAAGCAGCGCATCGTCACTGCGCAGGTTCGTGTCAAACTTGTCGTAGGTCTGCTTCAGGATCTGCCCGGCCCGGGGACTGCCATCTTCCAGCTCCTGCCGAAGAGAGGAGGGAAGGGACGCCAGGGTGGCTCAGTGGTTGAGCGTCTGCCTTTGGACTCAGGGCGTGACCCTGGAGCCCCAGGATCGAGTCCCATATCGGGCTCCGTGCGGAGAGCCTGCTTCTCCCTCTGCCTGTGTCTCTGCCTCTCTGGGTCTCTCATGAATAAGTGGATATCCTTAGAGAGAGAGAGAGAGAGAGAGAGAGAGAGATGGGGCAGAGAGGCCCTGTCCTTGGCCGCTGCTCCTTCCCTGTCCCTCCCCACCAGGCTCAGAGAAGGGCAGGGAGGATTCACCCCTGGGGAACGAGGAGGAAGCTCTCTCAGGGGTCCAGGCTGGACGGCTCACTCCAAAGCACCCCCGGGGCGCTGATTCCCAGCCCACACCATCCCCCACCGGTCGTCTAAGCCAGCGAGGCCACCAGGCCCAGGGCAGGGGACCCACGTGGCCATCCCCACCCGCATCAGGGCTTGGATGCCTTCCTCCAGGTCCTTGAGCTTCTCGTAGACTCGGTCTGAGGTGCCGAACACCAGGCTGTTGGTGAAGACCCTGCTGAGAAACTGCACGGGCCCGAGCCACGACTGGATGAGCAGCAGGGAGAAGCGGAGCAGCTCCACATCCTGCGGGAGGAGCGGGTGGTGGGCGCCCCAGCCTCGGCCGGGGGGGGGGCTCCCGCTGCCACCCTGCCACCTGCCCCCCGGGGAGAGGCTGCCCAGGGCCTGATGCCTGTGGTGAGGTGGAAGGAGGGAGGCCCCTGGGCGGCTGCCCGGCCTACTCACGGATCGCTGCTGGGCCTCGTCCTTGCCCGTGGGGGCCGGGATGGTCTCCGAGAAGCAGAAGGCGGCCTGCGCGTTCTGGATGGAGTACCTCTGTCCCTCGGGGATGTACGCCCGCTCCTGGGGACAGGCACCCACCCCGGCCCTCATCGCTGCTTCATTTGGAAGCCCCCTCAGTTTGCGCTCTGCCCACAGCCTCTTCCCTCGGGGGGAACCACCCTGAACTCCTCAGTTACCCCCCTATGTCCCCCCACCCACCCACCAGAGTGAGGGGCAGAAATTCACCCTTTCCTGCCACCCTCACCCCCACCCAGCAAGCACCCCTGCCTGGGGAGCTTACAAACTCTTTGTAGGTGTCGGCAGCCAGTTGGTGCAGGTGCTGGGCCCGGAGCACGGCGTTGGCAAACAGGCTGGACAAGGGCATGGCTGGGAAGGCGCCCACCTCCTGAGGCCAGGGCAGGCAGAGCAAGGCGAAGGCCAGGAGCACAGAGTTCCGAGGGCCTACACACGGAGGGGCACGGACGGCGGGCAAGAGGCCTGGTTCCTGCCAGCCCTGCCCCAACCCCGCAGGGACCCAGAACCTCTAGCACTGGGCCACACGTCTGGCCGTAGCTGTCTATGCTCACACTCAGCAGCCCCAGAGCCCGGGGGTAGCACCCCCAGCCATCTGCAGGCCCCCCTCCACCTCGCCCCTCAGTCCACACCGAGCCCAGGGGGACTTACTTGCAGCCATCGCAGCCGGGGTGAGCCGTCCACAGGACCCTGAGCGCTTTGGGGAGCTGGCTGCTGGGATCCTGGAATCGGTTCCTTGCGGGCCCTCTTTATACCCTGGTCCCTTCCCTCTCTCCCTCTCTCCCTCCGCCCCCACCTCTTCTCTCTATACATTTATTCATCGGGCCACTGGCCGCTCTGTGCTGATGGATTATGTAGAGCCTCCTCCCTCTTGTCCTGTTCCCGCTCTTCTTGGGGTCGTGTCCCCCAGGCCTTCCCTCCCTTCTTGCCCCCCCCCCCCACTGTCACTAGCCCTGAAGGCTGTGCACATGGGGATCTCAGCTTGAGACATCACCCAATGTATCCTCATTTCCAGGGGGAGCTGGCAGCAAGGAGGAGCCTGAGTCCAGGCTCTGGTGGGATATCACTGTAGGGTTGTCTGCCCAGGTGAGAAGGACCCAACCCGGCCCCCAAAAGATGAGGGGGGGCATGTCAGGCTGGGTGTGCTGCAAGAGCTGCGCTACCTTTCCTCACCCTCCCATTTCTCTTCCCAGCACGGCTTCCCTCTGTCCACCAGAGAGAATGTGTGTTTGGGGAAAGGGAGCCCAGAACAGCCATGGATTCTGGGGTTTCTGGGCACAGTTCAGTCCCAGATTCCACCTTGGCCGCTGTCACCATCCCCCTGACACTTTACCACCATCCGACCACTTTGGCCTGAGGCAGCTGGTGCTGGACACTCACCTCCAGAGGACCCCAGCCCCACTCTGTCCCCCCATTTCCCTGACATGGGGCACACCCAGGTGGCTGGGGCAGAGGACCAAAGCTGGAGGTGTCCCCCCCGCCCTGCTCCTTGAACCTGCTGCAGACCCTGCCACAAGGGCTTCCCCAGCCCAGTCACCGCCAAAGGATCTCAAGATTGGAAGATCCCTTGAGGGCTTGGGTCTCGTCCCCAGCAGTGCAACTCCAGGTACAGCACCCCCAAAAGATGCTCTCTCCAGCCACCCTAGTCTCCTCCCCAGCTTTCTTCTTTTAATATTCATATAGAGCTCATCATTTGAGACAGCATGCCTGTGCATTGTCACATTTGACCCTCACGACCATCTCGTGAAGGCGATATCATTACCACCCCATTTTACAGAGCAGCTGACCGAGGCTCAGAGAGCCTTGCTTGTGAGAGCCTCAGCCTCAGCCGACCTCCAGAACCTTGCTCTTCCCATGTTGATCATCCCAAACCCTTTCTCCCGAGCAGACTTGGGCGGGCCACTCAGTTATTTTTTCTTCTAAACGCCTCTCTCAACACAGGGATCCTGCCCCTAATCACTAGGGTCCCTGCGTCTCATTTCATCCTCCCCTAAGAGGCAGATTGTTGTTCTTCATTTCCTAGGTGAGACTGGCCCAGAGACACGGGGTGCGTGTCGGGGGCCAAGTAGCTGTGCAAGGTGAGGGCCGAGAAGGCTGGGTTAGGACTGCTGCCCTCCAGCCCCCCAGAGCCCAGGCTTGAGGACACTGAAGCACCTGCAGGTCACCAGCATCAGATCACCCCCAGGGCTAAGAGCAGAAAAGAACACATTCTCTTCCATTTAAACCTCCCACCCCTTGAGTCTAGGAACATTTAGCACTTGCCCTGTGGGGAAATAAACAAATGAACAAGCAAACTCTTCTAGAGGTAGTTGGTTATGGTGTTGGCAACCAATGTTGAAAAGGCACATCCTCGGGGTCCAGGATGCAAGGGCTTATCTTGCCACCTCCCACTTTTAGGATACAGCTTCCTCTTCTCCCATCATTCTAGAGTCATTGCCCAACTGTTCCCTGATTCCTTCTCTGCTAGGGAAGGCCCTGGGGCGCACAGAGCTCTTCTCCCGGCTGAGGGAGGGCCAGAGTGGGTTGTCATCAAAGATGTAGGTGTGAGGAAGAGGTTGGGTATCAGGAAGGCTTTCCTGTCTTCCTTGCAGCTCTACCACAGAGGAGGGGCCAACGAGGAAATAGAGGAAACTCTCCGAGCCCCACATTGCCTTCTACCTCCCCCACCCCCCTCTTTCCACCCTGTGGAGGACTGATGTGTGGAACCCCTCATGACAGCTAATGGTGGGGGGACTTGTATGTGTACTGTGGACCAGGTTGAAGCCTCAGGCCTCCCCTGAGTGAGGGTACAGGAGCTCAAGTTGGGGACTGCTCAAGAACCACATTAGGTAGGCACAAGTGAGGTGTGGCTGAGGTTCCCCACAGGCGGGGTACTGCCAAGAGCAGATGGAACCAGCCAGATCAGGGGAGTCTCTCTTCTCACCAAACCCACTTCTGTTGGCCGCAGAACTCAACTGGCTCACAGGACTCTGGAGGTCTGAGGAGACACCTTTACAAAAGATTACCATGGTGGCAGCAAGAACCGAAGGGTGCAGAGGTAGATGAGATTTGCCCTCCCATGCTGGGGAGTCACCCATCCTTTCTTGGGGCACCAAAGGGCCAGACCCCAGGTTTCTCCATGTTCAGAGACTGCCCAACCATGGCTTCCGCATGGTGCCCGATAGGAAGAGGCTGTGATTAACATCTCTCAGGTCAGCCTCAAAAGGCTCAAGATGAATTGCCCATTCCATTTTTAGTGGATTTTTTTTTAATTTTTTTATTTATTTATGATAGTCACAGAGAGAGAGAGAGAGAGAAAGGCAGAGACACAGGCAGAGGGAGAAGCAGGCTCCATGCACCGGGAGCCCGACGTGGGATTCGATCCTGGGTCTCCAGGATCGCGCCCCGGGCCAAAGGCAGGCGCCAAACCACTGTGCCACCCAGGGATCCCATATTTCCAGATTTGAAATCTAGGGTTTTCTGTACCTCTTGTGAAAGCTCACAGATCTGCTCTTGATCTGAAAGTGGCCTCTGTCAGACTTTAGGATCCTCTCTGAGGTTCAATCTGTGGAGTGGGGCCAATTTATTTTGGAGTCACACTTACCAAGGCCTTAGGGACAGCTTCAGAAGGATTGGTGGCAGTTCTTTCCACTCCTTCCACCATGGTCACTTGAGGCCCACGTTTCCACCACTAGCTCTGTGCTGCCTTCCTTGAGGCCAGAAGCTGGGATTGCCCCTGGGATGTAACTCTGCCTCCTCTTTGCTTCCAGCAGGAGTCTGAGCACTGCGTCAATCATGCAGCATTGGGTCAAGGTTTCTAGAGACTATTATGTGGGGATTCCCAAAGGCTTCGTCGGGGAGGTGGAGAAGTGCCCATTTCTGAGTACCAGGCTCTGTCCTAGGTGAGAGGGTTGGGAGGCCCATTTCATATGAGAGCACTCAGAGTTAAAGAAATACAGTAGTTTGTACATAGTCTCTTGGCTTCCAAAAGATAGCTGCCCAAGGCCCCCATCTTCCCACCACACGGAGCTCTTGAGAACCCTCATCTGGGAAAGACGGTGGCGCTGCTGGACACAGACAGAACTTTCCTCAGCACAAAGCCAGCAGAGGAGGGTCAAATCCCTGCTCAGAAGATATTCACTGAAGCTGGAGGACATTGAGCGGAAGGAGCTTCACCCTAGAATGAGGTCCACGGACACCAAGAAAAGCTGCAGAGAAAAACAGCCCAATGTAAGCCAATTTAATGAACCAGATCTCATCATCCTTCACATGTGAACTGCACGTTTCAGCGTACATCATGTTTTCACTTCCTTTATCTCATTGGACCCTTGGGTTTGCCAGAGGGCTCAAGCATGGAGGAAGGGCTGTGGAGGGCTTGTGGGGGTGGGGACAGGTTAGGGGTAGGCACTCTTGGGGGTTGACAAGGATGTTTACCCTGGCTGGGGATCTCAGAACCATCAAGAAGTGCATCACAGCCTACATAACTGGACCTCTTCAGTAATTTCCACCTTGGGGATTATTCCCCAGGGAGACAGTCCCATTGAAAAAGAAGTAGTGAGTACCCAGGTGTGTCCAGCAGCTGTGGGAAGTCTGGGGTGCTTTCCTGATTGGTGCCCTTCACTGGAAATCACCTCTGACTTCTTTTACCTTATTCTGTGCTTGTTTGTGGACATCTCATGCCCCTTGTGGGAAGGTAAACGTTTTGAGGCTGGGTTCATGCCCTTCATGTATTCATTCGTTCACTCATTCTCTTCTTCACGCATTAACTGGTTCTAAGAAGTAGTCATTGCTCTTTCTAGATGCCGGATATTGTACCAGCAGATGGCATGCCCAGATGAACAAAAGACAGGATCTTTTTTCTGTTGGAGCTTATAGTCTATGGGGAAGAGACACAATAGCAAACAAATAAATACATAATGGCAAAATACATCAGGAAATTTCACACTGTGAAAATTGCCATGAAAGAAACAGTGACGATATAGAGGTGAGAGAAAAGCCTGGGAAGAGTTGGGAATGGCCAGCAGGCACAGTCCTAGAGCCAGGCACTCAACCAGCACGTGCTAGGTGGACGGAGCGGATGCAAGGACAATGCCAAGGAAAGAACTCGAATACCCACGCACCCAGAAATGGTAAGGTAGGCCACTTTGTGTCTCAATGTCCTTCTCATAGAATGAATTTGAAATAAGAAGTACCAAAAAAAAATCATAAAAAGTACAAGATCTTGCAATGCATGGCACTACATGCATGAAAAAACTTAAATGAAAAAAATAGATGAGGCGGTATGCAGATGCTGATCACAAGGACACACAAATATTCTACACGGACTCTCGAATTGCAGAACCTGAGCCCTAAGGGGACCTCGTGAGGTGTCTAGCACCGCCCCCTACCCCCCTGCTTTCCTCATGTGAGAAAGTGGTGTTCGGTCAGAGAGAAAGAGGTCTTTATTATTCTTTTTTTCATTTGAGAAAAATGCACTGGGATCCATCTAAACGTGTTTTAACAAACTGCACTCTGAACTCAGGATTTAATGCTAGTTGATTTTTGTTCTCTGCGAGTCATCTAAATTTCCAGGTAAAGGCTTTGGAGTTGGAGGGGCAACTGAGGTATCCCAGTAGATGGTTTGTTGTTGCTTTGTTTTGGTTTGCAACTGAGTCACCGGCAGATTCTGAGGGTGCCTAACCAGCAGCACCGTGGGAAGCCGGACTCACCTGGGAACTTCGCCGACGTGGGCCCTGAATCCAGCCACTGGGGTCAGCTAAAGAGTAGAATAATCAATACAGAATCTGGAACTCCCAAACCCCGTGTTCCAAGATGGCCTTTGGGGCCCTTCACAGAAGACCCCACAACTGCTAAGGGACAAACGCTATCTACCAGTGACACCCACACAGTGGCAGCTTTTCACATTTTGTTTTGTTTTTCTCTCACCTCTGATTCTGCTGGAAAAACACCCAAACCCTCAGGTCAGACACCCCAGGCCTGCCAGCACCTGCATCGAAAGGGCCGGAAGTCAAGCTAGAACGAAGAAGGAACCAGCCTATGCTTACACCATGGCCCCGAGGGACTAGGTTGGATTCCCCCAGTGGGCAGTGGGGCATGTGCCCAGCAAGGCACCTCAGGGCTGTGTTCTGGGGAGGGGGAGGCCTGGGGGAGCTGGCCAGAGCCAGACCCCTCGAAGGATGGCCCCGTGGCATGAGCCCCAGCCCGGCTGGGTCCTGTGTCCCTGTGTGTTGGGACTTGTCAACAATGGGAAATGTTTGAAGATGGCCAAAGTTGTCGCAGGATTCTCTCCTCCCTTGTTTTCCTCCTTTTTTCTCCCTCCTCTATATCTCAGGGCCACAAAGTCCTTCAAGAGAGACAGTTGTGATGTACTGGGAAGAATGCTGGGTTTGGCGTCAGAAGGCGTCCCATACCCCAGAATATATGGTTTTGGCCCATTGCTATCTCCCTGAGCCTTGATTTGCTCATTCATCAAATGGGGATGATGCCGCCCCCCTCCAGGATTATGCTGGGGCTTATGCAAAATGATGTACCTGAATCTGGAGCTATTCCATACAATATTATAAGCATTTAAGAGGTGCTCAATATGTAAATATTTTGGGGATCCCAATAAAAGATTTTAGTTCATGTTCTGTATCCTAATTGTGGTGGTGATGGGGTGATATAAATCTGCACATGTGCTAAAATTCATCAGCCTGTATACTGAAAGAAAACAAACTCAATTTTACTATATGACAATTGAAAAAAAACAACAACACAGCATCTCGTTCAGCTCCCTTCCCTCCGACAAGGTTTTATGATTCCCATTCTACAGATTAAGCAACTGAGGCCTGAGGCTTTCATCATCCCCACCAGCATCACACAGCTTCATCTTCCCTGCTTCAGTCAGTTCTGGGGGCCGGGGACCCTTAAGACAGACATGATGATACCCATAGCATAAGCCCCTAAAACAGAAAAACAGAAACAAAAGTAAAACCAAACCAAAAAAAAAAAAAAGACAAACAGACCAGGGAGGACTTCTACATCATAACCATGAGGGCAAATACCTTTTAGGGGTGTCTGGGGACAGAGACAGGGGTTCAGTTCAAATAATTCTCTGCCAACAGCACTGTAAAGCATTAGAAAAACTCAGTGATTCAAAAGTATTAATCTTTTGGTAAAGTCAGGGCCTCCCTAGACTCAGGGCAGCCCCAGACCGGGGGAGACCCTACTGGGGGGTGGGGTGGGGGGGAGTAGTGAAGACACCCTCCCGCCTCCAGCCCTGCTAGCTAGGGTCCCTGGTGGAGGCAGGAGGACAGAATTAGCGTCACTATGCAAAGCAGGAGAGGAAAGGCTCCAGCTCAGTGGAGGCAGATGCCTAAACAAACCAGTTTCCTCAGGCAGCCCAGCGGAGGCCATGGAGGGAGCAGACCCTGCCTGGCCTGCCCAGCATGGCTCCAAGCGAGCACTCCTGAACGATGCACAAATTGACTGAAACTCCAGGAGCTGGGACCTTAGCCACCCACCCCACCCCACCCCACCTGGAGCTCTGGGGGAAAGCTGGTAAAAACTGGTGACCACTCTTACTGGTTCCCGCATGCCAGGCTTGGCTCTCCCTGGAGGCAGGGATTTCTCTGGCCTGAATCCAGAGCATGAGTGGCAAAGAGGTTTGCAGTGTCCTCCCCAAGGTCAACAGGAAGCGGAGCAAGGCCTGGCCTTGCACATAGAGGTTAATTGCACTTAAGCTCCTAGCTGGGAACTGTTTCCAGTCACTTCTGCAGCTGGCGGGTCAGAGCTTGAATTTGTAGGACCCTAGGGATCATTTTGTGGGGACCTTGGGACCCTAGGAGGACCTCTGATGTGATTCTGGAAAAGGCTGAAGGAATCACCTCAGGACCCCCAAACTTCACCACTGCAAAGCCTTCCTCTTTGGGAATCTCTTGCATGGCTCTGGGTCGTCGGACTTAAAAACAAAATTTCCAGGCTTGGCGGGGAGTAGTTTAACTGGAGAATGAGGCCAGCATGGGCAACAAGGCAGTCATGGGGCTTGGGCAGGCCTGGGGATATTTGGAAGGGCTTCTTGCAGGTGAATGGCCATCAAGGACAGTAGGATTGGGATGGGTAAGCTGAGGCCCCTCAAGGCTGAGACCCTCGCCCTACAGAGCAGGACCCAGGTGCTCATGTGGGCCAAAGGGGATGCAGGATGAAGGCATCCTTGCCAAGAAGGGCTATCAGCCTTTCTCCAGTCTGGGCCAAGCTAGGTGAGGTGCCCACCCAAGAGGGCTGCAGATCCCAGCCAGGCTTTCAGACAGAAGCCCTAGTGAGCACAGGCAAGGTCTGTGAGACCCATAGCAGTCATCCTCTCCCACACACTACGGGCCCAGAGAACCAAATGGTTGTGCCCAGAGAGATAGTCTAACCCACCCCATGCCATAGATGTCACAAGCCTGTGTGTGGTTTCTCGACACACTGTTTATTCCATGAGAGGAAAGGATCAAGGCTAGGAGCCCCCCGGGGGTGGGAGAGTGTCGGACAGGATCGGAGATGGTGGGAGAGGGTCGGAGAAGGTAGGAGAGAGTAGGAGAGGGTGGGAGAGGCATGTGGCCCTCCGCAGCCCATCTATGGCCAAGTGGGACGGACCACGGCTTCCCATGGGCTCTGCAGGAAGCCAGTCTGCTCTGAGTCCATTTGCAGGTTCCAGAAAAGCCTTTGCCTTCCCAGTCCAGAACGTGGGCTGGATCCCCACATAGCACCCCCAGAAGGCTGGGTCCAGTCTATCCCCAGAGAACTCCCCACTCCAAATCACTGCCCTGCCCTGCGGCCCTTCCACTTTAGTCTCTTTGGCAAGAGCTGGGACCAGGGGCCGGAGGGGCAGGCAGATCTGGTGGGCCAGCTTCAGAGGCTGACCGAGGTCCAGGGAAGAGGGGATGAGCTGGAAGGCGGAGGCGGCTCTCACACAGTCAATGAGGGCCCAGCTGGCTGGGTCAAGGGGCATGGGGAAGCCAGCCCCTCACTCTTGACCTGGGTGCTCCCCCACTGACCACTTCACTTCTCCTGTCCGCAGAGTCACTATGTCCTCGTAGGTGGCCGTCTGGTCAATGTTCAGGCCCTGGAGACATGGAATGGGGCTTAGGCCTTGGGCACTCTCTGACCACACCAGCGGAGGGTGCTGCCAGCCACCCCACGGCCCTCAGCGCTGTGGGGTCCTGCTCTTCCTTACCTCATAGGTGTGATCTTCATCCATCCCAGCCTTGCTGTCATCCTGGTGGGGCAGGGGATGGAGAGCAGAGTGTTAGCTTCCCCCACCCCATCCACTGCTGGGCCAGGCTGGGGAGGTCCACGCAGCCTGAGGGGTTGGGAGCGAGGGGCCAGGGGTCAGGGGTCAGGGGTCAAGGGGTGAGGTGTACTCTGGAGCACTCTGCCAGAACAACTGAATGGATGAAGGAGAGATCGTGGGTGAGTCAATGGGCAAGCTCTGGGGCTGGGGGGATGAAGGCCTTGCCCGTGTCTGGCCCACCCCATGGCCGCCTCCCTGGCCCCCCCAGTCAGTCACCTTGTCCAACAGCAGGAAGATGGGCACGATGATGAAGAGGATGATGAGCAGGGTCTGGATCATGATGATGCCATCTTTTAGTGTGTTCCTCCGCTTCAGCTGGGCCAAGGTGCTGAACCCTGTGGGGAGGCAAGGGGGTGTGAGGCCCGGGGCCCCTGTTGGGGCCTGGCCCCCTCAGGACCTCCTCAGCGGCTGTCCTGGGTGTTCTATGGCCACGGCCACCCTCACGATGTGGTCCACCCTACTGGCGGCAGGCTGGGCTGTGGGCCGCCCGCCTTCTTGCGGGCTCCCTGGCCGTCCCCCCTCTCCCTGCCGGCGGGAGGCCAGGCCCCAAACACACCCATGACTCGCAGCTCGGTGCCACAGCCTTTGCTGAAGGACCCCTTGGAGCACTTCTGCTGGCAGAAGTAGATGCCGTTGTCCGAGTACTGGATGCCCTGGATGGTGAGGGTGGCGACCGAGTCGTTCTGGCTCTGGAGGATGCGGTTCTCTCTCGGCAGGGGCTTGGACTCCAAGTCCATCTCCCGCTTCCACAACCAGCTCACGGCTCCCACCTCCTTCGTGTGGCACCTGATTTCCACCACGGCGCCCCTTTTCCGGGCTATGAAGCGCGGGCTCTGCCAGATTCCAGAACAAGTGCTTCCTGCGGGCGCCAAGGCCGGGATCAGCAGCCCGCGGCGCGCCTTCCCGCCCCCCAACCCGCCGACCCGACCCGACCCTCGACCCGACCCTCGTGGCGCTGCCTTGGCTCAGCCCCTCGCCTCTGCCTGCTCTTGGGCGTGGGACAGTCGTGTGTGGGGCTGAGCCACAGGAGTGGCCACAGGCCAACCACTGCGCCCCGCCCCTTCCTGACGGCCCCCACCCCAACATCTGATTTTCCTTCAGGAGGGCTCTGGAACCTTCCTATGCCTTTCCATGCTCATAAACAGCCTGATCTTGGCCACACCCACCGGGACCCAGAAGTCCCCCTCCTGCATCATTCCCAGTGAGGGGCCCCTAGGAATCTTTGAGGCCCTGTGGCCTGTCAGAGCCCCTAAGGCTACAGGCCCCTTCCTGGGCTGAGCCCCACTCCCCAGCTGGACAGACCCAGCCTGAGTCCTCAGTGGAATCCCATCGGGCTTCCCCCTCCCTCCCTGGGTTTAGCCACATGCCTTAATCGTGGGACCGGGAGCACTTAGATCTCATGAGGGTGACAGCTGGCAGGAGGGGTGCCGGGGGCCCCCCAGAGCCAGGCCTCTGAGATGGAAACCCTAAGATGACCTGGAGATGGGTGCCCTGGCTGGGGAGATCCAGGGGCACCAGGGCACAGGGGCAGCCATGGGACAGCCCCTGGAACCGTGACCAGCCCTGGACACACACATACTTGCCCCCAGAAGGGGCAGAGGAAGTCACTGACCTTTGGGATCCTGGTGCCTGTCTTCTGTTTTGGCTGCTGGCACACCTGCTGGGTGGGAGGAAGTAGGCGGGCCTGGGTCAGGGCTCTCCGCTGGAAACTGGCTGCCCCACCCCTGCAGCCCCCTGCATTCCTAGACCTACTTCCTCCTCCCCGGACAGCAGCTTCAGGACACCTCAGCCCTCCCTGGCACCGCTCTGGAGAGACGGGAGTGGGCAAAGGTCGCCAGAAGTGCACCTCCCAGCCCCCCCTTCTGCCTTGGCCTGTTCAGAGGGCCTTGAGCAGGCTCCTGGTTGAGACGGGAAAGTCACAGCAGGAGGGCTGTCCTGTCTTCCAGACCAGGGGACCATTTCTGGAACGTGCCGCATCCCAGGGTCCGGTTGGGGGCAGCCTCTCTCCTGTGTCCCCTCCCCCCCACAATGCCCTCAGGGGGCCCAGGGTAAATCCTACTCCTCTCCTCCTCCCGTGTCATAGGCACAACCCCTCACACCCAGCTCAGTCTGGCACTCTCCAGGCCACAGACCCCTGAGCCCATCAGCCTGGGTGATACCTACAGACCCAGGCCCCAAGGGTGTCAAGGGAGACAGGAGACAGAAAGAGTGAGAGACAGAAGGGGGAGGTGGAGAGAGCAGGACACAGAGTGGCGGAAACAGCCAAACAGCCCATGACAGAGAGTGAAACCAGGAGGCCTCATTTTGGGGGTGCTGTACCTGAAAGCAACAGAAGCAACACCACCAGCCAGTTGTGGGGCACGGGAGACAGCACCAGCCCGGCCATGGTCACCTCTCCGCTCCGTCTCAGACCCAGGCTCGTGATGAGGACCGAGGCTCCAGGGGGGAAACGTGTAACTGCCTGGGCTGCAGCCTGTCCCCTCCCTGCCTCTTCCCCACCAGGCCCCTTCCTGCCATGCAAATTGGGACCCAGGGGAGGCACCAGCTCTCCCGGGACCCTGGGGGAGGGCGGGCTCTCTTGTCAGCTGTGCTGCTAAAGCATCGCAGCTGGGGTCTCTAGTGGATGACCCAGGGAGGCAAGGGCCGCTGAGTCTTCTGAGGGCAGTTGTGTCCCTCCCTGTGGCCTCACCCCACCGGTGGTCGTGTCCCGGGGTCCCCCAGCCTTCCATTGCACAGTCTGCATTCCCCGGCACTTAGCTGGATACACACGGGTCCCATGGGTGAATGTGAGCACAGCTCCTGGGCGCTACAGGAAGAGAGGCACCAAGGAAGGATGGTGCAAGGGGGCCGGGGTAGCAATGGGCCGAGGCCGGGCACCTGGAGGGGACCGGGTGCAGCCTCTGGGCTGGAGTGCAGGCAGCCGTGTCGGGGCACATGAAGACCTGACCCTGTGGATGAAGGGAGCCACAGAGGTTCTTGAGCAAGAGCCTGGTATGGTAGCCGCTTGGGAGAAGACATGGTCCAGACCCGGGCAAGAGGCCTCCCTCCCTCACTTGGTGAGAGAATCTGCTAGAAGCTGTCAAAGGGGGTGGTCTTATGTAAAGATAGCTTAGAAAAAAACCCACCACTCAGCAATCAGGGGACTCCCAGGGAGTTGTCCCTAGCTCCCAGTTCTTGTGGGGGGGGGGGGCAGGCAGGAGGCTAGTGTGGGGGAATCTCCAGGTTCCGACACTCAAAGCTGCCCTCTCTGGCTTTATCTCGCCCATCAGTAGAGTTGGATGGAACCGTAGGGTTCAGACGTTTGTCTGAGTTTCTGTCTTTGTGCCCCTGTCCCTGGGTCAGACACAAATTTTGCACCTCGGGGGCTGGGGCTGCCCTTGTGCAGTGCACAACCTGCACGGCCACACATGGCAGGTTTGTATACCTCAGCCCCGCAGCTGAGCCCACCTCTGAGTTTTATGTCTCTCCCTTTTTCTCGCTTGTCCCCTTGGTCCCTCTCTTCTTCCAACTCCCAGGAGGGGAAGAAAGATGCTGAATCCTATATACGTCTCCTGCCTACATCTCCTTCTCCTCACCACCCTCTATTTTTCAAACAGCCTGTGTTACCAGTGGGACTGTGGGTTTAGAGAGATGTGGACCTGCTCCATGCCAGGATTGGCAATGAGAAAGGAAGGGGTCTGGGTAGACCCCCTCAGTCCTTGTGGACATGTGCCTCATCTGGTTGGGTTGGGGCCACCGCCAAGGAGTGTGGGCCAGGACCAGGGCTATAAAAAACAGGGACGGAAGGGTTAAGGTTTCATCCAAGGAACAGCTCATTCCTGGCAGTCCCAGATGTTCTTGCTGTTTCCAGATGTTCCAAACGGAAAAAAAAAAAAAAAACAACATTTCTCTGAAAAGGTGTCAGATGTTCAGTTCACAGAACAAACAGCCCAGGAATATAAACATCACCTGAGGTCAGCCTGGGGACCATAGGCCTCCTGTGCTGGTGAGGGTGGTCGGAGACTCCCCAGAGGAATGGGGTGGGGGGGAAATCCAGGGGTTTCTTCCTTTAGCAAAGTACCTCCTCACAATGGAGGCCTTGGTTAGCTTTGGAGCTAGTGGCCCCCCAAAGTTGGGAAGATAAATGGGGAAGGCTTGGGGCACACACACGCATGTGTGTGTTTGTGTGCACGCGTGTGTACGCTCACATGGGTGTGTTGCCTGGGCTGTGGGGTGTAGGCCCTGCTCAGGAGCTCGTCCTGTGGCCCAGGGGGCATGGGGGTTGGGGGGCAGATGACATCTTCTGAACACATCCACACATCCACATCCCCTGGGGGCAGGGATGCAGATGTGTCCTTTGGACTTCATTCCCATTCATGCCTGGCAGGGATCCATTTTCAGGAGTGGGTGGAAGCAGTGGGGCCCTACCGCCTGCAGGGTTATTTGTCACAGTTGGGGCTGTGCTGTTCCCTCTCCGGTGACAACAGTACAGAGCTCTGTCTGAGGTTATGACGCCTTTACTTTCCTGGAACAGGAGGCCCCGTGAGCCCACTCCTGCCTCTGCCCCGGCTGCCCTGGGCAGTACACCCCGACATTTGGCAGCCCCTGCCTCACCTTTCCAGGAAGGCAGCATGGAGACAAGGGGTGGGGGTGTAGGGAGAGGGGCAAGGGGCTAAGGAGTTTGAGGAAGCAAGAGGTCAGGGACCCCCCCGCAACCCCGGGAAGGGTAGGAAAGGGCAGGGCCTCAGTCTGGAAGGAGGGGCTCGGATGCCCCCCCCCCCCCCCCCCAATCAGCTCTCTGGCTCCACAGGGCCTGCTGTCCTGGGGCAGAGGCCCACTGGCTAAGAAGGACGGAGGCTTGCTTCCGGGCCCTGCCGTGTGCCAGCCAGAAAGCTGCCCCAAGTTACCTGGTGGTTCTCAGCGGGGAGTGGTCCCACCCCGGGAGCATCTGGAAAGCCACCGGGGTCATTTCAATGGTCACAGCGGCCAACGGGCACCACTGACCTTCTTGGACCAGGGGTGTTGAATCCCCGGCAGTGGGAGGGACAGCATCTCACAGAGCAGGGTCCCCGCTCCATACGCCAACAGCACCCCAGTGAAGCAACCCCGTTTTTAACTTCTAGAGATCAAGTTCCTCATTTATGTAAAATATAAACAATCATAATAATCCGTTCTTCACAGGGCAGTCCCAGGCATGGTAGGGGATCCGGTATCTCAGTGTTAGGTGAGGAGTCTGGGAGCATAGCTCACCCTCAGGAAGGTGGGGAGTAGTGCTGATAGTGAGCAGGCGGGATGATTTTGAAAGGTTGGCTTATGTTTTTCATCTAGTATTTTGCCTCTTTTCCTCCACTATTCAAGGCTCAGGGGAAGGGCAGGCCAGGGCATCTTGCAAGCCCTCCCGTCCTTGGAGCCCGAGAGAGCCCCAGGTGTGGTCTGGAGAAACTTACAGTAAGAAGGAGCCCCCCAACCTTGGGGAGGGAGGTCAGCATCCCATTGGGGGGCTCAGAACCCTGCAGGATGCTGCTGGACCCCTCTCCGCACATATAGAGAACAGCAAGGAGCCAAGGGGCCTGTCAGGGTGGCCTCTGGTACCCCCCACCCCCCCGCACAGGTGTCATGTAACTTCATGCAGGAAAAAAGAGGGTATAGAAATCTTGTAAAGGACTGTTTACTAGTTTGGACAAACACAGCCCTTGAGAAGTCAAGTTGGGAAAACAAAATTATATACAAAAATTACATTTCAGGGGCACCTGGGTGGCTTAGTTGTTAAGCATCTGCCTTTGGCTCAGGTCATGATCCTGCTATTGAGTCCCACATCAAGCCTGCTGTGGAGAGCCTGCTTCTCCCTCTGCCTATGTCTCTGCCTCTCTGAGTCTCTCGTGAATAAATAAAATCTTTTTTTAAAAAAATTGTATTTCACCCACCAGGATTGTGGACTTAGCTCACTACATCATGTTACTCATTGTCCCATGGATCCTGGACTTTCTGAGGTCAGAGGTCAGAGGTAGGGTGGTGGGGGTGGGGACAATATCTGTGAGGAGAGGGAGGGGCCACACCATGTGTCTCTCAGGCACCTTGGGGTCTCTGCGGGTGCAGAGAAGTGAGGGGGGCTTCCAGAGATGAGAGGCTGGGGCCATTGGGTCGCAAAACCATTTCCTGGGCAACAACATGAGTGAGGGGAGAGAGTGTAGTGCTGCCTCTTAGGGGACTGGGCCATGACCCCTGACCTCACCTGGCCTCTTGGATTCCAGCTAAGAGGCTGCAGTTGTAACCTTAAAAATAAAACTGCCAGTTATCTTACTGGCAAAAGACGGGATTATGCAGGAGGAGCAGAGAATTGCAGCGCCAAAGAAGCAAGCTAGGCAAAACTACAGGCACCACCACCAAGGCAAGTCTCTGCTCCTTTATAGAGGAAAGGGGGATGTGGGAAGGCTGTTGTAAACAAAAAACCCATTGGAATAAAGTGGGAGCTGGATGTATGGTGGCTTCTCATTGGCTCAGTTGTGAGGGTCTCTCATTGGCTGGGCTGTTGCCAGGGCAGGAGGAAAGCCTTTCCCCTCCCAGCCAGATGGTAAAGCCACCCACAGGGGCAAGGTCCATCTCCTCCCATTGGGTCGGGCAATTGATGAGGAGTGGTGGTGCCTGAGAGCTCCCGTTGCTGAACCTCCTGACTCCAATTTAATGAGGTTTGCCTTTATTAATTTTCAAAGCCCAAGCCTCTGGAGGAGAGAGCCGGACTGGGCCAGAGAGGGAGCTGGAGCTCGCCTTGTCTTGCTCTCTATCCACCCTGAGGCTCCCCAAGTCTTCTCCATCTGGCTCCAATCCCCACCAGCCCTTCTTGCTTCTTGCAACCTTCAGGCCCTGTCAGCATCCACACGCAGAGGTGTGGAAGGAAGAAGCCCGCCAGTGAGAGGGACCAGGGAGAGGTTTATTATAAGAACTGTACAAAGGAGCCTGCCTGCCAGACTGGTTTGGGTCTGTTCCCACCCAGATAGAGTGGGAGTGGGTGTGGGTGTGCAGGGAAGGGGGCCACAGGCCGGGGAGGCTCTGTAGTCCAGTGTTGAGTATCCAGTCCAACAGATGCTGACGCTCTTGGGGCCACCCCAGTCTAGGGCCCCAGTTTGAGGGGAGGGCAGTGGACAGGGTGCTGGACAGGGAAGAGGCTGCCCTCTCTGGGACGCATCTTCTGATGGAAGACAGAACAGTTGCAGGAAGGTAAAAGGAGTGAGGCCTCCTTCCATAGAGGCCACAGACAAGAGACAGGGGGCAGGGCTGGGGCAGTGGGTGTGATGAAGAGAATGGGAGCAAGGAGAATGGGTGGCCAGGAGGCCAGAGAGCAGGTCAGACAGAAAGGAAGGCTCTGGCCTGTGGGCACATGCACACATACACCCCCAGACGCACCCACACCCACATTGTTTTGGAGGTTTTGCTGCTTCCTGAGTTTTAATCAAACTATTCACAAGAAACAAGAAGAAAGAGAAGAGGAACTAAGGTCAACAGCGACTCAACGTCAAACCTTACTACGCATGTTCACACTCATCCACACACAGCACAGACACAAGCATAGGAGGCGCACACACACACACCAGTCAGACTCTACAGGGGCACACTGACACAACACACACGCAGAGGCAGGACACAGTGCTTTGTGTACTGGAACACACACACAGCTGCACACAGAGGCATGAGGCAGACATAAGGCACACACACACGTGAATAAATCCAGTGATGCCTGAGCAGTTGTCTCACTCCCTCCTCTGAGCTTGGCCTCCGTGTGTTCTCTGGGAACCAGAAGAGGCCTGGCACTGCCATGCCCGGACCGGTGATGCCAACAAAAATGCTTCCCAGCTTTCCAGGCAGCAGGAAGTTGGAAGGTTGGGCCTGAACCAGGTAGCTGTGCATGTCCCAGTGTCGAAATCTCTAACATGGGCTCAATAACACTCTTAGGATCACTTTGAGGAGGGGGAGAAAAGGATGAAGAGGGAGGAAGAAATGGGTGTGGTGGTGGGTAACAGGGGTCTCAAGGCTCAGTGAGGCTACAGAATAGCCCCCAATGGTGCTAATGGAGGAGTGAGGAAGGGAGGGAAGGAACAGAAATCTACTTCCTGAACTCCAGGGTCCCTGCCCCCACCCCAGGTCTGGGTGCTCAGGCCAAGGAAGCCCCCAGTCCAGTGACACAGCTGGCGCGACCCCACCTATCCCAACCCGCCATGCTTCCTAGAGAAAGAGGATTCTCAAGTGGAATCCTTCCCCCTGCTCTTTCCCCAGGGGCCAGCCAGGGGTCAGGGGCTGCACAATGGACAAAGCAGGAAATGGGCTCGGGGTCACAACCCCAACTGGATGCATCAGGATCCAGTGGCCAGTCACACTTGGGGAGCCACTTCAGGACCAGTGATGTTTCTCTTCTCCAGGGAATTTGTGAGCTGGCAGGATGAAGCTGGATCCCAGTCAGGGGAGGGCTGGTAGGCCCTGAGGTCAGGTGTCCGCTCTCACTGAGGTTAAGACATCTTTATCTGGGAGGGGCCTGGGGGGGCCTGAGCCACTTCCTGGGGAGAGGCCTAGAGCCCTTAAGACTCTGGTGGCAGGAGGGCGCTAATCCCTCCATTGTAGGCTGGCTCCTCACTCACACGGGGGGGCAGAGATTTCTGATGTTCTGACCTCCCCAAAGAGGAGAGGCAGCAGGGCCCACAAGGAGGTGAGAGCAGCTTGAAATGAGAAACCATGGAAGCGGTGGGTGATGGGGACCTCTGGCCCAATGTGGAGCCTCCGAGTGCAATTCCCATTTTCCATGGCCTGGCTGTCAGCCCCAGCATGGCCAGATCCTGTCCGCGACAGGGAGCCGATCAGTTGCAGACTCAAAGCCCTGCTCCCTCAGCAGGCAGGCACCATGAGGGAGATTGGGGACTGTGCCAGGCTCAGCTGGCCACCTCACTGCTGCTACTAGACAAGAGACTCTTTGACCCCTGGGCGCACTGTCTGCCCTGGGGGTGGGGGGGGAGGGAGGATAGCCTCTGAGGGGCTGATGGGTGTGAGCCCTATGGCAGGTCCCGAGTCCCCTGTTGAGCCCCTTTCCTCACCCGTGCTCTGCACACTGCTGTTCCCATTCTCGTGGCCATACATCTTGCTCATGGTGTTGGCTATCAGGCCCTCCTTCTCTGGGCCCCCATCCCCACTGCCATCCTGGCTGTGGCGGTACATGTAGGATGCCTGCTTCACGGTCCTCTGGAGCAGGTGCCGGCGGTAGGCCCTCTGGATCTTGATGGCACACACCTCCTCGTGCTTCCTCTTGAGGGTGGTGGTGATGGGCTCATAGGAGACCTTGGATGGGTTGGCAGCCATGAACTTCTCCTCCATGGTCTCCTTGAGAGCATCCATTTCCCCAGAGTCACCCAGGACCTCTTTGGTGAGGGCAAAGAGGATATCCAGGCAGTGGATTTTGTCTCCTGGGACCATGGGCAGGTCCAGCGTGATGAGCTTGATCTTGTTGGGCTTGGCAATCCTCAGCGGCTCCTGCAGGGTGTCCACAAAGTCTGAGAGGCGGCTGTAGGCAATGAACTGCGTGGCGTCAGGGTCAAACTTCTCCCACGTCTCATAGAACATCTCGAAGTCATCCTCACCAAGGGGCTCACTGCTCTCCTCGGTGGCCACATTGAAGTTCTCGAGGATGATAGCGATGTACATGTTGACCACGATGAGGAAGGAGATGATGATGTAACTGCAGAAGAAGCAGATGCCGATGGAGGGGTTGCCACAGTCACCCTTGATACTGGTGCCTGGGTTCTCAAGTGTAGGGTCACAGTCAGGGGGCCCGCTGTTGAGGATTGGGTTGAGGAGCCCGTCCCAGCCAGCTGACGTGGTGATCTCGAAGAGGCAGATGATGCTATTGCCAAAGGTTTCAAAGTTGAACATATCATCGATGCCCGATTCTTTCTTGACATAGGCAAAGTTGGACATGCCAAAGATGGAGTAGATAAACATGACCAAGAAGAGCAGGAGGCCAATGTTGAAGAGGGCAGGCAGGGACATCATGAGGGCAAAGAGCAGAGTCCGGATGCCCTTGGCCCCTCGGATCAGCCGCAGAACACGCCCGATCCGAGCCAGGCGGATCACTCGGAACAGGGTGGGTGACACGAAGTATTTCTGGATCAGATCAGAGAGCGCGAGGCCTGCAGGGAACAAGTGGTGAGGAGCATTGTCCTTGGGGTGGGAGGTTAGATCAGGGAGTGCGGGCAAGGGAGACTCAAGGGGACCTGGCTTGGTGTGCTCTTCCTTGGAAGGAAGCAACAGAAGCACAGTCCAAATGGCCTGGCCTGTGAGGCTGGGCTCTCCTAGGGTCCTGGGGCTAGGGTTACACTCTAGCTGGAAGGAGGTGAGATACACCCAAGTTGATAGAGAGAGGGTAAGGCTGACTCCTAAGGCTGTTTGCAGATGCCACTGATGAGACAGAGCGGGAAGACAGCTCTGTGTGTGACTCTGAGCATGACATTTAACTTGTTTATAATTCAGTTTCCTCCTCTGTAAGGCAGAGGTGGTAACAGTCTCTTCCTCCTGGGATGGCACAGTGTCAGGCAAATAGTAAATGATCAATAAGTGGTAGTTAGTTGCTATCATAATTACACATGTGTCTATGCACTTCTCCTGTGTGTATGGATGATACTAGAACCATCTTATGTCTTCCACTAGGCACATGGACCTGAGTGTGCATCTATTGGTAGGTAAATGTTTCTAGAAGCGTATTCACGTGTGTGCAGGTGACAGATTACCTGTGAACCCATCCTATGTACCTTTGTGCCTTAAGTGTGAATGCCAGGTGCATATTGCACATATGTATGTGTAAACGTATGTGTGAGCTTTCCAGGTGTGAGAGCAGGTGTGTGTACATAAGGATGGGAGCAACGGGCCTTCCAGAATGACTCAGCCCAGCCTGGCCCTGCTCACCCACAATGGACAGGATGACAACCACAAAGTCGAAGATGTTCCAGCCGACGGTGAAGTAGTACTGGCGCAGGGCAAGCATCTTGAGCACACACTCCCCAGTGAAGATGATGATGAAGATCATGTTGATGTTGTACAGGATGTCCACTTTGAGTTGGCTCTGGTCGTCTGTTTCCACCATCATGGTGACCATGTTGAGGCAGATAAGGATCATGATCGTGATGTCAAACACCTGCTTAGTCACGCAGTCGTACACCATGCCCTGGATCTTGTTCTGCAGCATGGTTAGGAGTGCAGGGATGCAGGTGGGTAGATGTGGGGGGCAGTGGTCAGGACCCACACAGGATGTGGACAGGCAGGAGACACAAGATGACACAACAGCATGACACAGAATGAGAGAGAGACAGAGACAGAGACAGAGAAAGAGAGTGGGTTGTGTGTCAGGGCTTGTAGCCATGAGAGAGGAGGGGATAGAGGGGGTAGAGTTGGCCATGGCAAGGAGGGGGTACCCATCAGAACAGGCCATTCTGTGGGGTCCGTGAGTATCTTCCTCACTCTAGGACCCTTCCTCTCATCAAGGCCCCCAGCAACCTCTCATTCTTCTTCCACAGTCATCACTCACTGGGGAAGGTGTCTGGACATCCTCTTCTTCCTACTTCTAGGGGCCCTTGCCCCAGAGGTCATCAGCTGAAGGGGTGAGTGGACGCTGGGGGGCTGTGCAGGGCCGGGTGAGGGGCAAACCAGTGACTGGGGTCTATCAGGCAGCTGCTGCTCCCACACATGGTGCCTCTGAGCAGTTATAAAGAGGCACATTCCCCCAGCAGGGGACCCAGCTTCCTTGCAGGTGGACTCAGCCTCACGCCCGGATATGGGCTGGTGGGCAGAGCTTAGCTTGCATTTTACCCCCATGGACCCCCTTGGGCAGGAGGTTCATACAGGTTGGAGGAGGAGGGGCTCAGAGGGCTGGTACCTGGGGCCGGGGAATTGGCTTCTGAGGCTTCTTGGAGCCAAGCTTCTTCATGGCATTATAGTATTTCTTCTGTTCCTCCGTCATGAAGATGTCTTTCCCTCCAAAGTATAGTGGGATGGTGCCTATAAGGTTGGAGGCCTCTCTTCTCTGCCTCTGGGACCCCCTACCTCAGGCACCACCCTTAAGGCAGCCCCCCTACCAGCAGGGGGACCTGGAGGGCCCAGAGATAGGGGCTGAGGGAGGGAGGGAGGGGAAGGGGGACTCTGTCCAGACAAGGAACAGAGGGGAGGTGGAGGGAAGGGGACAAGCACTGGCTTGTAGCCTGTTTGGGCCCGGATGCTTTTCAGCAATATCTTGCTGCCTCCTCTGAATGATGACCCAGCCAGGTAGGTAGCACCAACCTCATTTCTTAATAAGGTAACCAGAGTTCACAGAGGCCAAGTGACTGTTCAAAGTCACCAGGGAGAATCTGAACCCAGGCCAGCTGCCCCAATCCCACTGCCAGTGGCAGCACAGTGGGTGCTGAGGTGGCAGGTGGGAATATATGAAGGGACGAGTGAGTGCAGGGAGGGTGGGTGGATACTCATCTTCTTCTTCTGCTGGTTGAAGTTGTCGATGATGACGCCGATAAAGAGGTTGAGGGTGAAGAAGGACCCGAAGATGATGAAGATGACAAAATAGAGGTACATGTAGATGTTCACCTCATACTGTGGCTGTTCTTCCTTCTGCAGAGGACACAGGGCAGGATGGGATGGGATGGGATGGGATGGGATGGGATGGGATGGGATGTGATGGGATGTGATGGGATGCGATGGGATGGGATGGGATGGGGATGGGACAGGATGGAACAAGATAGAATGAGGATGGGATGGGATGGGATGGGGCTGGGATGGGATGAGATAGGAGGGGAAGGGATGGGACAGGATGGGATGGGATGGGATGGGGATGGGATGGGATGGGATGGGGATGGGATGGGATGAGGATGGGAGAGGATGGGATGGGATAGGATGGGGAGGTTGGGGGGAGTATGTTGGCTGCTCCCAGCTCCCCATCTCACTGTGGGCAGGAGGAGTCTGGGACCCAGAGGTGGATCTTTCCACCCCCAGGTTGCTGATTTTGGGGGCTCCTGAGGAGGTGGAATGGGGGTGGGGTTGGGCAGAACTGTCATTGTGCCTCTGGTCTGCGTCCTCTCCCCTGGCTCACTTGCCAGCCGCATCTCAGTGAGCCCCACTCACCTCCCGGGAGTCCACGGCTGCATACATGATGTCCATCCAGCCCTTGAAGGTGGCCTGGGGAGTGTGGTTGGGTGTGAGGAGAGGGGCTGCTTCCCATTTCCACCATTATGAGTCTCCCTCCTCACCCCAGCCTGATCCTCCCCAGAGCATGACATAGAGACCACGGAGGTCTAGATACTACCTCTCGTGTCCCACAGCACTGGAAGCAGGGTGAGTGGCCTCCTAACAAGGAGTAGCAGTGGGCTCAGGTACATTGAGAATCTGGGAGCACCTCGATCCCAGTTTTGTGCAAGGGCAGCAGGCTACACTCACCACCTGCAGGAGGGAGAGGTAGCCTAGACCCACGTTGTCATAGTTGACCTTGACGTTGAGCCAGCGGACCTGGCCCGTGTGCATCAGGCTTTCACACTCGGACTTGTTGTTGACCTCAGAGATGTCGAACCTCTCAGAGGTGGTAGTGTTGATGCAGTAGTAGAACTTGCCGGCAAACAGGTTGACACCCATGATGCTGAAGATGAGCCAGAAGATGAGGCAGACAAGCAGCACATTCATGATGGAGGGGATGGCTCCCAAAAGGGCATTCACCACCACCTGGGGGGCCGGGGGAGGGGTCACTGTCAGATCTTTACCCAGGCTCCTTTGGGACTGAGCTCCCTACCTACACTTACAAGGGGACCCATCGGGGCTGGACACTGTTATTCAGGGAAGGCTTTCTGGAGGAGGGTCAATCTGAGCTAGGCCTGGGGGAGAAGTCTGCTGAGCTCTAGTCTCGGGGGTGGGGTGGGGAAGTGAGGAGTAGGGTTAGGAGTGCTGCTGGCCTAGTGGTTGAAGAGGGCTCTCTGCTTGGCTGGAGCCATCAGCCCAGAGTCGGGGCACTAGGCTTCTCTGGAAGCAGCCTGGCCACGGGTCACTAGGCAGGAGACAAACACTCCTTCCTCGGCCCCCCTAGGAAACTCAGCCCCCGTGACCCAGCCCCCTGCTCCTCTGCTCACAGCATTAGAGACACGGACACAGAAATGAAGCCACCGGGGTCTTTAAAGCAGCAGGTCCCTGAGGCTGGAGCCCTGGGCCCTACTCCCTAGCCCTGGCCACACAAGCCAACTTCACTACGTCAGGCTGGGCTAAGTCTGAGAATTGTCTTTTTTCATTTTTTTTTTTAAGATTTTATTTATTTATTCATGAGACACACACACAGAGAGGCAGAGACATAGGCAGAGAAGCAGGCTCCCTGTGGGGAGCCCGATATGGGACTCAATCCCAGGACCCCGGGATCATGACCTGAGCCAAAGGCACTCAACCACTGAGCCACCCAGGTGCTCGAGATTTGTCTTTTTTCAAGGAGAAGCTGTTTCATGACCTCCAGACAGAGTGGGTGGCACAAACCTGGTGATGCCTCGGGTAGCTCTATTCTTGGCTGGGACACCAACCAGCTGCGTGGCCATGGGGGCAGGTCATTTCCCCTCAGTGAGGAGGGGTCCCTGGTTCTGAGGGTGGGAGGGCCTAGCACGAACAGGAGGGAGCCACTTGGGCTGAGTGCACTGCTGGCCCGCAACCAGCTGCTCACAGAAGTTTATCCCTCTGTGTGGGTGTTGTTCCCAAAAGACTTCTCTTGCCTGGGGAAATCCCATTTGTCTTGGCCAAATTCTATATTTACTGTCACTGTTCTCCAGGGCCTGAGGGAAGGGTGGGCAGGCTCAGAGCCAGGGAGCAGGCACCTGCCAGCTCATCCAGTTCTCAGAGTCCTGGTGGGCCCCAGTCTGAGCCTGGGACCGACACCTATTCACCCACAGACCTGCTTTCCTTCTTCCTCCCTGCTACAGTGCCCTCGTGGCCCCTCCTGGGAGCTGATGCAACCTCTGCTGCCCCCCAGCGGTGGCAGAGATGAGCTAAGGAGGGGCTGAGGCCAGGTTGGGCACTTGGGTGGGGTGGGAGGATATGGTGTGGGGGGCTCAAATCTGGACTTTAGTGGGACCCAGAGACCAAGGCCTCTCCTCCCCCAGTGGTGGCTGGAGTACAGACCTGTGCATCTTCCACCTTGCCCTGTTGTGGCTTCTCCCCCCCAACTCCCTAGCCCTATTCAGAGCCTCTCTCGGCACCCACCCTCATGCCCTCAAATCGGGACAGAGCCCTCAGGGGACGCAGGGCCCGCAGCGTCCGCAGGGATTTGATGGGTCCTAGCTCCGAGTAGCCCAGCCAGTTGGCCACCAGACTGATGATGGAGACCTGCAGAGGGAGAGTGGGGTAGTCAGGGTGTGTGGGGCCTCCGGGCCAGGGCTTCCTAAGGTCCTGGGCCACAGGGACACCTCTGGGTCTGGCCTTGGGGCTGGGCGCTGGGGGAAGACTCACATCCACAATGAGGAAGTCAAGCCAGCACCAGGCATTGGTGAAGTACACCTTGAAGCCATAGGCTACCCACTTGAGCAGCATCTCCACGATGAAGATGTAAGTGAAGACCTTGTCCGCGTACTCCAGGATGCTGCGGATGACTCGCCGCTGCTCAATATAGATATCCTCGAAGGCCTGGGGACACCAGCACGGCCAGGGGTGGCCAGGGCCCCAGAGCCTGGGGCAGCGGCCACATCCCCCATCCCACCTAATGTGGCTGCTTCCTGGGGTCAGGCTACTGGCTTCTCCCAGAATCCCCGGGGCCCACCGTGGGGGCGAGCCAGTGAGTTGGCCCACAGGGAGAAGCCCCTCAGCAGCTCTTCCTCCAGGGGTGACAGTCATCTGCTTGGGGGCCTTCACAGTGACACATCTTCAACCCTGACTCAACATGCCCAGGGCCTTCCCACCTCTGCTCTGGCTGGCACCTATTGCTGGGGGTACCCACGGAGGTGGACCCCACCTGTCACTTTAAGAAAACTAACACTTTCTACATCGCATCCTGCAACCACAAATGAGTCCCTTTAGGATTCTCTGGGATCAAGACTGGCCAGGCCTCGCCTGTCTAGTGGTGTGCAAAGGAGGGAGCCCCAGGAGGGCTTCCTTTGGGCCTGGTACCCACCCCTCCCCAGCCTATCTCCCAGGGCAGTGCCTACCAAGGCTCCACTGCTAAGCAGGATCATGAAGACGATGAAGGTCTCAAACCAGTTGTGCTCGACAATCTTGAAGCAGGCCCTGCGGAGGGTCCACCACATCTTCCCACGGCCCTGGGAGATGTCCACGTAGAGGAAAGGGCAGCGTTGCACGCAGGCTGGGGGAGGCAAGGGGCAAGCGCACCACATCACAGGACTGGGGGCTGCCTCCGGACACGGACACGCAGGCTGCCTGTTCCCACCACCTTCCCGGCTCAGCTGGTCCCATCCTCCCCACCTCTCCCAGGTACCCTTCCCGCGCCCCGGCCCTGTGGGCGGCAGTGTGTCTGAAGGGCTGGCCTGGCCTTTCTCTGCAGAGGGAGCCGAGGAGGGTCATTGTCTTAGAGCAGCCCTTCCCAAGCACTTGCTGTGTGCCAGGTCACACCCAGGGCCCCGTGGGATTCCGCACAACAGTCCTCCCAGGACGGTGCTATACCCACGGCCAACCTCGAGGCTCAGCGTGTCAGGGGCTGGGAGGCATCCCGAGCTCTGACGCCCCTGCCTGGGACTGTGTTCCCCCCAGGGTGTGTCAGCACCCAGGACCCAGGAGCATCTGGTGGGGGAGGGCGAGGGAGGCTCTGCATGCTTTTGGTGACGCACATCCTCAGATGTCCTTGGGGAGGCAGTTGTCTGGCGCTGGGCCAGGGCTGTTGCCCCCCACAGGGCTTGGCATGGTCTGTGCCTTCCAGGGGCTGCTGGGCTGGGGGAGGCACCAGGCAAGGTGGGGGTGCACGCACGCGGGCTTGCCCTCACCCTCCGTGAAGCACTCCTCAGGCTGCTCCCCTTCGGGGTTCTCTTCAGCCTGCTCCTCGGGGTCTTCCTCGGGGGGCTTATAGTCCGCGGTGCTGCAGACGGAGGAGTTCCCATCGAGGGGCTGCGGTGGCTTCTGCAGGGGCCACAGGGTCACATGACCCTTGGGTCCTCCCACCAGGTAAATGGAGGAGGTCAGGATGGGAGACCAGCAGGGAGAGACCAGAAGGGAGAGACCAGAAGGGAGAGGAGAAAGAGGCGGTGGAGCTGACCTACTCAGTCATTCATTCACTGAATCCTGGCTCATGGAGCCAGCACTGTGGCCTTTGCAGAAGAACCACAGTGCCCAAGGCAGCTGTGGTCCTGCCCTCGCGGCACTTAGACTTGGAGCCGGGCAGGGCCGAGGCCTGGGAAGAGATCATGAGGACACAAGGAGGCAGGTGAGGGCATCAGGTAAGGGAAGAAGCTGGAGACAAGGGTGGGGGGGCGCGGAGTGGCTGATCTGGGCTGGGGGTCCTGGGGAGCATGGGGTGGGGACAGCAGTGGAGCAGCAGAGTAAGAGGCCTGAGGGGACTTTTGAGGGAGCACAAGGGATCAGAATGGAACCAGGGCTGCCCTGGCCCACAGGTGATGGCATGCAGTGTCCTCGAGGTCTGAGCCTTCCCATTCCCAGGGTCCACCGGGCTGAGGAATCCAGAAAGAATGGAAAACTTTCCCCAGCAGAAGCTTCAGCCTGGGGCCAAAGGAACCTGATGGGAGTGGGGCAGGGTGGGGGAGGCTGGTGCTCTGGCCCGGCCAGGCCTCCTGCACCTCTTGCTGGTGCTGTCTGGGGCCAGTGTTCCTGGACCTAGCTTCCCTCCTCCAGGGGACCCCTTCATGGCAGGAGTGGAGGACCCTGAAGGGAAAGATGGAGAGGGCGGCTTGGGAGGGGATAACTCTGGATCCAAAAGGGTGACCAGAAAGTCACACAGGTTTCCTTGTGCCCAGTTGAAAGAAAGGGAAACTGAGGCAGGCATTATTAGGTCAGCCAAGGCACCCACTCTGCCACTTGCCCTGCCTGTGTGTCCCAACTCCCACAATCACCCTTGGAGTCCTGTTTGCCCCCCTGAGAGCCCCAGAGTCCTGGCCCTGGGTGTTGTCCAGTCCTCCCCCACACCCGCTCATCATACCGAGGTTGGTGCCACATTTCCCTGGGTATTTATAGCTTGGCAGGCACTCAGCCCCCTGCGTAAGTCAGCGTGACACATATCTGGGGGGAATAAGGAGTCAAGAGCTTTCAGGGCAAAGTTCTTTCGGACTCCAGTGCCCAGCCAGGCCCGGGGCTGATGGGGTGCAGGGGGACGGGGTGGGGGGGCGGCTGGCTCCTCCCTTGCCAGAGCTGGAGGATGGGCTTTGGGGCTTACAGTCAGTTCCCCTGGGGAGCTCCTGGGGTGACTACCAGCCCCTCTGTCACTCTTGCAGGGAAGGGGCAGGAGGAGGGGGGCATCTTCTGGGTGGGTAAGTCATGGCTGCTACTGAGACTGCCCAGCTCTCTGCTCTCCTTGTACCCAATCCAATTGGCCCCCCAGCCCTCTCCACCCCTCAGGATCCCCAGCCCAGACCCAGCACTTTGGCCTGCACTGGGAGGTGTGAACCAGCCCAATGGGATAATGGGAGGGACTTCAAGCCCAGAGGGGGATTGGAGAGGACTCTTGGGTCCCAACCCTGGAGCTAAGGTGCCACAGGTAGGAACAACCTGTCCAAGAGCACCACCTGCTGGTGTCCAAGTTGGAGGTGCAGAGCCAGAGTGAGGGGACACTAGGGAAGGACAGGCTGGGCCCATGGGAATAATGGGCAATCACATGCACAGCGCTGCAGGTGCTTATGCACAGCCTCTCACCTAATGCTCCTTGCTATGTCGTGAGGTAGGTGCCATTGCCCCATTTTACAGATGGAGACACTGAGGCTCAAGATTTGTGACTTGTCTAGGGTCATGCAAAGATTTGAAACCAGGTCTATCTGACCCCCCTCCCTGGCCCCCTCAAGCTCACCTTGCCATCCTCGGGCTCTGAGAAAGTGTCAGTCTCCTCCTCTGTGGGTATCTCCAGGTCGGACTCCTCGGAGGCAATGGGCACGTGAATGGTCAGGTAGGGGTTGTTGATAAAGTTGAGGTGGTCCAGCTCGATGCTAGGGGGAGAGCCATCAACCAGGCCCACGTGGTTCAGGATGTTATTATCCTTCTTCAGGTCCTTGTCATCCTCCTCGGGCGGTGGCTCCTTCTTCTCATCCCCTGGGGTACTCTCCCCGGCCTCCCCGGCCTCCCGGGCCTCCTCGGCCTCCCCAGGCCCCCCAAGGGTGAGCATGATTTCCTTGGGGCTCAGGATCTTGCCATGCAGCAGTCCTAGGAGAAAGGCTTTGGCAAAGCCAATGCCCCACTTGATGCGCCCGATGGCGATCTGCAGGTTGTTCATCTCGCCGTCCTCGTCCGAGGCGGCCAGGCTGTCGGCGCTGAAGGAGCTCAACAGCAGGGCCAGGAAGAGGTTCAGGACCTGGGCAGCAGGGGTCGGGAGGAAACTCAGCCCAGCCTCGGGACACCCCCCCACCCCCACCCAGGGTGCCACCTTCTGCCAGCACAAGGGGCCTCAGGCCTCTAAGCAGACCTGCTGCATGTGCGGCACCGAAAAGGAAATCACCTAATGGGATCCTCACAACTGCCTGGGGAGGCGAGGAATGTTACCATCACCCCTGCTTTGCAGAAAAGGAAACTGAGGCTTAGGCGCATGATAGGACTCTGCAAGACCTTAGGGATGCCCACTGGGAGACAGGGATTCCTTGCAGGACTCTGTCCCCCACCTCCACTGCTGGGGAAGGCAGAACAAAGAACAGGGCTCACGTCTCTGAGTTTCCAGAACTTACTGGGACCTTGAATCTGCTGAGCCTTCTTTTCCTGTCCATTAATGGAGTCTGTGCTCTCCTGTGCTCAGATGCATGTGCCCTATTGCTCTGGGAAGGGCATTTGGCTTCCTGCTGTTCACCACTTTTCTCTCCTTGGGATTCCCTGCTCCACTTCATTTTCTTCCCATTTTCCTACTGAAAGCCTCAAAAGGCTACTGGTCTACCCCTCTAGCCTCCAGCTTTATTTTCCAGGGACAGACATTTACTGAGCCTCTCCCGCTGTGGTGTAAGGGAGCTCCAACCTAGTAGAGACATTTGATCAAACAGATACAATGCAGTGGGTTTGCATGGCAATGGAGACTGGGGTGCACAGGCTTTGGAGCCATGCTGCTCAGCCTTGAAGTCCAGTTTACTAGCCACGTGTCCTGAGGCAAATCATATCACTGCTCTGTGCCTCAGTTTCCTTGTGTGTATAATGGGGAGGATTCCAGTTCCAACCTCCTTGTATTGTTGTGAGGATTAAAAAATCAATATGAGCAGAGCACACAGTAGGCACTCAAAACATGTTGGCTATTATGTGTGCAATGACAGAAGGTACAAGGTACAGGGAAAAGTATGATTAACTTTGAGGCCAGCTTGGCATTTTATTAATAAGGAAACTGAGTCTCAGAGAGGTGAAATGATGTCCTCTATGACATATAGAATGATCAGGACTAGAATCCAGGTTTCCAGTCATGGTACAACTTTAGAGGACATCATTCATTTAGACTACAGTGTGAATGGCAGCCCCAGAGGTTGTGCAATGTGGTGGCTCTACCTTCCACAGTCTATCCCCCCTCCCCCAGGGAATGAGGAGGAAGGTGAAGCAGAGCTGGAGCAGTGGGGCGGGGGGTACGGTCCTGGCTCCTGTCAGCCAGAGGCAGGGCCGGGTCTTACTCTAGCGGCCTTGGGACAGGGCTAGGTGTATGAGTGGACATGAAGGAGTAGGGGCGCCTGTGAATGTCCACCCTGGACCAACTTCTCCATGTGCCTCTCACTGCCTGGCTTTCACCAGGGTCCTCCAAGGTCTTTTTATCATTGCCTTAACTATCATGTTAGCATAGTGTCTTCAAAGTGAGTGTATATATATATATGTATATATATATACACACACGGGGAGAAGGTGCTGGGCCAATTCCTCCCCATCTCTATACCCCCCAGCTACTTTTCTGCCTTTGCCCCCAACCAAAGATATTGGTCTTTCTTTCCCTTTGTCGGGGGGAGGCATCCAGTTGCCAGAAACACATCTGAGATGGGAATTAGCTGCTCTCTGGGTCAGCCGGGTTTGCACACGGCTCCTGCCTGGGACAGAAATAGCTGCCCCAGGCAAGGCGTGGGGAGGAGGGCTGCAGGGAAGGGGGATGGACATCATGTTCCCCCAGGGGCTCTGAAGGGTGGGTTACCTAGGACCTCATCATTTCCTCTTCTTCACAGTAGGCCAGAGGAAGTCCTCCAGTGCCAGGATGCAGGGGACATGGGGTCCCCCACTCCCTGGCAGGTTGCCTCTGTGCCTTCTGGCAGAGGCCTGAGCTAGGGTGGGGACAGTGCCGAAGGAGCTGACAGTGTCACCTCCCTGGGCTGCTCCAGTCCCTCTGAGCAAAGTGAGAGAGGGCAGAGCTAGGCTGGGAAAGAGTATCGGTGGTGTGTGTGTATGTGAGCTCATGAGTGTGTGTGTGTGTGTGTGTGTGTGTGTGTGTGTGTGTGTGACATGCACTCAGAGGCAGTGAAAGTGCAGGGGGTTCCAGACCCTGGGGCCAGACTGCTTGGGTTCAAATCCTGTGCAGGTTACTAGCTTCCCTCCCTGAGCCTTTGCTTCCTCATCTACAAAACAGAGATGGAACAGCACGTCCCCACGGGGCAGTGGTGAGCATTAAGAGATAAATACACAGAAAGTGCTCTGAATGCTGGACAAATGCACATAGAGGTCAGCTGTCACCATCGTTACTGCCCGTGTTGACGCTGTCATTCTTACCATGGCTGCTATTACTGATGCCGTTACTGGCATGACACAGCGCCAGGTTCTAGTCTAGGCTCAGTCTCACGCTAGCTGTGTGGTTCCGGGCAGTGGCTCGGGAGCACGGTGCCAATGTTCCCTACCTCCCAGGGTTGTGGAGAGCATTGGGGATAATGCGTGTAAAGCTTTTTGCACAGGGACCGGCATATGGCAGGAGACCAGTCCTGGGGTGGGGGTCGGGGGGTGACGCCAATGGCAGGTACCTGAACCACCGCTCCCCCAACCCTATGCCCCAGGCCTTGTAGACCAAGTGCTTTGCTGAGCGCTCAGACAACGCGGGGAAGTGGGTCACCACCATTATCATCCCCATTTCCCGCATGGGAAGAATTGAGGCCAGAAACAGGTTAAATAACTTCTCAAGTTTTCCCAGTCAGTAAGTAGCAAAGCGAGGGCTTGCAGTGTTTTGAGTCTACACACATACAGACAGATAAGCCACCACAGACCCTTTGAGTCATGCTGGGCCCTTAAACTTAGCTTTACAAACTTCTACTCAGAGCCAGCTACCCACCCTGATCCCACCCCAAAGTTCTGCTGGGGCATCTTCTCACTCTCCCCCTACTCCCCAAGCCCTCTCCCAAGGACAGCCGGCCGGGGATCTCCTGCCTAGCTGTCCCTGGGGACTCAGGACCTCATCCCACGGTCCCTTCCTCAGTGGAGGTGACACCCCTCCCCGCCGGTCAGCTCCTGCCCCCAGCCGGAGCTCAGCGATATCTGAGAAGCGCTGACCCAGCAGCCCAAGGATTCCACCGGCCTTTGCAGAACGTGGCGATGTGTGGCGTCTGCCCCCCCTCCTTGTGGCTCAGGGCCGCGTAGGCCACTGCAAGGGGCAGCCGGGCACAGCACTCCTGGCAGGGGTGCTGCCCACCCTAATCAGGGGAGGAGTTGTGGGCATCAGGATGTGGAGACACACCACCCTGGGCCAACCACAGAAATGCTAGTCAGCGTGACCACGGCCTGAGTGTCTCTGCTCCTCACTGGTCCCCCTGCAGCTCCTGGACACTAATTCCAGGATCTGAGGAGGGGGGCAGGGAGACAGGAGGCCCAGGAATTCTGGTGCCACCCTGTGTGGCACCTTTCAGCACAGTCCCAGGCAAGCCTCTCAGCAGCCCTGTGAGGTGCCCACTGTTTTTCTTCTGCGTGAAGTTAGAGAACCCGGCTGACCAGAGAGCAGTAACTCGTTTAAGGGTACACAGATGACAACAGAGCTGGGCCTGGAGTGTGGGTCTGTCCGGCTCTAGTTAGCACATTACTTTGCCCCAAACACTAGGTTTCAACAGTACTATACTCAGTGTCAGCTCTGGGCCAGCGACAGCAGTGCTTGTTAGAAATGCATATTCCCAGGCCCCGGCCCCAAGCTGCTGAATCAGACTCTGTGGGCGTGGGGCTGGGAATGTCAGAGTTGATTCTGAAGCTGGTTACAATTGGAGAGTCACTGGGTTAAACCATATAAAATTGCCTTATTAGTGATTTCATATAGTTCACCCACATGGCAAAGGCCCCTGAAGCCCAGTTGAAAGGAAATAATTGAGGGGGACATGTTGCATATGCTTGGGTTTCCTGGGTCGGGAGGGGGAAGGAGCGAGGAGCCAGCCATCCAACCCAACTCACCACTAGGTTGCCGATGACCATGACCATGAGGAAGACAGTGAGGCACATGGCCTGGCCGGCCACCTCCATGCAGTCCCACATGGTCTCGATCCACTCGCCGCACAGGATGCGGAAGACGATGAGGAAGGAGTGGAAGAAGTCGTTCATGTGCCAGCGGGGCAGGCTGCAGTCGGCTGCGATCTTGCACACACACTCCTTGTAGCTCTTGCCGAACAGCTGCATGCCCACGACGGCGAAGATGAACACAATGATGGCCAGCACCAGCGTCAGGTTGCCCAGAGCGCCCACCGAGTTGCCGATGATCTTGATGAGCATGTTCAGCGTCGGCCAAGACTTCGCTAACTTGAAGACCCGCAGCTGCCAGGCAGGGGGAGGGCAGGGGGGGATGAGGCCCAGGTTGCCACCTCCCCACACCCCCTAGGCCCAACCTGGGGAAGACTCATCCTTAGGAGAAAGACCTCTCTAGAACAATTCAAATCCCTGCCTCACGAGGGATCTGAGCCAAAGTCTGCCTCTCTGTTAAATGGGAATACTCTTATCTGACCACCTCATCCACTTTATGTGTTCAAAACAAAGAGTCCTCTCTTAAAGATTCAAACTGAAGTGTTTATAAGTGACATAATGTCAGTATTTGCTTTGATGTATTCCCCACCACCCATAAAAAGTGGGGGACAGGGGCCGCCTGGGTGGCTCAGTGGTTGAGCATCTGCCTTTGGCTCAGGGCATGATCCTGGAGTCCCAGGATCGAGTCCCACATCAGGCTCCCCACAGGGAGCCTGGTTCTCCCTCTGCCTGTGTCTCTGCCTCTCTGTTTGTGTCTCATGAATAAATAAATAAAATCTTAAAAAAATAATAAAAATAAATAAAAAGTGGGGGACAGATGGAATAAGAACTATAGAATGTTGGTGGCCATCAGAGTGGGTGAAAGGTACACAGAAGTTCATTATATTTTATAGGTTTGTGGATGAATGACAGGTCCCATAATAAAGTTAAAAATATATAAAAGTGCTCCCATGGGATGGTGGAAAGGATACTAAATCAGATTCCCAATTCCACTTCTAATGAGTCCCAGCCTTCAGGTCTGCAATATGGTCTCTGCTCCACTGTCACCCAAGGTCACCAAGGAGTCAAGCCCAAATGTCAGCTCCCCGGGTTTTCATTTTGGTCCCTGGCAACCCTATGTGATAAGGGGAGGGGTGGGCTCTCTTTCTCCCCATTTCCAGTAAGAAAGGTTCTGAGAGGCAGGGTGGCACACACAAGTGGCTTCTTGGGGCTCACTCTTCCCATCTTCCTGCGTCCCCCCACTCCTCCCAGCCTCAGCGTGGTCCTGGGGTCTCACGCACCAGTCGGAAGGAGCGGAGCACGGACAGCCCTTGCACGTTGGCCAGGCCCAGTTCCACCAGGCTGAGGGTGACAATGATACTGTCGAAGATGTTCCAGCCCTGCTGGAAGTACTCGTAGGGGTCCATGGCGATGAGCTTCAGTACCATCTCTGCCGTGAAGATGCCAGTGAAGACCTGCGGGATGGGGTGCGGTCCACGTCACAGAGCCTCAGGGAGCACAGGGCCTTGGGAGTCTCCCCACTGACTCCCACCTTCTGGCAGAGCCAGCAGGGCCTGAGGGGAGGGGTCTGGAGGCCTGAGTGGGGGCAGACAGTGGTCCCCACAGCCCACACGTGTGCGTGTGTGAGTGAAGAGTGGAACGGCTGAGCCACAGGGCAGAGTGGGTACTACCCTGAGAGAGACCTGAACCCATCTGCTTCTGGGCTTGTGATCATGAGCCAGTCACTTCACTTCTTGGGGCCTCACCCCAATCATAATATTTAGCACTCATGCACCACTTGGTAGTTCACATTCAGACCTCACTGGGACGCCAATTCTACGGAGTTGCGAGTGATTGTCACTTGCCCCAGACATGAGGACACTGAGACTCAGGGAGCTAAGCGGCAAGTGCTGTCTCACGCCACCCATGTGGGCAACCCCAGGTCTTGGGGTGCTTAATTCAGTCTTTCTGTCTCTATGCCCTACCAGCTCTACCCTGATTAGCAAGAGTCCCAGAACTCAGCAAATCTTGATGGACTCAGAAGTCTAGGGTAGGGGCCAAAAGGGGGCAAGGTCAGGGATCCATGAGGAGACCCGAGCTGCCCTCCGTGAACCTGGTGCAGGGGTGTAAGGGCTGCCTAGCCTCTGAAAGCTCCCTGGGCACAGCCCCCCTCCTGCCGGGCACCAGCTGCCCTGGTCCACAGCCTGCCTGGGCACATGCTGAACCCCGCCCAGGAGCTGTCCCTGGCCATAGCAGGTGGCCAGACAGCAGTATAGTGCGGGCAAGGGGTGGGCAGGGGGTGGGCAGGTGGCAGGCTGGGCCCATCACGCACACCCCAGCAGCTGCACTGTGAGTCCAGAGCACACCCTTGCCCCCCTCTAGCCTGGTCTGGCATGGCTGCCTCAGACATCTCCATGGGATAGAAGTGCCTGCCTCACAGGCTGGGAGTCCAGGCTCTGATGCCCATGTCACCCACAAAGTCCTCACACTGCTGCAGGCCCCCAAATCTTATTCTCCTTGGGCTCTCCTCATCCCCAGGGTAAGGGGAACACCTTGCCCATTGGCCATCTGGAAAAAGTTCTAAGGGACTTGGAAAGGACAGGGTAGGGCTGGAGGTTAAGGCGGCTTTTTCCCTTTGTCAGCCTCCACGGGCGCTGGGAATGAGGTGATAATGCTCCTAATGGGCAGGGATAAGCAGGCGGATCAGTGTGTGTCAACAATAGCCAGGCAGGAAAGGCCCAAGGGGAGCTGGCCTGGCCATGCTGGAGAAATGGTAGTGGGCAGGGGGCTGGGTTGGGGGACCATGCCCCAGGGGGGCCTCTTGGGCCTGGGGGCCCAAAGCTGTATGCCCCCATTTTCAGGTCCTTCCGCCCCTCTTAGGCCCATAACAACCTTTGAAAGGGGATACTTATCACACGTGCCCTGACTCCCCCACTTCTGCCTCCAGGGCATGGCCTGGACCCCAGACCATAGGGCCTGATCTTAAAATGTCCAGCACCTTATCCCTACTCTTTCTGCCTCCAAATACCCTAAAACTTCAATTCCATATCTCATGGATCACCCCATGTACTTCCCTTGTATCTCAACTCATGCCCCCCGTATGTGGGGAGAATAAGCCCAGCTTGTCCCCATATGCCCCCCAAGAATGCCCCATATAGCCACACAGTCCAGATGGCCCCATGGGGCCCTGTGGCCCCTCTCCTGTCCTGCCTGGGAATGACACCTTTCCATGTCCCCTCCCTACCAGGTTGCCCACGGTCAGCACGTTATCAAAGTGCTCTGTCATGGGGTAGTGCTCCATGGCCATGAAGAGGGTGTTGAGCACAATGCAGATGGTGATGCCCAGGTCCACAAAGGGGTCCATGACAATCAAGTGGATGATGTTCTTGAACTTCATCCAGGGGGTGCAGCAGTTCCATATGAGCACTTTGTGGGCACATTTGTACCACCACGGTGGGCACTTCTGGTGGGCCTCTTCCAGCTCTGGGAGTAGGGTAGAAACACACCTGATGAGGACCTTCACCCCCAGGGTCCTCCTTCCCTGACCCAGATATCAGGTCCCACCTTCTAGGCCTGGCCCTTGAACTCCACATCTCAAACCCATCCCCTCAGCCAGGCTGACTTCAAGGTCCCCTCTCCATGGGACGGACACCCTGAAGACCTGTCCCTGGAAGCCCCGCCCACATGGCCCAAACCCTGCCCACTCATGCTTCCTTCCTTAAACCCCCAGCCCTACCTGAAGGCCCTTCTAATGCTCCACCTCAGGCTGGGCCTTCTTGGCATACCTTACAGAGCCTACCCCTCATGACTCCCACCCCCTGCCCATGGTTTAGGGCTGTGATCCTGGCTGGCTGGGGAGACATCTGATCTCTGAGGGTTCCCAGGGAGAGGTGGGAGGCCACTGCAGAAGGTTGAGTCCCATTCCACTTCTGCTGGCCAGTGCTACTCAGAGCAGACTGAGGATCCCCCTGAGGGCTCTCCCTTCCATTGGAAATTTATAAGAAATATTAATAATGCCCCCCATGACATAGATGAGGAAAGAGTCAGGGAAGTCACATGGAGACCTGGGTTTGAGTGCATGATTAGGACACCCCAGCGAATGAGCTAATTGGATCTCTCAAAGGCTTCAGATTCTAGTCTGATAGTAACAGCTCCATCCCCAAGCTGGTGACCCCCAAATCACTGCAGGTGTTGGAAACAGTGTCTGACACCCAAAACTCACAATGGTCCTGGCTAGGGCAGTGTTGAGTGACCTCCTCAGCCAGTAACACTGAACACCCTCTGGGGCATTCTTTGGCAGGACACAGACACCTGGATGCCTGTCCTACAAGTTTGGGTGAGAAGGTGCCCTCCAGAGGTCTGCAAAGTCCTCTAGGTCCTCCAAGTCCTTCCTGGCACCAGGAAGGGGAGGGGGGCCTGGGAAGGGGACCAGATCTCTTTCATGTCAGATTTCCTTTATTCCTCCTTCCCCTCCTTTCTCCCTCCTCCTTTTTCCTTCCCCTTTTTCCTCCCCTCCATCCATACACCGTGTCTCTTCCATTCATTAATCTTTCAGCCCATCCATACATCTATTCATTCATCCACCCATCTACCCACCCACTCATCCATCCATCCATCCATCCACCCACCCACCCACTCATCCATCCATCCATCCATCCATCCATCCATCCTTGTTTGTGTCTATCCACCCTGTCCTTGTTACCTTATCCTGTTCTCCCTGACATGGTAGAGCAGTATGCTGATTTGGGGGAATCTGTGACTACCTGGGCAGAGTTTGACCTTTGACCTTTAACTTCTGCCCAGAAGACATTTGAGGAGCAGGATTTCCAGTTTCCAAAACAATGGGCTTTCTTGGTTAATATTATCCTGTCCTTCCCCATTACTTTGGTAGCCCCTGAAGCCCTTCCAGAAGCCCCCAGTTCCCACAGCAGCCTGGCCTTGTATCCAGAACTGGGCCAGGCTAAGCCAGGACTATATTTATCATGGCCATTTCTTCGATACCTATATTAAGTTACTGTCCTTCCAATGCTGGGCCCAGCCAGCCCCACCCCCACCCCCGGGAGCCCAAGTGGCCCGACTGTCAGGACACGTAGGATGGCATGCCTATAGGGCTGTCAAGCACTCACCTTCCATAGCATCTGAGATACCACTGTCTGCACTGCAGCTCTGTCTTGGAGGCCCCTTCTCGCCCAGCGATGTGTCTAGGCTGCCATTGCAATCTTTGCCGTGGGCTGGGTCCCCATCTGCCTCCCCACCTTCCAGAGCCTGGGCGGCCTTGGCCTGTGGGTCAGCATGGGTGGTAGGCACAGAGTCCATCTCAGAGCCCAGTGGATGGACTAACAGGGGTTTTTCTTTATGAGGGGGCCCCTCTTCTTGTCCTGTGCTGAGCCCGGTGCAGGTTGTGGGGGTGACTTTGGTGGTGATGAGATTGACCAGGGTAGGGACCAAAGTTGGAGACCTTCATCCCTGAAGACCCCCCATTCTTGGAAGCCTTGACTGACCCTCTACTCAGGTGGTGAGGAAATGGGCAGCTGCACCCTGGGGGCCTCAACAGGATTCACTTCTCCCTAGGCCCATATCCTGCCCAGAAAGAATCCCAAGACCATAGATATTTGAGCTGGAAGGTTACTTCAGATTTAACTACCCCAGATTCTTTATTGTTTATAGGGAAATGGAGGCACAGAGCTGCAGAATGTTCTTTCTATTGCTTCCCATCCCACCAAAACCTCCAGCCTGGGGCCTTAAGCTCACCCTGCCTTGCAGCCCCTAGCCCATGCCTCTCCTTCACCCTCAGCCTGTGCAGGAGAAGCCAGGCTGAGGGCCAGGGAGATTCCTGGATCCTCAACCTCCTCTCCCTGAGTCCACACCTTCTCCAGCTCCTCCTGCTGCTTTTTAAATTTCTCCAGCATCTGCTGAAACTCTTCTTCTTTCTCCTGATCCTCAGCCAGTGTGGCCTCATTCTGCTCTGCGTACGCCATGGCCACCACCGCCAGGATCAGGTTAATGAGGTAGAAGGAGCCCAGGAAAATGATGACCACAAAGAAGATCATGTAGGTCTTGCCAGCTGCTCGAAGGGTCTGAGAGTAGGGGGAGAAAGAGAGGGAGCATCACAGGGGACCCTGCCTGCTCTCACCCACCATCCCTCTCCACATACCCATTGCCCAGATAGGTAAACAGGGAGGGTCGCTCACAGAGCCTGGTGATTTGAGGACCTTGAGGCAGGGTATGGCCATCCTTGGCAGGCTAAGCCACATTCAAAATATACACCTGGGGCCCAGACTTTCCTGGTGTCTTGGCTCAGAGAGCCCTGAGGACCTGAGACAAACATCTTAAGATCAGAGAGCCAGGATTTAAAAAAAAAAAAATTGGTGAACAGGGCTTTGGGGTCACCTTGAATCCTACAGCTGCTACAGTGCCTGGAATCTAATAAGAGCTCAACAAATAATAGTGGCCATTATTATTATTCTCATGAGTATCTTCAGTGTTAGAAACATTACCAGGGACCAGAAGGCACTGCTGCTCCAGACTCAACCTGCCTACCATGCAAATAGTAGAAGCTAAATAATTGTGTAGGGGCAGAGTTGAATTTCTAAGCTACCCTACTGGTTACTGTGAGGGCTGGGAGTCTGTGCCAGGCCCAGATCTCAGTGCTTATGGCAAAGGGGGTGAAGGAAGAGAGGCTGTGGCTCAGATATGGGCAGGTCCCCAGTGTTAGAGGGCTCCAAAAAGCCATCTACAGGGAAGAGGTGGCCTTGTTATGGGTCCTGCCATGCCCTGAGGAGGCTGTGGGCTGGAGGGAGGTAGTTGTGGGGCTGCGAAGCAGAGTGGGGGCAGTAGTACCAGCTGAAAGAGGTTCTCCCAGTAGTCCTGGGTCATGAGGCGGAAGAGAGCCAGGAAGGCCCAGCTGAATGTATCATAGCTGGTGTAGCCATAGTTGGGGTTCCGTCCAGCCTTGATACACTCATAACCCTCGGGGCAGTGCCTGGGGATAAAATGGGGTGCTGGTGTTAGTGAGGGAAGAGAACTCCAGCCGAGGGACAGATGGGGGATCCCGAGGAAAAATCCTATAGTCCTGTCTGTGTCCCCCAAACAGGGAAATGTTCCATTCACATGGGTGTTCCTTACATTCCCACTGGCCCCCACTTTCTTGTCCCTAATCCACTCCCATCTTCTGAAACTTCTGGGCCACCTTTTCCCACTCCCTTGTATCACTCACCCAGCATCGCTGCTGTTCCCACAAAGCAGGGCGTCATTGGCACCCTCCAGGAAATAGAAGTTCCCTTTGGGAGTCAGAGGCCACAAAGGAAACATATCACTCATGTGGAGACACTGTGGACACATGCACCCATTGCACGCCCATGGGCACGTCTGTGTGGACCACATGCACCAGATGGAGGCTCTCTGGCTGCCCTTGCCCCTCCATTAAGGTCTCTGGGTAGATACACTACAGGGAGCTCAGCGGCAAGTCGTGTCAGCTCAGCGCCCCCCATGTGTGGATGGGCCATCAGGATGCAGCAGGGATAGTGCGTGTGTGTGCATGCATGTGGCCACCACACACCTGCGCAGGGCCCCCTGACTGGGGAGGGAGCTGGAATCCGGGGGCCAGGCTGAAGGAGTACCTTTTTCTAATTTGCCAGAAGGCCTTGTGTGGACTAACCGTGGCTGTGTGAGCATGTGCGGCTTGTGCGTGTGACCCTGGGAAGGATGGCATGTGAATAGGTGAGTGTGTGGGTGCGGGGGTGGTGGCCCTGCCAGGGTGCCAGCATGCCGTGTTATGGAGGAAAATAGGGAGTGTGTAGGTTAGGGGAACGGGCACTATGGGCCGCTGCTTTTCATAGCAAAAGCTGGAGGGTTTTCAGAACCACGGGGCAGTCACTGTCACACTCACCCTTTGCGGAAGGCATTGTTGCCTCAGTTTTAGAGGTGAGGGTTCTGAGGGTTAGGGAGACCAAGTGACTTGTCAGAGGTTCCCCAAGCTGGCAAGGGATGGATTTAAGCTTAGGTGCCCCCCCCTGCTACTTATCTCACAAGGGGCTGTCCTTGGGGCTGGGACAGATCCCACCGGCCTCCCCAGCCTGTGTTCTTACCTTCGTCATTGATGTAGGCGTCCCAGTCAAAGGTGTAGTTGCTGGCCCAGCTCTCATGGCTGTTCCATGTGTCGTTGCCGTACCACGTGTCGTTGCCATACCATGTGTCGTTGCCGTACCACGTGGTGTTGGTGTCGTTGAAGGGTGGGGGCCAGCGCACGCATTTCTGCCGGAGGTTTCCCATGAAGAGCTGCAGCCCCACCAGCGCAAAGACACTCAGGCAGAAGACGGTGAGGATCATCACGTCCGACAGCTTTTTCACCGACTGGATCAGCGCCCCCACGATCGTCTTCAACCCTGACCGGCAGGAAGGTAAGAGTAGTCACTCTCCAATCCCCTCAAGCCTTTGCCTCCTGCATCTCCTTCAAGGCTTGACTTGACCACTTCCCTGAAGGCTTCCCAAATGAGTCCCACCTTTCTCTGATCGCATCCTTGATGTGGAGCCTTTAAATGGCCACAGTCTCAGCCACTAGAAGAATGTACTATAAAGCCTTTCCTGGCTGTTGCCTCACTCGTAGAGCAACACACAGACACATGGTGGAGTTGAAGAAATGTCACCAGGTCAACACTCCCAAACTATGTCCTATACAACACTGATTGCCCAAGCTGTGTCTTTAAGAGAGGGGTTCGATAAATGTTTGGGAAAGACTCAGTTCTAGATTCTGCTCTGAGAGAAAGACTGTAGATTATCCTACCAAAGTCCTGCAGAAACAAACAAAACTTTCATACCATGTTGCCTTAACTTACTTGACGACAGACCCCTTTTTCTTATAATGCCTGTAACACCCAAGGAACAGCAGCTCTAGACTGAGGAGGAGATATTATTGCAACCGCCCCTTTGGACAGACAAAGGCATAGAAAATCTTACAGACTTCCAGGGATGGATTCCCATCATTTATGGAAGAGCCATAACTTCTTTGGGCCTAATCAGAGTGACACACACTTCCATATCAGTTCATTTCTTTTTCTTAACCTGATGTGGAAAGCAGCCACCTTATTAAAACCCTCTGAGCTCTGAGGATGCTGGAAGCATAGTGTTAAGGAATACTGTGGCCTTCACTCACTGGCCAGTGAACAGTGTGGCCTTTGGGAAGCACTTCCCCTCTCAAGACCTTCCTTAGCCACAGTTTGAGGGTATTGGATTAGGGGAAAACTATGGGACTTTCTGGCATTCAGATCTAAACCTTCCTTCCAAGGTCTGTTCTCCATCCCTTTTCAGACTATCTTTCTGTCCATTTGGGAACTGTGTCTGGTTTCTCCATGTGCTTTTTTGAGGGTCTGGGTGACCTGGCTTCTACGTATTTCATGCTTCTTGATGCACTACTTTGGAATTGCCCTGGCCTGGTTGCTCAGTGGGTTTGTGGCGTGTTCTGTATTTGGCACTTGGAGGCTGGGCCTTTCCATCACTCATTCCCTTTCTCTCTCTCGGTGGGAGGTCTCTGCTCTCCCCAGTCTGTTCATCTTATTTAACACACTCTCCATGCACACTTCATCCTCATAACACCCCAATGAGCAGTACTATTATTACACACATTTTATAGATAAGGAAACTGCATCATAGACAAAGGTCTATGCCTAAGGTCAAAGGTCAAAGTTAGGAAGTGGTGGAGATGAGACTTGAACTCAGGTAGTCTGGCTCAGAGTCTGTGCTCTAACTACTTTGTTACGCTGCCTCTCGAATGCCCATCCTCCAGCCTCCAGCCCCTGTTCCTCCCTGGCCATGCCCTCTGCCCCACCGTGTCCAGGTTGTGGTGTGAGAGTGTTGTGACCCTGGGTCAGGCTCTTGGATCTGAGTGTCAGGTTCCAGGCCTGGATGTGGGTTGAGGTGCGGGGGAGGCCTGCTGGCCTAGGCAGAGGGTCTCTGCTCCTTTCCAGTACCTGGGATGACTGTGATGGTTTTCAGGGCCCGCAGCACTCGGAAAGTTCTCAGGGCTGAGATGTTGCCCAAGTCCACAAACTCCGTCAGGTACCTGGGCAGGGGGGTTGGAGTAAAGGCTGTGTCAGAGTCGGAAATGGATGTTAGGGCAGAAATCACAGCTTCTCTAGGCCCAGAATGAGGATTCCTCTGGAATTCCTTGTGGCTGGGGTTACCACAGGGGTTGGGGGAAGGCCAAATCAGACACCCCAAGGTTCCTATTGAGACCTGAGAGCTGGGGAAGACAGTGCAGGAGCTTTGCTGAGAGCAGGGAGTGGCAAGGGCAGCTCTCCCAGTGTGTAAGGGCCTGTGGGATTGGGGCCCTGGGCTGCCATGTGTGGTTGCACATGCCATGTGGAGTTGCCTTCAAGCCAGACCCCAGGAATGGCAGCCCATAGAATTGGGCAGTTCATTGCACAGCTGCCCATCACCCCCACTAGCAGTCCACCTCCCAGTGGGTCAGCCCACTCAACTACCCTTCTTGAGATTGCTCCCCTCTTCACCCTCCTCAACCTCAGGATGCCCTCCAGACCCTGCTCACGCCATTGTGATGACGCTGAAGTCTAGCCAGTTCCAGGGGTCCCGGAGGAATGTGAAGTCATCAATGCAGAAACCTCGGGCCAGCATCTTGATGAGGGACTCAAAGGTATAGATCCCTGTGAATGTGTACCTGGTGGGGAGAGGGTGGCCAGGGCCAGGTGTGGCAATGATGGACCTCTCAGGAGGGAGGTCGCAAAAATGAACTATGGTGTTGATATCGGTGAGAGTGATAGTGTGCACCACCCCGGGGGCTTACAGTGTTGATGGGGTTGACAGTTACAGTGGGTGTCTTCCTGGAAGGCAAGAGCAGTGCCACTCAAGGCATGCTTAGAATACAGACCCATGGAGTGGGCTGTGTCCCAGACCTGGGGAGGGGTGTTCCGAGGAGGGGGGTACTCACTCCACATGCTTGGACCAGGAAGGCGGGTTGCTCATGGTCATGAACACACAGTTGGTCAGGATGGTGATCATGATGAACATACTGAACAGCGTCAGGGGGAGAGTCAAGGAAAGTGAGGGAGCAGGTGGGGAGGAATGGGGGGACGGAGGGCCTCCTCGCCTACAGCACCTGGCTTTCCCCATCCCCAACCCCTTCCTTCACCTGCACTCGCCCCACTTGGGCAGGATATGAGTGGATGAGTACTTTGATGGCACCACGTCTGATGATGCTGAAGGGGCTCAGCATGTAGAGAGCGGGTGTGGCAGAGAAGCGGAAGATGGCCTTGCCCTTGTTAAGGACAATGAAGGTCTGCGGCAGAGAGAGCGCCGTGAGGTCTAGGGACAGGCAGACAGATGGATGATGGACAAGCAGGGAGAGGAAACTCTACCAGGCCAGACCTTCTTGTCGCTGTAGTAGGGGTCCAGGTCTTCCAGGGGGATACCGATGACCTCTGGTGGGGGGTCTCCGTAGATGAGAGGCAGGTTCTTGCCAGCCTCCAGGTCACTGCGTGGCTTTCTTTCAGGCTCCTCAATCTCCATCTGCTTGTTCCGCTGCTGTCGGGCCTCCTCCTCCACTATCCGCCGTTCTATGGCTGCCAGGGACTCCCGGGTGAAGGGGCGCAAGCTCTCAGGGCCCAGAGGCACCAGGGTGGGCATAGATGAGCTGGCCATCCTCGCATCCTGGGCTCAGTTGCCAGGAGGGTGGTGGGGAGTTGGGGCAGCTGCAGTGTGCAGCCCCCCAGGGGCTGGGCGGCTATCCCGCCCCGGGGCCTGCTCTCCGCTACTCACCTCCTCCCTGACTTGGGGCCAGGCTGGGGAAGTCAGTGTGCAAGCCCTATCGGGACTGGGAGATGTGCCTGTAAGGCCTGGGTGCCGCTGCTGCACAGGTGCTGGACATAAGAGCATCACCCCCCGCCCGGCACCATACTCTCCCCAGCAGGGGGTTGGCTGCCCTCAGGATGACAGCAAACCAACTGGATCCTCTTCGGTGTGGAGACTTGGGGGGGCAATGCCCCAGTGCCCTCAGTCACCTCCTGGGCCCAAGCTCTGGAACTGTGTGGCCTCGGCCTATGGGGACAGAGAGAACCACAGCTGGCTATGCTCAAGTGGCCTCTATCCTGCAGTGAGGTGGAAAGGAATCAGATATGAATGTGCAGGTGGGTCTGAGGACCATGCATGGGGCAAGATGAAGGGCCTGGTGGGAGCAGCCTAAAGCAGGAATGGCAAATGGATTCCATCTTCAGGGGTAACCTGGACCTGCTGCTATGGGCTGCCTGGAGATGCAGGCAGCAACCATCGAGGCTGCAGCCAGATTTGGTGCAAAAGGATGGCTGTGATTGATTAGTGATGTCTGCCAAGACATGAGAAAGGAGAATATAGTGAATCTGCCTGTATTTGCCCTCACTGGCCTGGAGGGAAGGGGAAAGAAAGATGTGTGGTGTGGGCTACCCTGTCCCGAGCTGTGGGGAAGTGTGATGTTGGGCTAGGAGAGAGAAGAAGGAAGGGACCCAGGCTCTGCAGAGTTCCACCCACGACCTCCCGTGGAATCTGTGGGATCCAACCTGTGGGCAAGTGAGCGGCTGGAGCAGGAGGATGCAAGCTATGTCAGGAGCGCTTGCAGATGCTAATGTGGAAGAGGAGGACACAAGGGACAAAGACATGGACAGTTTCAATGGTGGGGGCAGGGCTAGAGCTCCCAGGGACTGTTTTTGGCTGGTGGTCCCTGTGTGGATGGGGCAGATGAAGAGGCACGCACCGGAGTTTTGGAGGCCTGTGGTAACTGTGTGGACTGTCCCTTGGCCTCTCCTGACAGCCCCACTCTGGCCCAGCCCTCCTGAGCCCATTCCCTGTGGAAGGGTGGTGGTAGCTCATTTCTCCAAAAGGCCCTGGGGAGTGGCCCACATCAGCAGGCAGGCACAGGGGACCACTGTGGCCCAGTCACATGAGCCATGGCAAGGCATGCCTGGTTAGACACCCCAGAGCCACCCCTCTACACAGGGGCTCAGACAGACCGGGCCAGAGGCATGTGGAGCTACACTGGAGGGTGATGTGGGAAACAAAGGCAAAAGAGAAATTATTAAATTTCCTTACTATCTAGAGCCCATTGGCAAGTCCTAGAAACAGGCAGAGTGACATTCCTCTAGCAACTCAACTGCCTCGATGTTAATACTTTGCTAAAGGCAAAAAGCAAGCTTAGCCCCACCCCCCAGGATCCTGTAAGTCTACTTTAACACATAAAAATTCCTTTAGGGGCACCTGGATAGCTCAGTGGTTGAGCATCTGCCCTCGGCTCAGGGCTCAGGGCGTGATCCTGGGTCCCAGGTCCCAGGATTGAGCTTCACATCAGGCTCCCTGCAGGGAGCCTGCTTCTCCCTCTGCCTATGTCTCTGCCTCTCTCTCTCTGTCTTTCATGAATAAATAAATAAAATCTCTAAAAAAAAATTCCTTCAGAAATTTCTTTTATCTCTACCCCCCAAGATACATGTTGGCAATCATCCCCCAAGTGTATGACCCACTAATATACATCTGAAGCGTTTCATGACTCAGGTTTTATTAGACGGTAATAAATGACCCTTTCCCAACAATAGCTAGCCCCCTCAAGGTCCTGGAAAACCTGCTTCCAAAATTCCTTAGAGACGCTCTCCCTAACTCCCTCTCAACTTGAAGTCTATAATGGGCCACTCCTTATGACCCCGATACAGCTCTTTCTGCCCACAGGTCCTGTCCCCGTGCTTTAATAAAATCTCTTTTTGCACCAAAGGCGTCTCAAGAATTCTTTCGTGGCCGTCGGCTTGGAAACCTAACGTCTTTTCCTACATCAGAGGGCAGCCTGTCTCAGCGGGCGCAGATGCCTGGTGGTGCCCCTGGCCCAGCCAGCACAGCACTTCCCTGCGGCTTGGTCAACAGGTGGGGAGGGCGGCCCAGGGAGAGGCCCGAGCCATTGGGCAGAGCCGGCCACGCCCCCGAGCCTGGCCGCCCAGCTGCTCCCTACCATCACCCAGGGAGTCGTGTTTCCACGGGGATGACTCTGCTCATCCCTGCTGACCCTCAGCTGCTCCTCGGCCCCATTGTGTGGGTGGGAGTGCAAGCGTGCGAGCACACACATGTACACACGCGCACACACCCATCGGTCGCACCCTGCCACTGGCCACACGCCTTCCCGCCTTCATCCCATCACCAGCCCCACGGTCACACCCACACGGAAGACACTGACCTGCCACATGGCCTGTGAGAGACCCCATGGCAGCTGGGCACCCTCCCAGTTCACAGGCCTTGCCTGGCAACAATCCTCTGGCCTGACGCTGCCCACTCTGCCCTTCATGGGGGCCCAAGTGGGACGACAGAGAACCAGAGACTGTCTGGCTCCACCCCAGCGCTCCTGGAAGCTACACTCACTGGAGTCCCTAGAGGCCCCCCAGCACCCACACCCAGCAGTTTCTTTCCAGCTGCCCGCCCCCCCCCCCCCCCCCCTTGCTCAGGACCTCATACTGCCACTGCCTTGCTGCTGCTGCTTTTTTTTTTAGAGAAAGAGAAAAAGAGAGAGCAGGGGGAGGGGCAGAGGGAGAGAGAGATAATCTTTTTTTAAGCATTGTTTTTTTGTTTAAAGAAAAAGTCCCACTTCCTCAAAGGCCCCAGACCAGGGAAGTCACAGCTCCCTTTGTGCAGCAGAGCCTTCAAAGCTCTAAGGTCAACGGTAATTCATGCCCTGCCTGTGTGATTGTAGTATCCGTCTCCCCAACCGGCCTCCTCACAGCCTGGGGTTTGGGGTCACCGAATCTGGTGCCTGGCACACTGGCATAGGTCTGTTTAAAGACTGCTGCCTGATCCCTGTCTCTCTTCTCTCCCCTGGGCTCTCCCCTGGGCTTTGGACCCACAGACAGCGCAGCCAGCCTGGTGATCCTCGTTGGCCCCAGGCAGACTCCTCATCTCTCCCTTCAAAATCCGCACTTGATGCACTTGATTGTCAATTCATCTGTTGCCCTCTTCAGAGGAATGTGTGAAGCCCTGAAGCCACTTCACATCTGGATGTCTTGTTATATGAGGGGGAAATGCCCTCCCTGGTAAGGCAGGTTGAGGCATGGTTTTGGTTGGTGATTTACCTGGTCCATTCCCAGGTCTGGCACACACAAGGCTCTCCATACTCCTTCATCACCCATCTCATATTTCGTCCAGATGCCCCCCATCTGCTTCCCTCCTTCCCACTGGGCTCCCCTGTAATCCACCATCCACATTTCTAAAATCACAAATCTCAGCAAACCTGCCTATACCTTCAGTGGCTTCTTATTGTTTCATGCTATGTCCACACCCCTCCTCCCTAGCTCTCCAGGTTCACCACCATCCAGTCCCTATCTTGCCACCTTCCCCTGCCCCACATGCACCCATCCTCTGGCTACTACCTCCATCCTCACAAATGGGCCAACCTGTTTTACAACCACTTCCAGGCCTTTGCTTATGGAGCCCCTCCTTTTTGTCACCCCAGAGAACTTTAATTTGTCTTTCTAGACTCAACCTACACAAGAACCAGTGCCTCTAGGAAGCCCTCCTTGGGCACCCTGGCTGAGTGGATTTCTCCTTTGTACCACCAAGTTGCCTGATGCTGAACAAAAGATTTTTTTTTAAAGGTTTTAAGTAATCTCTATACCCAATGTGGGGCTTGAACTCACAACTCTAAGATCAAAAGTTGCACGCTTTACTGACTGAGCCAGCCATGTGCTCCATAAAACGTTATTGAATGAATGAATGAATTAGAGAAATGCTCTACCTTTGCCCCTTTCTCCTGTTGCACACTCTGAATCTAAATCATGACCAGACATTGCCTCACCTCTGATATTTGCCCCCCACTTCCTACTTCTCAGGTCATAGTCAAGTGCTTGTTGCTGTGATCCTTGGGATTCTCCTGGCCTTAACCCCTTTCCCTGCATTTTTTCTTCTCCAACAGAACCCTCTGACTTGCCTAGCTCAACTATAACAGCCATCATCAATCATAATCCCTCCTCGAAAATACTCTCAACTCTGGCCTTCTCTCTCCTTCCATCCCATTCATCTGGGGAAACCCCGGGCCACCTGTCCCAGCTCTGCTGTTCCTGGGTCAGCCCATACATGGCCAGGTGTTGCAGGGGCAAAGGCTGGGCCTGGCTGGGTTCACAGTTGATTTCTTGGTTACAAATGGTATGTTTGCCCTCACTTCTGCCCTGGGAGAGTAGGTTTCTCTGGAGGCCTCACTTTTCCACTTTGAGAAAACCATCCCACAACCTCCCCACATTCCTCCCCATGATGCTCCCAGCTGGTGACTTTGCCTCGGCCTTCAATGAGAACATAGCATCTCACACCATTTAACTGACAGAAACATCTTTGCTGCCCTCTGCCTCCGTCATCTTGCTAAAACAGAGGAGGAATTGCCAAAGGCCAGGCCGTCCACATGGGCTCAGCCCTGACCCCTCTTGCCTTCCCAAGGACCTCACTCTCTAGTTATCTTCTCTCTACCACCATCAACTTCCTGTCTATGACCAGGCTCTCCCATCTTAAAAATAATTGCAGTGATGACAGAAACCACCCTCCTGGCCTCATACCTCCCTTCATCTATTGCCTTATTTTTCTGTTTCCCTTCATGGAGAAACTTCTTAGAAAGTGTCTACACCAGCTGTCTTTACTTCCTTACCTTTTGTTCACTCCAGCCCATTCCAACCTGGCTTCCATTCCCCCCACTCAACCTAAATGGCTTTTGTCAAATCACTAGCACCCCTCTGCTGCCAAGTCTGCTGACCACGTTTCTGTCTTCACCTCCCTCAACCTCTGAGAAGCATTCAACCCAGTTGGCTGCAGCCCCCTTCTGGAAAGGCTCTTTTTGCTTAGCCTTCGTGAGAGTACATCCATGGTTTTCCTCCTACCTCTTTGGCTGCTTTCTTCTTCTCAATCTCTTTGCTTGTTCCTCTTTCTCTCCCCAGTCTCTAAAGTTACTCAGGGCTCAATCTCGATCTGGATGGCGTCATTCCTAGGACTGTAAAGAGTTTTGCAAGAATATTGTAACATCTCCTTTGAACTCCAGGCTGATCCATTCCATGTGGATGATTAAGAAGTATGCCAAGCTATAGTATCTTGGATGAAGCATTTGCTCTCTTCAATTGCCCTAATCCACAGTCTTCCTCAACCCAGAAAATATCCATCCATTCATCTGGGTGCTTTAGTCAGATATTGGGGTGCCCCTTTGAATGCTCATTTTCCCCTCATCTACATCCAGCCCATCCAAAGTTCCATTAATATCATATCCAAAATATATGCGACCTCTACCTTTTCCCCCTGGACCATATTACAATAATCTCTTGTAATAGCCTATTTCCTGCTAACTGCTTTTGCCCCTGCCCCCTGCAAATCAGTTCCATACAGCAGCCAGTGATCTTTTAAAAACAAGAAATTGATCATATTATTTCACCTGCTTAAATTTCTCTAGCAGTTTCCTGTTGTGCTTAGAACAAAACCTAAATACCTCATGGTGACCTACAAGGCCCAAGTGATCCACTCTGTCTCCACCCTTGTCTCCTGATTCCTCCCTGCTCCCTCTGCCCCAGTCCCACTGGCCTCTTTCCAGCTGCTGGACCACTGGGCTCATGCCTGCCTTTGGCCTTCACCTAGCTCTATGCTCCCCTCCCTCTTCACATGGCTTTACCATCTCACCCCCCAGTCTAGGCTCAAATGTCTCTTCTCTCTCTCTCTCTCTTTTTTTAAAATATTTTATTTATTTATTTATGAGAGACACACACACAGAGAGAGGCAGAAACACAGGCAGAGGGAGAAGCAGGCTCCATGCAAAGATCCCAATGCGGAACTTGATCCCGGGTCTCCAGGATCAGGCCCTGGGCTGAAGGCGGCGCTAAACCCCTGAGCCACCCGGGCTGCCCTCAAATGTCTCTTCTCCAAGTGACTTTCTCCTTCTCTACTCTTCACAGTCCCCTGTGTTTTCCTTGACATCATATGTCATAGTTGGTGATTACTTAAACGAGCAATTTGCCTAATTTATTTGTCTGTCTCCTCCACTAGACTGAAATACCAAAAGGGCAGAACTGGTCACCATAGCCAGTCCCAGGACTGGGCACACAGTAGGCACTCAATACATGTTTGCTGAAAGAATGAAAGGATGAAGATTTGGGTACAGATCTTTCCAAAAATAAAATGGATTCTGATACATTTCATTCATCCAACCATCCATCCATCCATCCAACCATCCATCCATCCATCCATCCATTCATCCATCCATCCTGTTCATAAGCCAGAAGCTGAGCTAGCTCTGAATAAGACACAATGATGCACCAATTGGGCATCCTACTTTCTGAGAGCTGGTAATTGGGGGAAGGTGGCTATGGGCACACATAACTATGACATGAGGAGAAAGTGATGCTTGCCCTAAGGAGGGGAGGTCATTGTGCTATGGGAGTTCAGATGGATGATGGCTACTTCCGGGTCAGGGAAGGAAAGATGTGGCTTTTCCGTTGGGCCTCAAAGGATGCTTAAGTTATAAACACAGAGAAATGGGTGGGAAGAACACTCCAGGGAGAGGGAGTGGCCAGAGCAAAAACAGAGGCAGGACATAGGGAGCTACATTTGTGTCAGTCTTTGTGGAGACACAGTCTATTCAGGGATTTGGGGAGGGTGGGGTGGGCAGCTGGCCATAGCCTGGACTGGCAGGCCTAGGAGTCTGGACTTCACCCTGCAGCCTTGGAGAGCCCCTCACAGGGGCGGGGGTTAGCTGGCATGTTTCTGTCTTCTGTCCATCCTCTCAATGTGTCTAGAATAGACAGGACAGCTATACTGTTTGCAGTGGACACCTGTGGAGGAATGAAAGGTTATCTGGGATGTGTGCACCGTGGCTTCCTGGCAGGGAAAGCACAACAATGCTCTGTGTCATGGGTTAGGTGTCATGCTGGCACATCTCCATGCGGCACTTCCAGCTACAGCCTGGAGTAAAGGGGGCCAGTGTGACAGTTTGAACCTTCCTTCCACCAGCCAGAGATCAGACTCTGGCCTCCACCCCAGTCTGTTCTAGAGATGTGGCAGCTGAGGGCCTGCAGGGGGCTCTAGACAATCTCTTCCCACTGAATTTAAGAATGTTAGAGTTGCAAGAATTCAAGAGATCAAGGGAGTCCATCTCTGTCATTTCACAGATGCAAAACCTGAAGCCCAGAGAGGAGCAGCAACAGCTCCCAGATCATACATTTATTCATTCAACAAACATTTCTTGAGCACCTGCTCTGTGCCAGACTCTGCTCTAGGGGCCACGATACAACAGTGGCAACTCCCTGTCCTCACTGAGCTTGCATTCCAGAGGGAAGAGGCAGATAAAAAATAGGGAAGCAAATAAGATAATTTTAGAGAGTGATAAATGAGAGGCCACGCCAAGAATAAAACCCAGCTCCCTGAGCGCCAGGGCCAGAGCCCATTTAGTAAGTGAGAAGCCCCAGCGGAACCTGCACTGAAACGGAAGTTTTGGCGGAAGTGGTGAGTAAAGTCAGGCCATCTTGGGGGCCTGGAGGTAGTGAGTAGACAGGGATGAGTGTGGGGGAAGAAGGGCCAGGAGTTGGGGAGCCAAGCTGGGGCCAGCTGTCCATAGGCAGGGAGCCGAGAGTAAGGACGCTGGAGGGCGAGGCAGCTTCTCTCTGGAGCAGATCCAGCCCAGCATTGTCTTTCTCTGTGGAGCTGCCAGATTGGAACACCCAATTCCAGACATAGTCTGACCACAGAGAGAGGCCTTTTCTCCCTCGCCCAGACACCCTTTGTAGTCATTCATCCCAAGATGGCACACACTTTTTCAGCAGCCTACTCATAATGTGAAATTTGCAATCACTCTTGGATCTTTTCCTCATGAACTAAGGTCAAATTAGATCTTCCCCATCATATATATTGTGCAATTGATTTTACTCTTCTAAATCCAGGTGGATCCCAAACAAAATATTAGAAAATCAAATTTAACAGTGTATATAAAAAGAAAGTGGGATTTATCCCAAGTGTGGAAGACAGGTTCAACATTAGAAAATCAGGTAATGTAATCCATCAGGGGCACTTGGGTGGCTCAGTGGTTGAGCATCTGCCTCTGGCTAAGGTCATGATCCTGGGGTCCTGGAATTGAGTCCCGCATCAGGCTCCCCACAAGGAGTCTGTTTCTCCCTCTGCCTATGTCTCTGCCTCTTTCTCTGTGTCTCTCATGAATAAATAAATAAAATCTTAAAAGAAAAAAAAAAGAAAATCAGTTAATGTAATCCATCACATCAATAGGTTAAAGAAGAAAAATCATATAATCATATCGAGAGTTGCAGGAAAGGAATTTGACAAAACCCAATACCCATTCATGGTAAAACAACAACAGCTCAGTAAACTAGGAATAGTAGAGCATCTCTTCAGCCTGAAAAGAACATTTACAAAAAACCTACAGCTAACATAATACTTAACGATGAGAAACTAGAAGCTTTCCACTAAGATCAGAAACACAGCAAGGATGTTGCCACTTACCACTCCTTTCCAAAATCGTATTGGAAGTCCTGGCTAATGCAATAAGACAAGAAAAGGAAATAAAAGGCATACTGACTTGAAAGGAAGAAATAAAACTGTCTTTGTTCACAGATGACATGATTGTCTATGTGCAAAATCCAAAAGAACTGACAAAAACCCCTGAAACTAATAATGGTTTCAGAATGCAAGGTTAGTATAAATCTAGGTATAGGACTTTATGTTTTACAAGTTCCTCTTGTTCGTTGGACCTCTTCACTTCTAGTCTTTGTGAAAGCCTAGATCTTGATTTTTTCCTCCAGCACCCCTCACAGCTGGGTGTCTGTGAATGTGACTGTCCCAAATTATTGGCCAAACGTGGCTCGGGATAGACATCACCACCACCATCCCTCTACCACCATAAGCTTCTAGAATTTTCTCTCCTAAGAAACTTATACTTTCAAATACAATCCTTCAAACAACCAGAAACCCACCTAATGGTACTGCATTGGCCTGAAATCCTCCAAGAAGTATCAGCCATGCTGTAGCAGCCTGAGATATAAAAGCTACTGTGAGAAACTCTTCTGGAAGAGAATGGATGTGACTTGCCCCTCGCAGCCTTCCCTGTTCACTCTAGGGCACATTCCTTTGGTCACAGGGATGGCAGGTAGCTTACTGGCCTTGCTCAGGTCCCAATCATCATGCCTCTTGCCAACCAAGTATGCCGTCTATCTACAGCAGAGCTGCATTCCAGGGTCAGGCTGTTTTGTTTCTCCGTGGATTGGAAGCAAGATTATTTCAGAGCTCCATGTGGCCAGGGGAGAAGCTTTAAGCAGAGGGGGCTCAGACTCAGAACTTTCTAGGACACTGAAAGAGATCAAACTTTTTCTATCCTGGCCAAAGACAGCACTGGGCATCCGGGTGGCCTACTTCCCAAATTCCTGCATTCCCATCGTGGCCCAGTTCCAAGAATGCAAAATGAATCCCCGTGCCCCCTGGTTATAAATCTCAAGTCATGGCTTTTTCTTAGCTAGAGAAGTTTGGGGATAGGGATGGGAAAGGGGGTAGCTGTGTTGTTTCTCTGCCAGCACTTAGGGCTGCAGTGTTGGCAGGCCAGAGCCTTGGAGGAAGTCACCCCAGGTGCCCTCCCCTCCTGATCTAACACTCTGCAGAGGAAATCTGCTCCAAGAGGTCTTGGAGGGAGGCCTGGAGCTGGGAGTGAAAACCTCCGGACACTCAGGAGCCCCAAGAGTTCCGGAAACAATCAGGGTCACATGAGGGGTGCTCCTGGTCAAGGGGTGAGCTAATGGTGATGGCACTTTCCATGTGGGGCTCACTGGGTCAAAATATGCTTCCCCCTTTTTCAGGCACCTGATTCAATCAACCTAATAAGGTATCCTCTGCCAGGGGTAAGAATGATAGTGGTGACCACATTTATTTTGTACTTAACTGTATGCCAAGTTTGTTTTCTTGTTCAGGATATGTCAGCAGCCCCTCCCCCCACAATCGGATCCATTCTCTGCCAATTCCCGGTGGCTCTCAAAAAATATCATTTAGTTTTCTCTAAGCTGCCTCCTCTTCTCAAACCTGACTCTTTCCCTTAACCCAGAGTGTTTCTGTTTGGCTTGGGGCCCAATGAAATAAAAAACCCACAAATGAGAAATAAATCCTCAAATGGGCTGTGTTTGGGTTTTGCGAATTGTGCCCCCTTCCTCCTAAGCCCGCCCAGCTCATCTGTTGGCGGCCCTGGAAGCTTTTTCTCCCTTGAAGCAAAGACCCAGGAGCAGCTTTCCCCTTCCAAGACTGAGCCTCAAATCAAAAGAATTCTTCTTAAGATGTAGAATTCCAACCCCCATCAGGATGGAGAAGAGTCTATTAGGAGTGGGGGAGGCTGGTTCCTCTGACCCCCAAATCTTAACACCTTCACCCAGAGTGCTGATATGCACAGGCCCTCAAGGTGAAGGCTTAAGAATTATTTCTGGAAGAAAAGCAGTCGTGGATATGTTCATTTGGTGCTTACTGAGTGCCTGGCGCTGTCCCAGGCTCAGCTTCCCAGTTGACAAGTGGCAGAGGTAGGATTTGAACACAGCTCTCTAACACAAATCCTTGTGCCTGCTATTTCAAACACTGCCTCCCCCAGCCCTCTGGGGGACTGGGCAGCCTGACTCTCACTGCCCTCTTCAAAGGGCAGACCAGGTCCTTGGACAAAGCTCCTAAAATGCACCAGCTGAGGAGGGCGTCTGGCAGGCCTTGGTGGGACTAGACTCAGGCCTCCTGGGGCTGTGTGTTGAGAATCATGGGATTGAAGACTACAAATCAACAGCTTGGTAAAGAGACTTTCTAGAGATATGAGTTTCTTTTATACAAGGTCGACCCTCATGTACCCCCTAATGCCCTCTGCAGCCCACTTGTACACACACACACACACACATTGCTTCTATGAGTCATTTCCCAGCTGCTCCAAAGGGTGGGGAGGCTAATTAGTTCCACCCAGGCCTGGGGCTTCCTGCCCTCTGCTAGCTCAGCTCTTTCTAAGGAGCCCCCAAGCAATACCACTGGGGTTCTACGGATGTCTTCACTCAAACTTGTGCATGCACACCCTCTCCCGTACACATCTGGGCCCACCTCACTCACCTTTGGGCAGATCCACCCCCTGCACACAGGGCTGCTTCCCCTGCCCTGCCTGTTCCTATCCACAGTATACTCCAGGAGATGTCTGCCTTTGTTCTCCTGTCTCTGACCCACAGCCTCACCTTTCCCAGACCATGGCAGACAGGCTTTTTTCCTGCCATGAGTCCACCAAGAGGGCAACAGAAAGACTGTTCAAAACTGATCAGAGCCAACCTGGTTTGCCGTTCCCTCCATCAGACCCCAACCATCCAGGTAAGGTGGGCTTTGAGCCCTCCCCACTTGGGCCCCACACCCCTGCCAGGTCCGGGGAGTTGGGGATCATGGTTACCAGTGCCAGGGAGAGTGGCCCTCTTGCTGCTGGTGGAGCCCCAGTCTATTACAGGAAACCCACAAGGAAGGCTGGTGGACTGTCTCTGCCCCTTCAGCCAGCTTGGCCCTGCCACTACCTCTGAGAACTTCGCTCTATTCCAGGAACTGCTCCAGGCCACCAACTACCCTGGTAAAAGATCCTTCTCCCAAATTAAGGCCAATCAAGAACTTACAAACCTCAAAAAAGACCAGAGTTGGGGCACCTGGGTGGCTCAGTGGTTAAGTGTCTGCCTTTGGCTCAGGTTGTGATCCCGGGGTCCTCGGATTGACCAGCGTCAGTCTCCCCGCAGGGAGCCTACATCTCCCTCTGCTTGTGTCTCTGCCTCTCTCTGTGTGTCTCATTAATAAATAAATAACATCTTAAAAAAAAAAGTGGGGGGGGGGACCAGAGTCGGGAGCAGATCTTACTGAAATGGAAGCCAGAAGGATTCTGCTTTGCTTTTGGTGTCACTGTCCTCACAGCAAAATTCATAAACCGCAGACCCTCACAGAAGGGAGTCTGTTATCCATCTTATAAAAGGATCCCCCTCACCTGAAGGAGACCAGATAGGAAAAAAATACATTTACGCCCCCAGCTATGCAGGGTGCCCAGAGCTGGATAAGGTCGTCCTGCTTCCTGCCAGGGGGACCCAACGTTTGTAGCTCCTTTCTTTCCTATTGCCTCCTCTTCCCCCACAAGAGGAGACACTGATTTCAGAGTCACAGCCTGGTGAAAGCCACGATAATTAACTACTAGTTAACACTTATGTAGAGCCGACTACTTGCCAAGCATTGTTCTGGGCACCTCAAATTCATGAGCTCTTTAAATCCTCACCATGATCCTACTATTATCACTTCATTTGACAGAGAAGGAAACTGAGGCACAGAGAGGGCAAGTCACTTGCCAGAGGTGGTTTATGTAGCAGACTGGGGCTGGGTACCGGGCCGTTGGGGCTCTCAAAAGAGCCCCTGGCACTTAAGCACTAAGTTTTATCACCACCCAAGTCTAAATGAACCACGTCCTTCTAGCACCTATCTGTTGGTGTGGTGGGGTCAGACGGGGGCGCTGGCAGGGGCACCTGGCTTCACAAACCAGTTCAAGCAGAGTGGGGTCTGGCTTCACAAACCCTCCAAGCAGAGTGGGGTCTGGTGACCACTGTGGTTTTATATTTTCCATTTATGCTAGGGTTCCTGGCAGAGGGCAGCAGGGCCTGAGGGGTGGCTTGCCCTTCGAGGGGCACAGCTCCCTGCCTCCACTCCCCACCCCGGTCTGTTCCTTGAACCTCGCTGGCTCCTCCTGCTACCCCATCCCCCCAATGATGGCTGTTGACTGAAAACCTCAGGGAATAAAAATAGCTGTTGCTGATGAGGCAGAAAAGGGGCCAGAGCACATGAAAGGCCTGGGGTAGGGGTGGTGGGGGTAGAGGGAACTCTGGCTTCCCCCAGCTCCTGGAGCACCTCTTGAAGGAGCCCCTGGGAACCATGACCTGTCTCTGCCACCGCTGAGCTGGGGACCCCTGCAGGAGGCCTGGCACCTGCAGCCAGCCCTAGGGCTGCCTGCTGGAACCCCCACCCCCCCTCCAAGTCTCAGGGACGAGCTCTTGCCCCCCACGCAGCCCCGTACCAGCATCAGTGCCCCTTACTAGCTGTGTGCCGCGGGCAAGTGGCAGGACCCTCAGAGCCTGAGCCCTCCCTTAAGGGGAGTCGAGGAACGGAGGGCTTGTAAAACCTGCACCCTGCTTGTTGACGTCCACCCTCCTTCGTCCCCTCCTCTCCCTACCTGCTCTTTGGAAACTCGGTCTCAGATTTTTCATCTCCCTTCAATGCATCTCTGTCCTATCACCTGGAGAGAGAGAGCGAGCCTTTCCACTTCTCTCTGCACGGTCCACTCCCTTGTCTCCTCTTTGGCTGCGCCTGGAGACTTCTCTCAACTCCATCCCCAGCTGGACTACCCCCGCCCCATCCTTGTCACTCTCTATACTTTTCTCTGTTCTGGTGGCCAGAGTTGCCTCTGGAGGCAGGGACCCTGTCAGGACCATTGCCCATCGTCTGGCAGGAGTTTTGTGCTTTCAGTATTGAACTCAGGGCTTCCCATGACCTGGCCTGGGGGTGGGACCCAGAAGGCCTGGTGAGGGAAAACAGTAGGCACGCCTTGGCGCTCAGGCCAGCCTAGAGCTGGGAAGGTGATTCCAAGTCCTGAGCCCCACCTCAGGCAGGTTCCCAACCAGAAATGACAAGCAGAACCAGGCTAGGACAGGGTCACCTAGGAAGGACCCTTAATTATCTTCCCAAAACCTGACTAAAAAAAAAAAAACATCCCAGCAAGTCCCCTGAGAGTTGCCTGGGATGGAGACGGGAGAGGGCCTTCTGGGTTATGTCTGGGACCCTGCATCGCCCACACAGGTCATGTGGCTCCAAATACTAGTGTGGTAACCACAACTGTCCACAACACTGCCACACAGAAGAAGGCCACTAGCTGTGGGCAGGGGACTGGGGATGACCCTAGAAGAATCTGGAGGGTCCTGGGAGGACCAGTCTTCCACCTGTGTCCCCATCCCACTGCCACCACTGGGGGCTCCTTACCTCCGCTTAGGGCTCTGGGGGACAGTCACAGCCTTTGTCATAGACCAATGACAACAATGCCCACCATTGGCTCTTCCCTACCTCTCTGTCAGCCCCTTCCCCTCTCCAGAATAGCCAGACCGGCGCCAAACTGGTCTCGAGCTAGTCTCAAGATGGCTCATCATAGAGGCTAAACTCAAAGGCCTTCAAGGCTTGTTTGGGCTCTGACCTTCCCAGGCTCCGGGGTGACTTGCTTCCACGCAGGGCCCCGCTGCAGGTGGTATGGGTGGGAGGGGGACATGTTTAGTATCCCCCTGGAGGGCCCCCTCCCCACCCTGGGGCATTGGGAGCCCTCCTGGTGCCCAGGGCCCTGTGCCCGAGGAGGGGGAGGGGCCGCCAGACATAGTCCTTAACCGTGTGGGGCGGGAAGGCGCTCAGGCCTGCTGTGCCATCCAGTGCCTCCTTGGAAAGCCTCAAAGTCCCCATCCCCCCCTCAGGGCCCTCTACGTGGGGATCCCCAATCTTTGAACAAATGCCCCCCTCTGGGAAGCAACACCACGCTCCTCCCAAACCCCTCGTCCTACCTCTGCTCAGGCCTTTCGGCTTCTTCCACTAGCGGCTGCCCGCCCCCGCCTCCCGGTGGTGGTGGTGTTGGGGTGCCTGGCTCTCCCGGCGCTCTGCCCCGGCCCCCACTCCTGGCCCTGAGGCTCCTCCTGAATCCCCCCGAGGCCCCCTCAGTGCTGCGGCCCCATCTTCTTCCCCTCGGGCCAGGCTTTCTGCCTTCCCCACTTGCCCAGGAAAGGAGCCCAGCCTCGCCCCAGGCCTGCGGGAGCGGCAGGGGCGGTGGGCAGAGCCTGGGCGGTGCGGCCTGAGATGTGTCCTCTGCTGGCATCTGGAAGATTCCTGTTTCAGCAGAGCAAAGGAGCCGCCACCACCCCCCCCCCACCGGCCTCCCGCTGCTCTCCTCCCCCCACAGCACTGCCTTCGGAGCCACCGTGAACAGCCTGAGCTGCCCGCGGGGACAGGCTGGGGACAGGCGTTTGGCTCCTGTGCTCTCCTCCCCTGAAGAAACTCAGCCCCGTCCTGTCCCCGGGGTCACCCTGTGCTCGCCTGGAGCCGAGCGCAGCCGCCGCCCAGTGAGGGGGCCCGGACCCGGCTGAGGGCAGAGAGCGGCCCACTGAGGGCGGCCCAGGCCAGTCTCGGGGACCCGCAGGGTTGGGGCGCAGGGAGCCGGGCGCAGGCCGTGACAGAGCAGGGCCCGGGGTGGCCGGGAGGACGGCGGCACCCGGAGCCAAGCGGTGGCTTCCTTGAAGCCAGGCTGGGCCCGGGGCCAGGGCGCCCTGCTCCTCGGGGTGGCCTGTCCTCGGGGTGCCGGCCGGGGCGGGGTGCGGTACTCACTGCCGGCGGGAGCCGAGGGCTTGCGGCCGAGCCTGGAGCGCCGTCGCCCACCTCGGGCTGGGGCTGGGACTCCGGGGGACTTGGCCGGGGGGCGGGCGGCGGGGACAGCTGCTGCTGATGTCACAGGGTCATGAGTGAAACCTGAGGACCGGGCCAATCTTCAGGTGGGAGCCTGGGCCGCGCTGCCCGGCCGGGTGCGCCTGGGCTCAGCCGGGGACCTCCGGGGCTGGGGGCCCCTGGCACCCGCTGGCCCGCTTGCACGCGCACACACATGCACGCACACACGCGCACACACGCACACACACGGGGGCACATGGACGAGCCCATCCCACCAGGTCCTCTCGCACCCTTGGGGAGCTCACACGGGCTCGTTCTACACGCCAGTCCCCTTTCACACTCATTCCCCAGAGCCCCCCGGGGCACACGCCAGCTCGCACACTCACACACACTCACTCCGGCACACACTCATGGATGTGTCTCCCCACAAATGCCACACTCACACGCACTCAGCTATACACATAAACCACCCTTCGTATGTTCACACAGACCCTTCCAAGGTGCGTCACACCCGATCCCACGCATGCTTATTGCTCACGCAAGCTCACTCCCGCTCCCACACTCACATCGGGCTCGTGCGGATAGTTGTATTATTATACATGTATAGTCATATCTATTCTCCTGCCCAAGTGAACACGAATGCCACGTATCCCGGACACTAGATTTCATCGCGTGTACACACACCCACACCCACGGTCATGCTCACACATTCACGCATGTCCATTCATGTTACTTATGTCCATACCATTGTCTGAGTCTGCCACCTGTGTGTACCTGTGATCACTAGATTCTCATTAAGTGTGTGCCTATCTGTATACACACACACATAAACACACACCACCTACACACCCACACAACCATCAGCGGGACAGCACAGAAGTCTCAAACGTCATTTTTCTACCACCAGTCCCCTCGCCACCATCCCACTGACTAGACATCTGTCTCTCTGAGCTCGGGGAAGGGAGGGTGGGTGGAGGGCCCTATGAGGTTGGTTTAGCCCTCTGCGCCCCCCACCCGCGGCCAGTCTGGGGCTGCGATGACCCCTGGTGGAGCTGTTGTGAAATGACCCACCTCCCAGCTGGCCCACTATGCTTTCCCCAGGCAGACAAGAGAACCCTGCCACTGAATCCGGAGTCTCTGCTCCCCAAAGCTCCCTACATTTCTCTCCCCAGTCTCCCATGTCCATCCCTGACACTGTCTTTTACTGGTAAGCCAGAGCTCCAGCTGAGCTGAGCCCAGGACAGAGTGGCCTTTGTTAAGGGACAGCGGGAGGCCTTTAGAGTGGTCACCCTCAATCCTGCAGGTGGGATGGCATCTCTGCTCCCAGTGACTCTCTGTGGAGACAGCCTCAGTCTTGTCGAGCCCTTCCTTGGGCGCCAGGCCTGGCTGTGGTTTGAGAAGTTCCTGCTACCTGCACTGCCCACATCTCACTCCAGGTGACTCACATCACACCCTCAGAGGTGTGTCTTCCAAACCTACAGGTGTGAGCATGGGCATTCTCTGTGCCTGGTTCTTATCCTGTTTTGCTCATTGACCTTCCTGACACACATTTTCCATGTAGTTTTATTGGTGATGTGATCCAGGTGTCCACGTGCCCCAGACTCTTCTTTGCAAGGATCCTCTTTATTTTTTTAAAGATTCTATTTATTTATTCACCAGAGACACACACACAGAGGCAGACACATAGGCAGAGGGAGAAGCAGGCTCCCCGTGGGGAGCCAAATGCGGAACTTGATCTCAGGACCCTGGGATCATGACCTGAGCCAAAGGCAGATGCTCAACCACTGAGCCCCCCAGGTACCCCAAGGATCCTCTTTTTTTAGTACTTAGAGGAAAAGCAAATGTTTTGTCTCTTCCTTCCTAAGTTGTTTCCCCATAGCTGTTCCCTGGGCCCCCTGTCATCACTCAGGCCCTGCTGTGGCTCTAGTTTGCTTTGATGCTGGCTACTGTCCCTTTGATACACACTACCCCCTGTCTGTGGGCACAGGAGGAGGGGTAGTAGGTAGGCAGCTGTCATTCCCATTTATGGCTCCAACCTTTTGGTCTCTACCTGCTGCCTAGAGTTCTATGAGGTAAGAATTTCTTTAATGAGGGAAGGGAAGTAAGTGAAGGGAACTGTAACCTATGAGGTGAGAGAGGGCCACTCAGTTGTCTAGGTTGTATACTGCACAATTCTGGGCACTGTAATTTGTAATCACATTTGTAATCATTATAGATCCATGTGTTTAAGATGGTGATTGTCTAGCAGAAGGTAGCAAACTGTCTAGAGGACAGGGCTAATTTTTCTAATTTGCACAAGGTGTCATTTGGACTAGGAATAAGGCTGATTGGAAAACGGAAGCTGTATGTGAAATATGATTTTTTCCCACAGCCCAAGAGGAAGTGAATGCCTCCCTCTCTTGATGACAATATTTCTCCTTCCTTTGGGGAACTGCTCATTCCCTACTCCAAATATGTCATTCTGGTGTGGCTGCTGATTACAACCCCTACCCCGGCCATAGAGATGGCCATGTCACCCGGGTCTGGCCAATCCTCCTGGCCACAGTGGTTGGTTCAAAAGCTGGCTATGTGGCACAAGTGGTGTCAATCATAGTCCTTTCTGGGCATATTTGTGTATCAGTACAAAAGAAAGATAATCTCTCGGGATTCTCTAGGTTTGTCTAGAGTAATGGAAATAAGGCTGCAGGTGACTGAGGTGTGTTTCCCACGGAGTGGAAGAGCCTGTCTGTAGGATGAGGGAAGGAGAACACCACACACAGGTGGGGGAGATGAGAGAGGGACCTGAAGACACTGCTTGACCCCTGAGGCAGCAAACTGCAAAGCGGCTCCATCACTGCACTTCCCTATCACATGAGCCCCAAAGCATCTCTTTTCCTTAGGCTAGTTTAGGGTGAGTTTCAGTTGCCCACAAACAAAAGAATTCTGCAGAATAGAACCACCTTTCAGAAAATCCCACCTTGATTCACAGGAACTGGCCTGTTGTACTCTGTCCTGGCCTCTATCCCGCACCCCTCACCCCTAGCTTGTACTATCAGTTTTTTTCCCTGAGCCTCCCTGAGCTTCCCAGGGAGACTTCCTGGGAGCTTCAGCAGGTGCTCCCCCATAGTTGGTGGAGCCCTGATTCCAGGGAGTCGAGGAGGGGAGGGGCTCTGGACTCCACCCCATAGCTCTACGGCAGCAGGCTGGGACCTTGAAACTGACTCCCACCACAGTGCACCCCACTGGTGCCATCTATGTTTTCTAGGTCCTCAAAGTATCACCGGGGAGCTGTCAGACCAAACCGCACACACATATACCAGCCTCACAAGGATAGCCATATTTGGAGAAAAAGCAGAGTCAGAGCCTCTGAACAGAAAAATGGAATTTCTCTACTATGGTATTGTCAAGGCCTTCCCCACATAACCAGTTAGTCATGCCACTAGAGCCTTCAGTTAGGGCCTCATTAGGGCCTGGGCCCAAGAAAAGGGGCCTGTTGTAGGATCACCTGTGTCTACTCAGCACTTCCTCATCTGCACCAAAAAGAAACACTGAAACTCCCACCTGAGTTCTTAAAAAGACCCTCTTCTCCATGGTTCCATCTGAGACTGAGAGGAAGGAGCTCATTTTTCGTGTTTTTTTAATGACTGCACACTCTTCCTTTGAGTGAATTGCCTTCATTTACACAGCCATTCCTTTGTTAGAGGACACTGGGTGTGTTCAACTTTCAGCCCTTAAAAACAGCACTGGGAGGAACACATTTGAGTAGAAATCTCTTTCCATTTATTTATTCCCCGAACCAGATTTACCGAGGCAACAGGGAGGACATTTGGTACGTGTCGCTGTGGGATGCTAAGAAACAAACCAACCAACCAACAAAACCCATAAAATAACAACAACAACAAAAAAAAACAAGATGCAAACAAGAGTCCTCATGGAGACAAAATGAAAGGAAATATGTAGAATGTCAGCACCCCAAAGAAACTAACTAATAGTGGGCCAGCCAAGTAGCCAGAAAGTCACCTCTTCCACTGCTGGACTGATGTTAGATCTTTTATAAGCAAAGGGGCTCTGGTAGATAAGCACATGCGGTTTTTCCATTCTCTTCAAATGGCAAATGCTTTCATTTCCTTTGACAAAGAACTCTACTTGCAGAAGCCAGATAGTTTCTACCTCAGCCCCGCCTTCCAAACTACATGTGGGGTTATCATGTGATCTTATATCTGAGGTGCTGAAATAATCACAAATTCCTGCCTGTTTTCCACAGTGACCTCCAACGTGCTTCTTTTAGAGGGATGAGGGTGGTGGCCTCCCACTGGCCTCCCTGCCTCCAGCTTTGCCTCAGTTTAATCCATTGACCGTTATACTCTCAGATGAATTTTCTTTTTCTTTTTAAAACGTATTTATTAATGAGAGGCACACAGAGAGAGGCAGAGACATAGGCAGAGGGAGAAGCAGGCTCTCCGCAGGGAGCCTGATGAAGGACTTGATCCCAGAACCCCCAGATCATGACCTGAGCCAAAGGCAGAGACACTCAACCACTGAGCTACCAGGTGTCCTCCAGAGGAATTTACTTCAGTGTCTATTTTGGTATTTTACTTTGCTGAATACAAGTTTCTCACAGAGCTACTAGAATTGCTTTTTCCAGGAGTTTTCAGCAGCGTGGAGGCAGACCCAGAAAAAATTGGAGGCCAGTCTTAGTTTGGATTCCCCCAAAAGCAGAGCCTGAGGCAAGGATCGGGGAGCAAGTAGTTTATTTGGAAGGAGATCCCAGGAAGCCCTGTGAAGGAGTAGAGAAAAGACAGAGAAAGGAAAAACCCAGGAAATTGTGTATTCGATTGGTGAGTAGGTCATTACTGGGACAACTGGGACACACATGGGACTGTTGAGAGACTTTGGGGGAGGGTTCTCCCAGAGTTGGCCCGCTGAGGCCAGCAGGCTCTACCACCAACGGCTGTCCTGTAATGCATCAGGGTTGCTTCTGGGATGACTTCTGGCCTGCCTTACCTGTGGCCAGAAGATGTCCCCAGATGGAGACACTGTGAGCGCAGGAACCAACTGTATACCATGGGGAGGATACATCCCCGTCACACATTTGCTCTTCCTAATTCTGGTTGACATGCACAAAGATGTGAGGAACAAGATGAATCTTCCTAAAAGAAGATTTAGGGTGGAATCTTCTTTCCTAAAAGAAGATTCACCCCTAAAAGAAAAGGGGTGGGGTGTGCACCCATCACCCCTCTATTTCTCTCCTGCTCAGGACTTACCGAGAGCTCTCCATCACCCACATGGCACAACCTAAATTCCATGACCTGGGTCGGCCTGGGCTGCTGGAACTTCTCTCCGCCCAGATCCTCCACTACAATCAGACGGTGTGACCACTGGATCATTAGGGCACGATCCGTTCCTGCACCTGTGCCTTTGCTCAGGCTGGGGCACAGCCTGGGCTGCCCTCTCTCTCTCCCACACTGCTTTGGCCCCATTCCCAAGGTCCTCCACTTCAGAACTCTATCCCTCAGTGATCAATTCCTCTCTTTTTATGACCCCTTCTTCTAGGCCTCACCCACAGGGGACTTAGCACTGCCTTGTATTTTTGCTCTCTTCCCATGGTACTTTTTCACTTCCCAACAATGCTGGGACCAGCAAGAATACACCTCTGTGTCTCCAGTGTTCAGGTTGCCTTGCGCACACAGGCACCTCCTTGGTCAAAGTTTTGCTGATGGGAAACACAAAGTTTGGCTTCTCCCCTCTCACTGCAATGAAGGTGCAGCTGGAAAAGGGGACCTCTGTGCCCATCCCACTCCCTCCCCCAGGGCTTGCCACCACATTGCCGGATGTCCGGTTGTTGACAGCCATTGAAGCTCTAAGACTCACAGCTAATGCTCTGCCCATAGGCCCCCTCCCAGGGACAAAAAGCACAAAGGAGGAGGTAGAAATGGTCTTTGTGGTTCTAGACAGCAGGACTGCCAGGAAGAGGAGTTGAACAGAAGTAGAGGGTGGGGGAAGGGCAACTCCTGGGGTGCTAATCCCAGCTTCCTGTCTGGATTTTCCTTGACTGCTGCTCAGGGCCTATCTTAGGATGGTCACAGCTGCCGAAATAGATCTCTCCCCTCACCTGTTCTGAAGCAAAGAAGACCTTGATAACTTCCTGTCGAAAGAATGCTGGCTTTGGTAATTTTTCCAGGATGTGAGACAATACTAGGGGCACTGGTGGTGAACTCCCCAGGCTTCTCCACCCCTGCAAGGCTGTAGCCAGGAATGAGGGAACAAACAGCCAGGAGGGTGGGGGAGCGGGGCGTGGAGTTGAGGGGCCTGCTACCCCTTTCTATCCAGGGCGGAGCCTTTTCTGTGAACTTGGTTAGTGCTTCTGCCCTTGGTCTGCTCAGAAACCACTCCTGCCCCAAAGGACACCCCTCTGATTCAGAGTGACACACAGAACATACCCTCCGCCCTCCTCATTTACCTGCCCTTCCTTACAGAATTTTCTATTCCTGCTTAACCATCCTAGCCAATTCTGGGACCTGGAAACCAAGTGTTTGCATTGGGGCGGGTCTCCCCAGCACCTCACTCATTCACTCAACAAACATGAGGCCCCTCGCCCCAAGCTGGGTACTGGAGGTGCGCCAGGGTGGGAGGTAGGGAGGGGCAGGACGCGGTGCCCAGCCGGGGAGCCGGCGGCGCGGGGGGCCTGGAGGTGGGCTTCCCGCAGAGGGACCGGCCCCTGGGGAGGGAGTCGCCCCCCCCCCGTCCGCGGAGCTGGGGAGAGCAGAGCAGAGCAAGCCCGGAGCGCCCGCGCCGGGAGGGACCTGCGCATGCGTGGGAGGAGTTTTTTGGGTTTTTTTTTTTTGGCGTCGCTCTCGTCGCCTAGGTAACCCGGACCGGCAGGAGCCCGCATGGCCTCGGGCCCCGGAGGGTGCTGGGGTCAGCCCCCACCGCAGGGTGCAGCCGGGACGGTAGGGCTGAGCCGGATCCTCCCGGGGAGGCCGACGGGAGCCGCGGTCCCCGGAGGAAGTGGGGTGGTTGCGGAGAGCGACCCCAAACGTAGGGGAGGGGAGGAGACTCAGGGAACCCGGGGGCCGTGGGGGCGGCAAGGAGGAGGCGGCCCCAGCGGGGCGGGCGGGAGGTGGGGACGGGTGGGTCCCGATCCTGGCCGCCCCCCCCCCGCCCCGGCCGAGTCTCCCGCCCTCCCAGCCCTGCGTGACCGTCCTGCAGCCCGTCGCCTGGGCCGCCCCACCCCCGCGCCCGCAGCCGGGCAGAGTGAAGGAAGGTGAGACTCCGGGCTCAGGCGCCTGCACCCCAGTCTGCTTCGCACATTCTCTGGGCATCCTCGCTGCACGCACTCCCGCGCCATCCCTGACTGGGGCTTGGGGTGGGGGGGTGCGAGGGTGGGGAGGGCTCTGGGATCTGGGCGGTGGGCGGTGGGGAGTGGGAGGCCGGGCGTGGGCCTGCTGACTCCCCCGCCCTAGACCTGCTGGAACTGATGCTGCTGCAGAACGCACAGATGCACCAGCTGCTGCTGAGTAGCCTGGTGGCAGCAGCCTTCAACCCAGGGCCAGCCTCTTCCCACCAGCAGGTGCGTGGGCTTGGGTGCTGTGGAGCTGTGCCACCAGGGCCACCCACCTGCAGGTGCCAGGGTGGGGATCCATCTGAGGCGGATCCTGGAGAAAAAGAACCAGGCCACAGTGCCACAGGCCTGGCTGGGTCCCTTTGGCATCTCTTATGTGCCAGGCTTCCAAGCCAGCAGCCTCAGTGGAGGTAGGAGTCCCCAAATCCAGACCACTCAGGTCTTGTTTTCAAGGAGGTCTCCCTGCAGTGCATCCCCTACTAGACTGCAGGCCCAGGACAACGGGCACCATGGTTCCCTGAGTCTGTAGGGTGCTGGATACTTACTAGGGGCTCAAGTCATATTTGTTGAACAAGTGAAAAAAATAAATGAATGACTATGAATACAAGGCAACTTTGGCCTGACTGGCACAGGGACAGGTACATGGCATGAGTGCACATTCGTTGGGGAATGAAGAGCAGGTCCTTGGAGGAGCAGGTGACCTTAGAACCAGCCCTCAAAAGCCAGGTGGGTTTTTGAGGCTTGGAGGAGGCCAGGTAGTGTCTACCATCCAGGCTGGCAGGAGCTGCTGCCACTCCTCATGCCCTGGCCCTTAGGGGGCCCCTGGGGTGAACACCACACCTCCCTGATGGGGCACAGATGGGTCCAGGGGCCTGTCACTGGACTCCTGATCCAGCTCTGGAGTCATACCTGGATACTTTCAGTCCCTGCTCAGCCACTTATTAGCAGGGTGACCTTAGACAAGTTGCTCCATCTTTTTATTTTTTTTAAATTTTTTTTTAATTTTTTAATTTATTTATGATAGTCACAGAGAGAGAGAGAGAGAGGCAGAGACACAGGTGGAGGGAGAAGCAGGCTCCATGCACCGGGAGCCTGATGTGGGATTCCATCCCGGGTCTCCAGGATCGCGCCCTGGGCCAAAGGCAGGCGCCAAACCGCTGCACCACCCAGGGATCCCTGCTCCATCTTTTTAAGCCTCAGTTTTTCCCTCCTGCAAAATAAGGAATAAATGTCTCCAAAGTACCTGGCTTGCAGGTAGTGATTGCTCAATAAAGGGAAGCCATTTCTCAATGCTGATCTGGAGAAATTAGGGGAGCAGAGAAGTGGGGGTAGGGATCCTGGGACCTGTATCATCTCTCCTCCCCCTTTCCCACAATCCTCAGGTCTACCTGGAGGATCAACAGGAGGAGGAGGAGATGCAAGCCCAGGAGGAAGGGCCTTTGGTGTTCCACCATCACTACCTGCCCTGCCCGATGCCCACGCTGGGCCCCCTGCTGCCCTGGCCGGTCCCTTTCCTTTCCCTCCCCCCACAGCAGCCCCACTTGCAGGATGAGTCCAGGATTCAGCACTGCCCTCCTGCCTCTGGGACAAGGGGTCTGTAAGTGAGGCTGGGGAATCCGGGCATTGCCAGGGCCCTGCTCTGGGGCTGGGCTGGAAGAGTTCACCAGGAGCTGGGGGTAGGGTAGAGATACTTGTGGGTGAGACCCCAGAGACTTTCTGATGGGGAGATCTTTCTTCTCTTTTCTCCATGTCAGGAGAACCGTGCCCCCGCCCCCACCCCCCAGTGCCACAGGCACTGTGGGTGCGGATGTACCCCCGGCTTCAGGTAGGCACAGGGTAGGTGAGCAGTGGGGTCCAAGTCCAGGTCAGGGTTGGGTCAGGAGGCCAGATGGGCCATGTTGGGGACGAGGGAGCTCCTCTCATCACTGGTCCCTTCCCCTTTCCTCCTTGGGGGCCGGTGATGCAGGAGGGAGTCAAGATCAGGGTGCTTTCTTTCCCCAGACTACTATGGTGCCGAGAGCCTACCATGAGGACAGACACAAGTTCTGGACCCTACCAGCATCACTGCAGAGCTGGAATGAGCCCTGGAGCCCCCCAAGTGCCTCCCTATTGCCTGCAACCCCACAGCCATGCCCGGCAGCCCTCCCCCCAACCCCCAACCATAGCCAGGCCCTCTCCTGGGTGAATCAAAACCCTCTTCACCACACTGAGACCTTGAACTGGCCTGATCTCTGCCCTGGAGTAAAAGCCCCTCTAAGCATCACCCAGGGCTGGGAAGCCACCACTGGTGTGTGTTGGGGGGTCAGTTTGGGGATCTGGGAATCAGAGCCCTTCCTGGACCTCCTCCACTCACCCCTGTCTGGGATGGCCAGGGCTGTGGGGTCTTGGTGACCTAATGATGGAGCAGGAGGTGAGGGGAGGACTGCTTTTGTTGTCCAAGGCTCTTTGAAGGCCTAGGGTGATGGGGGAGAAGCCTGGCTCAGAGGGTCCTAGAACTGAGCCAGTTCCCTTGGGCCCCACTGTCATCCCAGGAAGTTGGCTCTTTTGGCAGAAAGAAGTCAGAGCCATGTCCTGCTCTGAACATGAGTGGCCTGAGGTCCCAGAGGCCAAATAGGAACAGAAGGTCTCTCCGCCCTATTGGGCCAGAGCTTGTGTCCTCCACCATCCCTCAGGAGAAATTAGTCACTTGGGGCCCCACAAGGATGGGTGGCTGGTGCCTGGGCTGGTCAGCATGGGCTCACCCCAGGCCCTGGGCTGGCTGGGGCTCTGGACGGCTCTTGTGAAGGAGGGGGTAGAGGGAGTCTTTGCAGACATTGGGGAGAGAAGTCCAGGTCTGGTGGGGTGCCCTTCCTGGCCAGAGCTTAAGCCCAGGAGAAGACATTTGAGGCACAGGGTTAAGTCCAGGTGTTTATATTCAGACTAGAAAAGGAAATGACCCCAAAGTCCTCTGCTGCTCACTTCAGTCCTACAGCCAGGGCTGGGCCACAATCCTGAGGAGTCTCACTGAGTTCCAGTGGCTGCTGTGGTGGTGGCCATGCCACTCATGTAGGCTGTGCCCAGTAGGTCCGACTTAGGCCCCGCTTAAGCACCTTGTACCCCGTAGGTGCCCATCCGCCTCTGGCGCCAGTGCTGGCCCAAGACAAAGCACAGGAGGATGGATGTCACAAACAAGAACAGCAGCACCGATACCACTGAGATGATGACGACCATCTGGTTGTCTGGCCTCGGCTCTGGGGAGGGAGGAGGGGGCAGTGGTCTTAGAAGTCCCCTGGTCCTAGATGCTAGGACCCAAGGGGGAGTAGAGGCCCACCTGTCCCCCACCCGCCCTCCGTCCATCTTGCAGCCGCCCATGTTGCAGAGTTGAATGGCTAATGGTGCGGTGTCTGGAGGAAGGGTAGGCTGGGGTCCAGGCCACCAGCCAGCCCTCTGCGAGACTGTGATGGTCTCAGTCCCCTGCCACCGACCCCTAGCACCAGCATATAGTTGCTGGACACCATGGCCTAGGTAGTGGCATGGTCTGAGCCCCACCCCGCCCTGGGCGATGCTGAGTGAGCTCCTACCAAACTCTCTGGACAGGGACCACCTTGGCCATCAAGAGTCACAGAACAGCAGAGCTCCTGGGGGACCTGAGGGCCAAACCTCTTCATGTAGAGAGGGGCCATGGCCAGCGAGAGGAGGCTGACTTGGTCAAGGTCACGCAGTTCACTAACTGCAAAGCAACTAGTTAGGTTCCAAACCGGGCACTTGGAGAGAACTTCCGGGATGAAGGAGAGCAAGAGGGAACCCTCAGGATTAAGTGTGGGGTCCCTGGGCGCCTGCACCCTGAGATGGCAGAGGGCGTGCTGAAGCTTTTTTCTTCCCCCAAGGAACTGAAAGTGGACACCCTGTCCCTCCCCCTCCATCCGGGGGGGCCCCCTCACCGTAGACCTTGAGCATCTGGGGCTCTGAAACACTGTGAATGATGTTCCCGCCGAGAGACCGCAGATCCAGGATGGCCTGGCAGGAGAAGTTGTGGAGGCCGTCTTCCCTGTGAGCCGTGCTGTTGTGCGTGGCTGTGGCTCCCTGGGTACCATCCGTCGTCCCCCAAAAGGTCTGGTTGTGCAGCACCTCCTGGCCGCGGAGCAGCATGAGAGTGAGGCTCTCAAGGGGTTTCACGGCTGGCACGTGGCACTTGATGGTGAAGGGTCTCCCCACAGCCACCCAAGTGGGCTGCAGCTTCAGCAGCACTTGCGTTGGAGGATCTGCGGGGAAGGAAGAGGGAGGTGAGGTCAGGAGCTGGGGTACAGTCCCTGCAGGCCCCACCTGGCCTGGCCCATCCCTTGGCACCGCAGTGTTCTCAAGTCCTTGGCTGGATTTGGGGAGGACGCGGTCTGGGGCCTGGTCTGCCCGCGAGTATACAGAGAGCAGTGAGGAAACAGTTCAGGGTATAGTATGTATTGACTGGTGGTGCTTTTACCAACACGATGTTTTCCGGAATGGACAAGCAGGGGGTGCCTGGGTGGCTCAGTCTGTTAAGCACCTGCCTTCTGCTCAGGTCATGATCCCAGGGTCCTGGGATGGAGCTCCACATAGGACTCCCTGCTCAGTGGGGAGTCGCTTCTCCCTCTCCCTCTGCCCCTCCCTCTGGCTCATGGTCTCTCTCTCTCTCAAATAAATAGGTAAATCTTAAAAAAAAAAAAAAAAAAAAAGAATGGAGGTGGTCAGGTGTCTACAAAGAAAAGGTCCAGAAATTGTACAGCCAACTAGGAACAAAAATTTGAATCTGTCTCCTCCGGAAATCAGACATAAATTTCCGTATTAAACAGGTGGATAACTTAGAAGGGAGTGTTCACTGGAGTTCCGCCAAGAGTTGTGAGGTCTTCACTTAAGAGGTAGGGGCTGGAGTCAGACCTGCCTTGCTTCTCCAGGGTCAGGTTCATAGCCACCTCCATCGCTTATCTATTACACAAGGACCTCAGTGGCAGCCTGGATTCCCTCCTGAACTAGAATACCTTGCCCCCATCACCCCAAGGTAATATGTTGGATTTAGGACATTTTTCTATTCACTTGATCCACGGATGTTGGTCATCAGGAGGACCTAAGCCATATCCCTGGTGCCATGATGTTGAGAGAATCCTGCCCTATGGAAAGGTCTCCATGGCCCATGTGCAGGGGTGTGTGTGTGTGTGTGTGTGTGTGATGTTCGCACATTTGCCAGGGATATAAAAGCAGGGGCACCTGGGTGGCTCAGTGGGTTAAGCATCCAACTCTTAATTTTGGCTCAGGTTATGCTCTCAGGCCTGTGAGATTGAGCCCTGCGTCTGGCTCTGCGCTCGGCACTGAGTCTGCTTGGGCTCTCTCTCCCTCTCTCTGCTCGCTGCCCCTTCTCAGATAAATAAACACACCCTCCCTTTTTTTTTTAAAGGAACATTAAAGCACCAGGTGATGCCTTATCCTTTAAGGCAGAGGGGCGACTGTGAGGCAGAGGGGCGACTGGAGAGCAAGCCAACCCTTCTGTTGGCACCTTGCTCTTTGTTGTGGGTTGGGGAGTGTCTGGTGATGGGGCTGCCACCGAGCGGGGAGGAGACTCTGAGCAGTGCCTGGGAAATGACTTTGAAGTCTGTGCAAACCTTGCTCGGATTGTCCTCTGAGCAAGCCTCAGAGCTGGGGTCACCGGCAGGCCAATGAAGGGTGTGAGCAGATTCTGAGCCCACGACCGGGGTCCTGCTCCTCGTCACCCCAGGAGCCCAGGGAGGTGGGAGCCATAGCGAATGCCCAGGGGCAGTAACAGAGGAGCTCTGCACACAGTCAGTAGCTGCAGGCTCTGCCCTGGGGAAGAGGGCCCTGCAGTGTGGCACTCACAGAACACGCTGACGTTGAGACTTGTCAGCCTCTGCTCCCCGAAGCAGGTGAAGTAGCAGTAGATGATTGTGTCTTGCGAGATGTTGGAGACCAAGTACTCCTTCCACTGAGCTCCGGACTTCAGCAGAGTCTTGGCTAGAATGGTCTCCAGACCCCCGGCCTCAGGCTGGGCACAGCTGGTACTGCAGTTGATGAACTGAGACTCTCCGGGCTTCACCGCCAGCTGCTCTGGATACGTGTGTACCTCGAACACCTCACCAGACCCTGGAAGACCAGAAAGACTGGGCAGCAAATGTCTCTGCTGCCCTATCCAGTTTACCGGCCCACCACTGGCAGTGGGATCAAGGGGCAGGTACCCAAGAATAAAGGCCAGAGGTGGCCTCTCTGCTACTCTCCCCTTGTTCAGGCTTTATTTATTGCCTCGTGTCTAGACCGAGGAGGCTACCCCACAACTGTCTCCCTGCCTTCTTCCAGCCCCTCACCTTCGGATTAGTCTTCTCCATGCACATCTTCCATCTCCGTGGAGAGGGATGAGGGATCCTATTTGACCTTCAAAGCCCAGCCCAAACGTCCCCTCCTCCATGAAGGCCTCTCCAAGGTGGAGGTGGACTGTGTCCTCTGGGCCCCTGTGGCCCTGGTCTCAACCCTTTCCTCTCTCCTTTCTTTGTTTTGCAAATACTTTTTGAACACCTGCTGCATGCCAGGCACTAGTCTAGGCTCTGGTGACACAGTAGTGACCAACGCAGACCGAGCCCTGTCCTTACAGAGCTCACGTTAACATGAAGGAGATAGACAATAATCACCAAGTGAAATAGCCAGCCTGTCAGCTGGTGGTCAGCACCTGGGGAAGGAACCAGGAATGGGGTGGAGTTGCCATTTTAACAGGGTGGTCAGCACGGGCCTCACCAAGACTTGGACATTTGAGCAAAGCCATGGAGAAGGTAGGCATGAGCCCTGCAGATATCTGGAGAGAGGGGAGTGTTCCTGGCATTAAGACCCTGGGGTCAAGAGCATGCTTGGTGTGCTCGGGGAACAGCAAGATCGGCATGGCTAGAGCTCAGTGAGGAGGAAGGCAGGGGGAGAGGAGTGCAAGAAGGTAATGGGACCACCTTGCAAATGATTTATATTCATGCCGACTCTCCCTTAGATGTTTTACAGCTTCTAGAAGGCAGGGCCCAGGTTTTACAGGTTTTGCTTAGTGTGACAGACATTCAGAAGTGTTTGGTGCAAGATGGAGTCCTCAGAGCCCACCGCCAACTCAGTGGTGGCCGGAAAGTCCTTGATGCCAACCAGCTGGGCCTTTCCTGTGCTCCCTCCATGCTGGCATGTCCCCCCTTGGCCCCCAGCTAGTGGCATATAACGAAGTGGCGAGAAAGGGGCTTTGCAGGTAGAGCTGGATTTGCATTTGCCACGTACCAGCTGTGTGACGCTGGGCCAGGTGCTTTCTCTCTCTGAACCTGTTTCTTCGTCTGTCAAATGGGCTAGTAATCCCTTTCCTGCAGGGTTGTGGTGAGCTAGCGCTTGAAAAGCACCAGCAGGTTGTCCAAAACAGAGTGCTCAGGGCGTGGTAGCATTTTTCTTCACAGTCCCCTGACCCACTGGAAGAGGATTTGGTTTCCCTTTGACGGCAGTCAAAAGGCAATGTCCTCTGCGGGCCTCTGCTGTCCCTGGGCCGCATCTGGAGAACAGGGGCACAGTCTCTCCTCTTCTCTTGAACCCCGGCATCCCCTTCTGCCTCAGGCCCCCACGCAGCCCACCATTCAGCTTCCACAACCTGCCACTTCCTATGCCACAAAGCCGTGGGGCCTGTTCAACCTGTGGTCCAAAAGGCCAGCTTCCCGTCCCCCACCCCCTCCTCCACCCGTCCAGGATCACGAGGAAGCCAGGCTGGCACAGCACCCTGTACCCAGGCTGCCGCTGCATTCCAAACCTCAGTGACTTCAGGACCAGCACCCCCCCACGCCCGAAGCCGGGGGGCAAGCGGCCCATCCTCTGGGCTGGCACGTGCCAAGTTGGGAACCGCAGGCACCAGCTCACCTGGGCAGCAGAACAGGGCAAGGAGGGCGGCGGGCAGGCCCCAGCAACCAAAAGGGGACATCTTGAGTGGTGTCCACGGGCTCACTGGGAACAGCCGAGGGCCTCCTGGAGAGAGATGGTGGACCCAGGTCAGGGAGTGGTGGCCTGGAGCTGCAGCCCGGAACCCCAACCTTCTATGAGCTGATGACCACATTTCCTCTCATTATCTGGGAAGTCTTCTGGAAGCCACGTGGAATGCCAGCTCCCAGAGCTCCAGGCCTGCAGGAACGCAGACAGAGGAAGCTGGGAAGCAGCCGATAAGCCGGGGTATAACCTGGCCTCCTGCCATGCTGCTGTGCAGGGGGCAGGGCGAGTGACGGCCACGCATGGGTGTGAAGGATGTGCGTGCACGTGGGGTTCGGTGTTCTGTGTGTGCATGGAGGACAACATTGCCTACAAGCCCCAGACCTGAGAACCCCAAATCCTACAGGACCCATTATCAAGTTCCCTTCTGGGAAGAAAGAATCCAAAGTCCAGGATGTGCAGTCTCTGTAGCAAAGCAGGCAGGGAACTGGGTTTCTCAAAGGAGACCCTGGGCAACTTAAACCTCAGCACCCACCCAGCTTGCAACCTCGACCTGCCCTGACTCAGCCAATGGGGACAACTCGAGGGAAGTGCTCTCACGACAGTCCCCAGCAGCCCAGGCACAGACAGAGGTAGAGGGGGTCAGTCTGACGGTAGCCCAAATCCCAGGGCCTGGCTATGGTGCCTCACCCCCACCTCCACCCCTCTGGGCTGCAAGCCTTGGTCTGAGGAGGGGACTCAGGGCCTGAGGCAATGCAGTGTGTTTCTAGGGAGGCTTTGTCACTTCTTGAGGGAATCCCCAGAAACGGGAGTTTCCAGGAGAGGCAGGAGAGAGTGGGGACTCCTTGCTTTATCAAGGGGCACCCTAGCATTTTCAGGGCTCAGGCCAAACTCTGTTTCTGGGCTGCAGGGGTGGAGTGAAGTTGTGCGCCTCTCTTTAGCTGTTACCACCATGTGTGGTAGGTCAGTGCCACTGGTCAGCCTGGATCCGGGGATGTCCCTGGACAGTGCTGCTTCGGAGTGATGCAGAGAGAAGATGAAGGAGAGAGCAAGCTGTAACCCCAGTCTGGGATCTGGTCCATGTGGCACTGCAGGAAACACTGTCATAAAGGTTCTACCTCTGTGAGGTCGGTACTATTACTGTCCCCATCTTACCAATGGGGAAACTGAGGCACAGAGTGATTGACTTGCCCAAGGTCACATCCCTAGGAGAGAGTGAAGTCTTTATGAGTGAGGGGAAGCCCACAGAGCAGGGACAAGAGAAGCATTCTTAGAAGCTACCTCCCCAGGAAAGAGAGAAATGAAAGGCAGCAGAAGGACAGAGGAAATTGCCAAGGCCGTCCCTGCCATGAGGGGCTGGTGGGGGGGAGGAGTGTGTGTGTGTGTGTGTGTGTGTGTGTGTGTGTAGCTCATGCCCAGGAAGCTCCAAACAGCTTCTAGAAGGGTCTGTGCCTGTGACTCCCAACCGTACACACAGCTGGGCCAGCCTGACTGCATCCCTACCAGGGCAAGTGAAGCTTCTGGGGCCTACAGATCCTGCTTTAAGCTGATCAGCCCCTGTTCCCACCCACCACTTCCTCTTTGATCTCGCTTTCATCCAGCTGGGCAGGCCTTCCTTGCCTGGGGCACACCAGGCATAGGGACTTGGCTTTGTTAGACTTGAATACTGCATCTGGTAGGTGACACATCAACTTCCCCTCCCTCCCCACCGGCCTGTCCACCCAAGAGGGCAGAAGCTGACTCGGATAATGCTGTTCTGCGGCAGATATGGTGCTAACTTGGCAAATAGTGATGCTGAATAATTGTTCAGTAAGAGGATGAGCGGGTGGATGGATGTGTAAACGAATGGAAGAAATAGTTTGTCTTGGTGTACAACCCAGAGAAGACTGAATGGGGGTCTTTCTTTTGGGTCTGCCCAGTGAACCTTTTGCCTGCAGATGGCTCTGTCGACCCCCCAGGCCATGGAGCTGGGCTGGACACATAACAAGGCCAACCAGGGCCCCTCACTCCCCACAGATGAGCACTCAGAGTTAAGCCCGGACACTGTTTTACCTGGGACTCTCTGAGCTGGGGCTGGTAGGACCAAGCCCTTCCCTTTCTGATCCTAATAGCAGGCACCCATGAGCCAGCAGCTGTTCTCACTTATTGTCCCGGGCAAGTGAAGAAGCTGAGAGAGAGGAACTTGATGCAGCAGTGGAGGGAATGGTGGTGACTCAGAATTGTCCCAGGTCACATGCTGGCTGTGAGGTGGATTCTGGTGGGAGGTGGGCTGGACTGAGGGGCTGGTGATGTTCTGTGAGGCAGAAATGAAAAAGCTTTCCAGGCTAGAAGGTTCTGGCCCTTCAAACCTGCTCATGGGAGTCAGGGCTAGCTATAGGTCCTTGTGTACTGCAGGTTATTTCGAGCCCTGTTCTGCCTCCCAGAAATTTGGGGGCAGAATGGGAAGGCAGGGAGGGGGCGGGAGTGCTCTACTTGCATCAGGCTGGGAAGCAGAATGAAGTGGACTTGGGGGCCTGATGATCAGACCCTAGAAGGCCAGGATGGATGCTTCCAAACAAAGAGGGAAGATTAAAGCTTCCTGACACCAAGAAGTTGCCCAGGGATGAGAAGAAACTGACCATCATGTAGACGAGAGAAGAAATTCAGATGTTCCTTCTTGGAGCGCTATTCCACCACCAAATATTCCCTGGCTTATTCTTTAGGTCTCTGAGTTCTCCAATGAAGGGTACAATAAAGCTGGGAGAGTTAAGATGCTCTGGGAGATACAAGAGGATTTGCAGGAAGAGGAGATTGGCGTGTTGGTTTGGGAAGTGAACTCATCTCTTCACAAGGCTTGGGAAGGGTTTTGTCGTGACTGGGTCTGAATCTAGTGATGTTTCTTGTGTTCCCAGCAAAACTATCTTTCAAGAACCAAGGTGAGAGAAAGACATAGATAAACAGAGACCCAGAGAGTTACCCCCCAAGATACCTCCACTAAAGAAACTTTTAAAGGTGGTGCATCCAGAAGCAAAAAAAAGATTGCAGGACAGTTTTCTATGCAAGAAGGAAGCATAAGGAAACAAAATGGCGAACGGATCTGGAAAATAAATATGTAATATTTATAGTATTTAATTTGAGAAGTCTTAAAAAGTTCCAAATCAAAATACTGGGCAATAATATTTAAGAGAGGATTACAGTTAAAGCTTTCTCAACTCTACATTGTTCAGGAGGGCGGATATACTTTAAGTTATAAGGAGCATGGTAAAATTTCAAGAAAAACCAGCAGAGATACAATGTTTAAGTTCTAAACTACTAGAGGAGGTTAAAATGGCATGAAAATAAACAACCTTCAATCAAATAAAGGAGAAAGGCATGGAAGAAGAGGGACAAATGTAAATTTTTAAGAAAATGGTATTTGAAAGTCCAAATCTATAATAATCACAATAAAGATGAAAATTTTAACTATGGTTAAAAGAAAGAGATTTTCACGTAGATTTAAAAAAGAATCCTTGCCCTGTGAGGGTGCCTGGCTGGCTCAGTCAGTGGAACATGCAACTCTTGATCTCCGGGTCATGAGTTCAAGCCCTATGTTAGGTGTAGAGATTACTTAAAAATAGAATCTTAAAAGAAAAAAAAAATCCTTGCCCTGTTGTTCATCTATTCCTGCCTGGTGTCTGGATTTAATGCAAGGACAATGCCTTGTATTCATAAATCTGTCACAGCAGGACAGCCAGGAAGAGGAATAGTGCGTGGGCCTGCAACCTTTATAAAGCCTCAGACTTTTAATGTGATTCAGGGTGATTCCCTTGGAAATGACAAGATTTGATGTGACTTGCAAAAGGGGAAGGCCTGGATCACGATTCCGCCTGGTGCCCTGGCGACACACTCTTCCTGCACATGCAGTTCAGTTCTGAGTCACTTTGGCTCCTGGACAGCTTCAAGACACAGTGCGCCTGTGCATTTGTCAGATGTAGGTCAGAGGTGGCGGACTGAGAAGACGGGTGACATATTATGCATGGCAACCCTCCTGACAGGAAGCAGAAAGGGAGAGACTTCTCAAATTGGAGAGAGAGCTTGGGAGGCAGTAACCTCTCCTGTCCTCTGCTTAGATTTTCTGGCGATACACGCTGTCACAGGGACACTTCCTTCTGCCTTTTCGCAGCAAAACTTGATTTCCAATTACTAAGAGGAGGGAAGGAATGGGAAACTAACATTTACTGGATGTGTATTCTCTGCTAGGGACTGAACCAAGGTTTTAATACATTGTTTTATTTAATTGTCATACAAAAATAAAGAACCATTCTGCATTCTGATTATGTATTTGAGGAAGCGGGCGCCCGGGGGGAATCAGTAATGCACCCAGGTCATGGAGCTGTTGAGTGACAGAGTGACAGGAGAACTTAGGAAAGATCAGCAGTTGTCAGAGGTTGGGGAGGAGGGACGGGTGAGTAGGTGCACAACAGAGGATTTTTAGGGCATTGGAACTACTCTGTGTGCGTGATCCTATGATGATGGACACATGTCATGATACATTTGTCTACACCCATAGAGTGTACAACACCAAAAGTGAATGCTACTATAACTATGGACTTTGGGTGCTAATAGGTTCACTGAATGTTACAGATGTACCACTCTGTTGGGGAATGTTGACAACAGGGGAGGCTGTGCACATGTGGGGGCTGTTTAATGTTTTGCTGTGAAGATAAAACTCTTCTAAAAAAATAAAGTCTATTTTTAAAAATAGTTCAAACACAAAACTCTCTTTTGAGTTTCTCTCAGAAGAGAAACTTCTGGATTAGAGTTCTGGCCAGATTGTTGAAAATGTAGGTTTTTAGGGGCACCTGGGTGGCTCAGTGGTTGAGCCTCTGCCTTCAGCTCAGGTCATGATCCGGGGTCCTGGGATTGAGTCCGGCATCACGCTCCCCGTGGGGAGTGTGCTTCTCCCTCTACCTATCTCTCTGCTTCTCTCTCTGTGTCTCTCATGAATAAATATATAAAATCTTAAAAAAAAAAGAAAGAAAGAAAATGCAGGTTTTTAAACTCAACTCTCACTCAGTAGGGTTTAGTGGAAGTTGTGGACTTGGTCGTTCCTAAATTCTCATCTCAGATTAGACTTTTAAAACATGACAGTACAGGGCAGCCCTGGTGGCGCAGAGGTTTAGCACCGCCTGCAGCCCAGGGCATGATCCTGGAGTCCCGGGATTGAGTCCCACGTCGGGCTCCCTGTATGGAGCCTGCTTCTCCCTCTGCCTGTGTCTCTGCCTCTCTCTCTCTCTCTCTCTCTCTCTGTGTCTCTATGAATGAATAAAATCTTTAAAAACAAAACAAAACAAAAACATGACAGCACAAAAGCCAGTTTTCTGTTGTTTGTGAGATACACCTAAGGCATAGATATGGAATAGCTGAAAATCAAAAAATGGGAAAGAATATACCTGGCAAACACTAACCAAAAGAAAGCTGGGAAAGCTCTGTTCATATCAGAGAAAGAGAACTTCTAAGACAAAAATATTTATTAGGGATAGCATAGATGCTTGACTAAAGGGACGTATCACCAGAAAGTTATAGTACTTCTAAATTTGTGAGCCTCGGGCTTGGAAGAACCACAAAGAGATAAAATCATCATTATGGCAAAGAATTATAATACATGTAGGAACAATGAAGCAGACAAAAAAGTCAGTAAATAAATTGAAGAGCTAAAACACATAATTTAAAAGCTCGATCTACCCCTCTAAATTAGAGAACATAAACTCTACAAAAAGATAGGCTTTACAGCTCCCTGTATTTTTTTTTAGGATTTTATTTATTTATTCATGAGACACACACAGAGAGAGAGAGAGAGGCAAGACACAGGCAGAGGGAGAAGCAGGCTCCATGCAGGGAGCCTGACCTGGGACTGGATCCTGGGACTCCAGGATCACACCCTGGGCTGAAGGCAGGTGCTAAACCACTGAGCCACCCAGGCAGCCCAGCCCCCTGTATTCAGGAACATGAAAACGTACTCTGACCCACGGGTCACAGAAGAAATTGTAATGACATGTGAAAAAAATCTTCGCATTGAGTGATGCTGAAAATATCATATGTAAAAAATATTTGGGATACATCAAAAGTGGTACATCAAGGGAAATGTATAGCCTTGAATGCTTGTATTAGAAAAAATGTTGGAAATAAGTATTCCATCTGAGTAAGTAGTCAAGAAGTTAGAAAACAAATAGGAAAGGAAACCCAAAAGTAACTCAAAAGGGAATAAAGATCAGAGCATAAATCAAAACAAACAAAACAACAAAGTAAACTCAAAAGGGAATAATAAAGAGCAAAACCCAACAAAATAGAAAACAAAGATATGGTAGACAGGATTAATAAAACTAAAGTGTCTTTGGAAAAACTAATAGTATGGGGAAATGTCTGGTGAAATCAACTTATAAACGAAAGAAGGCACAAGTCATCATTATTAAGAATGAAAATGGGAACATAGCTACAGATTAAAATGAAGACAGGAAAAATAAAATAAAATAAAATGAAGACAAGGATGCCTGGGTGGCTTAGCAGTTGAGCATCAGCCTTCGGCTCAAGCGTGATCCCGTGTTGGGGAATCGAGTTCCACATGGGGTACCCTGCAAGGAGCCTGCTTCTCCCTCTGCCTATGTCTCTGCCTCTTTCTCTGTGTCTCTCATGAATAAATTTTTAAAATCTTTCAAAGAACAGAAAAACAAAAAACAAGGTAGACAGCACAGATCTACAGAAACAGAAGGTACAGGTGGTTGTCAGTGATTGGGGGAGGGAAGTGAGTTGTTTCATTGGCAGTTTCAGTTTTGCAAGATAAAAACACTCCAGGGATTGGCTGCCAAACAACGTGAATGTATTTAACCCAACCGTTCTACACTTAAAGATGGTTAAGATGGTAAGCTTTATGTCATGTGTATTTTAAAAGACTGTGACTTTTAAAAGACAATTAAAAATTTTGAAAATTAAAAATTAATTTAAAAACATTTTAAAGACTGTGACTTGTGCCAAAAAATATGAGACAGATCAAATCTTAGAAAAATATAACTTACCAAACCTGATCTGAGAAGAAAGGAAAAAGTCCGAATGGTTCTCTGTCAAAGAAACTGAATCCATAATTTAAAATCTTCCCACAAAGAAAATACCTGGTCCAGATAGTGTTAAACAAGTTTACGCCGAGATAATTCTAATTTTATAAAAACTCTTCCTGAGAATGAAAAAAGCAGGAACACGAACTCTTTCTATGAGGCCAGGGTAACCTTAACCTTAACATCAAAATGACACTAGTACAGAATGAGAAAGAAAAATTAGAGGCCAATCTCACTCATGAATATAGATGCAATAATTAGATGAGAAATGCTAGCCAACCAAATCTAGTCCTGTATGTATATATCACATCCAAATTGAGCTTATCTCAAGTATGCAAAAGTGGTTTCACAACAGAAGAAACCCTACAGATATCATTTATTATGTTGGTAATGGAAGACTTTGGTGCTCTGTGTCGCATCACTTCTGTCCTCCTCTGATATCAGCAGTCCTTAACGGGGATAACTTCATGCAAGCTTAGACTCCCCTTACCCTGCGGTGTCCCACCTCTAGTTTGTACCATGTTTCTTTTTGCTTCTTGCCTCAGAGTCTTCTTCATTGCTTTAAGAGCCGTTAATCAGCCTACTAAGTGTTTCCCAAGAGTGGGAGAGAAGTTCCCTAACACGCAGCCCTCACCCAGTGAAGGACAGGAGCTGGTGGGTGTGAGCTCCTGCCTCTTCCTTCTCCTTGGGCAATTCTAGGAGGCACCTAGTAGGCTTATCCGAGGTCCCAGGACATCAGGCTCCCTCTGCCTACAGCCAGGACGTCAAACACCTTTAACTGGCATTTCTTCCTTCCTTTCTCTGTCGCCCTGTTCTTTCATTCCCAGATTCCTAGAATCACCTCTTAAACAACCTACCTGAACCCAAGTCCTCCTTGTTCCAGGCTCTGCTTTAAAAGGAGCTCCAAAAATGTACATGAACAGATTTAAGAAGAAAAACATATGATCATCCAGGAAAAAAAAAATGACAACATTCAATATCCTTTCAGGAAAGGATAAGGATCTTACCTTTCCTATCCTTTCGGATCTTAGCAGATTAGAATGAAATCTTTTTTTTTTTTTTTAAGATTTTATTTTTACATACTCTGTATACCCAATGTGGGGCTCGAGCTCACAACCCTGAAATCAAGAGTCAGGTGCTTTACCCACTGAGCCCGCCAGGCACCCCTAGAAGGAAATTTCTTTCACCTGATAGAGAACTTACAAAAAGCCTATGCATATATTATGTTTATCAAATAAATCTTGGAAGCATTTTCTATAAAAGCAGGAGCCAGACGAGGATGGCCACTATCTCTGTTATTTTCTTTTTATTTTTTTATTTTACTTTTTAAAAAGATTTTATTTATTTATTTATGAGAGACCCAGAGAGAGAGAGAGAGAGAGAGAGGCAGAGACACAGGCAGAGGGAGAAGCAGCCTCCATGCAGGGAGCCTGATGTGGGACTCGATCCCGGGTCTCCAGGATCATGGCCTGAGCCAAAGGCAGACAGATGCTCAACCACTCAGCCACCCAGGCATCCCCTCTGTTATTTTCAACATTGCTCTGGAGGTCCTAGACAGTGCAATAAGACAAAAAGAAAGAAGGAAAGAAGGAAAGAGAGAAAGAGAGAAAGAGGAAAGAAAGAGAGAGAGAAGAAAGAAAGAAAGAAAGAAAGAAAGAAAGAAAGAAAGAAAGAAAAAAGAAAAGAAATCAAAGCCCTAAGAATGAAAAAGGAGCAAAACTATCAGTGTTTTCTTATGATATGATTGGGTAGAAAATGCAACAGAATGATCAGATTCTAAATAACAAGGGATTTTATCAAGGCAACTAGCTATCAATCAATATCCAAAAATAAGTTGCTTTTATGTATATAGGCAACATACGATAATATAATTTAAAAAACACAGCCTCTATAGCAGCAGTAAAAGAGAAATAAACTAGCAAGACATGTACATGACCTGTATAGTAAGAAAGTTATGGAAGAGATTCATCATGAACCCCAGATGCAATCCCAGGAGGAAGGGGACCATCCCTTTCTCGATGCATCGGGCCTGAGCACGGCTCACATGGCCCAGGCCGTCCCCACGTGGGCCCCTGGACAAGAGCCTCGTGCTTCTAAATCCGCCACCCGAGACAGAGCAGGAGAGGAACCAGGAGGCAAAAACAGGAAACCACCACCAGAGCAAGGTGGGTGGGCTGGTGACCTCAGATGGCAGGGGAGCTGCACCCAGGAGGGAGCGTGCGCCCCGAAGGCGCTCGGGGCTCCCTGCCTGCTTTCTCCTCAGTTCTCGGGGAGACAGGCCAGCGAGGGGAAGGCACTAGAAGCCAGGCCTTGACAGTCCACCAGAAACCCCTTCCAGCTGCCAAGAGGGAAGGCAGCGGCATGATCTTACCAGTCGTCTGCTGAGTGTGCTGATCCTGCTGACAGGCCGAGGGGCGCAGTAGGGCGGCCTGGGGTCCAGCACCCTGGAGCCCTGAAAGTACCCAGAGGCTCCGGGTTCTGCGGTTGTGTGGTTCTGTGTGTGTGTAAATCCAGACCCCTCCCTCCCCCCTCCCTCCCCCTCCCTCCCCACGCAGGAGTCACGTGCTTCCTGTGGCAGGCTCCCACCTCACACTGAACCTCATGGTCAGATCACTCCTTCTTTTAAAACTGTGGCAACAGACAACGCGGGTTTTAACCACCTTGGTGTCCCCGCCTTGCCCTGCACTGCATTGACCCGGTCACCAGCACCACCTGCTGCCTCCAGAACTTTCCCACCTTCCCAAACCAAAACTCGGTCCCATGAAACACTAATCTGTACAAATCTGATGACTCTAGGCACTGTGTATGAGTAGGATCATCCAGTGTTTGTGCTTTTGGGACTGGCTTGTTTCACTCAACAGGATGTCCTCAAGGGTCACCCATATCTGAGCCCGTATCAGAAGTCACTTCCTTTTTAAGGCTGAGAAACATTCCCCCGTGTGTACATACCACCTTTTGTTTACGTATTCATTGGTCATTGGTCGGTGGACACTTGGGTTCCTTCCAACTTCTGGCTACTGTGCGTAGTGGCCCTACGAAGGAGGGAAAATGCATTTGGTCCCTGCTTTCAGCTCTTTGGGGTGTACACCCTGTAAGTGGAATTTCTGAATCATAGTTCTATGTGCAATGTTTTTGAGGAGCTGCTGTCCCATCTCCCCCTACTGTCTCTTTGGATGTGCAGTTTCTGCACTACTGGAGCGGGAGTGGGGAGTGGGGGGGCTTTAATGGATAGATAGTTCCAGGATGAGCCACCTACCTCCCCGCCCAGGAGGCTAGTCAACATCACAGAGCTGGCTGTTTCTTTGACATGCCCTGCCACAGGAAACTTCTGTTTGTGACTGGGAACCATCGCTTTCTTAGCTCTTGTCACATTTGCCATGTTGCCTAGCAATTAAAAAAAAAAAAAAAAAAGGCAGCCCTAGCCTAGCAGAGTGGTTTTGTACCCATATGCAGAAAGTATATCAAAGCCAGGTGCGGAGGTGGGTGCTGGGCTCACACACAAGCCGGGGATCTCCCTCTCACAGGCCAGCCCCACAGCACAGAGCATTTAAATTCCTGGCTTGGCAAAGTCACAAATTAGATGGCATGAGAGACCACAGGACAGTCAAGGTCACGGACGCAGAGGGTCTGCCGGACTCTGTACTTTTGTGCCTCGGTGTCTTCACAAAAGTTCTTTTTTGGAATCTCCCGGTCATACTGCTGGCAAAACAAAGCCAATGTAGGATGTTGGGAGGGAGCGCATCAGGGCCCAGGGCTTGGAGGAGTCCATGTGACTTGGATCTTTTGAGGCTATCTGTCCAAGACACAAAGTAGGCTGTATGTCCCACTGGCAATTTGCCCAGGAGTTATGCCTAGACTTGGCCCTTTTTGAGGGGAATCTCTCCTTTCTCTACTTGAGAAGGTTTTCTAGGGAGCTTCTGTCCTGCTCAACCCTACTTCCCCGCCAAACAACTGGTCCAAGGTTGGCATCATGGTACCCCACCTTCAGGTCTTACCCTGAGGGTTTTGGGTGGTGGTGTTATTTAAAAAGTTGGGGAAAGAGCCTTTTCCTGTCCCGGTTGCAGAGGTCGGAGGACAGATGCTACCTCAGGCTACCCTTCCTCCCCCCATTCACAGGAGAGGGGCCATATGTAGAAGGTAAAGAGGTCAAAATGCACAGAGAAAAGGTGAGAATGTGCTGATGGTGTTCCAGCCCCTGGTTCCAGCCATTCCTGAGGCCTGTTCCTGAAGGTTGGTTTCCATGAGCCTTTTGCCATTTTTGCTTAACCCAGTGTCAGCTGGTTTCTGCCCTGTGCAACCAGAGTCCAGAGTAAGAAACCATGACTCATGCCAGAGAACCTGATCAGTCAGCTAAGGAATGTTCCAGAACAAAATTTCACATCTCTTGGATTGACTCTGGCACCAGTGGCTTAATTTGGTGCTGGGTCTTCACCACAAGAGGGTGGGGGGGAAGGGCATCGAGGTTTGAGAACATCTCCATGTGTACTTCGGTTCAGGCTTTAGGAGCTAATGCAGCATTTTGGCAAGTGCTTTTCTAATTCTCAGTTGGTGAAAGTGAAATCGCATTGTTCTGAGGAAAATACAAGTGTGCGAACAGTTTACCATAGATCGCTGTGCCTCACATATGGTTCCTTCCTAATTTAGACTTGCTCTGTTTTGTCAGAGACAGCATCTTGCTGTGGCATTTGGCTACTCCATGGGCCAGGAGAGTAAAGAGGGGGACACGTGGGTTGTCTGAGCAAGATATGTGAGACCTTGTGGCAGGAGCCCCCGCAGGGTCCCTCATGGCTCACGAGGCATCAGGCCCCAGAATCACTCATCAGAGCCAGGACTGTAATAACCTGGTACTGAGGGGAGGGCAGGAGGCTGGTAAGACCTCCCTGCTGGCTGAGTGAGACCTTGGGGACCCACGCTTGCTTTCAGAGGGGGCGCAATGAGAGAAAGGGCTCAGGAAGTAGGCTTGAGCCTCAGCATTTATAGCGGTTCTCATCAACCCGTCCCCTGTCCTGGGTTGATGACCTGGTCCCCAGCACTGCTTCTGACTCTTCCTAAAATACAGGGAGATTGGAGTTTCAGATAAATTATTTTTAGTATGTGTTGACCATTGCATCTTGTGTACGTACATATTGTGTTTTTTAAGCTTTCCAGGTAATTCCAACGTGCACAATGCTGAGAACCAGCAGGCGGGGCTAAGTCCAGAGGTCATCAGGGGCAGAGGCATGAAGGCATGGTCCTGTGTGGTACATTTGGGAAGGGGGGGTCACCTGTGGGCACAGAGGACAAGAAGGTGCATGAAGACACAGCAAAGTCATATGCAAATCCCCAAGAGTGAGCTGAAGGATGGAAAGGCCAAGGCGGTCCCTCTGCAGGATGGGTGACATCTTATGTACCGTAGACAGTATCATACTCCGCCCGGATGCCAAGCTTGACCAAAGCCTGGCCATGAAGCCCCAAAAGTTCTCTCTGAGAACTAAAGCAGCAGAGATGCTGAGCCCACTGAATTGTCCAATTATAGCCCCGTGCACCTGCTTTAAGAGCTGTGCAGACAGTTCTGATGTCTCATTTGCGTCCATACCTGGCCCCCAACCCCTGTCTCTGCTCCCCACCATGTTGTAGCTTCTGGGGCAGATCACACTTCATGTCTATCTCCTTCCGTTTGCTGCTAGGCCTCTGGTGCCCTCTTCCTCGAGGAAGAGCATGTTTGGAAATGTTTGTTGGACTTAATTAAGCTTAAAGACTTGGTTGTATGAGACACAAATTTTACAGCATGTGCCCCCCAATTTTAGCATGCATCAGCATGGAGAGCCCCATCTCCAGAGTAACTGATTCAGCAGGTCTGGCATGAGGCTTGAGAATTGGTATTCCTAGAAGTTCCCAGGTGACACTGATGCTTCTGGTCCTGAGACCACACTGTTTTAGCAAGAATGTGGGACGCCTGGGTGGTTCAGCGGTTGAGTGTCTGCCTTCGGCTCAGGGCGCGATCCTGGGGTCCAGGATGGATTCCCACATCGGGCTCCTTGCAGGAATCCTGCTTCTCCCTCTGCCTATGTCTCTGCCTCTTTGTGAGTGTCTCTCATGAACTCTCATGAATAAATAAATAAAATCTTTTAAAAAATGAGAAAATGCTTTCAGTTTAAATAAAGTCAAGGTGGTCGCAACAAATAGAAGCAGAGATTTGGAGTAGAAATGTTGACCAGGTCCTTGGAAGGGCTCCATAGACTCACCAGCCTACAGGCCGAATGATGGAGACTGTGAGGTCATTCTGGCGGAGTACAGTTACAAGGACCCGTGTTTGATCCTCTGCACAGCCTCTTGCTGGCTGTGTGACCTTGGGCAAGTTGTTTAACTTCTCTGAGCTTCAATTTGCTCATCTCTACCATGCAGAAAATACCGACAGCCAACATTTCTGCTGTGCTTAGCTGTATGGATGTTGAGTTGAGTAGTTGGTGGGTGGTTTTTGAGCTGACATGCAGCAGCAACAAGAGGCCATAAGAAGACTTTTCCAGGCAATTGGGATCCCACATCTAAGCTCTAAGGTCCTCAAAGGGCTTCAGGGTGGAATAAAGCCGATGGTTGGTAAAACATTGACTCAGAGCCTGGAGTAGGATAAGCACTTGACCACATTTATAGTAGTTGTTGAAACTGGTGCCTGGACTTGCACCTATAGGTGCGTCCTTGTAGTTGTGCTCAAGGACACCCTAGTACATGTCTTGACTACTGTATGGATCCACAGGATGTCAGAGCCCATGACCCTCCCCATAAAAGGAGGGCCCGTACATAGTATGTTTACACGTCCATCCTTGAGTGAGAAGAGCTTGTGAATATGCATTACCTTCACGCAGGACTTGTTTACAAAACCAGGTCCCTGGGCCTTCTCTTTGGATCCCAGTCTCATCTCATGTGAGGGGCCCTGCAGAGCTGGGAGGAGGAGCAGTAGCCGCAGCCAGGCCAGGGGTGAACCCAGGGAGGCTGCAGGTCCAGGAGGAAACGAGGCTGCGCATGGCGCCATCTAGTGCCCGATGTGACAAGGGTCCAGCAGGACCTTCCAGCTCAGTCTGAAAGGCACAGTTAAGTTCTCCCACTGGTGTGACTGTGGTAGATCCCATTTCTTTGCAATCACAAGGAGGTTGGAAGTGGGCTGGGATCCCAGGAGGGTGCTTTTAAGGAAGGGGCTCTATATAGATGCAGCAAATTTATCCAGAGCCACCCAATAGCCAAAGAGCTGACGGATGGAGAGCTGAGAGGGTCTCGCACAGGAAGATTGCCTTTTCTCTGGAAAACACGGATGTCAGGGGAGCCACCAGCTGTTCGTTTCTTCCTTTCAACTTTACTGCAAGGAGAGAATAAATGGAGATGCTTGACTAGGAACCCAGGTGGGAAAACGAACTGCAAGTGTGTATGAGGTTTTGGTTACACGGTGAGGCTGTTCTCTTTGGGGCCTGAATGTTAGATTAGGAGATGTTTGAATATGGTTAAAGATCTTTTTTTAAAAAAATTGGTACTACCAGGTGTTTGTGTTTTTTAAATGGCTCATCTGTAAATGGGACCTGCTGCAGGGTCTGGGCCCAGCGGCGGGGAGAGGACCTGGCTAGGCTGGTGCAGGGGCTTGAATCTGGCTTCTCTGCTCCCCCAGGGCCATGCGGGCTTTCCAGCCCCAATGAAGTCACCCCACCAGTCAGGTTCTGCTGCAGCAACAGAGAATTGCCTCAGTTTCTCTGTTGGTGTATAAGAGGGCCTCGGCATCTGATAAAGTCAAGGCCGCACAAGCTCCCAGGAGCCCCATGTCACTTCTGGCTTCTGAGGAACTTCGTGTCTGCTCAGGTCACAACCCAAAGGTGCAGTAACCCACCCAGGTGTACAGTCCTGGGCCTTGTCAGTCTAAGGTACGCAGTGCTCGGGCCCCTACTGGATCCTGAGCTTTCACGCATATTCAGGCTGGTGCTTCTCTTGGCTCAAACCTCCCATTTGCCTCTGAAACCTGTTTCACTGGAGAGAAATTTGCTCACATCCCTCACCTCTTCACAGACCCTCCATTTCCTCACCCTGGCTGGAGCCTGGCCCTCCTCTTTTTTAATTTATTTTTTATTTATTTATTTTTTAAATATTTTATTTATTTATTCATGAGAGACACACACAGAGAGAGGCGTAGACACAGGCAGAGGGAGAAGCAGGCTCTATGCAGGGAGCCCGATGTGGGACCCAATCCTCCGTCTTGAGGACCACGCCCTTGGCCCAAGGCGGCGCCAAACTGCTGGGCCACCCAGGCTGCCCCCTGGCCCTCCTCTGAGGATCTTCTTTTCTCCCATTTCTCCTGAGTGGAGACTTCCCATACCTCTGAGCTGGGTGGGCATTGGGCATTGGCTGGTCCTCCTGGCTTCAGTGTCTTGGAAGCAAGCCCACCCTCAAGTGCCGTGCCCCCCACCAAGGCCTATGCCGACTTCCCATCCCAAGGCCATTGCCCAACTTGGAATTCCTGAAGGACTTTGACTTTGTCTTCCTGTCTACCTCTACCTTTCCTGCCCCCTTTCTCTTGCTGCCAGCCCCAGTGGCCCCCAGAAGACCCAGCTAAACCTGAGCCTCAACATCTGCTCATGTCCTCAAGCTGTAAGAGTCTTCTTCGCCTTCACACCACCACTCACACCTGCAGCCAGATCTTACTTTGTCACCATGCAATACTGTTCCACCTCCATGTTCTTCATCTCCAGAATCTCCCCGGACCACATTCCTGTCTCCTTCCATCAAGGCTGGACCCCAAGGTCAAATACTTCCTCATCCAGTCCCTCAATGTCCCTTCTTTGCCCTTGCTATGCTCACTTAGTACCCCCACCCCCAATAGGCTAGGTCTCCTCTGCAGCCTGCAGCCCTAGCCAAGGGCAGTTGCCTCAGCCTACAGTAACCCATGAATGAGATGGAGTTGAGGAGGGGCAGATCTGTCTGACAGAGCCAGGGAGAAGCTTCACCTTGGATATTCAGGGGAAGGATGGTGGAGGCTGGGAGTGATATGTTGGAACTGCAATGAGCTAAAAGTTGGCTCATAAAGCATTGGACCCCCGATACAGAAGGACAGATTGTAGTAATCAGAAGACTCTTCTCCAAAGATATCCAGGGGCCCCAGAGCAAAGACCTCTGCCCTCTGGCATTTAAGGGCTTCCCATAAAATAACTTAAAAACAAGGCTTGCCAGCTGACAAGCTCTACTTATCAACACAGGGCCTCAATCAGCTTTTTATTGGCTCATTTTTTAGTATGTCTAACCCATCAAGCCTCAGCAACACTTAGGAAAATCTGCAACTTGAAAAAGAGAGATCAGGATAAACTGAAATTACCCAGAAGGATAGAGATTCATGATACAGGGAACTGAAGAAAACCTTAAAAAAAAAAAAAAAAACCACACACCTAATTTGTATCCTCAAATATGAATTTCCCCAGGGATCAAGAGTGCTTGGAAATGAAAAATGATTGCTGAAATGAAGAAAAGTGTCCTGGTACATTTGGAAAATAAATCCAAAGAATTTTCCAGAAGGAAGAAAATCAACAAATGTGATATAAGAAATAAACCATAGGCACCATGGAGGGATCAAACCCAGAGATCTGACATCCTACTTTGAAAGTTCCAGAAAATAAAAACAGAAAATGGAGGGGAGATAATTATTTAAAAATGAGACAAGCCAATTTCTCCTGGCAGAAAGACACAAGCCGTTGAGCTGAAAGGACTCGCCAGTGTCCAGCTCGAGGAAATAAGACTGACACGTAGTCATGTCTTTGGGAACAAGCAACAAGGAGATCCTCCCCAAAGTTTCCATGGAACGTACCCTGCTGGGGGTGGGGGGGTGGGGTGGGTGCTGACGGTCTCTGAGGGCTTGACCACCTTCCTTTGGGGAGCCAGTAGCTAAGAAAACCAGATGATGAACCCTTCTTCTCACCCCCACTCTCAAGGAATGTGATGACCAGCTATTTCTCAGCCCTGGGGACTGGCTTGTGGAAACCAGGATTTTTTATTTTAATTATTTAGTTTAAAAAATATTTTATTCAGAGAGAGAGAGAGGAAGCACACAGGGGGAGAGAGAGAAGCAGACTCCCCACTGGGGAAGGAGCCCGATACCGGACTCAGTCCCAGGACCCTGAGATCATGACCTGAGCCAAAGGCAGACGCTTAACCAACTGAGCCACCCGGGTGCCCTGAAATCAATATTTTAAAAAAGCGTATGCAATATCATTCAAGTTTGGACTTAAAAACTGATATACATTTATTTTTAATAGGTGAGAGACACACCAAAGCATTAAAGGTACTTCTCTTATGAGCTTCCTTTCTATAATAAGCACTATGGTCTAGATCAATGGTTCTTGAACTTTGGGGTATGCCCAAATCACCTGGAAATCAAAAAATGCAGAGGCCTGGGCTTATTGAAGCAGGATAGGACCCGGGCCTGTGTAGGTTTCCCCTTTCCCACAACACGAAGCTGATATGATCAGAGTTCAAAAACCACTGACCTAGCTAAAAACTCTGAGACCTACAAACAACAGCGCTGGGTTTGTCATCCATCCTGTCTAAGAGGGTTTCCTTTCCAACCAACAAGCCAATATTGCCACCCAGCCACTGAGAGTGACAAAACATGGCTCATATGTTGGAAGGGAAAGCAATATTTGCTCAGCAATAGCTGTGGTTCACTGTCTTGATCCCTGTCTCCTCTCTCTGTAGCACCAGAATGACAAGGTGGGCTTCTGAGCCTCCTGGAGTAAAGATCAGACCCTCAGCCAGCTCCATGCTCATGGGGCCTAACCTAAATTATCCACCTTCTGCCCCTTAGTCCCTGCCTTTGCTCCCCCTAAAATTGTCCAGGGGAGGGCACCTGGGTGGCTCAGTGGTTGAGCGTCTGCCTTCGGCTCAAGAAGTGATCCTGCGGTCCTGGAATCAAGTCCTGCATCGGGCTCCCCGCAGTGAGCCTGCTTCTCCCTCTGTCTGTGTCTCTCTCTGTGTGTCTCTCAGGAATAAATAAAATCTATAAAAAAAAAAATTTGTCCTGGGGAGAGTGGATGCTAACAAGACAGACTCTCCTTCCCACCGTCACCCTCCTCTGGTCCCTGCCAACTAGATGTCCCAAGCCCTGGGAGTGACCACAATGAGGCCAGCAGGCCCTGTGGGGCCAAGGGAAGGCTGTGTGTTTGCAGGCAGGGGGTGCTATTGCCCTGCCCCTCCCACCTTCCCTTGCCAGGTTCAGCCACTTCTCATCAGGGGTCACCCTGAGCACCGCTAACCATCAAACCATCAGGTGGACCACAGGTAACCACAGAAGCCAAGCGGGGCATTCAGTGATGGGGGAGGCAGGTGGGTGGGGGAGCAGCAGGCAGAGAATCCAACTTCTTTCCCCCCTCAGATTGTTGACAGCACAAACTTTTTAACTGGCTTAAGTCACGAATGGCTCAGCACTGTCTTTCACCTTTCAGATGGCACGTAGTAGCCTTTTCTGGGATACTTTCTTCTTTAAAAAGATTTTATTTATTTAATCATGAGAGACACAGAGAGGCAGAGACTTCGGCACAGAGAGAAGCAGGCTCCCCATGGGGAACCCGATGTGGGACTCGATCCCAGGACCCCGGGATCACGACCTGAGCTGAAGGTGGATGCTCAACCACTGAGCCACCCAGGTGCCCCCTTTTGGGATACTTTCTACCAAAGTGTTAGTCAAGATGGTGTCAGCTGGGCTGCAGTAATTAACCCAGACATCTCAGTGGCTCAACACACGTGGGTTTGTTTATTTATCTATTTATTTATTTAGCTGATGAGAAGTCTGTTGTAAGCCAGGTGACTTTTCAGGACAGCTTGCCTTCTGGGTGGTGACTGCACGATTCAGGTTGTTTCCATTTTGTGTCATCTCAACACGTGGCCTCCACGATGGCCCGTCACTGTGTCAGTGGAAAAGAGAGCTGGAGGGTTGTGCCCCAGCTCTTCAATGCTTTGGCTCAGAAGTGGCACATATTGCTTCCACTGCCACCCACTGGCCAGTTAGTCACGTGCCCCAACCTAATTTTAGGCGAGGCCGGGAAAGTCCTCTTCCTAGGAATCCAGAAAAAGGACAATAAAATAAGAGTTGATGAAAACATTCTCTCTGCCACTCTAAACCTCATTTAAAAAAAAAAAAAAAAAACCTCATTTTAAAAAGATTAAAGGCAATAATTTGAGATTCCTGTTAGTATATGGTACTTTTTGGTTTTGTTTTTTTTCAGTAGGCTCTGGACCCAACAGGAGACTTGAACACACGACCTTGAGATTAAGAGTCGCACGCTCCACAGACCGAGGCAGCCAGGCACCTGCCGCATATAGTATATGAAAAGCCCCTGAGTGGTGTTGCGGTGAATAGGAAATCTGTCTTTCATCCATCATTGCCCAAGTTATTTTTGTCATCAAGCACTTTTCCTAAGCGCAATATTCCTTGGAACTGGTCCTTGGAACTGGTATACTGAAGCGCAAACTTGTCCTAAATAAGTCAACTATGGCTTGTTTTAACCACTCGTAGTGCACCTGTGCCTGCAACACCAGACGCCCCTGGCAGGATCCCAGAGGACACCACCCCAGCCACCCTCCTGTCGTCAACAGCTCCTTTGCGGAGCCTCCCCTCCCCACTTCCTGTGATTCACACCCGGTCAGGCAGCCTTTTCCAGGAACTTATGGCGGCCAGGGGTGGGCCTCAGTCACAGATGCTTATTGAGAAGGGACCGGAGTTCAACTTCCGACCCAAGGAAGAATTTATTCCCCATCTAAATTTATTCCTCATCCTAAAATGTTCAGAATGAGGCCCTTCCCCTCTGCTGGGTTCCTCCAGAGGCCCAGCGCTCACTCACTTGCCAAGCCTCCTCTGGCATCGTGGGGGCAGGTCAAGCTCCCGTTGGGACCATGTTCCCCACGAGGCCGGCCTAAATCCTCCGGAGCATGAGAGCAAAGCCAGTTCCTCATGTGACAGACGTCTGAGGCCCCAACAGCTCTCCCTTCAAGTGTCTGTGACCGTTTCCAAGCTCCTCACGGCCCTGCCCTCCACCCCCAACCCCATCGTCATCTTTTGGGTTTGGGCTCGGCCTTCCAGCTTCTTGAGATCTTCTGGAACCTCGATGGGCAGAGTCCCGTTGGCAATCAGGCACTCTTTCTAGGTTTGTGTTGCCGGCAGGCAAACCCAATGAGCGTCCTTCCGTGGTTTCATCCAAATCACTGAGCAGGCCTGAGTGAATCTGGAAAGGCAAAGGTTGGGGAGGGCAGGGAAGAACACCTACTGGGCTCACTCGCCAACCCTCTCAGAGGTCAAGTTCACTCAGCTACTGTCCTGCTGGCCCAGCCTCTCCTGTTTCTGGAACCTGCTCCCTCTACCCCCTGCCATCTTTTATTATGGTTCCCCAGGGGCTGCCACGTTCTTACCAGCCCTGCTCCCTCCGCCAACAGCTAACTGGTCCAGACACAAGCTCATCGCCCAAACTGTGGCCTTGGCAAAGGGTCTAGTCAGTGTCTCCCTAAAGCGAAAGATGTTGTATGTTTTTGGTCTGAAGGGAAATGTTGGTTGGCAAGGGGAGAGAAATAAGGCCGGCGTGTGATTAGGGCACAGGGTGCCCCAGCGCAGTGCCTGGCCCAGTGGGAAGGGCAGACAGGCGGGGCTGTTAGTTGGCTCTTCATGAGCTCTCAGAGCTCAGGCACGCATCCGGCACAAACGACAGATGGGACAAATAACGAAAAGAGTACAAGTTAGGTGCCTTTGCTGATGAAATGCTGCCCTTGCACATTTACTTAATGGAACGTATCAAACATTCAGAGAAAAGCACCCTCTTTGCCGCCCAACACTGACCCAGCAGGCCCAACAGCAAACCCTGCCTCGGTGGTCCAGAACCACAGCCCTGGACGTGCCAGTGCTCGACTACCTGCTGGCCTCCCTCCTGCGGACCTGCACCTCTCTCTGTTCTCAGAGGCACTAAGGGTGCTGCTCGCTGTTCCCCTCCCTGGCCTGGGCCGGTTCAAAATGTGGCCCCTGCTCTGACTTAGCAGCTCTCTGGGGAACCCAAGAGCCGTCTCTGCTGCTATGCCAAGTGGCAGGAGGCAGCGAGCAGGCCTCTCAACGGCGTCCTGCAGCCCCTCGCTCTCCCTTGGGTTGGGGTGGGCCCAAGACACAGAGCTTTAGGGGTGGGGGCCCACAGTCCTCAGGGACGCTCCTGGTATCCTGCTGAGGCAGGGGCATGGGATGGTGGCAGGCAGGGAGAGGGAGCCAGTCCCAGGGCTTTGTGAGTGCTCCCTTCCCGTGAGGCAAGAGAAGGAACCTCCTCTGCTCTTCCACCAGATGGAACGGGGGAAGGAAAGGAAGCAGCACACTGGCAGGATTCTAAATTCCAAGCAGACTGGCCTCTGGGCTCATTCCTCGGCGTGTGGATAGATGGATTATGTGTCCGACACACTCAGATCCTGGCCTTCCCAGCCCTGCGCTGGCCGAGTTACTGAAGTGGTTTTAACCCCTTCATGGGCTCCGTGGTCCAGCGTCCTCCTCACTGTCCCCCCCCCCCCAAACTCTGCTGGAGTTTCATTCTCACCATGGGGCATTTCAGTCCCAACCTGGCCAGCTTCCTGGAATTTAGCCCAAACCAATTCTTCTAGGGACTCTGGACAGTATTTCAAAGAACTTTATCCTGCAGCCACCAAGGAGGACATCCCAGCCCCTGGACCCTGTGGCAGGCAGCGCGTCCCTCCTACTCGCCCTCCTACAGCCAAGAAGACAGCTGGGAGTGACCCCTTGTCCTCAAGAAGACGAAGCCGACTTTCAGGTCTAAAACTATCTTTATTTGTGGTTGGCGCCACATCAGACGCCATCATCAATCAGCAGAATTATAAAACTGTACAGGAGGTACAAAAATAGGCTGTTTAACTTAGATAATTACCCTCACATCAAGCTTTAAAAATACACATAAAAATTGTACAATCTGGCAGTTTATAAAATATAAAGCTAAAAAGAGGATTGTAGGTTCACAGAGAGGATTCTATCACACAATTAACACATACCCATTAAACAACCGTCCACAGAGAAGACACAATGGCACAGAATTTGTTTTAAAAAAAAAAAAAATCACTCAGAAATGAAAATTCTTACCCTGACCAAATTTTTCACCCTTTAATGATAAAACTACTGTGAGGCGTCCATCCTGTGGAAAAATCCAGTATAACTTTTCCTTTTCCAGTTTTAGAGTGGTCAGGGGTGTGTTGTCCAAAACAAATCTGATGTGCTTTAAAAGCCAAGTGCAATTATAACTGGATATATTTCAGAGTAAAAATTAAATAAATATAAATAGGTTAAATAAATAGATCATTGCAAAAAGAACACTACGTAAGGTCTGCATCTGAGAATGCCTCTTGTTGACTGGTAATGCTTTCTAGGTAAGTGGGGACGCCCCCGTCACAGCTTTTGGGATACTGAAAAGGAACACTGTACCCACCAAAGACAGGGCGAGGTGAGTGGGCTGGGGACTTTGGCCAGAAGTGTAGGTTAAGGCTGCCCCCGTGGGAGGCTCATTGCAGATGTGTTGTGGTTGTCCAATGAATACAGAAAGGATTTACACGCTAATACAAGAAGCTGGAACCAGGGTTACCCATGGGAAATCAATGTTTCATAAAGAATACAAAGTATAGGATGGAGGGATATTTTGTTTTAAAAGATACTGGTCCAGCCTTGGAAGGCAGAACTGTGGCTCATCTGTACGGGACACTCAGTGACTTTCTTCCAGGAAAGGCCCAGTGCCAGGCCTAAGAGGACTACCCCAGGATGGTGAACGAATCAGCAAGGAAAAGACACAGGGATACGTGAAGAAAAGGGATTTCGGAATCTAAATGAGCAGAGAGAAAGCTAAAGCGAATTCAAAGAGGCTCTTTACAGGTGTGCTGTGCTCCCTCTCCCAGCTCTTGTGGCACGGAAGGCAGAAGTAGAAGCGGCTTTCCTTCCTCGAGGACCTGGAGCCTGAGGATCCGATCACCAGAGCTGGAGAATGAGAGCGGACTCAGGAAACCCACACCTGGCCAGAGCCCACCTTCTAAAAGAGACAGCGGCCAAGAGGGGAAAGGCCTACGACCCAGAGGCCCCCCATTCTGCTAGAGGTCAGATCAGCAGCCAATTCATCTTGCACTGCCATGAGAAAGAAACGCAACGGTAAACAAGTCGCATTCACACAAACCCTACCAAAAGCGGATTCTGATCAAGACCTCTCCTGTAGAGTTGGTAGAAAGAGAATACTTTGCTGGGCCCACTAAGCCGTGGATCTTCCACTACGTGTTAATAGGTCAGAGTGAGTCTCACTGGCAAGAGCCTCGGGCGGCTATGGCACGGAGAGGGGGGAGGAGAGTCCCTCTGCACTGGGGGTTTGAGGTCAGCCGCTAGCTGATTTAGTGACTTACCACGGACACCAATGACTCCCCAAAGTGCAAGTGCTCTGAGGCCTTAGTGACGCATGAACTCTTGATAAACTGAAGTTAAAAAGACTCCAGGAGCAACAAGACAAACTCTGGCAGGTGTGCCAGAGGCAGATGCAACACAGGCTTCACCACAGGATTTAGTGACAGCTTCCCCGGGATTCCCAACAGACGTGGCCACATTCGGTTATAAAAATGACGATAGTGTACTTCTGAGAAGTCACAGCCTTCCAGGAATCGTGCTAAAGATCAAACAGCTCCGCTGTGACAGGATGCCTGAGGCTGCAGAACCCTGTTCCAGCAAAGGACGGAGACACTTTATCACGGTGCTGAGCACAACAGGAAGCCCGAATTCTAGAGACTAGAATGAGATGTGAGAGACGCTGCCCGAGGTGTGCTCATGACAAGCGTCCACACGAGACCTCTTCAAACCACTCGAGGGACCGTGGAGGGACCAGGTTCCTAAAAGTAACAGAGAGAAGACCGATGGAGGATGGCTTCTCGTCGTCCCTGTCACCTCTTACGGAAGCAGAGGTTTTGCCGGTCTCGGTCACCTCTGAGTCCCCAGCACCCGGGATCCTGCCTGGCTCACTCAGCGAGGACTCGAAATAAAATACATTGAGTACATGAGTTTGAGAAGGTGGGTGGTTAGAAACAAAGACGATAAGCAGAAAAGGAGTTAAAAACCAGTTGCCTGGCGACAAGCTGGGCCCAAACAGGGAGAGGACACAAGCCCCGGGCAGCCAGAAGTGACCTGGCAACTCTCCCAAGGACACCGTTCAGCCACGAGACCAAAGCAGCACAGAGAGCCGACAGCCCGGTCCACAGCTTGTGGCACCTTCTCCACCTGACTGCCGGGGGGCGGGGGGTGGGGTGGCCATCACCACTCAGGCCCAGCAGCAAAGTGACCGCAGGGCCATAGGGACAATGGTGCAGATGCATCAGAGAGGGGGAGGGCAGGCATCTGGCCGTGTTCCTGAAAAACAGGCAGCGTAGCAGAAGACGCAGTGATGCCAGCCAAAAACCGCCAGGGTTCCAAGGTCTGCGTGAGGTAAGGGATGAGGTTTAAAGATGCAGGATGATGTTAATTTAAGAGGAAAAAGTGACTTCAGGCATTCTGAAAGGAAGGGAACTGAATTCTCCAAAGACAGAAGGGGACCTCTGGATGAGTGGCCCGCAGGCAAACCCACCACCGGAAAGCAGCTCACAGAAGAAGCGACAGCGAGTCGAGTCGTGGGGCAGTCAGTAGCATCCCAACTCCTGAGCGGAGTCTCCGAGCTCACCAGTGCTGAGCGAGGCGCCGTGATCCACTCACCCGGCTGGACGAAGGACGTGGGGGACATCTCTTTACACTGTACCCTGATCACATTTAACCACTAAGGCTCTCGGTAGAGAAAAGACAGGAATTTTGGACTGAAACTAAAGCTAAAAATCATACTAATTTTAGCAAAAAAAAGATGGTAGTGACATAATTTAGGGAATATTACTTTGAAGTTGTTTAATGGATGTACATAGCCTTGCTATAACGTTTTACTCTCCAGCATCAGAGCGTGTTCCGAACGTGAACGCTCTTTCTGGAGGGGATGGAGACTTTTGGTATCACACAAAATAGAAACCGTATTATGTGTCTTGCCTTTACCTTCTTCACAAGTAAGCTCCAAGTTCAGCTTACTTATGCTAACGTAGCATTCTACAGTATGATCAAAATATAAAGTTATTAAAATCTGCCAAGAGAAACATAAAAGCCTGCCCACGAAGCAGGTGTAACCCTGGTCTCAGCGCCCAAATACGCTGGCCTCTCTTGCTGGCTCCAGGGACGGAGGAGCCTCACTGCCCACTTGCTGGCCCGGGACTCTTCCAGGGTAGCTGTGTCCCATTTGGCCTGCTCCCCTCTGGTCCCCAGTAGGCCTGTTCCTGCCGGGTGCTGCTCTCCTTTATGGGGAACTTATTACCTCTTTCCCCAAATGCTCCTAAACATCCCCCAGAATCCACCAAACATCACCAATGCACTGGGCTATACAGGCTCAGGACAGTGCATCCTCTTCATTTCTAAGAGATCTGCAGACACGGCCTCGTCTTCCAGTCTGTGTTGCTGACCTGCTCCAACACTGCACCCCACACTCGAAACTCTCACTGCCCCGAAGAAACTCTGATTAGAGTGGCCTGGGACGCTTGGGGCACGTTTGTGATGAGAGGCATCACCAATCCCCGGGAATCACCCCTCTGAACTTCCTCCTCCTCAGCACTCCTCGCCTCTGGAGCCCCACTCCAAGCAGAGGCTGCACCTGGTGCATCTCAGCCTAGCTGGTCGAGGAAAGACGTCCCACATGCAGGGAAAACTCGGGATTCCCTCCTTGCTCTTCTTCAACAGGCCCACAGGTGGATATCAAACAGGAAGTTTTTTTTTAAAAAAAAAAGGGTGTAAGTCTGAAGCCAGTGAGTCCAGGAGAAGGTGGAGGATGCTTCTTTCGCTGCCTCTGGGATGGGCCCTCCTTGACTGAGGACCCCCCATTGTAAAGCTTTCGTGGCCAGCATCTTCTCAGCCCCCTACAGGTCAGAAGGGGTCATGGTTCCCACTTCCGGGGTCGGCATCATCCCCTGTGGGCTGCAGGGTGGGCAGCTCAAGGCACTTGGTTTGGGAGCCTGGTTTCCCTGCGAAGCTGGGAGGCGTCAGGCTCAGACTCATAGAGACCAGGCCCTCAGTGACAGCTGGGGCCACCAGAATGGAGGGCCACCCTGGCTCAAAGGGTGTCTGGAGTCACTGGAGGCCGAGGGTCCGGGGGTTCGTGGAAGTAGTAGGGCTGGAAGAGCCTCTCATGGCTGCAAGGCTCCATGGCCCGGTAGGTGTGGGAGAGCAGGTGGGGGAAGCGGGACGTGAAGTAGCGCACAAAGTCATCAGGGAGGGAGCCCAGTGTCTCCCGCACCTCTGCGGGGAGCTCCCGGTAGTGGTGCTTCTGCAAACACGGGGACACACAGACACAGAGGTTAGCAGGTGGAAAGCCCAGGGAACACTGGTAAAAGACCCTCCTACTATTCATGGGACGGAGGATGCTGGCTGGTTCTCTGTTGAGGAGAAAATGCTCACGTACCCAGCAGTGCGTCAGCCCACCTTACCTCCTTCCCCTCAGTCCGGTGGAGGCCTCAGAGCAGAGTTAGGCCCAGGGCTGGGGAGGCAGGAAGGAGCTTCCCTACCAGAGTGGCCCTACTGCTGGCCAGGCTTGGGGGACAGGGGGAAGGTTCCCATAAAGGGAGTTTATACGGTGCTGTATTAGCTAGGGACAGGGCCCATCCAAATCAGCAGAGACCACAAATGACACCAGCATCCAAGAGCCTGCTTCCCAGAGCAGAACTCCTCACCTCCACATCCCGGAAGAGAAAACTTGCCTAAGGGAACAAGTTGCCCCTGCAAGGTGCGAATTCTAGTATGAATGGAAGGACCCAGAGAGAATAGAAAGGAGGAAGGTGGCTGTACCCCTATCCCTGGGCCCCTTACCTTGTTTCTCATGGCTCGGAGGAGGTCTCGGACAGAGCCGCCTTTATAGGTTCTGAATTTCCGCAAATCTAGGAAAAATACAAGGAATGCAACTTAAGAAACACATTCCTAAAGAAGAAAACTCCTGGGGCTCCTGGGTGCCAAGCGATCGGACTGAAACACAACATAACTGCACCAAACTTGTGGCTCACAGGAGTGGGTCCCCCAAAGTGAGCCTAAGGGCAGCACCAGTTTGAATTCCGCCTTGTGGCTGCACCCACAGTCACGCATAACTACTAAGCACATGGCACCCATCACTAACCTGTCATTTGAAGAGACAAAGATGAAACCCACATCAGCGTAATGGGGTGATTTGTGCCCGAACCCCAGAGGATACACCCACGAAAGCCTCAACTCTGTGAGGGGGACTTCAGAGCCCAAACGGCCTGAGCTGCTAGTTCCACGTTCACTTCTTAGAAATGGTTGCTGCTCCTGAAACGTTTCTGCCAACGCGTACTGTCGGGGCTTTGGCGCGGTCACCTGTCTGCAGGGGGACGGTGATGTTCTCCCTCCAGTCCATCTTCACCACAGATCTCCCGCCCCGCTCCAGCTGCTTCACTATCGGGCCGTCCAGAGATTCCTTCTCTATTCGGTCGCTCACGTCCTGGGAGGGTGACACGGGAAGTAGATGATGGTCAATGTGTAGAGAACCAGAAGCTGGAGGAGTGACATGCCAAGTCACAGGATGGTCACTGCTACATGAGCCTCTAGCCCAAGCTGAAGCCTGCCTTGGGACTGGCAGCGAACGTTCTGCCTCTGTCCCTCCTGATCCAGCAACCTCTCCCCTGGGAGCAGCCATGTCTATAGCTTGCTGGGGAGAGACCCACACAGACCATCTCCATGACAGAGAGGGGTGTCACACCTCTCCATGAACCCTCATGCCTCCTCGTCTCACTCCATGCATACCTATCACATTCCACATGAGCCGTATATGCAATCTGTGTTCATCAATGAACCAACAACAACACAACAACAACAACACCAGCTCAATTTTGATTTGCATCTTGTGATTTTCTGTTTACCCAGGGAAACTGGACACGCTGAGATCCCTAGCCAGTCATCACTTGTCATGCAAACAGAAAAGACAGATAAGCCCTCTTTTAGAGGAGGAAAGCTGCTGATAAGAGTGTGGGCTCTGGAGGCCCTGCCCAGGACTTGAACCCTGCTCCATGTCTGAGGGAGCACAAGTTCCAACAGCTGAGGAAATGGAGTGACAGGCCCCACACGTGTTAACACTGCACAGACTCACTGAGCACGGTCTTTTCTTTCTTTGATAAAGATGAAGCCAGATTGGCTGACTCGCAGACTTACAACTGCTAGAGGAAAGCCCTGGAGGGATTAGATCGTCACCTTGGATACTCTGGGGACATACACTTCCACCACAAAGCCAGTACCGCTACTTGATATGGCGGGAGGCAGGTGTGTTCACAAGATACAGGACTTAGAGAAACTAAGAGTTTAAATCCCAACCCTTGGTGGGCTGGAAGTCCCTTTGTGTGAACTTTATTCCTGTTCTACACCGTGTCATCATCAAAGGAACACGGCTAGTTTTCAGAAGTCCTTTGATTGAGGACACCTGACCTCAGAACTGTCATGTTATGACCCAAAACACAGCGACCAATCCTAATGCTACCCATGCCCACTGCTGCCATGGAAAATGACATGAAACCCTCCCCTGCCCCAACCATCCAAATACTTACCAAGCACCTGACATGTGCCAGGCAGGCAATGACCCAGGCAGTGGAAACACAGCAATGAACTGAAAATCAGCTACTACCTGCCCTCAAGGAGCTTACATGCCGGAGGCTTCACAACAACCAAGGCTCTAGTCACACTCCAGAACAGTTTGAGGGTCACTCCTAAACTCAAGCTTCACTCCGACCTAGAGCTGGTAGGAAAAGCACTGCCCCTGTGTGCCTGCTTTTCAAAGCTGGTGTGTTGGGTAGGAGGTGTTCAGATGAGCTATGCTGAACTGATACCCAGGAGGGCTCTGAGAAACATGTTCCCTTTCCACAAAGCCACTGGCAGGCAATACCACAAAAGCCTTAAAACAGCCAAACTACTGATGGAGCACATATCTACTGATCCTACGGTTTAATGTCTCAGAATCAACCTTAAGCAAAAAGAAATCTGGACAGAAATTGGGTAAAAGAGGATAGAAAGACTTCGATACGTCTTTTGTTATAATTTTTTAAATCTGGATGAAGTCACATGAAGGCTTTAAAAACATAAAAACAAAAAAACCAAAAAACCAAGAGAACTACCTGAAAGAACTGGAGCTGCTTTTCCAGGCTCCAGAAGAACGGATGTTTTAGCACATGCTTTGCAGAAGGGCGTTTCTGAGGATCCATTGCAATCATCTTCTCTATTAATTCCCGGGCAATGACATCTTCTACAAAGGAGGAAGATAAACAAGTAACTCACTATCACTGGCCTACAGTCACGATAACATACCCAAACCTTAACAGCACACGTGCCTTTTGATTTAAGATTTTACTGACAGGAGCTTGTTGCAATAACATTAATTAAGAACTTGCACAGGGATGTCTGGGTGGCTCAGCGGTTGAATGCCTGCCTTCGGGTCAGGGTGTGATCCCAGAGTCCTGGGATCGAGTCCCACATTGGGCTCCCTGCATCTGCCTATGTCTGCCCCTCTCCCGTCTCTCATGAATAAATAAAATATTAAAACAAACAAACAAATAAACAAACTTGCACAAACTTCAGCTGATAATGGGTGTCCTCAAAGCACAGTCTTTGAAAAGGAGTAATTGGAAATATCCACTATCAGAGGCTCCGGTAACAATGTCTCCAGGTCTGGGCTGTGCTCTTAAAATGATACCCAGGTGGAGCACCAGTCAACATGGAGAGATATTCAATAGTATGTACTATTAAACTGCATGTTTTACAAAAGGATGCATTCCCGTCTAATTAGATGATTAGAATAAGATGTACAAAGATACTCATAGCATCACTGTGTAATGGAATTGTAGGCCTTTGTGCTAAGCTATTTTTTCTACAGAGAATAAGAAAAATTAATCCATGAGTAAAAGAATACTTTTTTCTCTAAAGATTTTTATTTATTCGGAGAGAGAGAGAGAGAGAGAGAGAATGTGCATGTGTGCACTTGTGAGCAGAGGGAGGGGGAGAGGGAAATGGAAAATCCTAAGCAGACTCCACACTGAATATGGAACCCAACATGGAGCTCGATCTCACAATCCTGAGATCATGGCTTGAGCTGACATCAAGAGTCAAATGCTTAAATGACTGAGCCACCCAGGTCCCCAAAGGTCCCCCAAACCTTGCCCAGGTTACACAGGTAATTGGGTAACCTGAAGGAACCTCAGAGCTGCCTGGCTTTAGGAGAAGATGCTCCAAGGCAACTTACCCAACCTCCTACCAGCTTTAGAATAAGTCAGCAATTCACTGAGGCCCACAGGGCAAGCAGATGGAATGAAGGGCCTCTGGGGTAACAGAGCCGGCACCTCCCAGGCCACAGGCGCCACCCTAGGCAGCTGGGGTAGCTGCTGCACCCTCCTGCCTTGCTGCCCACTCACCGTGTTTCTCGGGATGTAAGCAGTCGAGGTTGTAGGCACCCAGGAGGATGTTGGCCTGCCGCTGCAGGGACTTGCCAAAAGGGTGGCTGCCCTCGGATATCACGTAGTAAAAGACACAGCCCGCAGAGAAGATGTCCACTGTATAGGTCTGAAAAGAGATATAGGGTGTGAAAGGCCTTCTGGAGAATTCTCCCTCTCACTCAGCTACAGCAGTGAGGATGGGAGTGTTGCTGCTGCTTCTCCCATGTTGAAGGGGTCTCAGGAGACCCAACTAGCATGCTGGAAGTGGCCAGAGCAGCACCAGCACCCTTCTAGGGCTGCGTGAGTTTTGGGTGCACAGCAGGGAACGTGGGCTCTAGAGCTGACTGGCTGGGGCTGGAAGTGATGGGAAAAGCTGAGGGGAGCAATTACCCACATTTGTCCCTTTCATTCGTCTGAACGTGAGACTGTATGGAAAGTGCCAGCAGCATGCTGTTCACGTAGAAGCTCTTTGATAAAGAAACGTCATTCTCCAGCTACAAGTGCCACAGCCCCTAAGTCTTGAATTTGGAGGCTGTCACTCCTGAAGACGCATGGGGCTGGTCCTGAGGCTTTTCGAGGGCTGTGCCCAGTACTCACAGGGTTGTCCTTGCAGTCTTCACTCAGCATCTCTGGAGCAATCCAGCCTTCTGTGCCCGGGACTCCTGAGCGGCGGCTGAAACTGTGTCTGCCTACCGCCAGCTTCTTGCAGAGGCCGAAGTCAGAGATCATGGCCTTGATCCTGCCATGTGCGTTGGGCATGGAGAGGAGAATGTTGTGGGGCTTCAGGTCTCTGTGAACTAATGTAACACTCCAGATTAGCTCCACGTTTACTGTGAGTAGTGTCAAGGAGTACACCCTTCTCAGACTCCCAGCAGACCTGCTGCCACCTCTAAGGGTTCTGGTCTGCGACTATGAAAGATTTCTCCTCACGTTCTTATTGTCAAAAGACCACCTAAAAACCCCACATGCATAGAGCAGTGAAACAAAGATCCTCAGCAGGGGCAAGGACCACCCTAGCAGGTCGGCTACTGCTACTACCACCACTGTTGCTGCTGCTGCCGCCACCACCACCATCACCACCCCACCCCGGGGTGTGGCCTGGTAAAGGGAAGCTTCTCACCGATGTTGAGGGAGTGCAGATGGGCCAGACCAGAGGTGGTCTGCTGCAGCAAGGTGATGGGCTCCAGGCCGAGGTGGGCAAAGTCTTTCTGTTCCACGTACTGCAAGAGACACGATGGCCAGGTCATGCACAAAGCGCTAAGGGTTGGGCCCCTCTGCACACACAGCACTTTCTTCCAAGTGATTCAATTTTATTTAGAAAAGTCCTGCCTGCAGGTTTTTGCTTTAGTTAATGTTCGGGATTAGGTCAGCTCATTTTCTTTGATTCTATTTTAAGAACGAGACAGGAAGTTTTACTGACAACATTCTCTGCCCAAATCTACATCTACCACCAGACTCTCTTGAAGCCACAGGCTAGCTTAAATAAACACAAGTTCCAATAGACTAGTGTACAGTGATAAAGGTAAGAGGACAAGGAACTCAAGTCCATTGCAAGTGAAACCAGCTGATACTAAGATAGGTTCGTGGTGAGCCTGGAAACAGAGCAAAAGGTGTTCACTGGATGATCTCAATGTGCTGACTCCTCAGCCAGTATCCTGCAAGCCCACACCAGCCCTGATTGGTGATGAGAACAACTGCGAACCCCTCCAGAACAAGGGGTTCCTGGAGGCAGAGGGAGAAGATACAAACTGCAAGCAAACACCGCCCCACCGAAGTAAAGCTGGGGTGCTAAAATGCTCTCCATTTTGATGGTTTGTGGTCAAATGGGCATGTGCCCCTGTCAAATGCACCACAGTGTTCATTTAAAGGAGTGCATTGTGTTGTAACTTCAATAAAGTGAATATGAAGAAGTAAAAGAGGAAGAAATTGCAGTCCCTCAAGCTACCATGGCTGGGAGGAAGGAGGCTGCAGCAGTGATGGCAGAGCTGCCTCTGGGGCACCCACCTCCTGCAGGGTGGCTGCACACAGCTCGATGGCAATGTACTGGAACTGCCGGTCCCTCTCTGTGCAGAAGTAACGAATCACATTGGGGTGCTCATCTGATTCTCGAAGCAGCTGGACTTCACGGTCAGCAAAACTAAAACACTCGGGGAGGATCCTCTTGACGGCCACGTCGCGGTTGTCAAACATGCCCCTGAGGATGAGGATCAGGGGTTGGTTTGGAGAGGCAAGTCAAGCAGTAGATATGAGACCCACAGACCCACAGTATTCCTCATCCTGTGACGCAGCTACCTTGTGAGCTTCACAGCCCTGACCAACCACCAGGCGGCTATCACTTCCTCCCCAGAGGTAAAACTCCTCCGTCTTGGTCACTGCACTCCTCTGGAGCCTGACATGCTACCTGTAAGCTGACAGGAGGGGAAGTTATAGAGCTCTCCAATCCACTCACCGGTACACAATTGTGCCCTCAGCTCCATGACCCAGCACGTCCTTGGGACAGAATGAAATTTTCCCAACTATCACCATGCTGGTTTCTTCATCTGGGACAAAACAGGAAGAAATTGTTTTAAACAAACATAACCTAAAACACTTTGAGGCTAGAATGGTACCAGCTTCTTGAGCTCTGATTCAGATATGGGATCTTGCAGGCTGTGTGTTCCCAGCCCTTGGTAAGCAAGAGCCGGCGAGGTCTACTCCCCACTGACGCCCAGGGCCATGTCCCCACCTCCCTCCTGCTTCCTGCCCGCTGTTCCTGCCCCTGCATTACTGTCAGGAGATGGACTCTCCACAGATCCACCAGCGTTTTGCACCTGAAGCCTTCAGGGAGCGGCAATGGGTGTGCAATAGAGACTGGGGGGAGCCTCCAGGTTGAAACTAGGGCTCAGGTCTCTTGCAATAGCTCTGCATCCATCCCCTCAGAGTATCGCCTTGATAGCCAGCCTGAGCCAACCTCCCTGAGGAATGGGGATCGCCACCGGCAGCCCTCAGGAACGTTCTCAAGCCAGATACCCAGGACCTCTGGTTAGCAGCAACTGTCTGCTCTTACAGAGCAAGATGGAGGGAGGGCAAGGTAGTCCCCAAAAGGCCCCCTGAAGGGGCAAGGCCCTGGGATGGCGTGGAAGTCCAGCTGTCGGAGAGGGAATTAGGTGAGAACACAGTGCACTCTCAGAAATGGCACCCCATAACCCCATTGAGACTCCCCGGGAGGACATGGAACTTTAAGGTCCTCAGGCCACATTCAAATGAAAGAGAAAACAGCACCAAAACAGCAACTGGCTTTACCCTCATCGTCCTGTTCCAGAAAGGGGCTGCTGCCAGCCTTGGAGGCAGAGCCACTGGAGTGGAGGGAGTGGTTAGAGGCTCTGGGGGATGTGTTGGGGCTGCTGGTGCCTGAGCTCTCTGAGTACAGGCCGGACGAGTCCAAAAGCTCAGCATCCTGAGCCACATCTCCAGGTGGATGGAAGGGCAGCTGCTGCTGTTGCAGGAGCTGGATTTTCTCTAGTTCCTTCTGGAACTGCTGGTGCTGGAGCTGCTGCTGCTGATGCATGCTCTGGGAAGAGAGAAACGCACATCCAGACAAGTGCAGCCTGATCCCCGGGACATAGGCAGTCTGGCAGGAAGAGGCTTCCTATGGCAGAGGAAGCAGGTACCCCTTTATGTGACCCCACAGGTGGGCCAAAACCAGTGAGAAGGCACAGGAGGCAGGAGGGTTCAGTGACTGGGGATCTTCTTGCCAGTTAGGATTTCCTAGGACAGCCCATTCCCCCTGTTGGAGGGGCCTGGCAGGGGCAAGAGGGAGGATGCTGCTGTAGGTGGAGGCTGGGCCAGATCAAGGTGGGTGAGGGGGTGGGGGTTGTCCATTCAATTCTAAAATTCTGGGACTTTTATGAAGGTCTAGGAGTTGTTACAAAAATGAAACCAAACAGAGCACGGTGGATACAGGAAGACCTGGGGTTGCTCTTTATTATGGTTGTACACTTGATAGAGACTAGCATAGAGATGGTCACCAATCCAGGCAGGAAGCAGCTGGGGCTCACAACCTCACAGCCAGAACACAGCTGAAACATGTGGTCTGGCCAAGGTCCCACTCCCCCCATTTCATCACGCTGCCTTCCCCACTCCCCTCTCATCTATTCTGGAAAATCTGTTCCATCATAATTTGAAGTAGTAGTGATCCACGATTATTACTACCTGTGTGTGGGAAAGGCCCTGAAGGGATGGGTTTGAAGCCAACAGCCCCTGGGACTCTTCTGGCTCTCGTGTACACCCCCACTCTCTCTCTCTGAACTTGAGTTCAAGTCCTGGAAATGCCATCCACCTTGGAAAACCTTGAGTAACCTTGGGAAAGTTCTTTAACTTCCTAGAGCTTAGCTTCTTCATCTGTGGGTAGGGCACAGTAATAATGACCTCACAGAACTGTGTGAGGTAAAATATAAATATTTTTGTTATATATATATTTATAATCTATATACTTATAAATTATATATGTTTATCATAAATATAAAATATAAATTTTATATAAGTATGTTTTATATATTTTTATATATATAAAACAACGTAGGTGAACCCCTTCGCACAAATGGAAGGGTTTGTCATTCCCATTCCTGGATGGGACATGAGCTTTCTGGGCACTAGTATTCTAAGGTGATGACATTTCAGTGCTCTGAGCAACCTGATGAAGGAATATTCTAGAATGTTTTATCCAACCAATAACCTATTCAACTATGTAATTTTAGCTCACTCATTTCCAACTAGAAAGTGGAAGGGATGCCACCTCTTTCACTCTAGCTGGTATCTCTAACAGGCAGTTTGTAAGGGAGGAAAGTAAAGTGGATTTTCATTTATCATGCCTATTCTTAAAAAAAGGAAAAGACAGTCAACTATACAAAATGATCTGCAAAAGCAAGGTTTACAAATCAGCTTTTACAATCTGTTAACTCTAAGACCTAGGTAAAATATTGTCTTTTCCTGAGAAGTTAGTGTCTTTTTAATTATAATGTTTCTGAAGAAAAGCAAATACTGACTTTGAAACGTGGAAGGAAACGTATCTGCTTGTTTGCCATGTGTCTGGAGCTCACAGACATAAAGGTGACCAGCATGGAAGTTCAGAAACATACGGGAGGGCAAAGGGAAAGGGCAGAGCTTTACCAAGGGGTAGGTGATGATGAAGGCCACCCAGCCAATGAGCAGGAAGGTGCTCAGGATGATGGTGGCTATGTCCTTGAGCACGGAGTCCACGGGGGCCTCGGCCTTGGCAGGGGCATGCTCATACTTCTCTTCCACATCCTGTGACACGGTGGTAGGTGCATTTTCTGAAGTCTGGTCAACCAGGTTGATAACCTTGTACGGGACAAAGTGACTACGTCACTGCAAAATTTCTAGCCAGACATAAATGAGCCAAACAATCAAGAGTAGCCATGGGTACCAGGAAAAGACCATACTGTAAAATGTGTTGTTGTTTTTTTTTAAAGCACAAAGATCACAAAGCCAAATAATCGTTGCCTTTATCAAAGTGACAGTCTTGAGAGGCCATGCTTTATTGCAGTGATGTTATCAGGACTCAAAAACAGTTCTAAGAGCAAAGTACTTTCAGAAGTGCCTTCAGATCCTATATGCTTTTGAAAATCCTCACTGAAGGCAAAGATTTCCCTCTTCGAGGGTAGACTTGATATTCGGGAAAACTCTGATAACATCAGCGACAAAGTCTGGTGAAAATGTTGACAATTCCTTTAACAATACCATTTCACACTAAAAAGGAAAACCATGTGTATGTACCCACATGTGGCTGAAGAGTAATAAAGCAGCCTGCTTCTGTTCCTTGTAAACTTTCAGTGCAACTCCAAAAACCAAATCATTTTTTTCAGGTTTTCCACTGTTTTTCAGTTTCTGAAGAGCATCAGAATCTTTTGTTAAAGAAAATTTTAGTTGGAAGCCCAAAATTAAACCAGATAAAGTGGGCTTTTTGGAGTTTCTAGGACTCCAAGAATAGTTTAGAAAAATGCAGGGATCCCTGGGTGGCGCAGCGGTTTGGCGCCTGCCTTTGGCCCAGGGCGCGATCCTGGAGACCCGGGATCGAATCCCACGTCGGGCTCCCGGTGCATGGAGCCTGCTTCTCCCTCCGCCTGTGTCTCTGCCTCTCTCTCTCTCTCTCTGTGACTATCATAAATAAATAAAAATTTAAAAAAAAATTTATAAAAAAAAAAAAAAAAGAAAAGAAAAATGCATCAGTTGGTTCTCAGACATCTAGTGTCCTGGGAGTGCACTGTCACTGTGTGTCCAGGGAAGGAAACACACAGCCTCTGAACAAGTGCAGTACCTGGCATCCCCCACCACACACCCACCTTTCTGCCTGCCCCAGACTTCTGCCTACGACTCTCCTCTCCAGCTGCCCCACACCCACAGTGTATGGGGTGGGGGTGGCACGGCTTGGGGGAAGCAGGCGGCTGAGGAATATCTGCTGAGCATGTGACACCACTTGGTTATATTCCCTTCAAATGTGTTTGTTAAAAAAGTTGTCTTCTTGCCATAAAAATGCACCTCAGAGTATTTTAATGGAGTCTTTAAAAACTCTGTTCTGGGATCGAGTCCCATGTCGGGCTCCCTACATGGAGCCTGCTTCTCCCTCTGCCTGTGTCTCTGCCTCTCTCTCTGTGTCTCTCATGAATAAATAAATAAAATCTTTAAAACAAAACAAAACAAAACTTTGTTCAAGTTTGGATGATTATTAAAATCTTAACTGTGGGGCAGCCCGGTGGCTCAGTGGTTTAGCGCCGCCTTCAGCCCAGGGCGTGATCCTGGAGCCCCGGGATCGAGTTCCATGTCATGCTCCCTGCATGGAGCCTGCTTCTCCCTCTGCCTGTGTCTCTGCCTCTCTCTCACTCTGTGTCTCTTGTGAAAAATAAATAAAAACTTAAAAAAAATAAAATAAAATCTTAACTGTGGCCATCTCTGGGCATTAGATTAAGGGTACTGTCTTATTTTCTTCTCTATACTTTTATTTTCTAAGGGTTCGACGGACATCCGATCAAGACCTTAAGATAGCAATGCTTTCCAAAATCGCTGTCTTAGGACTCCATGGGCTTCTCCAATTGGCTACCTCCAGAGACGACAGACAACTCAAGATATTTCACTCTAGAATCTTAAACAGCTATATGATTTTTCCTTTCCTCTCTCTTTGGATAAAATCTGAACCCTACAGAGAACTTGCCGTGCTTGCGGTCCCCATATCAGGTAGCCCCTCTTGTCTTCCTCGGACCTTGCCCCGAGTCCAGGCCGCTTTCAGGCCTGGGTCCCCCATGGCAGGGTTGCAGGAGTTGCCAAGTCCAAATGGCCTCCGGACCCCCTCCCCACCCCACTGGCCATGCTGGAACCCCTTCCACAGAGCTACCCGCCTGCCTTCTCCACCTGCTCCATGTCACAGAAGGATGTCACCTCTGGGCATAGCAGTGGTCTCTCTGCCCTCTGGTTTCTGACTGGAACATCAGCAGATGGGGCAGGGGGAGGAAAACAAGGCCCGATTCTGTGGGGTTGCTGAGTATGTCAACTGAAGCTTCAGGCTCCTGGCCTGGAGTCCCTTTCCACTCCTGCCCACCCCCCTGCCCCATTTCAGGCTAAAGGATGCTAAGAGAACCCCTGGGGCTGTCCACATCTGTGTAAATAATCCCTTTATTAAACTCCCCTCCGATCATCTTAATCTGGGTGGTCCTTGTGTCCAGCTGAGACCCTGACTGGCACTCTGTCTCCCCAGGGCTGCAGGAAAGTGGCCCGGGTCAGAGGCTCATGCCAGCGACCATCTGGGTGGGCCTCTTTGCTGCCTAAGTCTCCATTCTGTGGTCCCTGCCAGACCAAGCCTCTACCAGACCAAGTCGCCAAGCCAACTGCTTCTGAAGGGCCGCTCTTGGCTTCCTGAAGCTCCAGGTCTCCCACTTCCTCATTCCATCAACCATTTGTTCCACTTCCAGGTGCATGCAAACCTCACTAACATGGTTCTCCTGTAGCACGTCGTCCCAGTTCCCACTGCTCCCCACCTGGCGGCCTTGGCCCCCAGAGCTGCACATGCAGGATTAGTCCTTCCTCCAGGCCTTCATCTCTGCTGCTCTCTCCATCCCCGACCCCCTGGTGCCCTCTACCTCTCTCCCATTGGGCCAGCGCCCTCCCCTTCCATCCCTCAGCCTTCACTTCACTAGCGATTTGTCTTCCTCCCCACCAAGCCTTCACTGGGTGATGTTTGCTATGGATTCCTGAGCATTCCTCACCCTTCTGAGTCTACTGAAAACTCTTAAGGAAGGGCAAATCCCATCCCCCCAACACCTGACAGGAGGAGCCAAGAACTGTTCATGTTCCCACTCACCTCCTCAAAGCTCTTCTTCTCTGAATCAGCAGGAATCACATTTTCCCGATGTTTGGGCAGGTTGTTGGGGAATCTCTCCAGCATCTTGGTAGATGCAGACAGGGGGGTTTCATGGTGTCCTGTGGAAGAAACAAACTTCCATGAGAACAGCTCTGTTTAGCTCTAATGTTAAGTGAATCCCATATTACTCAGAAGAGCCAGTTAACTCTCACGCTGTGCTGTTGGCCCCCACAACACACTTTCCTTTTGAAACTCTCAGTGTGATTCGGGTCACATCCTATGATCTTTCCACTGTTGTTGCAAATCTATCAGAGATTTTACGGTCTATATTTCCTAGACAAAAATAAGCAAGAACTCGTCCGCGCTATGAACATTTCTTGATTTGGAAAACTCTTTTTCTTTCAGTCAGTTTTCTATCTACAAGATTGTTCTTTCAGGGAAACCTCATTCTGTTCTGAACCATTGCCAGTTTCCCCTTATGAGAACTGTAAGACATTCTTTGCTGGGAAGCAGGATGTCTTCATGTGGGATCTACCTGCTTCAGACCCTGCTATCAGACTTGCAGATGGGGCCCAGGGATCTGAATGGGAGTTTCTCTGGCTACCTCTGAGACTAACAGGAAACGTTCGCTCTAGAAGAAAATAGGTTATCTTTCCACATGCTACTTTGCACTGTAGTGCCCTCCCTGTCCCTGCCCCAAGACCTGTTCTCAGGGTTTTGAGTCCTGCCTCCTCCGCAGGGACCTAGTAACAGACCACAATGGACATGATTAGCCTGGATCCTTCTTTCTTCCTGTACCTCTTCTCATAGACAGGGGTCTCCCATAGCTGGGCCTCTGGTACTATCATGCTGCACACTAAACCAACTGTTCTATAAGCATAATTATAAGATCCCAACACATTTTTGTACAAACAGTGGCCAGTCTTAATGATTTATCTATTCTATCATCATTGTATCCAGGCTCCTGAATCAGGATCTCTGGGGGTCACACATGTATGTTTGAGGAAGCTCCCAGGGGAAGCCAAAGTTACCCCAGGTTAGGGCCACTGCTCTGGGGAAACCCAGAGACCACACCACTCAAGCTAAATGGACTCATTTTATTTTCAAGACCAGTGTGGAAGTGGAGATATCCTTCATGTCTTCCACAAATACCAAATCAAAGAACACGGTTGGAAATAAAAGAGCAGCTCATTTTACCTGTGGCCCCAAGTCTATGCAAAGATTGTCAAGTAGTTCCCCGGCCTTATTTAAAGATGACTAGCTTTGGAGTTCCTCCAAAAGGCTTCAGAAGGTGGATGGTTCCCTAATGACTTCTTCATACTTTGTTGAGCTTCTCAGTTTTCTTACTTGGACAACCTTTCCATTTTAAAAGGATACCATTTTGCGACCTAGCCATGAAGACCTTTTTTCCATATTTTTTATAGTCTTATGTACATACTTCCTTAGTTCCCAATAATTTTTTCACTTCCTAGCCACCTTCGTTGGTGCATAAAACCATGTGACCTTGTGCTTTTAACAGCCTCCATTCATCTGCTACTTTCCTCCTCACACTGGTCCACTCCTACATGCTCTTGAAACTAGTTCTGGCCACAAAAAAGGGGGGAGGGTTAGAATTCATTTTGTTATCTCCTTTGTCCATTATTTGGTAGAAATAATAACCAGAAGAAAAATGGCTACAAGGAGTCACGAAGAACAAAGAACAATACCTGGACAACCATAAAGGGACTGATCAGGACTCCAGTACACTCAGGTTCTTGTCTGCAATACCCCAATACCCCCTATGGGGCTGATGCTGAGGGCCTCCTGGGCCCACATTCTTCTTCCCAGTTGTTCCACATTCTCTCCCCTCCCCATGCCTCCAGTACTGCCCTCTCTGCCCTGTCCCCCTCAGCAGCTAGCACCCACTCGCCTCCTGTCCCCCTCACAAGGCTGCAACCCCACATCTCACCACCTCTGAGGCTGGGTTGGGGGCAGCAGAACAGGGGGGATATGGAGCAAAAGGAAGGCAAATCAAATTCGAGAAAACTGCCCTGCTCTAATTCCTTGGGACACTTGCCAGAGACACAGCTCCTCTCCTGTGACTCTGCCTTCATTGGTCACACTCACTGTCTTTGAGTGTCATCTCAACTTATCTCTGTAGCTGACAGGACCCCCAATCCATTCCGAGGGCCACTGGCAAGGGCAGCAAAAACAGAAGAGAAAGGAAGAGGGGATCCCCCCTCCCATACACACACCGGGGACCTGTGCCATGGCTCCCTGACCCAAGACCAGTCTTCACCTCTTCACAGCCCTTTATCCCTCCTGGGTCTCCAACCCTCTCCTCTCCCCCAGGCCAACTCCCAGGGAATTCTTCTGTAGGAATTACTCCAGTTTCCTGTAAGTGGAATAACATGGGTGTCTACCTCACAAGGGGCCACTGACAGAAATGAGGCAATGGGTTCTACTCAGGCCTGGCACATAGCAGCCGGTCAGTGGGCCAGATAACTGCACAAAGGTTATGTCAGTCAGTAACTGGGTTTTGGAACATTAAATGATTTTTGAGAGCTGACTTGGTAACACAGCTACCCTGTTTATCTTCCTTGGGAGTAAAAAACGTTCCCAGGTCAGAAAGACTATCTTGGACCTGTGGGAGCACAAGGCCGAGTTGACCACGGTAACTAATAAGCCCTGGCCTTTGCCCACCAGGGGGCAGCACGCTGCAGCCTGAACCCAGGAGAAATGCACTCTTACCTATGAGAAGCCAGTAGTTCCTCAAGTAGTTGAGCTTGTTCTTCCCTTTGAGCCCAGGGTCAAACTTTAGGTCGGTGCTGGGCGTGATCACACATTCTCCTTTATCTCCAATGGTGACCCCATCGGTCTGGGGGCCTTCCAGCAAAGGCAGAGTGCTGCCTCGGGGCTATGAATAAAGAACTGGTGTGAGGTCTGGGGCAGCCCTCAGAAACAAGCACGCAAGGGAAGTGATTTCTGGTGCGGGGCTGGTCCAGGGCAAGACACAAAGGCCCTCAGAAGGCAGAAGCTCCTCCCTGAACACGTGACAATGTTGTGCTGACATCTTTATCGTGGACAGCTTCTTAAATTCTTGTATCTGGGAATTGGGAAGAACGTGTGTGGAAATCTCAGAGGCCACTGTGAGAAGTAGAGGTAAGTGAAGGAGCCCAGTCTATACGCTGACCCAGGTGGAACAATCTCCAGCCAGGAGCCTGGTGCTGACTCAGCACTTTAAAGAGGCTAGTGAGGTCTGAGGTGGCCTTGGGAGGTTACAAAAGGATGGATTTGAACAGAGAAAAGGAAAGAAGGGAGAACATTTGAAGCATGAGGCGTAGCCTGAACAACGGTGAAGAAAGGCAAACAGGAATCTTCCGGAATCAGGGAGAAGATGGACTGTACAACTCCCATAGAGATCCGAGTAGTGTGGTAGAGGGTCTGGACTGAAGAGGGCATGAACACCAGCTTAGGCAGTTTAGACTTCACTATGAAAGCAAAGTGGAATGACCCTAGGCTTAGGAAGCTGCTCTTGTCATGCAACTTTCCTCAAGAAGTAGAATGTGGTATGGGCAGAAACTGTTTCTGAGGCTCTAAGACCTGTGAATGGAACAGGAGTGCTTGGGGAGGAGGCTGCACCTGTGAGCCCCCCATAGAAGACTTACCACCACGGCGACCCCCTCGTGAACCATGGAGGGGGAGGCATACAGGCTAGTAGAGTATTTCCCAACATACAGGGTAGGCCTAGGAGACAAGCAGAAACACGCATTCCGTTTAATTTCTACATTCCACAAAAGGCATATTTCTGAAGAGAAGTATCCCAGCCCCAAATGCCATGCTAAGAATAACCAGATTAACCCCTAGCACCCCGAGCAGTGGGATGTGAAGGCAGGGCTACCATCCTGGGAAGCTGGGCTACAGGCCCCATATGTCACTCACTGCCTACAGAGGTGTGCACAAGTCAACTAACTGCAAGCCTTGGTTTCCTCATCTGCAAAGGGCAGGGCTACACTAGAGCATCCCCATGACGGCCTGCAGAAAGAACTATGTGCCGTGATAATCTGGGAAGGACTGAATGCTTGCAACCCCTGCAAAGCTGCTAAGATGGCCCTGGCCACAACATGCTCTGACAACTGAGCTGCCATTCTGTCTCATGATTCTTAGGGAGTCTAGAGGCTCTACAGAAGCCCTAAGAAATAGTCAACTGCTCTCATGTGGAGGACCACAACAAAAGGATACACAAAAAGTTCCAAACTGGGTGAGACTTCTGTTTCCTCAGCTGGTGGTCTGTCCCTGCCAGGGGCATCAAGGTGGGTGGGTGGGGGAATGGGAGGGTTTGGGTTTGTCTGTGGGGTCAGTGTGAAAATGTGGGGGCTGCACCTCCAGACCCTTGTGATTACCGTCAAGAGCGGGTTTGGGATTGGTCATCCACTAAGTTCTTGAAACCTCTCTCAACAGATACCTCATGTATGAAAGGTGTTGTACACCAATAGTAAGAAGTGGGAAACAGGGATTCAGCAAGGCCAAGGGACCAAGTTATAGTTTGGGAACAGGTGGGGATGGCGAATACAAGCCTGCTGAGTCTCAGACAATACATGCGGTAACCTTCTTTCCCTGATTTTGGAAATGAATATAACTTATAATAAAAATTTGGGAAATACAGAAAGTTAAAAAGTAAATCTATCGCTATACTCCCGCCAGATCTATCCAAATTGTACTGTGGTTATGTATCGGCAGTCTCTTTCTTACCCCTGTCCATAATTTTACTTAATATTCAAGAATTCTGAAGTCAGGGGATGTCCCAGTTCTTATACGTATTGAGAGCTTTCTGACTGAGCCAGTCCTGGCCCTTCCTATACCTCATGGCTTCAAAGATGTGTGCCCTGAGCCCTAGAGTCCTGTGTACGGTATGCCACGCTGCAGCAGGACCAGGGTATTTGGGTCACAGCTGCCCTCTTCTGCCCTGGGTTCCTTGACTCACGTCAGCTTGCTCTTGGCCTCCGTCTCCTTGGGGAATGGGTACTTCCATTTGGTGATGCGGCCCACCTCCCCAGACATGAAGGTCAGATAGCGCAGGGTCTCCACGGCGACGTTGATGTGCATCACCTTCTTCAGACCCTCCCGCTGCCAGACATAGAAGGCCACCACAGGGGAAGCATAGTTTTGGATCCACAAGACATCACCAGATTCACTGTCCACCGTCACCACCAGCCCATCACCGTTGGACACAAAGTGGGACATCTCTGTACAGATCAAATAAACAAAGCATGCGGTCTCACCCCGTCTTGTGACCACATCCTCTCTTTCCTAGCAGGTTGCAATCACTCAGCTAGAAGTAACAAGGCTTCTGGAGTATTCTCAGATACTCCTGACAATTTCACTTGTTTCCAAAGAACCTGTGTGTGCTCTACAACATCAAGGCAGTGAGAGCTGCCTGCTTTATAAACACAAGATAGGGTTGCTCTGTGGAAGGCAATCTACTTGGTGAGATTCTTCAGCACTCTATGTGATTAGTAAGAGTCAATAGTAAGAAGGAGGAAAGTGCCAGTGGAGAGGACTAGGATTCTGATATTTCATAGCTATCATTTCAAACCAATTGATCCAATTGGACTTTCAACCAATTGAAAGTCAAAGTTGACCACTGACACTGCCCACGTCTGCCCACCGAAGAGACTTCTGTCCAACTTTCAGGTGTCATTGTTCAGACAGCAAAACTGGCTTTCAGTTTTCATTTGACTTGGGGGAATGTTTATGAGATACGTGAACTAGGGGATGAGTCACATTTAAGGGGGGGTTGTTCATGTCACAGATGATACTTAATTCTGCCTCCCATGGGCTTTTGGTACATCCCCCTGTGACACAAAGGGACTCAATAAGACACTTCTGTCCTCCTCCCAGGCTAAACTCCCCACCCCACTTTACTAAAGTTCCCCTCCACCCTTCCCACCCAGGTCGCTGCCTTCAATGCTGACTGTCCAAGTATGTACTACAAATCCTTAGAAAGCCCAGAAGCTGGTGGCCAGAAGGGTCTTAAAAGAAAATCCAGCATTTTGGAGTGATCACTTCCTCACAGGTCACAAATACCTAGCCACCCTGGTGGAGCTGCCCAGGAGCACTTACTGTAGTCCCCGTCGTCCTCAGGCAGCGAGGCTGCATAGTCGAAGTAGGTGGCATTCCACCGGAGCTCCCGGGTTTTGGTGTCGTACATGGTGATGGTGTACTCTGGAGAACACATACCAGCCTGTTACCTGGAGGGGCCACAGCACCTGCTGAGGTGCTGACCTTAACTACATTGCAACAAATCCCTTCTACATTGTGTGTAAATCTCTAGGCCATCCATGTGGAAAGAGAAAGGCCACGTGGACCAGAACTAAAGTCCCAGACACAGGAGTGAAGCTGGCCGACAGCATGTGGAGCAAGGCCCAGCCACTCACACTGTGCCCTTGAACTCATGACTCACAGAATCAATATCACGGTGTTTATTTATTTATTTTATTGCACATCACTATTTTATTTTTTTGGTCACAGTTTCTTACAACCACCTATGTTATGGGGTGGTCTTCTGTGTAGCCATAAATAGCTGATATTAGAAATCAGTACCTAGAAATGGGATAAGGACACGACAAAAAACTGAAACATGTGGCACTGGCTGGGACAAGGTGGCGGGGGAGGGGCTGGCAGGTTGGTGTGGAGACCAAAGGAGCAGTAAGGAAACTGCTCCTGGAAGTTGAAGATGGGGTGGCCCAGGTTTATACAGTGGTGACACCATTAGTAAGACTACTGTTTGCAGTAACTTGGAAAAGCACAAGAAAGCACCTAAGGGACTTGCAGATCTGGCTGAGATCTCCAGGCAGAATGCAGAAAGCACCAAGGAGTCTCTCTTAAGTGCATATGATATAATGCAAGACAGATACGCTGAAGAAGACACTGTTCAGTTTCCAAGCTGAATACAGAGAAAAATATGGAGGCACCAGGACCAGCATTCCAGCTGGGAAAGAGTCTCACTATAAAAAAAAATGGCCTCGGGATCAAGATTAAATCAAGGCAACAAGGTGCATACCTGGTGGAGAGAGACCCACTACCTAACGTCTTTAAAAATGGCACTGCTTATTCTGGGAACTGGAAAAGGTTTAAGTCTGGGAAATAGAGCCAAAGAGGCAGAAGAGGCAGTGGCTGCATCATGAAGGCTTTGCAGGCTGTGGTGTTTTGGGCTAATCCCTTAGGCAATGGGGAGCCACTGTGGGGTCTTCTAAAGGGGAATGACATGGTAAAAATCTGTGTTTGAAGGAGACAGCTCTGGCCATTTTCTAGAGAATGAAGCCCGGAGGAAGAGATCCAGAAGATGCTACTTCAGGTCTTTTTTGGGAAATAGGCAGGTTGAACACAACAGAAGCTTCCTTCTTACCTGTTCGCCCAAGATACAGCAGAGAGGTAGATGGGCAGAGACTGTCTGCAAAGGCCGATGACAAAGTCTGCTGCTTCTCCCCGGTCAGAAGGTCAATAACATACCAAATGTCCTGCTTTTTACCTGAAAGGTCACAAGGACACACTGGTTTACACTCACCCCATATGGGGGGGAAAAAAGTATCTCTACCAAACTAGCAGGCCAAGATATTTTCTGTGCTGGGAGGCCTGGAGTCCTCCTGATGTTGAAGACATTTCTATGATGCTCTGAGGGTGACAAGGTGAATGCTACTGTGGAGATAATAAAACTTCTTGGGCTGCTGGGTCTTATAATAACTTAATAACCTAATGATGGTTTAAAAATGTCTTCAAGCATAATAACCTAATAAAACTCAGATTTCACTGCTTTGATTAATGACCTTAAATATGAAGACCTGGCCTCTGAAGGGTAATCCTTTTCCCACAGACCAGGATCTATATAAATATGGAAATGCACCCAGGGGTTCATCTCTCTGGTAACCATCATTCATAGATCTCCACACCCCTACTAATGAGCCCACATGTAAAGAGGATCTATAGTTACTGTTTGTAACTCTGACTGGTTGGTATCTGGGACTGAGTAGCAAAGTTGGTTGCAATCTGGTGCTAATGAGGCCAAACTTATCTCAGTCCCTGACCCCAGTCAGTAAGTTATTCCCTGGCCACACACTACACCCCTTTATCTCAGTCAGCTAGATTAAAAGGTATGAACAGGTGGACAGCATAGTCAAACAACATTACTGGGAAAACTTAAAGCATGTGCATCTACAGTACATACACCAGAGCAACTGGCTAATGATGGGTCAGCAGCATGGGCCTCCCACCTGAAAGTCAACACATTTACCATAAGGTATGTATGTCTGTTTTGTAAGGCAACACGTCTGGTCACTTGTATCTTCCTAACTTATTGGCCAAGAGTCCCTATGTCAAGGGACTCTTGGAAGCAGAGTACAGAGATGTTGGGAAGATCACAGCGCATCAGAATTTTCCAGAGCTACACTTAGTTCTAACAGATATAACATATATGCCTAGTCTATATATGTGAAACTTGTCCGTGGATGACAACTTTCTGTTCTCAATGACAAAATCTTAATATGAAAAAGATCTGCAGAAAGAGTGAAAATATCACCAAATAGCTCTGTCCATGATCCCTTTCCATCTGATATGACACCCTTCTGGTTACTTCGAGGGCTACTATAGTCTGAATAACTCGGCTACCTCTTAAAGGATGGACTGGGCAATTGCCAGTTTTAAATATGTTTAATGAACTCACTTAAGAGGTCACCACACAAAGATGATAAAAAACACACTATCCTAAATGCATCGTAAGTGATGAACCTCTGGCAAAAGCTAAAAGCCCAGACAGACAACAGTGACACAGACAGTCAGAAGATGGCCAGGAGTGGGGAGCCTGGGCAGCTCAGCTGGTTAAGTATCTGCCTTCAGGTCAGGTCATGATCCCAGGGTCCTGGAGTTGAGCCTACATTGGGCTCCCTGCTTAGTGGAGAATCTGCTTCTCCCTCTGCCCCACTCTGCACTTGTGCTCTCCCTCTCTCAAATAAATAAATAAAATCTTAAAAAAAAAAAAAAAAGTCAGGTAGGCCTGGAGCATGGCCCAAGGGAGAGAGAGAAAAAGCCTGTATTGATCACTTCCTTTGAATCCCGAGGCTTCCTCATCCGGAAGGTGTGGAAGAAAGCAATAGCCTCTGTGTCCCAGGCAAAAACTTAAAATCCAGCCTGCACTTGAGGCCCAAAAATACATATAAAGCTCCCGAGGCATGAATAGGCAATAACCACTTTCAGTTCCTCAGAAGGAAAGCTGCTATGTAAATACAGGATATTATTACTACTATGATTTCAAGATAAACACAGCTCTCCTTTGTATTACAAATGCATTTTTATTGACATTTTGGCAGCAAACACAGCAAAAGAAAAGCAGGTGATCTGATGCTTTCAAAGAGGTGACCCCATAGGTATGAAGGCGGCTTATCTAGCCAAGCTGTTAAGTGCTGTTTTATCCAATATTCTGATAGCAGGAAATACTATGAAAGTCCTATAATTAATAGGCAGAACCTGGCTTCCCTTTCTTGGCTCAGACTATTGTGTTCACTTTAAATTTCATCCAACTGCTTCTGGGTATGTTGCAATCTTTAAATCACAGGGGTAAGTCAACACAGCAACTAAAAGCTTGTTAAATGAGTAACCATATTAATGGTGTCAGGTCTGCTCCCAAGGGGGGCGGGGGGCTTTCTTAATTGGTCAGCTGATCCTGGCGTGAAGAAGCATAATCAAGGCAAGAAAGACCTTTCTCAGAAGGGTTGATGGGGAGTCACTGCACACCTCTCTCTCCGACGTGCCACTTTCCCAGATTCTGGGACTCCTTTCCAAACAGATCAAAGTTTCAGTGTTGAAAACAGGAACTCTTACCCATGTAGAGAATTCCATCTGAACTTCGGCATGGGGATGCCTGTACCAATTCTGGGATGGTAAAAGGAAGTTTCTTTACAAAAAAGAAAAAAAAAAAAAAAAAGAGGCAAAGGAAAAAATAAGTTAACCAAGTCTTGTGCAATTATTATAATTTTACTGCACAATCTGTTTCTGTTACCCAATTCTGCTAAAAAGAGAGAAGCAGTGTTGATGGCTGATGGGAGCTTTCCCAACTGGAAACAGAGGAGAAGGGATGCCCCAGGCTTCCATATCCACTTTGATCAAGCCTCCAGCTCTCAGCTCCCTGTCAGGAGCTCCTTAAAGTATCTTGTCCAGAGCACTTCTGGGGAAGACACAAACCTTTTCTGAAAAGACTTATACAAATATGGAGAAGTTACACAATCTTTGAAATTGGGAGGGGGATGGGGCAGAAAGAATTCTGTCTTGGAAAACTGAACCAGAGCCAGCTAGGCTGAGTGGAATGACGTACTTTTCAGAGTGTAGGTGAGCCGTAAGATTAATTATGAAGAGAAACAACCTCAGTACCCAGCTGAAGCTTTAAGGGAAAGAAGTCAGCATTATGCAGGTGACCTAGGAGTTCAAGGTGGAGCAAGTCGTTTTAATGTCTCCTTAATTAAACAATGCTCCACTGGAAAAACAAGGAAATTAAGCCTTTTGGTATTAAAAAGAAATTATGGTAGATGCCAGGAAAAAGAAACTCAAACTCAACCACATGTTTCAACTGCATTTCATCATAAAACTGATTCTTCTGAGTCTACAGCTGACATCTGATAAGTTCCTTTGGTTAATGTTCGTTTCGGTATACTTTATTTTTGGAACATTCTGTGTTCTTGAAACTATTCTGTAGATACCTGCTTCTGCTATACGGTCATCTTTTTCTCCAAAAAAAGAGTTCTCTCTAGCTTTAATAAACAGAACTTTACATAATCAATCATTTGGATTTTCCGATTATCCCAACATTTAAACTAGGCCTTCAAAAAAGGAAAAATGCCACAGAGAGGCTGTCATGACTGACTGGGTTTGTGCCAGATGTTCTGGAGAATCAGAAAGTAGTTACCAGGCTTCTAGTCTGGAGTCCTACAGTGTTTGCTGAGCATCTCTACAGGTCTACCTGTTCAAGGCCCAACCTGGGAGACACCTGGTTCCTGGAACTGTTAACCTACAGCAGGAAAATGTGAGGCGAAGTGGAGCGGTCAGAGCATTTTGGAAGTTCAAGCTCAAGTCTCAAGTTCCAACAATTGACGCTTTGGCCTTGGGAACATTCCTTCACCTCTACGGGCACTGTTTCCACGCCTCCTACATGGGTTACCATCTCTATTCCAGAAGGCTCCTGAAACATGAGACAACTTCCACAAATCGCTCCACATGGTGTTCAGCAAACAGAGTGTTTCAGAAATAGGTTCTGGGAATGTGAAGGGAAATGCTGATGATGAAACACACACACACCTCTACACAAGGCTTGCTTTCCTCCCATCTGTTCTGGTCATGGGCATTCAGAAGATTATGTTAAAATATCCCAATTAGAGCTCACTGCCACTTACAGTCTAGACCACTGGTTCTCAATGGAGGCTGCACATTACAATCACTTGGAAGCTTTTTTTTTTAAACTCTCTATTGAAGCAGAACATACAAACAGCACACGTGAGTATACAGCTCAGCTTACTTGAACTGTACAAAGCATCCACATGAAGCAGCAGGATTTTTCCAGCACTTCGAAAACCCTCTTCTTGCCTTCTCTTCCAATCATAACTTTCCAGGGTAATCATTATCCTAACTTCAAGACAGCATAGACTTGTTTTTCCTGTCTTTGAACTTTATATAAATGAATCATTCAGTGTGCAGCCTTTCTTGTTTGTCATCTTCGGTCCAACCTTAGTTTAGTAAGATTCATCCATGCTGCTGTGCAGAGTTGCAGACTGTAGGCTCTCACTGGTGTAGACTATTAAATTATATCGCTATTCCATAGTTTCTCTATCCTGTCCACTATTGATGCTTTCCTTATCCTGTTTACTACTGATGCTGTCTGGGTTGTTTCCACTTCTTGATTATTTTCAGTAATGTTGCAGTACGTTTGGGTAGCTGTCTTTAGTGAACACACATGGGCATTTCTGCTGGGTACATAATAAGCTGGGAAGGATTACTGGGTCCTAGGGCTTTACAGATTCTGCCAACCAGTTTCCAAACTGGATATACCAAGTAGCACTTCCACCAGCAGTGTCCAGGAGCTCTGATGGCTCCGCTCCCCCCCAACATCTGTTTGTCTACTTTCCTCGTTCTAGCCACTCTAGTATTAGTAGGGCATTGTGATTTTATTTATTTATTTTTAAATTTATGATTTTATTTATTTATTCATGAGAAACACAGAGAGAAAGGCAGAGACACAGGCAGAGGGAGAAGCAGGCTCCATGCAGGGAGCCCCACGTGGGACTCGACCTTGGGTCTCCAGGATCACGCCCTGGGCCGAAGGCGGCACTAAACCACTGAGCCACCCAGGTGTCCCAAGACATTGTGATTTTATTTTATTTTTTTTATTTTTTATTTTTTTAAACATTTTTTTTTAATCTTTATTTATTTATGATAGTCACAGAGAGAGAGAGAGAGGCAGAGACACAGGCAGAGGGAGAAGCAGGCTCCATGCACCGGGAGCCCGATGTGGGATTCGATCCCGGGTCTCCAGGATCCCGCCCTGGGCCAAAGGCAGGCGCCAAACCGCTGCGCCACCCAGGGATCCCGACATTGTGATTTTAACTTGCATTTCCCTAATGACTAATGAAGCTGAGTATTCTTTTCATATGTTTATTGACCATTTGGATATCCTCTTCTATTTCTCTACTGGGTTCTCCTTTTTTAAAAGTAATCCATAGGAGTTTGGGGTGCCTAGGTGACTCAGTCAGTTAAGCATCTGCCTTTGGCTCAGGTTATGATCCCACGATCCTGGGATGGAGCCCTGCATGGGTTCGCTGCTCAGCAAGGAGTCTGCTTGTTCCTCTCCTTCTGTCCCTCCCCTCTGCTTGTGTTCTCTCACTTTCTCTCTCAAATATAATCTTTAAAAAATAATAATAATCCATAGGAGTTCTTTACATATTCTGAATATGAATCCTTTGTTGGAGTCATATATGTATTGCCAGTTCAGTGTATTCCAAATACATCCTGCCTTTCTTAATGATGTCTCTTAATGAAGAAAAACTCTTAATTTTAATATAATCCAATATATCAATTTTTTCCTTTATAGTTAGTGTGGGGTATTTCTGTTTTGTTTATCTTATCCTATTTAAGAAACCTTTTCTGGGGCACTTCGGTGGCTCAGTTGGTTAAGTGCTGAACTCTTGATCTTGGCTCAGGTCTTGATCTCATAGTTGTGAGTTTAAACCCTGCACTGGGCTCCATGTTGAGTGTGGAGAAGGAAGGAAGGAAGGGAGGAAGGAAGGGAGAGGGGAAGGGAGAGAGGAAGGAAGGGGGGAAGGAGGGAGGGAAGGAAGAAAGAAAGGAAGAAGGAAGGAAGGAAAAGAATCTTTTCTTACTCTAAGGTTGTGAAGATATTCTGCTACTTTTTTTCCTTAAAGTTTGGTTTCATATTTCGTACTTAGATATGTAATCTCTCTGAAACTGAGGTGTGTGTGTCTGGTGAGGGTAAGAGTTAAGATACTTTTTTATGGACATCCCAGTTGACTCATGCCATATATTGAAAGACCACCCTTCCCCACTGCACACTGCAGCATCGCCTTTGTCATAAATCAGGTGATCATCCAAGTGGGTGTGTTTCTAAATTCTCTTGTCCAGGGAGCTTTTAAAAATTGCTGATGACCTTGATCAATTAAATGGAAACTTCTAGGATTGGGATCCAGACTCAGTAGTTTGTTGTTGTTATTGTTGTTTTAAGGATTCTCCAGGTTATTACAATGTATAGCTAAGGCTGAGAACCACTGGGGAATTTGCTGGGGTGAATGGGGGTGGGGAATGCTTCAAACTACCCCCAATTTAAGAATCACTAGTTAGATCAAGTCCTGCTGCTAAAGGGAGTATTATACCTCTCTAGTGTATAGTAATTTTTTTTAAACTCTCAGGTGATCTCAATGTGCAACAGTTGAGGACCACTGGTCTGGAACCTCTGAAGTACACAAAGAATCAAAATATACTCACTGTCAGGCCTTCGTTATTCTTGCCCCCAAGTGTATAGAGACTGCCATCGTTGGGATCCGGGAGGAAAGCAGGCCTAGAGATTGAGCAGTAAGTATCAGTGATAAGTTATAGCCCAGGGCACAGAACAAAATATCAAAGCCATGCAAAGTTATGATTGGGGTGAGGGAGGCATGCATGTGTATAAGACAATTCCACCCACTGCTCTTTCACTTTTAGCTACAAATAAAATATCCCTATGGTGATAGGCTATATTTGAGCAGAAAAAAACAACCTGTAAGAAAAAAAGTAAAAAACCATAGAAGAGTAAGTCATCATTTGGTCAAGTACTCTGGATGATAATAAATAAGTGAAAAGGACCCAGGTAAGTCTGCTTTTCAGTTTCTAAGTCAATTGTGTATAGAACTTCAACAATTAATATTTAATAGCATGGAACAGTACATAAATGGTAGGACAAATCTACCTTCAGTCTTCAACAAACATGTATTTTTAAACTGGAGGCAATAAAAGCAGACTGAAAGTTTGACCTCAGAACTTGCCAAGGAGATATGGTGGTCTTTAACACGTGGCTTCCCATAAAGCAGATACGAGGTGATCTTTGATAAGGTTAATGTGGTGGAGTCTGAATTAGGACTAGGCACTCAAAAACCCTTTGTTCAATCTTTTCTGTACTTAGGATGTCCCATCATTTGAGCTCTTATAGGGGCTATAACACATACACTCTAGTAGCAGGTTACGCTCATGTTTCCTCTTCATGGTATGACACAATGAAAAGGGAGAGATTTAAACCCTTGGTAAGACTTTGGCAGTTTGGTAGGACTTAAACTCAACTGGAGTTTCATCTCAAGTAGGCCTTTTAATATCACTGCCTCCCTTCCCTGGGGAACTGACTGCCCGACACAGGTCATAGCACCTGTAAGGCTTCACATCTCCGTCATTCTCATTATACCTTAGGTGTACGTATATATGTGCTCCCAGCAGCTAGCTTCTTAAATACCATTAAGAAAATGAATTAAAGGAAGGTATCGAAGCAAATCAGACTTACTCTTCCACATGTGTTGGAACCTGCAGAACAGGATCTGTGCAAAAGAACAAATGCAACATCAGACAGACTCTAAAATACCAGGATTCCAAGAAGGCCCCCAAGACAGATTCACAAGTGGTACCAATAACTTAAATTTCCCTTAAACTTACCAGATAAAGTATGTGAAGGGACTTTAGAAAACACATACCCAAAGACACAGATTGTCACTAAGATGGGATAGAGAATATAGCACAAAGGAACTGATGTCAAGAAATGTGCACATAGGGGCACCTGGTGGCTCAATCGGTTGAGCATCTGACTCTTGATTTCTGCTCACGTCATGATCAGAGGGTCATGAGATCAAGCCCTGAGTCAGGCTCCGTGCTCAGCAGGGAGTCTGCTTGAGTATTCTTTCTCTCCCTCTGCCCCTCCCCCCTGCCTCTCAAATAAATAAATAGACAAATAGTTTAAAAAAAAAAAAAGAAAGAAAGCACACATAACTTGGGGGATGGACATGAAGGAAGAATGAGTCTCAAAGCATAGTGGACAATGAGTCACAGTGTCACTATCTGACACATCAATGGCTTTTACAACCTAAACCGCCACCTTGTCACAGATACCTGGAGTGGCATTAGAAACTCCCATTAGGAAAAACAAAACTGTGGCTTAAGAACAAATCTTCCGGTTGATGAGAATTTGGTTGGTGGTAAATGGATACATCCCACCGGGGCAGCAAGATGGCAAACTTGGAGCCCCCAAGTGCTCATTCCCCCTCGATTTCCTTTGATCCATCAATTCCATTTCTATAAAATCTAGTTTAAAAGCAATATAGGGGCAGCTCGGGTGGCTCAGTGGTTTAGCGCCGCCTTCAGCCCAGGGTGTGATCCTGGAGTCCTGGGACTGAGTCCCACGTCGGGCTCCCTGCATGGAGCCTGCTTCTCCCTTTGTGTGTGTCTGTCTGTCTCTGTGTCTCTCATGAATAAATAAAATTTTTTAAAAAAGCAATATAAAATATAGAAAATGCTTTGTGTTCAAAGACACTCACAGTAGCATTACCAATGACTTACCTACTCAACGATAAGGTTAAATTAGGGAATGTTTGCTCGGCAGAAAATTAAGGCTTCTAAAAGGGCTTACACAATTTAAAAATGTACAAATCTTTATATTCTGATATTCAGGGGAAAAGATAACATGATACAGAATATTAGTGCAGCTGAGGAGAAAATCTTCAATGCACATAGACAAAAACGATGGAAGGGAAAAAAAAAAAAAGCCAACTGTAAGATATTTGTGTTGGAAATGTGACTCCTCTACCTCATCTGTATTTCCCCAAATTCATCTAAGAACAGGAGTTACTTTTTAAACTGGGGAAAAAAGTGTTTTCTCAAAGTCACTTTTATACTTGCAGTAGTCAAGAATGGCAGAATTTCTCCCTCCCCAGATTCTCCCAGGCACGAAGCAAGAGGATGCTCCTAGCTCCTTGGGCTCGGTGGTGGTGGCCTGAGAGCACATGGACATGACACAGAGCGAACATCCACAGTCATGAGGGATTCCCGGTGACCCAAGCCCTGCGGGCCACACAGCGACACCGCCTGCAAGTTCAAAGCTGGGGGTGAGGACGGCAGACACCGCCCCAGGATTCCAGATGCCCAGCTGCAGGCTCCGCGGGCCGTGCGCGACGTGACAGATGCTCCCCAGTCACCTGGGATTCTCAGATGCAGAGAACCCTTTCAGGCCTTATCATGTGTTGACTTTGCTCTACAAGCCCGGCTCCTACCCGAAAGAATGCACAGTGTTCACGGGGACAGGGGTACACACAGCACGTGTGGCCTGTGGGCGGCCCACAAACAATGCATTAAACCAAAAACATGTTAGGAAACAGGAGGAACTGTCAGTTGGGAAGCCCGCGTTTCTCGTTCCCATTAACCCCCTCCCGGTACTCTCCCAGGAGGCTGATGCAAGAGACGGGGAACCGGGGCAGCGGCGTTCACCTCCGAAAGGGGCGAGGCGCCCTGATGACCCCGCTCCCACGCCCTGATGACAGCCCCCACCGGCGGCGGCGGGGAGAGCGAGCACGCCGACCTGCGAGGACACGCACCCAGAGGGCAGCGTTTTTGGTTCCCTTCGGGGGCTTCACGGCATCACAGACAAACACAGCGGGAGCGGAGCCTGCCGGATTCCAGCACGTCACCCGAAACCAGACGCGGGGCCTGGCAGGATCTGGAGTCCCCGTCACAGGCTTGTCTTCAGGTGCAGACTTCCCTGGTTCTCTAGGGCTCGTCCACTGTCGCCTGACACGGAGGCCTGAAGTCCCAAGATGTGTCCCGCACCTGACGGGTTCCAGTGAAGACACAGGCCACTGGCAGGAGCCGGGGAGGGACCCGAGGGACAGCTATGCGTGCTCTCGTCCACTCAGGAAAATTAGGTCCTGGGAGGAACACGCGCAGAGTAAGCCATGCAATGGCACCGCCATTCAAGTCAGCTCCGGCAGGGCAGCAAAGTCCTCTTGGCTGCTGAGGGGGAGCAGTGACTATACCCTAGGTATGGGGTAGATATACTTCTTTTTTTCTTAAAGAATCATTTGAGGGCAGCCGCGGTGGCGCAGTGGTTTAGCGCCGTGTGCAGCCCAGGGCATGATCCTGGAGACCCGGGATGGAGTCCCACATCAGGCTCCCTGCATGGAGCCTGCTTCTCCCTCTGCCTGTGTCTCTGCCTCTCTCTCTGCATCTCTATGAATGAATAAATAAAAATCTTTTTTTTTTTAAAAAAAAATCATTTGAATCTGAGATTTGCTTTAAAATACTACAGAAAAAAGGTGTGCCTGGGTGGCTCAGTAGGTTAAGCGTCCAACTTTTTTTTTTTTTTTTAAGATTTTATTTATTTATTCATGGGACATACAGAGAGAAAGAGAGAGAGAGAGGCAGAGACACAGGCAGAGGAAGAAGCAGGCTCCATGCAGGGAGCCCGACATGGGACTCGATCCCAGGTCTCCAAGATCACGCCCTGGGCCGAAGGCAGCGCTAAACCGCTAGGCCACCAGGGCTGCCCAAGCAACCAACTTTTGATTTCAGCTCAGGTCATGATCTCAGGGTCCAAAATCGAGACCCATGCTCAGTGGGGAGTCTGCTTCTCCCTCTCCCTCTGCCCCACCCCCCCCACTTGCTTGCACACACTCTCAAATAAGTAAAAAAATCTTTAAAATACTACAGAATAAAGAACCATATGCAAGGGGAGATAAAAAATGCCAGCCTATTGGTAACTGGTAAAGAGAAACATGGCAACACTGGGGAGTTATTTTGCTATTCCTTCTACATATGCTTGAAATTTTCCATAACATAAAAGGATAAAAATATTTGGGAAGTCAGCGAAATAAAAGTAAACACCATCATCTGAAAATGTGCAATGAAAGTCCAATGTGAAAAAGTGGTTGTTTTTATTTAATAATGAAAGCTGGTATCAGGTAAGATTCTTGCAAAAAAAAAAAAAAAAAAAAAAGATCCAGCTATGTGAAAAGCAACCTGGCCTAACTAGAAAGCTATAAACAAACACAGCTACAAAATAAGCCACTGTATCTATACAGAGACTGATAAGGACAAAAGCCATCCCACAAAGCTGTTTTACTTTCAGAAGGGAGAAAGGGTGTGGGGGGGGGGAGGGTGGTGGTTACTTTGCAAGTATGAAAACAAGTGTTAATCAAGGTAAAGGTAAGGCTATCGCAGGAGGAACTGACAGGCAGAAACAAATCTGCTCACTGCTCCCCAGGAAACAGCCACCGGACTGGACCCGATTCCCCCAGTGGGTCCAGCTTGGGCTTAAAATGGCACAACCCTTACAACCCGGAGACCTGGATGAGGTTGTGTGACAGCTCATTGATACTGCTGTGCTATTTGAATCCTCCTTTTTAACTGGGGACAGAAATGGCTCAAAACAAATATTCATACCCTTCCTTTGCCCAAATTCACAAGGGTGAAAATAAACATTTTTATCTCCAAAAGAAGTGAATTTTCATCTTTCCGTGAATACCTTTTTCACCTTTATTCTCCATTCAATCCTTTCTGGACCTCAGGCCCTCTCCCTCTGTACTGGATCACATGCATACTCTCAACTTTGCTGTGCTACAGGTCTCTGTGGCTCCATCCGCAGCACCAATAGCCCTACTGTTTCTGCTAGTTCCCAACCATTCGGGTGATCTCATGTGCCTGCTGCCCTGATCACACACCAGCAGGCAGCCCCTCCACAGTCACTTCTGGTTCTGTGGCTCGTCCCAAGTCTCTCACCTCTGTGGCCCTGCATGCGTGATTTCTGTCCCCCTTCTGTCTTAGCTCTTCCCCTATCTACTCCAACAGGAAGGCGCATTTCCAGGTTCTCCCTCCAGTTATCTCAGAGAGCACACTCATCCCTGAAATTTCAACCATAACCACAATGGAAGATTTCAGGTCGCCATCATCTTCTGAGCTCTTCTTTCTGTATCAACTGGACCTTTCCACTATTTCCTACCAGCACCTCAGCCACCACCTGCCCAAAGTCATGCCCTTCATCTTTTAACTCAGACCCACTTCTACTCTTGACCACGCTATTTTGTTAACAGTACCACTATACTTTTAGAGGACAAACAGGCTCCAAATGACACTGGTGATACTCGTTTCTCTCCAATACATCTCACCAGCTGCCAAACTCTAGAGTCTAATCATTTGTTTCCTATGCCCAGTATCCCTCCATCATCAGAGCACCTTTTTTTTTTTTTTTTTTTAGAGCACCTCTTCTCCTGGTTTCTATGGCCTTTGGAATCAGATGAGTCTATGTTTAAATCCTAACTGCCAACTACCAGCTGAGTGACCTCAGCAAAATTACCTAATCTCTCTGGGCCCAAATTTCCTCAACAATAAAGAGAAAAAATAACACCACCAACCTCATGAGGCATCTCTGTGGATTGAATAAGAACTGTTTGTCAAGACTTAAAAAGTCTGTGCCTTGACACAGAATGGTGATCCTTTTAAGGACAGAAGTCAGATTATTCTTCTCTACTGCTCAGAATCTTTTGGTGGTTCCTATCTCAATAGTAAAGATTGTCACAATGTAGCCTGCAAATCCCACACAATCCCACCCTCTAAGGCTCTCCCGCCATTTCCTCCTTTGCTTATTCCAGCCAAGCTGGCCTCTTCATAGTCCTCAAATACTGTCTAGTGTGCCCCTGCCTCAGAACCTTTGCATTTGCTAGCCCCCTGCCTACATCTTTGACCAAATATCACCATCCCAGAGAGGTCTTTCATGAATACCTCCTACCCTGCCACCCCTCCTCCCTACTTGATTTTTCTCCATGACACTTATCATGTCTAAAGTACAGTATATTTTACTTACTTTTAAAAAACGTTGACTCTAGCTAGCCACTGTTAATTACGTAAAGACTGGGATTTATCTTTTGTTGTCTGCCATGTTTCTAACACCTCAAACAGTGCCTGGCACAGAGGAGTGTTCAACATATTGACTGAATGGAGCAATCGATTCATGTTAGTTTCCTTCCTACTTCTATTCCTGCCCAGCCTGGGCATCCATCATTAATTACTTTTAATACTCCAGCAACTATGCTCTATCACCCCTCAACCCAAAATCTAATTAGCAATCCCCTTTCCTCCACCCAGGCTCTGAGCGCTGCTGAAGAAAACACTAAATCACTCTTGGAGAAACCATTCGACATCTATGGCCGGCTGGACCCCCGTGTCATAGGAGATACACTTACCTGCTTCCTGGTTGGCCTCTGTTCCCTGTCCCTCACAGCTGTTATTTCAAACCTTCTCTCCTTGACTCAAGCCTGATTCTGCTTTCTGGGGCACAGATGGAGTAAAAGGGGGCAGAGTGAGCTCTCCCAATCTTCCTACTCTTCTCAAGTTTACCCAATTCTCTATAAAAGGACAACGTGTTCACCCTCGTATTCATAGATACTGCACAGCTCCCAGGTGGTACCATGTCTCCAAGGATCTTCTGGTCCTCCTCTGGCTGCCTCACTCCTTCTCCTCAGCCCACAAACATACCCAACCTCTGAGTTCTCCTTCACTCTTTGGCACAGGCTTTCCTCTCTCTCCTAATGCAGCATTTAAGTGTACAATTTGAGGACTCTTGAGAAACCTACACATCCATGTAACCACCCTCACACCATAGAACGTTACCATCACCCCAAAGCATTTTCTCACACACCTTTGGATTCAATATCTCCAACTCCCACCCCATTGAGTCACTGATGGATTTGTTGTGTTTGTTCTAAAGTTGCACAAATACATTTGTCTATTAGGTTCTCTTGTGGGCCTGGCTTCCTTCTCTCTGCTTCATGTTTCTGGAACTCATCTACATCGTTGCATGTATCACAGTTTGTTCTTTTACACTGGTTAAGTAGTTCCACTTTATGGATATGCCACAATTTCTTTAACTGCTGAGGGATACTGGGTTATTCAAGTTTGGGGCTAGAAAAATGTGATTAAAGCAGTTATGAACATTTTTGAGTTTTTGTAGGATCCTAGGTTTTCATTTCTGTTGGGAAAATACCTGGAACATGGAACCATACTGTTTACAACTGATTTGACATGGAGCCACCGAACAGCTCTTGCAAGTGGTTGTGCTATTCAGGTTCCTGCCAGTAATGTGTAAGTGTCCGTACACTTTTTTAAATGTTGGTTCCCAGGTCCTTTCCCCAGGAAGCAGATTCTGTCGATAAGACTGGGGAATTAGTGTCTTTAACTAGGAAACCATTGCTCTGGATCCTGTTTCACCTTCTTGCCTTCTGTGCCCTTCTCAACAGCCTGCTCTCTGGCCTCTACCCTCAGAGTAAGACCAAAACTTCCCCTGTCAAGTTCCAGTGACCAAATCTAACAAACACTTGCAAATCCTTCCTATTAGGTGTCCACATGGCAGTTTATGACGTTCTCCCATGGAGTCCAAGACTCAGTCCCACTTCCAGTTGCTTATGGGGTAGCTCAACCCCTGATGTCATACCCCCCAGAACTGGTTCTTCTTTTACATTCCCAGATTGGCTGTCCCCACTAGCACCTAGTCATATACTCTGGAAACTCAGAGCTGTCCTTGACTCTCCCCTTAATTTTAACCCACTCCCACTCAATTAGGTACTGAGTTATGTAAGATTCAACTCAGTAAACATTTCTCAAAATCTGTGTCCTCCTTTACTACTGCCAAATTTAGACAGCCACCATTTTTCACTGGGCCTACCCAGCAGTCTCCTAACCAGCTCCTCATCTGGGATCTTTGCCTTTCAGATATGCATTCTACCTACTGTCTGCAAGGACCTGACAAAGGCAAATCTGTTCATGTCTTTCCTCCACGTAAAACCCTACAATGGCTCCCCCACTCTGCCTACTGAATACTTTCCATCTCTGTGGCTCAAGTCAAAGGATCCCAAACTTTCCTGGTTCACACCAGCCTTCATGTCTCAGTAATTTCTTCATAGGGCCCTAGGCCAAGAGAATTATCTAACAGTTCCATTTATTAAACAGTTCTACACAACCTAAGTATTTAAGGACTAGCAACTTAGAAGCCATGTGAAAAAAGGGAAAACACGAAAATGCAAAGAAAAGCCATTTATTTCATTCTTAATCATAATTACTTACTAATGGGATGTATACCTGCTGGGTGCCACACATATTCCAAACCTTATAATCGAATTAGACACTGCCAACCCTCATTACCCTTGATTATCATGCGGTATTTGAACTTTATTACAGCAGCCACCAAAAATCCAGCTCTGCAAAGCTCACCAAAATGAGCACAACCTAATGCTGAAACTAGAAACTATCTCAAACATGGTTCTGACCCCTGTGGAGCTCTCTTAAAAACTGGAAACAAGCTGTGGTGCCTCTCTGAGTTTTCTGTGGCAACCACGGCCCCTCAGCATGGTTTGAGAACCAAAGGTGTAGGCATTCAAGGGTCTGCAAAACCTGGGCCCAATTCTTCTCCAGGATTCTCTTTCAATCACATCTCTTCCATGAACACCGTCATGCTTTCACGTTGGTCTCTGTGCTCCAGAAAATCAGAAAATGACCACCCCCTGCACCTGGTATGTTCTCAGGATGCACTGATCATGCTCTGCCAGGGTCAGGTCTCCTGGGTCTCAAATATCTGGGGGTTGGAATGAATGTTCAGCAGGTTGAAGGACAGAGACCATCTATGTTGCATCTACTGAAATATACACAGAAATGTATATAAAGCTTATATACAGTTTAATGAGTAATCAGAGTGAAATCTGGGATAACTGCAGCCCAGGCCTCTGCTCCCCTCGTATTTAGAAGGCAATGCTGTCTGCAGAATCAAAGGAAGTCAGTGATTTAAGATGTTTCAGAACTGTATGTGGGATATCATTATTTCAGTAAGTTTCTTCTAATGGAAAGGACTTTTCCAACACAGAAACCTACACAATAAAAGCTAAAGAGAGCTGCTATGCATGGTTCTGTTCACTCATGTTTTGTTCACTCATATTTAAAAATTATTTAAATGTATGGGGAAAAATGGTCTGATATTTGTTACAAAATAAAGTTGTTGAGGAAGGGGACTGCCATGTGCTGATTGCTATTGAAGTTGGGTGCTGGGTGCATGAGGGTTTCATGACACTATTCTACACTTGTGTGTTGAAGTTTTTATAAAATGAAAAAATTTTTAAAAAGAGAGAAGCTTACAAAAGCCATTTAAGGAAAGCCTAATTATGTTCAAAAGAAAAGTCTGTTTTTCCTGCACTCACCTGTAATATATAACCCTCCCCCCTTTTTTTAAAGGAATCTCTATACTTAACGTGGGGCTCAAACTCATGATCCTGAGATCAAGAGTCACATACCCTACTGACTGAGCCAGCCAGATGCCCTAAACCTTCACTTTCTGAAGGTGAAGCCTAGCCTACAACTTCACAGGGTTTGAAGGCACTGGAGGAAGAGCTACTTGAAGAGCAAGAAGGACCCCATCAACACCCTGCAGGCTTCCCTAACACATGAGTAGCAGAATTGGTGAGGGTATGGGAAAACAGGGGTGAGGAGTCAGCAAAACAGAAAAATGTCTCTGATGGAAGTCAATCAAAATTTAAATAAATAAGTGTTTCAAACCAGACTTCAAGTCTGACAGCTTCTTCCTGGAGGTAGCTCTGGGCAGACTTTCTTCCACGTAGGAAGGAATAGATTCCTTTGATTACAGAAGCCACAAGAACAGGTTGCCCATTTGACTGGGGCTCAAGGAACCTTACCAGATCACTCTCTTCTCTTTCTCAGATGAGCATTGATATTTCTGGAACACCCTGCTTCTCTTTTGGGATCTAGATGAGCACTGGTTTTTCTGCCCTGCCCCACCTCACTCTTCTTTCCAAAAGCACAAACACCTAGCTGACCCCTACTCACCTGGCATTTAAAACTGGCTTCCTCTTAGACTAGAAGACTTCTAGGTACAACTGAGATGTCACAGCACATTTGAAATTCTCCAAACCAGCCCCTTCTAAGTATACCTCCAGCAATGATCTGAACTCTTCTGGGTTGGCCCTTTTGAAAGGTATTTATAGATTTAAAAAAAAAAAAAAAAGCAAAAAACAAAAATGAAGCCTCCTCATATACCAAATATTCAAGAGCCTTGTCCTTCCCTCCCTCCCTTTCTGAGAAAGAGTGTGACAACCAAACTATTAGTAATTATCTGTTAAGATTTACCACACACAAGCTCAAAAGCAAATGTTGGGCACTGCCATCAGGTTGGTTCTCTCCTCCATGCTGTGTGGGATAAAGAAAGAAGTTTATAAAGTCAATATACGTGAACAGTGTATAATGAACAGCCAAAACCTGCGGTACATACCACAGGATTTCCCAGGTGAGGGAAGTCACTGAGGGCTAGTGTACTCAGAAAAGACAAACTTCATAAAAAAGGCTGACTCAGAGGGTGGAGATGACCAGACAGCTTGAGTGAAGAACTATCACCCTACTTGTGGGAATGAGGACACAGGCTTGGCGAGTGTGAAATGTTCTTCCTGAGGAGCAATGCAAATAAGGGAGCAGGCAGTGAGGCCATGAAGCAGACAGTTGTGCAAACTTTGTGATGTGGTACAGTGGGCACTAACCAGGGGGTGACTGGAGGCTTCTGAGCAAAAGAGGGATGTGATCCACATCCACTGAAGGAAGGAGAGACAGGCAGGCATCAGGGTACAAAGTGAACGAGAAAGGGAAGGAGTCACAAAGGGCAGTGAGGAAGGCAGTCCAGTAACCCCAGTCTGACAGCCTGTGCCAGTGTGGGGGCAGGAGGAAGGCCAGCAGGAAGGGTGGCAGGAGGGCTGGTCAGGAACCAAACGGGAGGGAAAAATGTAGCAAACAAAACCTAGTTCTGATCAGAAAAATGCAGTGGAAAAAGGACCTAAAGAGGACATGGAGATTTAATCCTAGCGAGTAGTGAAGCTAGACTGGCTGGTCTGAACGCAATGAGCCACTGGCATGTCCTCAAGAAAATGCTTAAGGTAATACTATTTTCTCATAAAAATTATTAGTAGAAACAAGATCATTCACCCTCCCTTAACTCAAAAGGTAAGTGTCCTTTGCAAATGTTTCATGCACTCAAGTGAACCAGTTAGGGAATACTTCTCCCCAGTGGCAGCTCATTTCCTCCCCCAAAGGAAAGGTACTTCTGTAATCTAAACCTTAAGTTCCCATTAAAGTTGTGAGGTCCAATGTGTAAGATAGCAAGTCTCAAATATTCTTCAAAGTTCAGCTTTTATAGGGAGAACATTTTAAAGCAGGCATCTAATCAAAAGCTGATCCTCAAATTCCAAATCTCACCAGAACTGGGAGATGACGTAGGAAGGTTTTTTTTTTTTTTTTTTTTTTTGCAGGTGAACCTCTGCAAATCACCCAATGCCATGTCTAACAAAGACAATCATGTAGAGGTACCAAAGGAATCTGAAAAACCTCCCATTCTAAAGGCAGTCAGACTCTACTATGTCCTTACTTACTTACCTTCACCCTGACAGAAATAACTCAGACCTAAAAACTCACATTGATCACTATAATCAACAGTGAAAGAATTCAAGGAGGATAAGACAATTCAATACGATGGCCTGCACCCAAATGCCTCTCAAGATTTCAGACCTTCACAGAATTCATTCATGAGCTATGGGAGTGCCATCAAACCTGGCGCCGTCATCCCAAGACAAAAAGGACAAGTAATCAAATCACAGCCTCAACATTCACAACTGTGTCCCAATACAAACCTAGTAACATTGCAAAGAGGATCCCTTGGAGTTGGAATCTAGGCTACTATGCATGGAGACTACTCTTTAAGAGACCCCCTTACAACGAGAAATGTATCACTCTGAGGAAAAGCCCAGGCTTGAGGGGGGATGTCAGAGGGGTTACTGATGAGACTGAGCATGAGCTGATGCTCGCTGGAGCTAAGTGATGAGTACCTGAGTTTGTATCTCTAGTCGTCTCTAGGTTGGTATGTATTTCAAATTTTCCACGATAAAAAGGAAAATACAAGAGAGAAAGAAAATATATCTTCAAGATACTCAAAAGTAGAAACTGGCCTCTCTCTTATCCCCTCTAACAACTTAAATTTCAGTCCTCCAAAACAATGAAGGGCAAATTAACGCTTTTCTTTACGTAAGCAAGGAGGTACAAAGACAGTCGATGCAGATCTGAAGCCTAGAAAATTCTGAAAGACAGGTTAGAACTGCTAACAAAGTACTGTCCCTTCTTATAATTCCTTTGTTTCCATCACACTTCTGAAGGCAGATCTCAGGACTCTTTCAGAGGAACATGCATACAACTTAAGGACAGGACAGAAAATCAACAGCAGAAAGTCACAAAAAGCCATATGAAACTCAAGATCAGGAACTGGAACTGGAACGTGCTGTGACAAAGGTCCAAGTGACAGATTATGCATCCCCACAGGGCAGTCTGGGCTCATCTGTTTCTCAGGGCTTCCAAAGGACATCTAGTGGGAAGGGTTCTGGAACCCAAGTCAGCATTAGGTGCCTGATATATTTAGTGAGCAACCCCCGGCTGTCTAGAGAGCCCAGCCTCAAGAAGTTAGAATTCAGAGGGCGCCTGGAGGCTCAGTCAGTTAAGCATCCAACTCTTGATTTCAGCTCAGGTCATGATCTCAGGGTCATGACATCAAGCCCCCTGTCAGACTCCATGCTCAGCATGGGGTCTGCTCAAAACTTTCTCTCTCCCTCTCCCCATCCCCCACCCCAGCTGCTTGTGTCCTCTCTTTCAAAAATAAAATAAAAAACAAAATGTTAAAATTCAGTGGGAGGACAAATGTAAACAAAAATTCGCAACAGAAGCACAAAGTGCCCCAGAATCCAGATGAGGAAGGGGCTCACTCTGCTTGAGGGGTCGAGAAGGTAGCCTGTGATCTTAACAGAGGAATAGGAGCCTGTCCAACACTGCAGGCTGATGGACAGGGTGGGGTACATAAGCAAAGGCCCCACATCTCTGAGGCCTAGAGGGATGGGTGAGGGCCAGGATGGTGAAGAATCCTGCACGTGTGCCAATGAGCTTAGACTTGACCCCTGTAAACCAGTGCTTCTCCAACTGTGGCAAAGGACCAGCTACTGAAAATTCCAACCCATCACAGATGACAGTTAGGATCCCTTCAGTACTTCTTGCAGACAGGTGGTCAGACCACACTGGGAGCACCGCTTCAGACAGCACCAAGGCTCTCAGCAAGGGTGCAGCACAGTCCATGGTCTCATTAGGGGACACATCTGCCAATAGCATGATGGCTGAAGGACAGCCAGGAAGCTGCTATAATGGTCTAGGAAATGGATGTTGAGAGCCTGGCTAAGACATTGGAGGACAGGGAGAAGGAGTCAGAATGGAGAGACAGGACTTCAGTCCACATAACACAACTCAGTGACCAAGTGGCCAAGCATCACTCTACTTTCCAGACTAGGTAAGCCATGGCTGTTAGCACCAGCAGGAAACTATGGGAAGAGGCACATGGTAAGAAAGGCAAACTCAGGTGAAATCTGAAGAAAATCTTTCCTTATAACTCTAGTTTATTCTTTTATTTTAGTCTATCTACTTTAGCCCTTCAAATAATTCTAGTTATCCAGTTAATTTTAATAACTAGCATTTCCAAGTGAATGCAAGAAGACTTAAAGCAGCCCCGTAAATACCAAAGGAGACCCCACCAAGCAAAAGCAAGCTTTAGAAAACCAATCTAATACCATACAGAACAGCAATGTTTCCTGTTTGCATTTGGGCTGAAAGCACAGAAATGAAACATGTTCGACTGTCTTCACTGTGAAATTTCAGATGAAAACAGTGGTGCTGCTACAGTCACAAAATCACAGCCTAGAAAGATTGCACCTCACTTGGTATGTCAGAACTCAAGTTTCTGAAAACAAAACTCGCTTTTTGTACTCGGTGCAGTTTGCTGCTATGGTGTAAGAAATCTCCATTTCTGAGAACAGCAACACATGTGTGGGAGAGGAACAAAAGCACCTGCCAAAACCAATCTGTGGAAAGAAAAAAAGAAAACAAAACTCTGCCAGTTTGTTGGCCCCTATAATAAGTAAACAGTCAGGAAACCATGAAACAGTAACAGGTATATATTCTGCATAACTCTAGTCTGATGAGTTACTGGGGTCTGTTTGCATCAGCAAGTTTCTTCCATTTGCCTCAGATTTCCCTTTGTCACTCAGGCCCAAACCCATGGCCTCCCTTGCCTGGACTGGTGCAGTAGCCTCCACCTGTTCTCCAGCTTCCCCTTGGCCTCATCAGCTGTCTCAACATAGCACCTGCTGACCCTGTCAAGTGGAGGCCAGGTGTCTTAGCACAGGCTGCCATAACAAAATACCATAGCCTTAGTGGCTTCAACAACAGATATTTATTTCTCACAGTTCTAGAGGCTACAAGTCCAAGATCAGGGTGTCAGTATGGTTGGGTTCTGGGGAGAGCCCTGTTCTGGCTTGCTGATGGCAGCCTTCTCAGAGTGTTCTCTTATGGTGGGAAAGAGCAAGAGTTCCGGGCTTTTTCTTTTCTCCTAAGGGCACTAATCCCATCATGGGGGCCCATCCCTCGTGACCTCATCTAAGCTAAATCCCATAAGCTCCACCTCCAAATACCATCACATGGTGGGGGGTAAGGCTTCACCATGTGAATTTTGGAGGGACACAAACATCAGCCTGTAAAACCAGGGCATGTCACTCCTTTGCTCAGGTTATCTCCAAGGGTGGCTTCAAAAAGGCCAACATCCTTGCACCAGCCCCCAGGCCCTAGACCTTTCGGGGGAGGGTACAGCTTGCTTGACAGTACTCAGGAAATTTGTGAAGGCATTTCTTCATGGCCACAGGGACTGGTGGGGGGGGGGGGGTTGGGGAGATGGGAGTGGTGGTGAGGAACACAAGAGCTAAGTGTGGGGCAGACAGCACTGCACAGCCAAAAATTATCCCAAATCTATACACTGCTTCATGTTCTGTCAGGCTCTCCCATAGGCCGAAAACCTTCAGTAACTCCCTGAACCTATAACAGCACTTGTATAAAAGCACAAAAGCAATTTTTGCATAATTTTATACAACTCATCTTCTCAGAATGTATTAACTCTTGTATGAATCAGGTAAAGTCACATTGCTCTTGTTCGGTGCATTACTAAGAATTGTTTGCCATCTTGGGAATCCAGTCACAAGTATCCTGGTGTTTTGATCAGTCTGCATCAGCAGGCACCGCACTCACTCAGAAGTGGAGTGTCACCACGTGTCAGAGCATTTTCGTGTTAAATTACGTCTATGGGAGTCAAAATTACTTTTCTATTATTCCAGTGTTAGATTACCAGCTGGGTAATACACGCATTTCTTTCTGTAATTGTATGTGTGTAGGTTACGGTCGCATACATTTCATTCCGGAATAGTAGTGGGGGCATTTTTATATAAACAGTATATGAAGACAGTACTATGTCCCTGTGGGACTGGTGCTCTGAGTTCATTTCCTGCTACCCTTCCTCTCCTTTACCCCCAACTCCCCCCCTCCAGCCACTCCAAGATGCTTCCTCTACCATACGAAGGACTCTCCCAACTTTGCCCCTGATAGGCCTTGTCTAAAGACTCCCCTGCTACCTTGAGTTCTTGCTCAAATGACACCTTTTCAATGGGGCCATCCCTATCTAAAACTGCAGCTCCCCACCCCCCACCCTGATGCTCCCTATTCCACTTCCTTGCTTTTTTTTTTTCTTCAATAAAGTCAGCTCTTGTCACCACTACATAATTTATTTCCTCATGTTTTCCACTAGAATGAAAAGCTCTGTAAGGGCAGGATTTTGTCTGTTTTGTTCACTTCCCATATCCTCAAGGCCTAGAATAGCATATGGATATCTTTATAGGTGATTTACAGGTCAATGGCTTAGAAATACCAATTCTGAAATCTTTAGTTAGAATTGCAAGATTAAAATTGAATCAAAAACTCAAGCTCTCAGGGCACCTAGGTGGCTCAGTAGATTAAGCATCTCCTTTTGGCTCAGGTCATGATCTTAGGGTCCTGGGATCAAGCCCCACATGGGGCTTCCTGCTCAGTGGGGAGTCTGCTTCTCCCTCTCCCCCCACTTCCTGCTTATATTCTCTCTCAAATAATAAGTAAAATCTTAAAAAAAAAAAAAAAAAATCAAGGTCTCTACACATTACCACTTTTAATCTTTGTGTAGAAATACATATATATATACACATATATACTGTAATAGACACAGTATACAGATATGTAGAAACATTTTATATGTAAATATAATTATATTATATATAATAATAAAGTATATATGTAATAGCTATATTATTATATAGTTTTATATAGAGATATAGATATAGATATAGATATTGGTATCCAGGGCTGAATTTAACTTAAGCCAGTCTAAAAAAAAAAAAAAAAAAAGCCAGTCTATTCTCAGAAAGACAAGGAGACTTAGAACATATGACATATTACTTGAAATTACTAGACCTTACTGAGATTTCTCAAATTCTCCCCTTAAGCATCTTTTAACACTTCCTTGCTCTGCCTTCCTAATCCGTTGCTGGATTCTACTGACTGTATTTCTGTGCCACTTCTTCCCTTGCCCCTGGCCCCCTTTTCAGGTGGACTCCACAGCTCTGGCTTCCCAGTCGCCAGCCCACACTCCCACACTCCGCTGCAGGATTAAACCTGTTGAATCACTCACCTGCTCAGTCACATTAATGGTCCCAACGTCTGTTCATTCAAGTATAAGAGCCTCAATGCTACCACAGGGCTCAACATCCCCTCCGCTTCTCTCCGCATCCTTAAGCTCCTCACACCATAGCCCTGCTGCCTCCATTGAAGGCTTTAAAGTCCCGACCACCTCCCTTACCAAACCCTGGCTCTGTGCTGAAGCTCTGGTACTTGTCACTGCTCCCTATCAGGCTGCAGGCTCTTTGAGGGAAAGGATGGGCTTTTTCTTCTCTGTGTCCTATAAAATATCCTTCACAGACAAGATTCTCTAAACAATGTTAAGTAAAAGAGAGGACAATTCTTAAGCTCTAAAGAATGGGAGAGAAGAGACTGATTCTTATGTTTAAGTAAGAAACAAGGTGAAATACAGTTTTGCCAGATACAGTCAAGGCTACTTGTAGAAATTAGGATTTCAACAAGATCAATTTAAAACAGTACGGGCAGGGGTGCCTGGGTGGCTCAGTCGGTTGAGCATCAGCCTTCAGCTTGGGTCGTGATCCTGGAGCCCTGGGATTGAGCCCCGAATCCAGCTCCCCCACTGCTTTTCCCTTTCCTCCTCCCCCTGCTTGTGCTCTCTGTCAAATAAGTAAATCAAAATAAAATAAATCAATACATGCAGGGAAAAGCAAAGTAGAAGAATGATGTAGCTTGGGGCAAAAAAAGCCCTGCCCCGGAAGGCTGAAACTAAGGGCCCAGCCCTAACAGTCAACTATAAAAATGCTGATCTCAATCCTTCTTGTTGAGGATTTGGTGATCTCACCTTTGGATAGAATCAGAAATTGTGAAATTTAAAGAACTCTGTTTTTGTTTTTAAAAAGTTAAAAGGCTTAAATATGAAGGAGAGACATTATGGATAATATTCTGGGAGCCTATAATGCAAAGCCAAAAGCCGGCTCTATGGTCTTCTCATGGCCACTTGCTCCGAGAGCTGGTCCTTTCAGTTGCCTAGGGTTCTTGTATATCCAAGCAGGACCCAGACAGGTGAGGCAAGTGGCCTGTGGTACCTCAGCTGCCATCATCTCTGGGTGGTAACCAGGTTTGCTGTCGAACTGATAAAATGATGTGTAACCTTCTGACATATGCCAATATTTTTCCATCTAAAACACTGTTTTGGAACATTTTATTATCAAAGGAAAAACACTTGCTATGCTCACGAAAATAATGAGTCACAGATCAATGACGAAAGAGAGCATGCTGGTCAGACTCTAATCTAAAGCCAAATCAGAATTATTACTGGACAGAAGAACAGAGAGGACTCTGAAAGCCCCAAATCCTTGGATTTGCATGGCTTTATCCAGGAAGATCACTTTGGAAATCAAATACAATTTCCCAGCTGTAGGACTCCACTCTGCTAACTATCACCAGGAAGACAAGATCATAAAAAAGGAGACATGACAGATTAAATGAGAAACAAGCTCAGTCTTTCACTTCCCTCAACGTAAAGACCCAATAAAGTGGCTAATTTGGATGAATATCAAATTTTATAGCCCTCAAGTATTTCAGCCTCTATAAAAACAAATGAGTAATTTGAGGTTACAGAAGATAGTTCTTATAATTATGATTACAAGATTCTAATCATTAGCTAGAACTTAAAAAAAATTTTATGCAGCATGTCTTTGTAAAAGGCCTGCCAGCCAGAACTATTAATAGAAAAGCCTAGAGCCACTTAAACATGAAATCTGGAAAGAAAAAAAACAAGATAAAGCTGGCCTTTTTAACTGATGCACTTAGTTAATAATCATAATTCAAGCTGTATACATACCCTCTGAGTATAATTCCCTCTCTTCTCCTTGACTCCACTATCCTTTTTTATTAAAAATGTAACTTTTTCTCTTTTTCTGGAATAGGTTTCCTCCAAAGCAGCTGAGCAAATAAATGCCCATGTCACCCAACAACTAAATCCAAATTACCTTCTTTTAAAGTCCATTTGATTGAGCCTGTCCTCTTGCTGACAGCATGCAAACTTCCATCCAGAGTTGACACAAACAACAAGGTTTCAGGAAGTGTCACTGTGCTGGGACTTCCAAAAATCTGCAATGAGATATAGAAGAATCTTCGTGTACAGCAGGATTCTTCATCTTGGGCATGTACAACCACATAAAACCCCCCTGGGCACATCTCAAAGTTATCCATCTAAAATCCACCACCTTACAGATAAAGGCATTGAGGTTACAGAGCCTACTATGTCTAAGGGCACATGTCTAGACAATAGCTGAGTCAGGACTAGACCCCAGATCACTTTATGTGAAGCAGCAATCCTTCCTGCAGACAGGCTTAGAACCTGACATGAAGGACTGGGATTCTGAAATAATCCACAAGCAGTCTCCACTGAAACAGAGGAAGAAGTATGCTCAGCTTTCTAACGGACTTCCTTCTCTTGGTTATATTTCACTTTCTAAAACCTGGTCCTCAGGGCACCTGGGTGGCTCAGGTGGTTAAGCATCTGCCTTTGGCTCAGGTCATGATCTGGGGGTCCTGGGATCAAGCCCCGCATCAGGCTCCCTGCTCAGCAGGGAGTCTGCTTCTCCTTCTCCCTCTGCACTCTCTTTGGCATATGCTCCCTCTCAAGTAAATAAATAAAAAATAAAATATTAAAAATAAATTAAATAAAACCTGGTCCTCTTGCAAGGCTCCAATATAAAGAAGAATGCCAATATACCCACATGCAATTATGGAATCTTACAAAGGCAAAGAATTAGAAGAAAGCATTTAAAGCAAAATAAGAAAAACCGCTCTCATTACATAAAAAATTTATATAATAAAACACCAAGATTTCAAGAGACAGGTTATAAAATGCATGAAAAACATAAACCAAATTGTTCTTCGCCTATAATCAAAATATAATTTAAATAACAATGTAACTTTTATGCTGAGTTAAACACACACACACACACACACACACACACACACACACACACCCTCTTTACAGAAAATAGCCAAAGGTGGTGATATTTACTTTCTTACCCATCGTTGGTGGCAATGAAAATGATAAGTTAGTGCAATCTTTCTGGAAAGCATAAAAGTGCTCAGATTTTTGATCCTGTAATTCCACTTCTACATCCTAAAGAAATAGTTCCAGATAAGAAAAAAGCTGTGTGCACAATGATGGTCATTGTATCCCATTTACAAATACAAAAACTGGAAAGATCTGAATTTCCGGTAATATCTTAATGACTGAAATAAATTATGACACATACACTTAATGGAATATTATGTAATCATTAAAATAGCACTTAGGAAAATTTACAGCAATGCTTCTATAGGTCTTCATATGAAAAATATAGAATCCAAATTTTAATGTACACTGCAGTGATGATGATTAAACTCGATAGATTTTTTTTTTTTTTTTTTTTTTAGTCTGCCTATCCTCTAGCTTGGCTAAGAACTGCACCCTCATCCACATGGTTTCCACAGGAGCAGCTGGGTGTGTGCACACATACACGTACACAAGTGCAATTCACACATGTGCAGGTGATAGCTAGTAAGGTTTCCTGAAACAACATGCCTTTGATGTATGGGCTCATTCAGCAATGCCTCCTTGTAGTAAGATTTTCTCTTTGTCAGTATACTATCCCACAAATTATCTGCTTCCTGTGGGTCTTAAATTAAAAATGGGCCACACACTCTGAAAACAGTATGGAGGTTTCTCAAAAAGCTGAAAATAGAGCTACCCTACCATCCAGCAATTGTGCTGCTAGGTATTTATCCAAAGGATACAAACATAGTGATTTGAGGAAGGACCTGCACCCCAATGTTTATAGTAGCAATGTCCATAATAGCCAAACTACGGTAAGAACCCAGATGTCCATCAACAGATGAATAAAGAAGATGTGATACACACATCCACCATGAAATAGTACTCAGTCATCAAAAAAAAAAAAAAAATGAAATGAAATCTTACCATTTGCAATGACGTGGATAGAACTAGAGGATATTATGCTAAGTGAAATAAGTCAATCAGAGAAAGACAATTATCATATACTCTCACTCATATGTGGAATTTAAGAAACAAAACAGGATTATAGGGGAAGGAGGGAAAATAAAACAAGATGAAATAAGAGAGGGAGACAAACCATCAGAGACTCTTAATCATAGGAAACAAACTAGGGTTGCTGGAACGGAGAGGGGTGGGAGGATGGGGTAACTGGGTGATGGGCATTAAGGAGGGCACCTGCTATAATAAGCACTGGGTACTATATAAGACTGATCAATCACTGACCTCTACCTCTGAAACTAATGATATACTATATGTTCATTAAAAATAAGAATATAAATAAATAAGTAAATAAGTAAATAAGGGCCAACACAACTTGCTTAATACTGTGAGAGTTTGGATTTTGGCATAAAATATTTAAAATTCTATGGCTGGCTTTTAGCACTAAATGAAAGACTGAGGGTTTACCTGTGCATGGCAGCCTGACCCCAAAATACCTGCCCACTCTTGGTAAGAACCAGGATGGCACCTAGTTAATCCCTTAGGAAGGAAAGCCCAATGGCTCCCTCTAAAGCAGTCTGAGATGGCAGGACAAACATCTTGGTCCCTGCATTCCTTTTCCACTGTGGAGACCCACTGGCAAAGGGGGTGAAGCAGCTACCAGAACCTCACTCTCTCCTCCCTTGCCTGCTCCTGGCCTAGAGGCAAAGAAGTTCCACCCTTTCCTTTGCCCAGAGCTGGGGCCCACTCACCTGGAATGGGACACACAACAGCAAGCTTCCTCACTACCTGCTAAGTCTGTTCTCAGTGTAAAGCCTCAAGTCTGAGGAAGAAGAGTCTCCTTTTTACCTGGCTGGGAAAACAGAAGCCTCAAGGGTAGTGTCTGCCTTAGCAGGGAATCCAGAGGTCAAGCACACCCAATGTTTGGGGGATGAAATTATTTTAGCCTACAGTGTATAGACAGTGACAAGCCTCATCTGAACCTGCTCACACCTGAACCAGAGAAACGCACATTGCCCAGAGCACACGGGCCTGCAGAACAGTGGCCTGAAGACCAGACCTGAGGGCTGCAGCTAAGGGAGACGGAGGACTGTCTCTCCCTGAGAAGGTGGAATGGGTTTACAGCTGATGTGGGACAGTGAGATTAGTAGGGGAGGGAGGGAGGCAGGCTAAAGACTGAACAAAATAAAAAGGGAAGAATGTATACCTCCCTGGGACCAAGAGGTGGGAAGCCCCCCTGAGTCCCCTCCCTCTGTCATAGTTCTCCCAGGAACAGGTATTTTGTACAATAACAGGTCTTGGGAAGACACAAGAATTGTGTTGAACTCTGAGTCACTGACCTGGCAAGAAATTAAACTCAGGAGATCTCTGTGAATGTTTACTGGATGGGAGAGACAGATTAAAAGGGAGAAAGAAGCCTGAGAAGAAACACAGCTGAAAGATGGGGAGAGTGCCCTGGCTTCCACGCTTCCTCAAGGACTTGGGCTTCCAGTCCTTGGGCTCAGAGAGCCTTACAAATAATTCCCCCTCTTTGCTTATGTTTCTTGGAACTAGATTTCTGTCACTTGCCACCCAAAACTGTCCTAAAACAAACACACATATAAACATACACATACCCCTTTTGTTTATTTACATAAATAAGATTATATGCATATATATAAAGATGAAGAAAATACTGCAAAATTATAGCAACAGTTTTTTTCTCCTATGTATTCTAAATTCTCTATAATAGGATCGTATAATCAGCAATGAACTTTTCATAAAAATAGAAAGGAGATGGACAAGTTAGCAGGTTAGCTCAAATTTAAAGGAGCTTCAGCAAGACCCTAAGTTCCAGAGGAAGTGCTTTCCATATTAGGACATCAGACAACTGGACCACTTTTGATCATTAATATCCACCAAACAGAAACAAAAGTTTAGCAACAAAAAGGTCCCTTGGTAAGACAGGGTGTATCCAGGAATAGAAGAGTTTTGTCAAGCTTATTAAAGCCTACAGTACAATTCTAATGAACTAAAATATCCCCAAACATATCTTATCACAGTATGAACATTAAAATGGGTCCATATTTACTAAAACATATCAGTGCTGCTTCATTACTGGTGTGGAAACAAAAGCCACCTGCCTTGTCTGAGCATCTTAGAAACCACAGGAAGAGCAATTGTATATGGTTGGTTGGTGAATCGAAAGAAGACCACTAATCACATAACTAACACAGTCCTCTGAAAATCTCAAAAATACCAGGTTTGGCTAGAAGTTGAATTTAGCAACCAAGAGCGCTGATGGTTAATCATAGTGTCCACACTGACGTCACAGACACTGTCACAACAGGCTGCTCTCTTGTTTGGAGGCTGCTGACGGTTTCCAATTAAAATGTCCAGGGAGCTACCCTGAACAGTGTTATTCTCTCACATGGCAAATTACCATCACAACATTTCTGGCTTTTCTCCCCCAGCATTTTTGAAAGCATGAAAATGCCTGCCTTCAGATACAGTCGCTATTACCAAGCTGAACTAAATAAGCTTCTAGATGCTTTTCGGGATACTGAGCAGGCTGAGAACCATTTGTACCTGAACATCTAAAATGCTGCGTCACAACGATGAACTTGCAAGCTACCTCACCTGGCCACTTTAGTCCCTGGGGCTCCCTTCTCTCTGTGAGGGATGAAAGGGCCAGAGGACCACTGTTACACACACTCATTTCCAGAGAGCCTGAAAATGGAAACAAAATGCTGATTCTGTAGATCTGCTTCAAGTTGACTACCTGGAATCTAACTCATTTTTCCAAATAGGAGGATATGTACTTCTGGCTTCAATGGCGACTTCTAAGAAGTAATCGCAAGGACACTGTGGCCAGGGAGAATGCTAGTAGCTGGTAACTTAGTCTAATTTAACACTGAACATCCATTAGCCATCTGGTCCTTGTGGAAACCCAATCACACACACACTCTCCCAGGAAGTGATCCCAAGGTAACAATGCTGGAAACACCCAGCCCGAGGAGTATGAATGAAACCTGGCAATTCAGGGCAGATGATGCTGGGCAGTCAAGTTGCTAGTTAAACCGATTTATTTCATGTAAGTTCATTCAGTGGTGGTAGGACAGCCTCACTGCAGCCCTGCTTGGCCAAGACTTCAACGAAGAGCCTTCCTCCCATGAAAACAAATGCAGTACTGGGACTGAACCCTCATGTTCACGGTTCTGATGGTAAAGCAAAGTCCAGCATCTACATCATTTCATAAAATGCACCACTCACTTTGCCTTTACTCTTAAGACGTGGAAGTAACTACCAACAGCTTATATAGAGATGATTAAAATTAGAATTTCATTCTAATATTCTAAACTCAGCTAATTGTTAGTCATTCTTGCATTAATTAACTCCTTATATTTTAGGTAAGAAAAAAAAATCTTTCCTAAAAGGAGTTCTGAAATAACTTTGTTTAGAAAATATCTTCAGGGGCGCCTGGTCTGCCTTTGGCTCAGGTCATGATTCCAGGGTACAGAGATCAAGCACCATCTAGTTGGGCTCCCTGCTCAGCTGAGCAGGTCTGCTTCTCCCTCTGCCTCTGCCCCTCGCCCCATTTCTGAGTGCTCTCTCAAAAAAAAAAAAAAAAAAAAAAAAAAAAGATGATGATGATGTCTTTAGTAAAGAGAACCTGACACGAGATAGGGATGTGTTGAAACAGCACAAAAACAAATGAAATCACCTCTTACGGAAAAAAGCCCACCCATTTCTGAACAAGAACTTGGGACTCATCAGGCAAGGAGGCAGCTCACCAGTACCTTAAACAACCAGCAAAGCCCAGGGCTTGGTTTCAGGTGTCACATCTACCACTGAGGTGACTGCTCATTTCTACTCACCCTCTGCCCCCTGAGGAAGAACAGCAGGGAAGCACACCGCAAGCTCCTCCAAGATTCGGAACATGGGAGAACCCAGTGGTCCCCATCAGGGTTTTCAGAAATGCTGCATCTTCCAAAGAAATACAATGCTTAAGTTTCAGACACACATTTCAAGAAATAATCCACACACACATGGACTCCTAATAACAAAGGTCATACATAAGTTAATAAAAACAGCAGATTTTTCATCTTGAAATCAGTGGGAAGAAGTAGTGCCATGCACACCTGGGTCTCACACCAGCTTTCCAAAGTGATCTATAGTTGATAAATATAGGATTGCTTGGTTCTGTTTACGGCACTGGTGATGAATCAGCCCCACAAAAGAGGTGTACACACACCTCCAGAGGACCCACCACTGGAACAGGAAAGCCACATATTTCTCAGCATACAAATCAATCAAGGCAAGCCCCACTACACCCCCAGAAGTTCAATCTATATGGCAACACTGTAGCACTAGCTTAGTCAGATAAGCAGAAACAGTAAACGGAGTTAAAATCTTTTCAGGGGCAGCCTGGGTGGCTCAGCGGTTTGGCATGGCCTTCAGCCCAGAGCATAATCCTGGAGACTGGGGATCGAGTCCCACATCAGGTTCCCTGCATGGAGCCTGCTTCTCCCTCTGCCTGTGTCTCTGACTCTCTCTCTCTCTCTCTGTCTCTCACGAATAAATAAATAAAATCTTAAAAAATATATATATTTTCGGTGAATCTTCTCTACTTCCGACTAGCACCCCAAAGACCACAGTCTTTATAATAATTTTAGAATACAATCATCTGGTTAACAACATAATGATTTTTTTTTTCTCTTTTAGGAGTACTACACTAATTTCCAGGCTATGTTCAGAGGCTGTTTTTTTCTTTGTTTTGTTTTACTAATTTTTCCTCTATGTTCATTGGATTACTGTTACATTACATAATCTAAACTTTAGTTTTCTTTCTTTAAGGCTAAGAAAACCATTCCCCCAAACTAAAGGTACAATACTTGTGTTACTCCAGCAAGGATACTGGCCTGCTTCCAGTAAAATATTACACAAGATACCATGTACCTAAATTCTTGGAACCTATAACCTGCCATCAACAACCAGTCTGACTTATGCAGTGCAGTGGCTCCTTGCCAGGGCTCAAACCAGCTGGGTGCCAGCAACAGAGGTAAAGTGACTTACAAGTTCATTTTGGTCGGTTAATACATGCACATTATAGTTTTACAGGTAAGATGTAAAACAAGTCCCCAAGTGAGGGAAGGATTAGATAAGAAAGATTTCCAGTGTTTTTGTTTTACTACTTAAGGATATACACAATCTTGAGAAGAGTTAAAGCTGCATGTCACCAAATGTAGAATAATGTATTTTTTTGAAAGATTTTATTTATTTATTCATGAGAGACAGACAGAGAGAGAGGCAGAGACACAGGCAGAGGGAGAAGCAGGCCCCATGCAGGGAGCCCGACATGGGACTCGATCCTGAGTCTCCAGGATCAGGCCCTGGGCTGAAGGTGGTGCTAAACTGCTGAGCCACCCGGGCTGCCCTAGAACAATGGATTTTGAATGGATTAGATGTGCTAAGGAACCAGAGTTTATAATTATTAATCTTAGCAATAACACTCAGAGGTGAGAAGGGCATTCTCTCTGGGGGATGTACAATACCAAAAGAGGGGAGAGAGACTGTGTGTGTATATGTGTGAATACGGTAAGGGAGGTGGCGTCTGATGGATAAGGCGGCAGAGGTGAAGGGTAACAACAAACAGACTGGAGTATTCTGCTGGCCATAATTAGCTGAAAGCTACAGGATGGAAAAGCCAATTTTAAGAGAGATCAATAAAACACTTTCTGGCATGCCATAATAGGGCATCACCCTTATAGGACTTTACACACACACACACACACACACACACACACACACACACACCAACCTGTGCAGTAATAGGTCAATTCAGCATGACAGACCTTAAAATAATATTCTGAAACACAGTCCTCTGGCAGGCACTGAACAGTATTCAAGAAAAGGACATCTGCATCTATAATTCTATTTGCAGCAATATCATCTACTTCAGACTATATAAACTTAAAGTTTGGCTATTTGCAATTCTGGCTGCTTTATAAACGCATTCAACTCAGTACTATTATTCCAACACCACTGATCCTACCTAGAAGACCATGTAGATGATGGCCAAAAACCATCAAGAATTCACCAAAGCAGCTGTTAAGACTAAATCAGTGCCCAGTAAATGTCAGCACACACCCATTACAAATAAAGGTCTCTTGTTGACAAAAAAAAAAAAAAAATTCCAAGGGCACCTGGATGGCTCAGTCAGTTAAGCATCTGCCTTCAGCTCAGGTCATGATCTCGGGGGTCCTGGGAGCAAGCCTTGTGTCTTAGGTTCCCTGCCTAGTGGGAAGTCTGCTTCTCCTTCTGCCTCTACCCATTACCCCCAATTGTGTGTGCCTGCTCTCTCGGTCCCAAATAAATAAATAAAATCTTTTTTAAAAATTCACATGAGTTTAAGCCTCTTACTAATCAGGAAGAGGAGGCTAAACGAGCAGATCCCAAAGGCCTACCTATGAGGATATCATATGTAAAAGCCTGATTAGAGAGACAAAGATTTTTATTCTAATCATACTCTGCTGCCCAGCCCCCATCTCATTACATGTCTGATCCAACAGTGAAGTACTCGTTCCAAACACGGAGACTTCTGGCTAGCCAAAGGTACAATGTGGCACACAAAACTCATTGTGTTTAGTCTCCCATCTGCTGGTTTGGGAGAAAGATTAAGACAGAATTAAGACATTACTGACATTAAGAGACTTTCTGGTTTAATTGTGTCTGTTTTAGTGATCTCAGTCTACTACAAAATCATTCCAAACCCTATTATACTTTGTTTACCTGCAGGTAGGTCAGCAATAATCCATCAACTATCTAGTTCCTTCTAACCAGACTATTGGCTGTTATGCTTCCTGGTATTAAGTCAACAAAGGTAACTATGACATTTGCTTTGGATGGGAGTCAAGTGTCTGGTTGGGATGCAGAAAAGGGCAAGGCCTAACTGAATAGTCCTGTGTGGTTTCCAAGCTAAGCAACTAAGAGAGTTAAACTTGCATTTGTGGCAATTCTTCTGTGTGGTGTAATTAACCACCACTCAAGACAGTTACACTTCTTCAGTTTAGGCTACTCCTCTAATGGTTCTCATAAAAGGTTCCTCATAAGTCCACTTCATTCCTGAGCTCGAAGATAGGTTACTTTCACAACAGGTGAATATATTTCCCCAAAACTGGTTCTGGTGCCCCAGGCTAAGTGTCTGAGGTCAAGCAGCTGGCAGTTTTGTTTGTCTTCATGGTCCCTCTGCCATTGGCTTATATTGACACCATGAGAGAGGGAAATACACTTGGGCATGAAAGATGCTCAGTGAAACCCTGTAGCAAACCATAGCCAAGGAAACAAGCTCTTATTGTTTCGAGGAGTATCAAATCCCTAAGGTCCCAAAGCATTTTATGGATGTGAAAACTAAAACCCAAGGTTACACAATCATTTAGTGGCTGAGATTTGGAATGCAGGTGTTGCCACTCTTACTTCGTTGCCTTCACTAAAGGGAAACAGCAGCAGTTTGAATCTCAAAAATTCAGAATCCTGTGAGGCTCACTTATCTTCATTGAGCAGCGTAGTAAACAAACTGATCAAGGTGAGACTTCAACCGTCAATGCACTGGGAGACCATCAGCCTCACAGAAAGCCAGACTTCATCTACTTGAGTCTGCATACTCATCTGCAGTTAAATGTATCATGAGGAAGCCCCCCTATGAAAACCCCAAGCAGGAGGGGAGGACTCCATTAGATTCCAGATTTTTCAGTCCTGATAGTTGCAACTAAGTTGAAACGGTCAATTTTACTCTTTACACTGGCTAGAGAGTTCTTGGGGGGGGGGGGGGGCAGGAACCAAGGGGGTCAAGTAGAAAGTGGATAAATGCTCTAGTTAAATAAAAGCTATCTACAAACAACTGTATTTATGACCCAATTGCGACCTAAGCTTGCCAGATGTTGCCAAGCTTTATAGAAGTCAAACACTATGAAATGCAGCTCTAGTTGAGATATATACCTGGCCAGTCAGTTCTTGCCTAGACGGAATCCCCACTGTTTCAAGTACACTTGCGGATTATTATTTCCCTACTGGCCCAGTGCACCACACCCCATTCTTCTCTATCAGCCAGAGAGTCAACGGAGCCCATATGGTTCCATACGACACAGATCAAACAGTAGGGGCTGTTTACAGCTTCTGGGATAGGCTATTTTAGAGATGAAAAAGAGAGGAAGTCAAGACCTAGAGAAGTAGGGACTTGCCCAAGGCACGAGAGACAGTTAACCGTAGAGGACTGGAACCAAGGCCTCCGCCTCTCTGTCGGGTCCTTTGCCCACTACACCACACTATAATTTCACTACTTTAAAATCACGGTTCTCTAACAACCATAAGCTTAAATTACTTCAGGCCTGGAGCTCCTCCTTGAATTTTGCTGGGGCAGATGAAGATCGGCAAGTACCCTGCTCTGATATGGGGGCAGAGCTTTAGGAGGAGACCAAAATGTAATTTGTGGATTCTATATAGACACCCAATATACCAAAAGGCACTGCAAATTATACAGGGAGGGGTCTTTAAAAAATGTTCTGGATAAAAATTCCTGAGATCCCACTGGAGATCCAAGTGGGTGGGAATAATACCAGAAAAAGTTAAAGGTCATAGCCTTGACCACCATAAAAAATTCCTGCAACAGAAATTTATCCAGCCCAGTTCCAATGGTTTAAAAAAAAAAAATGCTCTTTGATGATGATGATGATGATGATACTGTAGCCACTGCCAATTCCTTTGATGAAACGAGTCATTCTTTTAATGCCAGTGCCAAGGAAACACACATTACTGATTAGCACAGGACAACTCCTTTGAACGGCGAGAACCATTTTAATGACCAAACATACTGACGAGCTTCACATAGTAAGCCATGACTGCTGCACTTAGCAGGAATGTGAGGCTCACAAAAAAGGGAAGGAAATGCAGATCTGAATATTGACTTTTTCATGTGGAAAAAAAATGCCACCAGATTTCCAGAATTGCAGCACAGGTTTCTATGTTCTAGGCTTCCTGGAGAGGCAAGTGTACACATCCCTCTGCAATTCTCACACATCTGGACAGAGCTAGGAATGCAACAGAGACTACTTGGAAGACTGTGTTGGCACAACCAAGTCTACAGAGTTGTGGTATGAAATCTGAGTGCTGAGAAACAGGCGAAGCAAGGGGACTGGCCCAGGTGCCACAAGGCTGCTTTCTCCAGCTTCCTGAGGGGTAGGCAGAGAACAGAAGCAGCAAGGCATTACCAATGGGGAGTTACCAAGCCTTTAGGGTCAAGGAAGAAGCCCTTTCAGACACCAAGGAGAAGAGAACTCCCCTCCAGACAAAGGACAGATGACCCTCAGGCACAGGGATGGGGGGATGGGGGCTCATTCGGCTGCCAGCAGGCTCCATTTTCCCAGGGACCTCTCTTCTTAAAGTCCTCATACTGGTCAGGCTTTTGCCTCATCTGGAGGTCATCCTATCTTACTGCTGATTTCTCCATGTCAGAAAAGTGGCTGAGAGGGCATCCGCATTGTGGGGCAAGGCGGCTAAGCTCCTAACTCTGTTTTCTCTTTTGAAAACTGAGAAACAGCAACTAATTTTTTTTTTAAGATTTTATTTATTTGTTTGACAGAGTGAGCATAATAAGCAGAGGGAACGGCAGGCAGGGGGAGAAGCAGCAGGCTCCCTGCTGAGCAAGGAGCCGGATGGGATGCTGGGCTTGATCCCAGGACCCTAGGATCATGACCTGAGTTGAAAGCAGACGCTTAACGGACTGAGTCACCCAGGCACCTCGGCAACATCTCTTTAAATGCTAAGAAACCAAAATAAATGTTAAGAATGTCAAAGACAAGAGTTATGTAAATATTAGGGAAGATCGTTATATTAAAGAAATTGGTGGTAGCCAAAGATGCCATCAGAAAGTAAACACACTCAAAAACCTGATTATCTACTCTTTCTCTAGCCTCAACTGCTCCCTATTTACCCTCATGGGCAGACAGCAAGTAGACAGTGGCTGGTGCTGACAATCTAAATAATTATGAAAAGGTTAAAATATGTTTGGTTGGTGGTGTTTAAGCAGGAAGAATAGAACTACTGAAGAGGTTTTCATTCAACTGTACATTTCGAGTTAAGGGACTAAATGTGAATTATCTGGAAACTCATTCATATGGTACCCCCCATTCTCTGATGATGCTTGATAGTCCAACTTCCATTTGTTATGCTTCATTGTAGTGCCTGCCAGTACCCTGTGGCTGCTAGAGGGGCAGACTCTGGAGCCAGACCATCCCGGGCAGTTGCTTAGCTCACTGCGCCTCAGTTTTCTCACCCACAAAATGGGGACGGTAATAATATCTACTTCAAAGCACTGCTAGGAGGTTTAAATGAGTAAGTACATGTAAAGTTCTTACAACAGTGCCTAGTATACAGTGAGCACCATGTAAGTGCCAGTTATTATTATGACAACTCATTAAGAACTACATGAGGCAATAGGATCTAATAACAGATCTATTCCTGCCCCAGTGGAGTTTATAGACTAATAAGGGACTACAGCAGCCAAATAATCATGCAAACAGAATGACAAACTGCAGTGAGTACTATGAAAAAGACATACAGGGAACCCTGAGAGCCTAGGAGAAGCTGCTCTGGTCCCATGATGGGGGTGCACAGGCTCGCAGTGTCAAAGGTTCTCCTAGGGACCCCTGGGTGGCTCAGTGGTTGAACATCTGCCTTTGGCTCAGGTTGTGATCCCAGGGTCCTAGGATCAAGTCCTGCATCAGGCTCCCTGCAGGGAGCCTGCTTCTCCCTCTGCCTATGTCTCTGCCTCTTTCTGTGTCTCTCATGAATAAATAAAACCTTAAAAAGAAGAGGTTATCCTTAAAGAGTGACATTTGAATTAAGATCTATAGGAAGCAGGGGAAGGAAGGGAGGAATTGCCTGGACAGAGGGAACAGTCTCTACAAAGATCCTGGGACTACAGATAATTTACTGTGTTTGAAGACCTGTTGGCCCAAGCTGCTGGAGAAAGCAGAGGGAGAATGGGGAAGCAGACAGAAGCCCAAGCGTGCATTCAAGCAGAGTGGGCCACAAAATCAGAACCTTCTTCACATGCTTATTTGTTACCCTTGCAGCTTACAGAAAGGAGAGTGGGCTATTGTGATGGGTGTAAAGCACATCGTGGGGCGGGGGGCGGGGGGGAATCCCTCCCCTAAGGTGAAATATTTGATATGCCAAACACAATCTGTGTTCACACCACAGGTGAGTCTTCTCTGGTGCTTTAACTTTTACTAACGTTAGCCTATGTTTCTTAGCTGTTTCACAGCTGAGTATGAGCATAACACACCAAAACTTCATGGGCAGGTTTAATAAATCACTGTTGTGGTGAAATATGGCTACAGAACAAACCTCAGAACAAGGGCTCTTGTGTCATGAGGCCCCTCACCTGAGGGATCTCTCTGGCCAGCCACCATGCGTGGGATCAGAAAGCTCCCTCTGAAGTCTTTTTAAACTTCTGGGTGTTCCATCTCCCCAGTACCTGCTCTCAGTTCCAGGGCCATTTCTGTACTGCAGGCAAAAAACTTGGTACTAACCTTATAAAATGGTAAGTCACCGGCTCACAATCACAGATTACTCAGGCAAGTTGGCAAGGATGTGAAGTATTTATCAATCTCTTCCAGGCACTCCCTGTTTCACACTTCTTCCTGTTGGATTCTTCCGGGCCTCATATACCGGCTAGTTCACTCATTTCAACCCCACCCCCAGGCTGGACTCTCTCTTATCCCACAGCTATAAAGAAAGAGGGGTCGTGTCATACATAAGGCACTGGAGCTCCAAGGCCTATAACACTCCTGGCTTCAAGGAGTTTACCATCTGGCAGAAAAGTAGTACAACACAAGGGAAAAGATGGCAGGGTCCACATGCATGCCTCCTGGCAGCAGACCTGGCGGTGTGCCTAGGCCCCGCCCGGACCAATTCCCTACAACTCTGAACCCTTACTTCCCTGCTCAGGCCTTCTTCTCCTTCTGCAGGCTAGCCTGCATTCGTGTAACTCCAAAGTCTGTTAATCATGCTCTCAAAACTCCAAGTTAAAAACCCCAAATTTCCTCAGGTATCCTCAAGAGCCTGGGACATGCTCAACATATGCTTTTGGCTGAACAAAACTGAAAGGAAAAGGGATGGGATAAAGGGTATGTGTTGTGGGAGCGGGCTCTGGGCAAGTCATTAAATCTCTCTGGGCACCAGTTTCCAATTCTACAAAGTAAGACGGCGGGGTTGAATCTGCCTGTTAGCTCAGAAATGGGATGATCCATGATTTACCAGGCCCTCATCCCTCCTCAGGCTCTACTGCAGATTCTTCTAGCCCCAACCAATCAAAACATGCCCAAAACCCACATACGAATTTGAGAGAGTTTAGAAGTCTTGATGCTTTTAAGCAGAGTCATTCCCAATCCTGGTCTTTCAACATCCCACTGTCTCCACTTATCTTAAAATATTTCAACATTGGAAATTAGTAATAATCTGATTCACTTAAGGTTCAGGGTGGGGAAAAGAAATACCAATAGAAATCAACTAATGTTATGTGGGAGGAAGTGGGTGACTCCTATGCGCACATTCTTGCTGTAGATACTAAAACCAACCACCTCCTAAACTGAAAGGGAGATCTCGGTCTTCTCCAAACCACAAATCAGATAAGTGACTGAACTTTACCCAGGCCCCAAAAGCCCTAAGATTTCCAAGTACTGAACTAACAGATCAAGAGGACTTTGGGATTGGTTTTCGAAGCAACTGTGGTTTGGTTCCCAGTCAGCTGAGTGCCAGAACTACAGATAAACTTGTTCTTAATCTCTATGCATAAAGGAAACCGTTTTCTGCTTTGCAAAACCAGACCACAGCAAGTGGAAAATGAACCCTAACACAATTATAGGATAAGGTCACTGTATTGTTCAGAGAAAGGTGGTGCCTTTGAAGTCAGAGATTCCCTGAACCTGGCTTTACATCTTTCTTGAAGTATTTAAATTTATCTGGAGAGCTTAAAGATACTTCTACAACGGGGGAAAAAATGGTTTAATCTTGTTTGTAAAAAACATATACATACCACATGTATATTTGGGAGCAGAACCATCACAAAAATCAAAGAATTGCTGGCTCTGTTCCCTGAATTGCAGAGGTTTCTGAGATTTCCTTGACAGAATTTTAAACTTACTCTTGTCATTAAATTGGCAACAGTTACACTCAATACCTCATATTTGCTCAGTGCTTTCAAACATATGTGAGTATCAATACCAGTGCTTCAGAAGAGGAGAGGAGAAATAAACTAGGGCATAAATCTATATATTAATCCCAACACTGTGTGATATGATGCCACTCAGAGTAGGGGAAGGGCTCTTGTCTAGGAGAGGACAGTGATTAGGGAAGGACCCACACTCTGCCTGGGCACTACAGGATAGTGAGAGACACCAAATGAAACCACAGCAAATGAAACCACAGGGGTTCGTGGGTGACTCAGTGGTTGAGCGTCTGCCTTTGGCTCAGGTCATTATCCAAGCCAGGGTCTTGGGATGGAGTTCCGCATCAGGCTCTCCACAAGAAACCTGCTTCTCCCTCTGCGTAGGTCTGTATGTCTCCCATGAATAAATAAAACCTTAAAAAAAAAAACACCCACAGCCCATTGTTGTGGCAACTCCCAGGCCCTCATCTCCCTTGCTCACTCTGCTCTAGGTTTTCTTTCTTTCCATAGAATTTTATCACTTTTTCACAAACATATTTATGCATTTATCATGCTATTATGGTTTGACTCTGTCCACTAAGTAGAAGTTTCCTGAGGGCACATGCCCTTGTTTTGTTCATTAATGTGCCCCCAGCACCTCAAACGTGTTGGCCTATAATATATACCCAATAAAACGGGTGAATGAATTAATTGATGGAATCTACTACATCTGGGAGCTAGGGAAGCTGGGAAGCCCAAAGCAAAGCAGCCTTCCTATCTTCGACAGCCCAGGTAAGAATGGATGTGAAGCTGTACAGTGTCAGGGGGACTGGTCATTTTAACCTAAATGGTGTTCCCAATTTGGAAAGACATTTAGGAAAAGGCCGGCCTAGATTTTCTAGTTTCATACCTTATTTTACGGAGGAAGAAACAGAAAGGAAATAACTCATCTGTCCAAAGTCTCCTAGCTGGCAAGCACCCAAATCCTCACCTCCCACTTTCCACTCATTGAAAAAAATACGATGTGTATCGTATGGGTTAAAACACACATGAAAACAGAAGACTGTGCCTACAAACTACATCTCAAAAGAGATAAAATGAAAAGCTACACATATCCAACTACCTGAGGAGAACAGAACTGGGATTTTTGGTCAGAAAACACAGCCTCATCCCGAAGTTTACCCAACTGTTAGGTCAGATGCTCAGCCCCATGTAGACACTGTCATCAAAGAGTGACCTCCCAATCCTACGGACATTTGTCACCATTGATCCAGCCAGGCTTTAGATTTGGTCAAGCCCAGTCTACGTGACACTCAGAAGCAAGGTCCGCTTGTTTCTAAACTACCCATTTGAATTCCTAGGGTAACCACCAAGGCCAGTCCAGTTGCTGAGACACCAGGCTCACCAGCTCCTGCATGCATTCTACAATCAGGCCCTTCAACTTACCTGATGCAAAATCCCTGGGGGCTGATGAATAATCCAGATACCCAGCCCTTCCAGGAGAAGGGGAAAGCAGGTATCACAAACCATACCCTCCCACAATTTGCTTCCAACCTACATTCTCACCCTGATAAGAAAGTTCCTTTTTGTTTATATGCTTCATTCTTGTACTTTATTGAACCCACTCCTTTCACAAGTTTCTTCCAACACCCACTCCCCTTAGCTGCTTCACTGTGGCTCCAGCAGGTTATTTTTATTTATTTATTTTTAAAGATTTTATTTATTCGAGAGAGAGAGAGAGAGAGAGAGAGAGAGGCAGAGACACAGGGAGAAGCAGGGTCCCTGCAGGAAGCCTGACGTGGGACTCGATCCCAGGTCTCCAGGATCAGGCCCTGGGCTGAAGGCAGCGCTAAACCGCTGAGCCACCGGGGCTGCCCCAGCAGGTTCTCTTAAAATCCAGAGAAAGTACTGTGAAGGAACCTAGAAGCCAGTATTGTTCGGATTCCTTAGGCCTCTTAATATATGGAGAAGGCAAAAATACTAGATAAGCATGAAGTAGAACTTTAAACAATTCTAAATATCTTGTAATTCATTGACTAAGTGTATTTAATACAAAGCCAGTTTATAAGTTAAAGCTGATTTCTTAAAAAGCAATTTCAGTAGTTAGTACTCAGAGAAAAAAAAATCTCTCTCTGGAATTACCAGTTCTTCAAAAGTTGGGCACTACAATATATTGGAAAAAGTACAATGCCAGCTTGTCCATTACTAGTTCTGCCACTAACTAGCAGGACATATCAATCCCAATTTCTCTACAAAATGAGCCAAATCTGTCTCCAGTCTGGTCCAGTGTTCTGATGTGAAAAGGCACATGGAGATACATTTGCTTGTCCAGGATTAAGGTACAGGAATTACCTGACAGCATATTAGAGTCCCCTGGGGAGCCCCAGACGTCTAGTTAAGAAATGGGCAGAAGACATGAACAGACATTTCTCCAAATTAGACATACAAATGGCCAACAGACATAGGAAAAAATGCTCCACAGCATTTGGCATCAGGAAAATACAAATTAAAACCACAATGAGATACCACCTCACGCCAATCAGAACGGGTAAAATTAAGATAGGAAACAACAAATGTTGGCGAGGATATGGAAAAAGGAGAACCCTTTGCATTACACTGTTCGTGGGAATGCAAGCTGGTACAGCCACTCTGGAAAATAGTATGGAGGTTCCTTGAGAGCTACCCTACAACCCAACAATTGCACTACTAGGAATTTACCCCAAAGATACAAATATAGTGAAACAAAGGGGTACCTGCACCCCAATGTTCATAGCAGCAACATCCACAACAGCCAAACTGTGGAAGGAGCCAAGATGTTCGTCGACAGATGAATGGATAAAGATGTGGGTGGGGTGTGTGTGTGTACATATATATGTGTGTGTGTATATATACATATACACACAAACAACAGAATACTACTCAGCCATTAGAAAGGATGAATACTTAACCATTTATATGGTCATGGATGGAACTGGATAGTATTATGCTGAGTGAAATAAGTCAATCAGATAAAGACACTTACATGGTTTCACTCATATATGGAATACAAGAAATAGCACAGAGGATCATAGAGTAAGGGAGAAAGAACTGAATGGGAAGTCATCAGAGAGGGAGAAAAAACATGAAAGAGCCTTAACTATAGAGGGTTGCTGGAGGGAACATGGGAGGGGGATGGGGTAATTAGGTGATGGGCATTAAGGAGGGCACATGATATGATAAGTACTGGGTGGTAAACACAACTGATGAATTACTTTAACACTACATCAGAAATTGAGTAAGTATCATAGATTGGTGGAGGGAGGAGGGAAGGGAGGAAAGAAAGAGGGAGGGAGGGAGGAAAGAAGGGGGTAGGAAGAGAGAGGAAGAGAGAAAGGAAAAAGCTAGGCTCCATTCCTTGAGATTCTGACTTCAGTCACTTTAGGTGGCACCCCAACAGAGGGTTTTTAAAGAGCTCCCCAGGTGACTCTAGGTGACTAATTCAGCCCAGGCTGAGAGGCACTGCCTCCAGTAACACATTCCTAGCTGCAGCTGTGGCCCTGCAGACAGGTGTTTCTCTCACTCCTAGAGGCCCCTCAGGCCTGATGGGCTATTTCCTTTGAGAAAAGAGATCTGACTCAGTTTGGTCAACGAACTCCTATGACCCAACTGTTGATCAATGACAATATCAGGTTCTAGGAATTCTGATAGCACCATTTGTTCAGAAAACGTATGAAAAAATCTGGTTTCCATGACAAACACTTCTGCAGCCTAGACAAACAATTACTCCCTCATCTGAAGTAGAGGGGGGGAAATAATCCACTGGAGAAAGGGGTGGTTTTGAATTATAATTATAAATTAGTCTACTAACTAGGGAAATCATGTTTAATACATAAGAGGACAGCCCTAGATCAAGGTTCATTTTTTAACAATGAAACATCATGCTGAGTGAAAAATGAAACTGACTCGGAATAATCACAAACCATTTATCATACAGGGTTTGGCAATGGAAAAATTAATCTCATTACTGATATGAGGAGCCCATCAAGAGGATCTCACACACTATGGTTCATGCCCACCCAATCAAGTATCCTGGAAGCCTCCCTCACTCTGTAGAAACACTACTGATGAGATCCCATTAAAGGATACAGCAACATCTTCCATCCCCCACTCTCCCCCTACAAAAATTCATAACCCACATGCCTGATGATAAAACAGCTCCTTGTTTCATTGGTCTTAAAGAGCTTCAAAAAGGAATATTCAATCATTATCTGCTGAGTGCTCACTACAGTGGGTATGGCCAACTCACCATGCTGAAAGCCACAGAGGATACAGATAAGCAAGACAGGGTCCCTGCCTTCCAGGGCAAACCAGCAAGAGAAGTGACAGCCCTCTTCCCCCGCCCCCCACTTCCTGGTTGCCCCCTCTCTCCCTCATTACATTCTCCTGAGATCCATCTAACCTAATCTTTGTCCCTCCATTGTGGTCCAAGGGCCAAGGCCACTCTCTCTCCTGTCACCACAGACCCACTTCCTGGTGCCAGAACTGCTTGAAAGGTAAGGTGAACACCCCAGGCCCAACCTGATGACTAGAGGATTATCTCTTTTCAGGATTTAATACCAAAGACTGACTGCACCATGGAAGAGCAATTCTGGTTAAAGCCTTCTAAGACATGAACTTTCAGTTTTGCTAGTTCAGAAACATATCTGGGCGAGATCTTACCGAAAAACATGCACCTGCTTGGATATTATTAGACCCAAGCAAAGAAATGAGCTTAAACTATGACCCTGCTTGAAGGGCCTCTGAATCTCCACTCTATCCACAATCACTGGACTTAACTCCAGAGTTGAAAATGGTTTTTCTCGCTGACAGAGTCTCTCAGGTGAAAGCAGTGTTTCTAGCTCAAAGCTGCATCTTTCTACTACTAGAATAAAAGGGTTAGAGGCCATGACTTTCAAGGGAGGAACAAGAGCATTATCTGAGCATGTTCCTAAGCTTCCAAGAAAGTCTCTCCCCTATCCTTCTGTAAAGCCATCTCTCCTTGCAATATGGTCGGTCACCCACTCAAAGTGTGACTGGGGTAAACTGATGGGTTCTAACAAACCCACCAGAACATAAATAAGCACTGTAGGAGTTGCTCTTCAACAAAGGGAAACAGGAGGATTAGATTCAAAGTTCAGTTTCACCACCAAAGTATGACCTTGGACAGGTCACCAGCCCTCTGTGGCCTCAGTTTCCTCATCTGTCTGCTCTGGGGAACACAGCAGAGCAACTATTGTTCAACCTGGGAGGGGAGGGCATGGTATAGGCCCCAGATATCACCCTCCAAGGTTACTGTTACTGATGGATGCACATCATCCTATTCCTTACTTGGGGTGGGGAAAATACTGAGACCCATCGGGCTAGATCAACAAAACTCCTTCTCTGATTCTAGTTATCTTGAGAGACTATCCATTTACTCATATATGCTCCCACTGCTCACAATACTTCTGGAGTTTTCTGGAAATCCCCTTCAAAGAATATACTTTTTGAATCCCCTAAGTGATATAAAATGTTTAGTTGGTTTTTAAAAACAAGCAAAAATCAAATCCAAGTGTCCTCAATAAATTATGCAATCAAGCTGATGAACAGTTTTGATTAAAATTTCAGCATGAACCATGTAGAAGTTATATTCAAGCAAACACCAGAAGGAATTGGGAAAGGTTTTAAACTGTGTAAGGATCATTGGCTTAAGAGTATATGTTTGGGGCAGCCCCAGTGGTGCAGCAGTTTAGCACTGCCTGCAGCCTGGGGTGTGATCCTGGAGACACGGGATCGAGTCCCACGTCGGGCTTCCTGCATGGAGCCTGCTTCTCCCTCTGTGTGTCTGCCGCTCTCTCTCTCTGAATAAATAAATAAATCTTTTTAAAATAACAACAAAAAAAAAAGAGTATATGTTTGCTTTTTTGGAGTTCCTTGTTTTAAAGTTGAATGACTAAAACGGTTAAGTAAATTCCTAAATGAAATACTGGAAAATTTAAAAAAAAAAAAAGTTTTTGAACTGATTTGTATGACACGAACCCTGACCCCCGAGGGGGCGATTATTTGGAAAGACATAACATTCTCTTGCAATTAAGTTTAAGTACATTTGTGAAAAGAGAAAACACCACTAAAGGCATTACTCCATCATCAAATGGTACCACAATCTTTCCAGGAAACACAGCTGTATGGACAAGCTATAGGTTTAAGAACTATGGCCTCCACAAGGGACATTCAATGCACCAACTCCTGATTTATTAAGAGGCTTGAGGCAGAAGTTTAAATGGCCTCATGACAAACTACAGAAAGAATCTCATCTGCAAAGAGTTGGCTACCCTCAAAACCAAACTCGCAGAATTATCCCGAGGTATTTTTAGGGTGTTCATGGGAGCCACATCTGCTAGAAAGCTGATCTGAAACCACTGTAGACCAAAGGACTCTGCAAACAAGTTACTTAACAAATCAGAATAAAACATTTCTCAGCAGCTTTTAGGTATATGAGGTATATAAGAGACTGCTGTGGTTATTTACATCTACAGCATATAAACAAAACAAAATCTAAACATTCCATTTTCCCTTGACCTAAAATCCACACTGCTAAAAGAAAACAGGTTGCTTTAAAATGATTACTATAAAACCAATTTAAAGGTTAGTTTTGTGCTTTTAAAACCCTCCAATATTGCTTGGAGTCTGGGGAAGAGGGCAAGAGTAAATAAGATTAGCAAATTCTGGTTCTGAGAATTTATTCCAAGGAAATAATTAGGTAGTTAAGATATACTTAGCAACAAGAGGGCTTATCACATTGCTTTTTGGGGATTTAAAAAAGATTTTATTTGAGAGAGAGAGAATGAGGAGCAGGGGGAGGAACAGAGGGAGAGGGAGAAGTGGAATCCCCAGTGAATGGGAGCTGACACGGGGCTTGGTCCTAGGACCCTAAGATCGTGACCTGAGCCCAAGTCAGATGCTTAACTGACTGAGCCACCAGGCACCCCATCATACTGTTTATAGTAATGAAAATTAAAAACAGCCTCAGAGTTGGTTGATCCAAAAAAACAAAACAAAACAAAACATAGTATATCCATTCAGAGAAGTAATATACAGCAGTGAGTATAATGTTGCAGAATTAAATTTATTGACACAGAAAGATCTAGGATATGCTCCAGAAGAAAAAATATCTATGCAAGTATGTGCACAGAAGAAAATGTCTAGAAGGATATATATCAAGATATTAGATCAGCCGTCCAGGAAATGCAAATCAAAACCATAATGAGTTACCACTTCACACCCACTAGGCTGACTACAGTCAAAAAGAGAATATCAAGTGTTGGTGAGGATGTAGAAAAATTAGAACCTTCCTACATTGCGGGTGGGAATGTCAATTAGCGCAGGTGCTTTGGAAAATCATTTGCCAATTCCTTAAAAGGTTAAATATAGTTACCACATGACCCAGAAATCTCACACCTAGGTATATACCCAAGAAAAATGAAAATACATGGCCATTAAAAAAATCTGGACATAAATGTTCATAGCAGCATTATTCATAATAGCCAAAAGGGGGAAACAACCCCCATGTCCATCAACTTAAGAATGGACAAACACAACGTGGTATTATCCATATAATGGAATATTCAGCAATAAAAAAAGAACAAAACACCAATACAACATGGATAAACCTTGAAAACATTATGCTTAGTGAAAGAAGCCAGTTACAAAAGACCATATGCAGTATGATTCTGTTTTTATGAAATGTCCAGGACAAATCTATAGAAAGTCGATTCCTGGTTGCCAGGGGCTGGGAAGTGAGTGGGAAATAGGAAGTGACAGCTAATGGGTAAAGTTTCTTTTGGAAATGATGAAAATATTATAAAATTGACTATGGTGATGGTTGCACAGTTCTGTAAATATACTAAAAACCACTGAATTATACACTTTAAATGGGTGAACTGTAGGATACGTGAATTATAGGTCAATAAAGCTCTTAAAAATGTTAGCATAGAAAAAAAAATGTTAGCATAGGTAATGCTTGGATACTATGATTATAGGTTTGTTTGGTTAATTTAGACTTATCTATGATTTTTTACATTTCTATTAAAAATATGATTACTTTGAGGGATTTTTTTAAAAAATTTCCCATGTTGTGCTCACTTCAGCGGCACATACACTAAAATTGGAATGATTTTAGTGTGGCCCCTGTGCAAGGATAACAAACAAATATGTGAAGCATTCCATACTTTAAAAAAATCTTCCCATGTTACCATATAGAAAGCACCACAAACACTAAAGATTTAAAGAAAGGGAAATACACCTTTCCTTATAATAATGGGAAAACTGGAAACAACCCATAGGACCTCAGGAAGGTGGTCACTAGGCAAAGCATGTTTATTACCATATCAATCCTGGTCAGTATGACTATAGTCGCCAACCTCAAGCTGGGCACAGAAGGCTCAAATGCTTTTGGCAAGGAATGATTTAATAAGGTGCTAGTGACAAATTCAATAACACTCAGAAAATTTCCTAAGAGTTATAGAAAACTTCTGTGAAACTAAACATAAATGTAGAACACATATTTTTACACTGTTGTATTTGCTTTGTGTGAACAAAGATCACATGATAATCAGAAGTGATGTAGAGGGGCGCCTGGCTGGCTCAGTCAATAGATATTGCATGTGACTCTTGATCTCAGGGTCGTGAGTTCAAGCCCCACACTGGGCATAGAGCTTACTTTAAAAAAAAAAAAAAATGATGTAGAGACTAAAAATAAATTAAAAAAAAAAAAGAATGGAAGCAGGGAGCTTATGATTACTTTTAAAAGTTCTACTTTTTCCAATCTGGTCTGTTGCACTCATTTGAATATCACTAAGACTGTGTTGCTCTGAGGCAGACAAGTCTGAAACCAAACCGGGTATATAGGTAAAGATAGAGATAGAAAAGAAAAAAAAAATCCCCAACCCCTGGGAAATACAGCCAACCAGCATGTTTATTATTCACAAACTATGATTCACTGTCCCTATTTTTTTAAGCCAGCATCACACTCTAATCATATTGCTAGGTTACAGGCCCCTAGTTATTTGTGCAGAATAAAAACTGAATCCATTAAAATGATACATTACATTTTTCTCGCCTGTATCATCTCTTTAGGGAGACCATTTGACCATTATAAAACATAGACAATATTGAACCTAAAGATTACTTTGGATCCCCAAACCAGAGAGGTTTCCAGCGAAAATGAAATCATTATCCAAAGATTCCTCAATCTGAAAAACGGAGTCAAAATCTGAAGCAGGCAAAGAACGGGTTTACCCCAGGACCACGCACGTGGTGCTACTCTGTCCAGGCAAGAAATCTTTACGTAGCTCACTGGTTTTACATTTAGGAATACAGTCTACTATTGAACTCTCTCAAGAGGAACTCTCATACACATTTTCTCTTGTGCTCTGAGAAGCTAAACTACTGTGGAAAGCCCAACTGGCAGGCAGGTTAATGAAACAAAAAACACACACGTGCACAACTACCGTCCAATTTCATGATGAGCAGCCCTGATCTGAGCTTGCTGAAACATTCTCCTCACGGAGTCAGCATAAATACTTGATAACTCCTACTAGGATAATTCATGCAGGTGATAACTATCAGAGCAAATGATAAGCAAGGACATTCCTAGTTAAGACTTGCATCCCAGATGGTATCCTCAGTGTGTTTTTATATATACATGGTCCTCAGTTCTTGGTGACATTGTTTATTCTCCTCTAAAACTGAAACACTGGTTATTAAAAGAAACTGTATATATTATAGTTGAAGAAAGTATTTTGCCTCACGTACTACAGATCTCTCTGGTACTTGGCAGAAATGGCATATAAACACCATTAAGTAAGGACTACGTGACAGCGATGATGTAACGCACACCAACGTTAGGTACAAGATCCAGGTCTAGAAGGAGGGAAAAGACTCTAAATAAGCACAATTTGGATTAACAAGAGACAGCCTGAAGTTAGTAACACTGATGTTGCTGCATTTTGGATATGATAGCCTAGAGTCTCAGCCTATGATGAGTCAATGTCTGGCTCAATCAGACACACACTCTTGAAAGAAAATCACAGTATTGCTTCCAACGCACTAGTTATTTCATCAATCAAAAAGAAACAGCACTGGGGCACCTGGCTGGCTCAGTCAGAAGAGCATGTGACTCTTGATCTCAGGGTCATGAGTTCAAGCTCCATATTGGGTATAGAAATTACTTAAAATAGATTTAAAACTTAAAAAAAAGCATTGAAAAATTTCTTGCTGAGGCACAGTATAATTTTTTTTAAATGGACAGTAAAAAAAAAAACAGGGACGGGGTTTATATTTACTACCTATGATATGTAAGGTGCCTTCACAAGTGCTAGTGATTCTCACTTCACATAACAGAAAACAGACTCTCTGAGAAGCAAAATAACTTGTCTGAGGGCACAGCTAGCAAGCGACCGGTTTGAACTCAGGTTTATCAAATTTTATACCCAATATGTTCTGCAGGACATCACTGCTGCCTAGTTTAACTGCAAACTCTGCAATGGATCCCACTTAGAATATAATAGTTCTATGTTTGAGGATCAAAATTTTTGCTGGTAGATAATTCTAAGAGTGAAATTCTGGCATTTTACTTACAAAGCAGTTACGTGAAAATGTAATTTTTTGATAAGGGTCTGGAATATTTTACTATGAACTTTGAGAAGTTTGGATTTCTAAATACAATTTGGAAATATTTACACAAACTGAAACTATAGTCCCAAATAAAGCTAAATAGTTATTTTTGGTTCTAAGTTACTCAATAACTAAAATACTAGAATCCTGCGAAAGAACAACCCACGGAAAAATGTGGCGAAGGCCATATATATACTTAGGCCCTGATACAAAATGATCAATTTCCATAACATTTGTTTGGTCCTTCTGTTTATATTCTTATTTATCAACAGCTGCCAAAGCAACAGTTAACCAATCCAAGGTGAAGCGAAGTGTTCAAGTTCAAAATGTGACCCTAGGTATGACAGTGGAATTTTTTTTTAATTAGAAGAAAAACTTGGGGTGCCTGAGTGGCTCAGTTGGTTAAGCATCTGCCTTGTGCTCAGGTTATGATCCCAGGGTCCTGGGATGAAACCCTGTGGGGGCTCTGGGCTCAGCGGGGAGTCTGCTTCTCCCTCATAGCGCCCCCCCCCCATATTTCCTTCTTTCTCAAATAAATGAAATCTTTAAAAAAAGAAAAACTTAACTTACATGAGTTTTACTGTGAAGTGTGTACAAGTTTTTCTCTAACCCCCATCCTAAATTTGAAAAAGGTGATCTTATATCCTCATCTGTTTCCAAATTCTTGTTACTCCGAGAGCATGGACTATTATTTACCAAAAGTGCATAACCTCCGAAGACTTCACAGTGTGGTACTCAGGTACACACGTGTCAGTTCTCCACCTGGACACACCTGGTACACGATATACCATATTAAAGGGTACAGTGTGGAAGTCATTAAACAGAACCTGAACCGATGTACCATACCCACATCCTGAACAATGCGTTTTTTTTAAAAACCACTAATTTAGGTTCTTTCAACTAGAAGGAAAAAAGGCAACTCTGTCCACAAAATGTCCTCCCGAGACACGGAGCCCATATCCACAGGCTGAGTAGAGGCCTTAAATAGTTAAATCAATGTAATCCAGGCGCTTCTCTCCAGGAAAAGATGAAAAGAGGTTTCCAGACGGCTCCACAGAGCCCTCCCAAGAGGAGACCGTCTTTCGTTTAAAGTTTTGAAGCGGCTCCACCGCTGTCCCACATGGGATCTTAAAAGGAGTGTAAATCCCACAGCTTAACTTGCTTAGCGAAGTCGCGGTGCACAAAAGGAAGCCCCTTGCCTCGAGTCCTTAGAAACCTGCAAGGCAGGTAAGCAGAACCAACCTCGCAGGTAAGGACGCTGGCCCGCTCCCAGCTGCATTCGTTTCCCAAAGTTCTCGCATTTTCAAAAGTTCAAACAAGGATTATAAACGCAAGACATTCCCTTCCCCTCGATTCCATCCTTGCCCCGGCGGCCACGGCCAGGCAGTGCCCGCGCCCACCTGCGGGAAGGGTCCGGCAGGTGGGGCGGCCTCCCAAGCGCCCCGGGCCTTCCGGAGGCCCCGAAGTTGTGCGGGAGCGCCCGGGGCCCCGGGAGACGCAGCCCGTGACAGCGGCGCTGGCCGGCGAGGCCCCTCGGGAGGCGGGCGAGGCCCCTCGGGAGGCGTGCGCGGCGGCCAGGCCGGCCCGGAGGTGCTCGCTCCCCGCCCGGGCCTCCGCTGGGGCGCGCGGGGCCTCGGGCCGCCACCGCCACCGAGCTCCGGCTGGACCCCAGTCCCCGCGCTGTCCCCCACCCCGCGCTCCCCCGGTCACTCACCCCGGGGCCGGGCAGCAGCAGCGCCAGCAGCGCCAGCAGCAGCCGGGCCGGCATGGCGAGGACTTGGGCCTGGCTCCCGGCCCGGCCGGCCGGCTGCGGGGGGCGGTGCGGGCGGGCGGGCTGAGGACGGGGCGGGGGCGCCGCGACGACAGCGCCGCGGCGGCCGGACTTCAGCGGACGCAGAGCTGACTAGGCGGTGGCGGCACCCCCATGCCCAGCCCTATAAGCGCCGGGTGCCGGCGCTTCTTCCGGTCGGGGCGGGGCCGGGGGCGGGGCTGACCTAGAGGCGGCCCCGAAACTGGGCGGGAGCCGGGCCTGAAGGCGGAGCCGGGGGCGGGGCTGTGCCGCCGGGGCGGGGCCGCGGCGGGGCTGCGGCGGAGGGGGCGGGGCCGCGGCGGTGGGCGGGGCCGCGGCGGTGGGCGGGGCCGCGGCGGTGGGCGGGGCCGCAGCAGGGCCGGCCTCCTGCTGGCGGAGCGTTCGCGGCCGGGCCTCCGCCACTGGGGAGAAGGAGCAGGCCTGGGTGTCCCGAGTCTAGGGGCGCTGAGCGAGTGAGGCAGGGAGCTTTGCCGAAGGCTGAGGGAGGCGGGCAGTCCCGCCACGCGGGTGCACCCTGGCCCCAGGCTGTCCCACCACCCACGCCCAGAAACCCGCTATGTAGGAATCAGGGGAAAGGCCAGGAGACGGGCGGTGCCGGCTGTCCAGAGCCCGCGCTTCGTCTTTCCGTCGTGGTGGAGTCGTGGGCGACCTCCGGAGCCGGGATCGGGAGCTGGCAGGGAGTCCAGCAAACACACTTCAGCCCATGCGCTGAAATCCGCAGCTCTGGGTCCTCCAGCTGTGCCTCAGCTAGCCCGAAGGCCCCTTTCTGCCCTTTGCCGTCAGGAATTCCCCTCAACTCATGTCCAACAGCCATCTATTCCCTCTGGAATAAACTACAGCCAAGGCATTATCCAAAAATTACAAGCAAAGAAGGAAACCAATTCGGCCCGTTTGTATTGTTTATGTGGCATTTAATAGATGTGACATTGTGGCACTAGAAATGACATGTGCCACAATTCATTGGAGGGAGTGGATTGAGGAATCATACAGGATCTATTTGAGGATTATGGACTATTAACCTGAATTTAAACGTCTAGCACCTATTTGGTCACTGGGTCCCATGCTGCTCTCAACTTGAATGGAAGTGGGGAGAGAAGACATTGCTTGTAACAAGAAAACCTAAGATTCAAAGCATAACATTTACATATCCTTGGAGAAAAAGAAAAAGGGGAGAGCAATTTCTTTAATTTTTTCTGACTTGCTCACATGACTGCCTAAGATTTTTCAGGGTTTGGGGGAAAGGTGTGGGCAATGCTAGAGAAAATAGCAAAGAGCTAGCAGGAGACTGACCAAATGTCTGGTCCGTGTGCACTGTGGATCAATCCTATTCAAGTATAAGACAAATACTCATTGGAAGTCAAAATCTGATAAACAGAATTCCCTATTCCCAGCCTCCAATGCCTGGATGGAAGTCAAGGGATTAATCTGTACCAATGCTGGAGAATCCAACACCAATTTCTAAGAATGAATCTTGGCAACTGTGAAAGTGGTAGGCACATTTTGAAAAGTGTTATCTGCATATTTCAATGTGGAAAGGCTTGGGACTGACAGATGTGTGGAAGCAGAGGCTCCAGGGAGCCCTGTAGCCAGGTGTCCAGGGAGAAGCCTACAACACAGAAACTGGAAGGAGCTCTTTAATGATTACCTGTCCAGCTTGTAAGCTGACAACAAGATCTGCAAGACCACATGTTTGAGTTAAAAAAGGAGCTTGACTGGAAAATGCCGCTTTCACATCCCTTCTCTGTTGCTTTTTCTCAGAGTAAGTCTAGGAGGGGAACTTTCTGTGCTGAAACTCTGGCAGCCTTTTGACAATTCAAAATGTCATTGTGACCCTGTAAACATAGTAGATAAAACACAAAGGGAATCTAACTCATCTGACTCATAGATCAGTTTTAAAGATCTGATGAAAAAAAAAAAAAAAAAACCTGTTCCAAGGAGTCTAGGCCAGGTAGGTATATTTTGTATCTTGTACTCAGTTGGACCAAATCAGGCCTTAACTGATGGCCTTAACATGATTATAGGTTCTCAGACTTTCTTATGCACCAGTTAGATTGTTTTTACACTTAGTCGGTTCCCGTGTTTTATGCGCTTCTCCACTTGATTGACACTCATATGATAAGCTCTGGTTTTACTTATGGCAGCACTGCCCATAAGTTTGCTCCATAGTTAAGTACTATTTTAACAGCTTTTTGCTTATGATAAAGCAACAGCTGGCATCACTGATAAATACAAACAGAAATGGAAATATTTTGTTGGTGCCTTTGAAGTGGATCTGCCCATACAAAAGACCTGAAAATGTGCAGTAAGTGACCTTTCTGGAAGTTGCATTAAATAGTATGCACTCAACAAGGCAAAGGTCATGGTCTTTGTGTAAAGATAAGCCCTCTTTTTTCACCAAGGCAAGAAAAATATGTGTATCAGATTTGACAAGGACTGCAGCAGGACCTGGATATGTCTGAGGAGCTGGGAGTTGGGAGAAAGTGAGTTTGCCAAATCTTATTTTCACTTCTCTCTAAACCAGTGTTTCCCAAACTTGGAAAATGTTTTAAAAACAGATTTCTGGGTGCCTGGGTGGCTCAGTTGGTTGGGCAGAGTCCTGATCCTGGGGTCCTGGGATCGATTCCCTCGTTGGGCTGTGGGAAGCCTGCTTCTCCCTCTGCCTGCAGCTTTCCTTGCTTGTGTTCTTTCTCCCTCCCTCTCTGTCAAATAAAATCTTAAGAAAACAGAACAAAACAGATTTCCAACACCTTTTGGTGCCCTCGTCCCTCACTGATTCAGCATCTCCAGGGGTGGACTCCAGAGTCTGTGTGCTTTCCAGTTTCCACAGGTGACTGAGGGAAGCCAAGATCCTGGGCCCCAGCTCTCTCACGGGTGTCCGGTGTTAATTCCTGTGGCTGCTAATCCCTTTTGTTTATTTTAATAAATGTCGCCCTCTGCTGGAATAAATTATGACTCAGGCTTTAAAGGGCTTGTGCCTCTTTTCTGTTTGAAACCCTTCAAGATTTCATTTAAAAATGATTATGAGGTTGATTTGCAGATAGCTATTTAATGAGAGGGTACCTGCCTTTGTAGGAATCTTCTTTGTAATTTAAAATCAATTTAATTGGGACATTTGGGTGGCTCAGTGGTTGAGTGTCTGCCTTTGGCCCTGGGCATGATCCTGGGGTCCTGGCATTGAGTCCCACATCAGGCTCCCCTGGAGAGAGCCTGCTTCTCCCTTTGCCTAAGTCTCTGCCTCTCTCTCTGTGTCTCTCATGAATAAATAAATAAAATCTTTTTAAAAAATCAATTTAACAGATAGTGTATTATTAGTTTCAGAAGTAGAATTCAGTGATTCATCAGTTGCATGTAACACCCAGTGGTCATTCCATCACACGCCCTCGTTCATGCCCATCACCCAGTTACCCCATTCCCCCCAACCTCCCCTCCAGCAACCCTCAGTTTGTTACCTAGAGTTAAGAGTCTCTCATGATTTGTCTCCCTCTGTTTTCGTCTTGTTTTATTTTTCCTTCCCTTCCCCTATGTTCATCAGTTTTGTTTCTTAAATTCCACATATGAGTGAGATCATATTTGTCTTTCTCTTGAAGGAGTCTTGGAAGGAAAAAGTGGTAAAACCACAAAGAAAGGCCATGGTTGGCAGTTCCAGGAACATCTCAAAGGAACAGCGTCTTTATTAGAATAAGTTGACTGACTTTTTTTTGTGATCTTGCTGCTGCTGCTGCCACTTACAAGCGGACTTGAACTTCCAGCGTGGGTCGGGTAGTTCCAGGATAAGTAAAAACAATGAGGCAAGAATCTCTGGTAGCAAGTGAAATTTTTATCTCCTTCGTGTCCTGCCATTTGAGGGAAATTTAAGTAAAGCCCTTGTCACTGTGGGCAGTTGCTTTAAGGTAAACAGAACTCTAGTTCTTCCTGTTCCAGGATGACTGGATTTGAAAAGACTGTGACACTAGCTTTGAAGAACTTCTCTTTACCACAGAAGCCAACGCACTGAGTGCTTTCTTGTATCACAAAGGGGAACTTTTTCTCTTTTTTTTAAAGATTTTATTTATTCATGAGAGACACACAGAGAGAGGCAGAGACATAAGCAGAGGGAGAAGCAGGCTCCTCGTAGGGAGCCTATGTGGGACTCGATCCCAGGACCCCAGGATCATGACCTGAGCCAAGGCAATTGCTCAACCAGCGAGCCACCCAGGTGTCCCTGGGAACGTTTCTTATTATCACTAGTGAAGAATCACTGGCTGTTTGCTATTGTTTGGAAACGCACAGGTACATGCTTTTTTTTTTTCCAGGTACATGCTTTGTGGGATCACCTCATGGTACCTGCATGGTAGTCCAGGGGTAGGTGTTGTTCACCCCGTCTTACAAATGGCACGTGGAAATGTTAAAGGGTTAACCATCTGGTGGGGGTAACGTGCAGCTAGCAAGAGGCATGACCTGGCTTAGGACCCAGCTACCTGCACGACGTCAGAGTTTGCCTGGTCCACCCCAGATGCTATACCATGGTCCCCCGTTAGGTGCTTATTATCCTTGCTCGTCCCACAGCATCATGACAGGGTGCCCTTATGTGACCTGTAAATATAGTTAGCAGCCCAGCGTGGCGTTTCCCTGGAGTACTGATAACAACCAGAAATTCATCCAAATATGTGAGGATGAGGGGCATCGCCTCAAAGAACACGTAAGCCTCCTGGCCTCCTCTGGGGCTTGTGCAAAGGAATGTGAATAAGAGAGCAGCCATCTGGGAGAGAAGAGTGAGCTTCCTCCTGGGAGTTCTGCTCTGTGAGAGAATTCAGTCTAATCCTGACTGATTATCTGTTCACTTGCCTGTGAGCTGTCGGATCTCACACGGTTGTACTGAGTCCGTGTGCCACCACGGCGAAGCACCCACAGGATCACCGTTCATCACATATTAATATTCTCAAAAGGTCAGTGCAGCACTAGTGTGAAAATGGCTGTCCTCTCAAAATGCCTCCACTTCCTCACTGGCCAGTCCCTCCTACTCCCCTGGGGTCTGGCTTATTTCCACAGAACTCTCTGGAAACTTCCTTCAGGCAGCTCATAAACATTCTTCCTCTTGTGAAATCCCAATGGCCATGCTTCATCTACTTTTTCCTGGGCCTCTCTGATGTGTTAACAGTTCTCCTTTATGAACTTTCCCTCTCTGGATATTACCATTTTCTGGCTCTTTTTCCTCCTTCCAGACTCTGTTTCGCACAGCTTAATAGGTAGACCTTACCTACTCTCTCTCCTTTCTCCCTAGAACTCATTCACAGACGTTACCAGATTTCAGAGCAGAAGGCAATCTTAGTTATAATCTAGTCAGCTTCCTTCTGCAGATGACTTCATCTCTGACTTCCACACGGTTGATGACTACTCATTCATTCATTCTTTTAACAAATATGACCAAGGGCTTCTGAGCACAAAGGATTGGTGCCACGAGGGGACTATGACGGAGTTTGCAGGTTGGCAAAAGTGTTAAGACATGCACAGATATGAGCACCATGAAAGGCTGACTGTGAAGAGTTCGAGAAAGCAGGAGTAACTCAGAAACAGAGCTATGGTGTTCAAGAGAGCAATGGATTGGGTGGAAGGAAGGGAGTCAGATGGATAGAGCAGGAGCAGGGGGGCTTCATGGAAGAAGTGGTTCCTGTGCTGAGTCCTCACGGATTTGGTAAGGGAAGAGGAGGTCAGAACAAAGGCACGAGGAAGAGATGACACCGTGTGGCTTCATGGGAGCCCAAGCTGACTCCTCAGTGAGTTTGTGCTTGGCTTCCACACAGGGGAGCAGTGGGCAATGTGGGGGGAAAGGCAGGCAGGATGGGCCAGTGGGGTGCCGATGTCGGGCTGGGCTTTGTCCACTAGGAAACAGTGTCAGGACTGAAGCTGGGTTTCAGGGGAGAGTCAGGGGAAAAGATAGGCATTTGAGAGACTATTAGGGCATTGTTAACAAGGCTCACTTTGGTCTTAATTAGAGCAAGAAAAGGAAGTGGGAACAAGTTAGACACAAGAGACCTTGCCAGGGCAGAATGGAAAGCATTTGACTGGTGCAATTACATGCATAAGATGGAGAAGAAGGAATAGTTCATCAAACATTAGCCATGTTCAAGGGGCTCTTCTCACTGCTAGGATGGCAGAGGGAGCAAGCGAACAAGAATTGGGGCCAGCCTTGCAAGAGGGGCCGATATGCTAGGTGGTGTACAGACCTGTTGGCTGTCTCCTAGTGGGCACCTACCAGGCTGGGCCTATCAGGTCACTCTATTGTGGTAGCTAACTTTCAAAGATGGTCCCCTAAACAACACTCCCTGCCCTTTCCCCCCATATGTACATGCTGCTTTTCACATCAAAAGATAGAGCTGTTTCAGGGCACCTGGCTGGCTCAGTCGGTAGAACATGCGACTCTTGATCTCAGGATTGTGAATTCCAGCCTCATATTGGGTGTAGAGAGTACTTAAAAGTAAAATCTTAAAAAATAAGTAAGAAAGTAAAAAATTTAAATTTAATGAGTTGTTTCTCCTCCTTTGGATCCCAACTGGCTCTGTGACTGGTCTTGACCAGAGGTGACATTCAGGGACTTACTTACCAGCTCCGGTTTAAGAGGCCTGGCAGCTTCCATTTCCTTCCTCTTAGAATCCTCACTTTGGGGACACTCCTTCTTGGAATGTGGTTGCTATGTTGGGAGCAGCCCAAGCCACACACAGGCCACATGGAGGAAAATGGAGTTGCTCTAATTAACAGCTCCAGCTGAGCTCTCAGTGCGGGGGGGCCAGCTCCTGCTGTCTGCCATCTGGGTGAGCCACCTTGGATGTTCCAGCCCAGTCAAGCCCCTAGGTGTCTTCCGCGAACACCACGTAAAATGGAGGAATTTCCCAGCTGAGCCTAGTTAACTCACACATTTGTAAGAGATAATAACCATGGCTGATGTTTTCATTCCTGACTTATGGAGTGGTTTGGATATGCAGTATTAGGTAAGCAAAACAGCCACCCATCTAGCCACCTTCACGTGACCCATGAGTAGGCTTCTACCCATTCTGACTCCAACTAGAGGCATGAAAAGAAACTCATTGCCTTTCTAGTGGCCAAGCCGGAGGTATGAGGCCCAGGAACGTAGGAAGGAGGTCTGAGGCCCATCCAGTAGAAAGCCAATAGAAAAGAAAGAAGTTGACAAGCACAGATGCAGTCAAGGTGCCCTGGACAAGCTTACACTCTAATTCGAGTTGGCTTGGGATTGGCCTGCCCAGCCCCACCTCCCCTATTTAACCAGACCTTCCCCCATTTACCTCAGCTAGTTTAAGTTGGGTTCCTCACTCCAAACCAATAAACCCTGATTAAAATGCTGGCTCAGCATTTCTAGGAGGACTAAATCAGCAATGCAAATGACCACACCTGGCCCACGGCCAACCTTCAGTAGTTTTCTTTCTTTTTTAATATTTATTTATTAATGAGAGACACGCAGAGGCAGACATAGGGAGAAGCAGGTTCCCCACAAGGAGCCCAATGTGAGACTTGATCTTAGAAATCCAGGATCACTCCCTGAGCCAAAGGCAGACACTCAACTGCTGAGCCACCCAGGCATCCCTCTTTCTCCTTTTCTCTTCCTCACCTACACCTGTACTCTGAAGAAGACTGGTTGAAGGAAGTTTAAAAAGGGACATGAAGTGCAGAAAATGTAGGGGTTTTCTTTTCACCCTCAACTACCCGGTGGACTAATTGAAGATAGGGACTGTTTGCTCGACATTCATATTGCCCGATCCCAGAACAGGATCAAGCATGGAAGGGGGACTCTTAAAGTGTTTCTTGAAAACGAAAGTGAATGAGAGGCCACATCTTCTGAGACCAGGGAGAAGGGTCTCAAGGGTTGTATTGAGGTAGAGAAGAGGAAAGTTGAGTGAAATCACACAATGGGATGATTTGGGTCCCTTTCAGCTTCCACACATCACCTCCCTCCACACATACACACCGATGGCAACCATACGAGCAAGTCACAGTGCTGGCTAGATGACTGTTCTAGACAGTGTTCTTGGTCTTCTCCATCTTTCATCCCTACATGCTGGTGTCCCTTTCACTTCCCAGGAGCCCTGTTCCACATTCACCTCAGGCCCTCCCAGATTCAGTACCCTCCTTGACTCTCCTCCCAGGGCCTCGGGTCTTAGCTCCTCTGTATAACATCTGGGTCTTCCTACTGTTCTGAGTTAGGACTCCCCACCACTCCTCCTGCTCCTGGTCCCTTAGTTCACTGGGTAGTTCATGGTGTGGGAGGTTAGTGGCCCTCTCTCAAAAGTGAAATGTGTAGGTATGTATGTTGGATGAACTCAGCCTTCTCAGACAACAAGGAATAGTTTTGACTAAAACAAAGTTTTGCCCTTAGGAGGGTGCATGGTGTAGTGATCAAGGAGCATAAGCTTTAAAATCAAATTGTTATGGGACGCCTGGGTGGCTCAGTGGTGTGATCCTGGGTTCCCAGGATCGAGTCCCACGTTGAACTCCCTGCATGGAGCCTGCTTCTCCCTCTGCCTATGTCTCTGCCTCCCTCTCTTTCTCTCTCTGTCTCATAAATAAATAAAATATTTTTAAAAAATCAAATTGTTATGAGTTCAAATCCCAGCTCTGCCTGGCCATCTATTAATTATGCAAATGTAAACAAATTACTTAATCTCTCTGAGCCCTGGTTCTGATTGTCCTGGGACTTAGAGCTAAAGACCAGAAATAGCATTCCCTACCTTTTAGGACTGTCCCAAGAATTAGAGTTAGAATGTCAAGCCCTGCCTGTGGTAAGCACTCCCTTATTAGTAGCTCATGTTATTCTCAAGGGGGGAGATAAATCTGGATTGTGAGATGTCACAAGGAGCTTGAACTCCACCAGACTGTCACTGTCTTGCTTAAAACCCATCAATAAATTGGATTTCATTAAAATTTAAAATGCCTCCTCCTTGAAAGACAGGAAAATAAAAAGGCAAAATATTCACAACACATAGATATGAAAAAGGATTTAAAGAATTCATATAATTTATTAGTAAGAAAACAATTTTAGAAGTGGGCAAAAGATCTGAACACTTTATAAAAAGAGGTATAGTAATGGTCACGTGAAAAGAGGTTCAACATCTTTGGTCATCAGAAAAATGTAAATGAGGGGCACCTGGATGGCTCAGTCGGGGTTAAGCGTCTGCCTTCGGCTCAGGTCATGATCTCAGGGATTTGGGATCAAGCCCTGCATCAGTTTCCCTGCTTAGCAGGGAGTTGGCTTCTCCCTCTGCCCCTCCCCTTGCCCCTCTGCACATGTGCTCTCTCTCTCTCTGCCTCTCAAATAAATAAAATCTTTAAAAAAAAGTTTTTAAAAAGAAAAGTGTAAATTAAAACCACCATGAATTATCACATTTCTACTAAAATGGCTAACATTAGAATGAGTGACAATAACTAGGATTTGAAGTAACTAGAACTCTCATACGTTGCTGGTGGGCATGTAAAATGGAAAATAGATTGGCAGTTTCTCATAAGGTTAAAGATATATGCTTATCACATGATCTAGTAATTCCACTCCTAAAAGGAAAGCAAATGTCCATAAAAAGACTTCTACGCTGATGTTCCTAATAGCTTTATTCATAATAGTCCCAAACTGGAAACAACCCAAATTCTGTAAACATGTGAATGGAAAAACAAACTGGCATATTCATAGAATGAAATCCTACTCAGCAACATAAAGGAATGGATTACTGATACAATAACATGGATGAATATGAAAAATATTAGTTTAAGTGACAGAAGTCAGACACAAAAGTACCAATTGCATGAATCTTTTACAAGAAAATCTAAAACAGGCAAAAGCATTCTGTAATAACAGATCATGGACTAGTGGTTGCCTGAGTTGGTGATTGAAGGGGCGAGCACTGACTACAAAGAAGCAGGAAAGAAGCATTTTGGAGCCATGAGAATTTTCTGTGTCTTGATTGTGGGGAAGGTCATGCAAATGTGCCTATTTGTAAAAACAAACAAAAACCAGAGAAACAGACACTTAATATGGGTCCCTTTTATTCTATATAAAGTTGAATTTTATTTTATTTTTAAAAGATTTTTTATTTACTTATTTGAGAGCGCATGAGAGGAGAAAGAAGCAGGCTCTCTGCTGGGTGCTCCCTGGCTCCCCTCAGGGCTCCATCCCAGGACCCCAAGATCATGACCTGGGCTGAAGGCAGATGCTTAGCCATCTGAGCCACCCTGGAGCTCTAAAGTTGAATTTTATTATTATTATTTTTTTATAAAGTTGAATTTTAAAAGAGCAACAACAGAAGAGAAAATCTGATTGTCAGCTGATTGGTCAATGGTCGTATAAAAATATATTAAGTGCGTTAAAAAGTTAACTACAATGAGATACCATTTTATATTCATGTATGAAAAGTCTGACAATATCACTAATTGGTGAGGATGTAGGCCAATGCCACAATGCAAAGTGGAGCATCCACTTTGGAAAGCTATTTGTTATGATTTAGAAAGTTGGAAATGTGCCTACCTTACCACCCAGCAATTGTGCTTTTATATACCTACCCCAAAGAAATTTTTTTGCGCACACACACAAGAATGTTCAGAGCAGATTCATTTGCAATAATGAAAGCTGTAGCTATTTTAAACATCCAACATAAAGAGATGTGTAAAGTGCAATGTAATTGTGTACTGAGATGCTACACAGAAGTGAACCTGGTTGCATTACTACAATTTCTGACTGCATATATACAATGTGAATGTCACCAATATTAAGCAATAAGTATAGTAAGTCATAGAAGATGCATATATATTCTATTTCTATAAAGCTCAAGATCAAGCAAAATTAAATAATATATAAATATATGAAGAAAAAAAAAAAAAGGAAACAAGACAAACTCCAAACTCAGGATGGTAGTTTCCTCTGAGAGTGTGCGAGGGAAATGGAATGAGAAAGGGCAGAGTGAGCTTTAAAGCTATTGATAATAAATAAATAAATAAATAAAGCTATTGATGATGCCATTTTTCTAAAAGTGGTGAGTATATGAATGTTCAATTTGTTAATAATCTCCAAACCACACATATGTTATATATGCTCTTTTGTATGCAGAGATATTTCATACTAAAAATCTTAAAAGGTAAATATTGTCACATTGGGTTAACCATGATAAGCCAACCATGTACCTCATACAAAGGACACACTGAAAATAAAATAACACAGAAAGGTTAAAAATAAAAGGATGGGCAAAGTTATATCAGCAAACACAAACAAGAAGAAGACACAAGTAGCAGTGTTAATATAAGACAAAATAGAACTAAAGGCAAAAAATAGTAGTGTTATTTATATTTATATATTTATAGATACATGTAATCCATGATGGACTATCATCAGCCACAAAGTGCAATGAGATAAATAACATAGCCTCAAAATATACAAAGCAAATAATAGAAGTCATCAAGGAAAATGACTGAAGCATAATTTTTTAATTTTTAATTTTTAAATGTCACACTGTAAAGTGAAACCTTGTGGGGGCATAGTTCTATGAATTTTGATAAATACATAAAGTCATGTAACCACCATGATCAAGATACAGAACAGTTGTATGACCCTCAAAAATGCACTCCTGCTGCACCTTTGTAGTCAAATACACCCGCACTTCCAATTCCTGGAAAAATCTTTCATCTGTTTCAGTTCCTATTGTTCTCTATTTTTAAAATGATTTTATTTATTTGAGAGAGAGTGTGTGTGAGAGTATAAGCAGAGGGAGCAGCAGAGGGAGAGAAGCAGACTCCCCATTGTGCAAGGGAGCCTGACTCAGGTATCCATCCCAGGACCCTGGGATCATGACCTGAGTCAAAGGCAGATGTTTACCTGAATGAGACACCCAGGCACACCACCCCCATAGTCTTCTTTTTTCTAGAATATCATATAAATATAATCATATCATCTTTTGAGTCTGGCCCCTTTCACGCAGCATAATGTCTCTGAGATACTTCCAAGTGTTGCATGTATCAATAATTCATTCTGTTTTATGGCCCGATAGCATTCAATTGTATGGATGTACCACAATATTGCTTAAGATTCACCCAATGAAGGGCTTTTGAGTAGTTCCACTTTGGAAGCATTATGAATAATGTTATAAATATTTGTGTATAGGGATTGTGTGTAAACATAAAATTTTATTTTTCTTGGGTAGGTTGACTTTATGAGAAACTGTACAAATTCTTTTACAAAATGTATGTACTATTTTGCATTCCCAAATAATAATGGAGCAAAATTCTTGTTGCTTTGCATCCTCCCCAGCATTTCACACTTGAAACATAATCTTAACAAATCGTAGTCAATGACAGTACATATACCCTCCTGATCAAGAATAAAATAGATAGATGTTTGGACAATTTGATTACAACACAATTAAGGTTGAATTAATAAATACTTCATGTCAATGTACATGATAGTGAAAACATCTCCATTCCAAGAATCCATGGAATATTTATTTATTTAAAAATATTTTTAAAAGGTTTTATTTATTCATGAGAGAAATAGAGAGAAGCAGAGACATAGCAAAGGGAGAAGCAGGCTCCATGCAGGGAGCCCGATGTGAGACTCGATCCTGGGACTCCAGGATCATGCCCTGAGCTGAAGGCAGACACCCAATCGCTGAGCCACTGAAGCATCCCTATTTATTTAAAATTTTGTTTATTTATTTGAGAGAAAGAGTGCACTCTGGCAGGGATGAAGGGAGTGACAGAGGGCGTGGGGGTTGGGGAGAGGTGTGGGTAGGCAGAAGGGTAGGGAGAGGGAAAGATGGAGAGAGAATCTCAAGCAGACTCTATGCTGAGCTTGGAACCCTTCTTGGGGCTGGATCTCATGACCCTGAGATCATGACCTTGAGCTGAAACCAAGAGTCATCCAATGCTTAACTGACTGAGCTACTCAGGTGCCCTGAGAATCTCTGGAACACTTATAAAAATAGATCATATTCTAGGCCACAAAGAAAAGTTGTATTCTTTTCCTAATGTAGAAACTGTACCACAATGTAATAAATATAGAAAATAATAACAAAAATTTAAGTAGCAATAAAAATGATTGCATAGAGGTCATAAAACCATTTGTCAAAATACTAATTACTTTGGGTCATAGAGGAATTAAAATTTTTAAAAATTTATTAAAGATTTTATTTATTTATTCATGAGAGAAATAGAGAGAAGCAGAGACATAAGCAGAGGGAGAAGCAGTCTCCATGCAGGGAGCCCGATGTGGGACTTGATCCCGGGACTCCAGGATCACACCCTGGGCCAAAGGCAGGCGATCAACCGTTGAGCCACCCAGGCATCCCTTTAAAAATTTTTTTGAGTAATTTTTAAATTTAACCAAAGACTGTGTAGAAAATAATGAAAATAAGAGCACTTTTCAACTATACAAGCTCAGGTTGAAATGCTTTTCTTATTACGTTTTCTTTATTAAATTAGGAGGAAAAAAGGAAAAGATTTCCCAAAGAGAACATTGAGGAAATAAAGAAAGCCAGATATTGTGACAGTCCAGTTGCGGTTCTCTCTCTGGGTAAATCAAGCTCTTACAGGGTGGGGCCATATCATTTGCCATCACAGTTGACCCTTGAAGAACATGGGTTTGAATTGCAGGGGTCCACTTTTTTTTCCAATACATACCGTATAGCACTGCAAATGTATTTTTTCTTCCTTTAGGAGCTTAAGAAGAAGAGAGGGAGAGAGTGTCCATGAGCAGGGGGAGGAGCAGAGGGAGCAGAGAGAGCAGAGAGCATCTCAAGCAGGCTCCACACCCAGTGAGAGCCCCATGTGAGGCTGATCTTAGCACCCTGAGATCAAGACTCAGATGCTTAACCCGCTCAGCCACCCAGGTGCCCCTTCTTTATGATTTTCTTAATAATATTTTCTTTTGGCAGCTTTCGCCGGAGCCGAGCCGAGCCGAGCCAAGCCGAGCGCCCGCCGCTGCCCGCCGCCCGCTGCGTGCACCTCTGCGCCATGGCCAGCCTCAGCTCCCTGGAGGCGGTGAAACGCAAGATCCAGGCCCTGCAGCAGCAGGCGGACGAGGCGGAGGACCGCGCGCAGGGCCTGCAGCGGGAGCTGGACGGCGAGCGCGAGCGGCGCGAGAAAGCCGAAGGGGATGTAGCAGCTCTCAATCGACGCATCCAGCTTGTGGAGGAAGAGCTGGACAGGGCTCAGGAGCGACTGGCCACAGCCCTGCAGAAGCTGGAAGAGGCAGAAAAGGCTGCAGATGAGAGCGAGAGAGGAATGAAGGTGATAGAAAACCGGGCCATGAAAGATGAGGAGAGGATGGAGATTCAGGAGATGCAGCTCAAAGAGGCCAAGCACATCGCTGAGGAGGCCGACCGCAAGTATGAGGAGGTGGCTCGTAAATTGGTCATCCTGGAAGGCGAGCTCGAGAGGGCGGAGGAGTGTGCTGAGGTGTCTGAACTTAAATGTGGTGACCTAGAAGAAGAACTCAAGAATGTCACTAACAATCTGAGGTCACTCGAGGCTGCCTCTGAAAAGTATTCTGAAAAGGAGGATAAATATGAAGAAGAAATCAAACTTTTGTCCCACAAACTGAAAGAGGCTGAGACCCGTGCTGAATTTGCAGAGAGAACGGTTGCAAAACTGGAAAAGACAATTGATGACCTGGAAGAAAAACTTGCCCAGGCCAAGGAAGAGAATGTGGGCTTACATCAGACACTGGCTCAGACACTAAACGAACTTAACTGTATATAACCAAAACAGAAGAGTCTTGTTCCAACAGAAACTCCAGAGCTCCGTGTCTTTCTCTTCTCTTGTAAGAAGTTTCTTTTGCTATTGAATCTTCGCTTTGCTGGAAATGTCAAGCAAATTATGAATACATGACCAAATATTTTGTATCAGAGAAGCTTTGAGCACCAGTTAAATCAAATTCCTTCCTTTTTTCAAACGGCACCAGCTTTTTCAGCTCTATTTTTATCCTTAAGTTGCATTTATTCATAAGGTAGGCAGGGTATTTCATATTGAGCATACTCTCTTAAGACTGAGGGCATTTGGTTCCTGGGAGAATAGACAACCCTACACTTTCAAAAACAACTCCAGTATCTAGTCAAGGGTCAATTTAAAAGGCCAAGGAATATATAATCTTCTGGGCCACTGTGTCACACGACAGGTATCCAGGGACCATCACATTAAAATATGGGTAGGGATTTTCCATGGGGGGGTGGGGGTGAAAAGCCAGGGGGAGGGGGCTGGCTTTGTGGGAATTCATAAACCATAGAAAGATTAACCTAATCATCTTGGCTCTTTCCCACACTCCACCATGCAGAACAAACATTCTCTGAGCAGTCAGCATGAGAATACTTGGGAAATAATCATAATAATTACCCAGATATTTTCTGGATAGATCCTTGATGTTACGCTCTTCTACATGTTCCTCTCATTCTAAAGTTGGTCTCTGAGGAGCAGATAGCTTATTCCAATAATGACCCAGGCTTGTCTGCTCTGATCTGAGACCGTCTATTCAGCAGGAATAAGTGTGGTAGAAGTCAGTCTTATTTCGAGAAGTCCTATCAGGAAGACCACTAGCCATCAATAACTGAGTAGTTGTTAACAAATATTGGGCAGAAGGGGGCCTTTCTGACAGCAAAGTAGAGATAAAGTAATTGGCCTAGTTTCATCTCCTTTAAACTTCAGGAATGGCAAACTGAAGATTTACTTATGTAGGACTTTAATTCCTTCTTCAGGACCAAGTTAATAAAAGACCAAGAAGAAACTCCTGATTAAACTGGATATGGAGTATTTTGTAGGCAGGGCTGCACATTTTGGCTTTGTTGTAATTTCTGCTTTCTTGATTAACATCTCAGAGCTGAAACATTCCACATTCCCCAGCAGTGTGGGGGCCAACTCAAGTTTACAATGCTGACAAAATTACCCTGCTTCTAGCTTATCCAAATCCTCTGCCCCTCACTCCTATTTATTAAGCATCACACTACCCAAAGGTACACTAGCAAATTGTGCAATTGAATAAAACCCACTCTTCATTTAGATTCTTGCAACTGTATCATATGTAATAGTATCACTTTTTCTACATTTTGGTCAAATAAATTTTTACATAAACTATAAAAAAATATTTTCTTTTCTCCTACTTTACTGTAAGAATGTAGCATATAATACATGCAATGCACAAAATATCCGTTCACGGGCTATTTATGTTGTCCATAAGGCTTCTGGTCAACAGTCAGCTACCACTAGTTAATTAAGCTTTGGAAGAGTCATAATTGAGTTAAAAATTTTCCACTGCCTGGTGGTGGATGCCACTCATCCCCTTCCTTGTTGAAGGGTGGTGAAGAGTGTGCCTGGCTTTCAATATGAATTCAGTACTTGGAAGTACTTTTCACCTTCCCAAAGTTAGCCATTCTCTCCTTGGTGCTTCCACAATAGGATATTTTAGCATTTATTAAAGCACTGCACTCACATAAGCTTCCCACATCACGGCAGTCCTTTATTTTTTAAAAAATATTTGTTTATTCATGGTAGACAGAGAGAGAGGCAGACAACACAAGGCAGGGGGATAAGCAGGCTCCATGCAGGGAGCCCGACGTGGGACTCGATCCTAGGTCCCCAGGATCACGCCCTGAGCTGAAGGCGGTGCTAAACCCCTGAGCCACCCACGGATCCCACAGCAGTCCTCTAAAAACAATTATTCAGGGGCACCTGGGTGGCTCAGTTGGTTAAGGAGCCAACTCTTGAGTTCAGCTCAGGTCATGATTTCAGGCTCACGAGTTCCAGCCCCACGCTGGGCTCCGTGCTGAGTGTAGACTCTGCTTTAAGATTCTCTCCTTGGGGCACCCGGGTGGCTCCGTGGTTGAGCATCTGCCTTTGGCTCGGGCCGAAATCCTCAGGTTCTGCCATCGGGCCCACATCAGGTTCCCCGCAGGGGCCTGCTTCTCCCTCTGACAGCAAAGTAGTAGCCTACGTCTCTGCCTCTCTGTGTGGCTCTCATCAATAAGTAAATAAAATCTTTAAAAAATGATTTGGGGGCACCTGGGTGGCTCAGTGGCTGCCGTTGGCTCAGGTCATGATCTCAGGGTCCTGGGTTCCAGCCCAGCATTGTGCTCCCTGCTCAGCAGGGGAGTCTGCTTCTCCTCCTCTCCCTCGGCCTGCTGCTCCCCCTTACTTGTACTCTTGTCAAATAAGTAAATAACCTTTAAAAAAAGATAAACACAACTGTTTACCACTAGAATGCACCAGGCAACTGACGTTATTTAATCGTCATAACTTTTTTTGATATCATTTTCCTCAAACTGAGGATCGTATCACAAATTCGTCACAAAGACAGGATCTGGTTGCACATCCTCTACTATCAAAAACAGGCTCTTTTTTTTACCCAAACACGTTTTCAATTCAGGAACGAGGTTAGGCTGCCACCTAGATACGCTCAGCTCCTCGCCTAGCTCCTGGCACGGAACACCTCAAACAAGTGAGCTCCAGCTGCGTCCCGTTTGCAAACTTCCCTTTGGTGTACTGTACAGACACACGCTAATTACGAGCACCCGATTTACGCACGGAAAGAAATCCACAATTTAGAACGCAGCGCACCCTGCGGCCCTTCTTTCACGCCCGTCTCTATGGTTGGCATGTGACCACTCTACACTCTGGAGGACTCGGCGAGGACAGCCTCTCCTGAGGCCCCTTTACCAGCACGTGACCGGAAGTCAGGCTTGCTATTGGCTAGTGCCGGTAAAGCCCGCCCAACCGCCTCCGGTCAGTTCCTTTAAGTAGAAGCCAGAGGCCCGCGCTCGGTCTTTCAGGGACTGTGACGCGGGACCGGCCAGGTGTGTTTGTGTTGGGCCTCGGCGGGCTGGCCCGCAGCCTGGCGGGTCGCGGGGGGGCGGCCTGCAGTGATGACATTCCAGAAAAATGCACGTGTTAGACTGCTGACGCGGGTGATGCGAACTACAGTCTGAGTCGGGCCTCCGCGGCGGCGGGCAGTAGACGGGCAGGCCCGCGGGCGCGCAGCCGCTAACCACCGCTCTCGTTCTTGCAGGTTCCGGCTGGGCCGAGGACGTCGGAGCTTCCTGCCCTCCTCCCCTCCCACCTTTACCCTGAAGCACCGCAATAAAATGGTTTGACCCACCGCTGTTGTTAAGCGTCTTCGTCGTCCCCACGCGCTGCCTTTGAGCCCCCGCTGCGCCTGCGCGTGGCGCCGGGGGTCAGGCTGCAGCGCCAGAGCACGTGCTTGCGCATAACTGGGGCCGCCCGGTTCCCCCGCCGGCGGCCCTTTTAACCGCGAGCGACACGGCGGCACCTGCAGGGGACGGAAGCGTGGGGCGGGGGCGATTTGCGACTCTAGCCTCAGCCCTCGAAGCCGAGGCTGAAACGCCCCGGGCAGACGCGGCGATCCTCTAGGCCCCGGTACTCGGGGCGCTGCACGTTTCCTGGAAGTCCTGACCTCCGTGGTCTAACCGCGGCGTGGGTGGCCTCGGGAGGGAGGGAGGGGCCTGTCCGTGAGCAGCTGGAAGGGCCGCTGTATACTTGACGGGAACTGGTTTCAATCTTGAAGGCTTCCATGAAGTTACCTCACCTGGTTAAGGTGTAGCAGCGACCCACTTCGAGAAACTACCATTTAGGGTCAACTGCTTACTTGGATACTGTGCCAAGCATGGGAATAAAAGCTTTGCAGTTTAGCCCAGTTAGCCTTAAACAAGGTAGTTCAGATGAAGTAGATTTTATGCATTGCCGGGCACATCAGGCACCTAAGTAAATGCACAGTCCTTCCCGGTCCGGATGATTGGTGGTAGTCTCATCTGGGTTTGGGTGAAATATGCAACTTTTGAGTACCAGGCAGCTCTGTTTAAGGGCAAGGATGCTCAAGTGCAGTGTTTAACCTGCTTTGGGAACATGTAATAACTGTGGGGCATCCGAAGTTAGTAGGATTACTAGGCTATTGAGGGTGTAAAATCCAGCACAGAAACAAGACGGTCGCCCTCAGGTTTTTAAAATCCTTTGAAGATCACACCTACCTCCTAATATTCTAATATTAGAAAACCCATCTGGTGATCACCCAGGAAATGGAAGCTGCTTTGGCAGCTGAGTGCCCAAGTGATCTGTACACCTTGTTTATCCTCTCCCTATTAATCTAAAAAGGAGGATTCAGCAAAAATAACTTAGATGCTTATCTAGTATTTGACATTGAGATATTTATTTTGTGAAACAATGCAAGCGATTGTAAATCCCCACATACTATTTAAGTGCAATAGGGTAGTCATGTGTATGTAATCTCTTTACACAGTAGTGCATCTAGTCCTTTGCCTTTAGTTATTGCACAAAAATTATAGACCAGTGAACAAGACATGCGGACTGACAGGCAAATTGGCCTACACATTGAGAAATTAGAAAACAGTACACCAAGTGGAATGATCAAATAATTTAAGTCAAATGTTTTAATGGTGCAATTAAAGTAATCAAGGGTTCAAATATACTTTTTCAATATATTAGTTTCTTTAAAGTCATGTTCAGGCAAGGTGCTGTTTAAAAAACCACTATTAGCTTTGTCCACAGATGTTATCAAAAGTTATCCACGGTAGTTCTGATGTTGAATGCAGCTTTAAACAATAAAAAATTGTGTTTAAAGAGTACTTCTCAAAGCAAATTACATAACTAGGGAGTCCCAAACTTATAAACTAAAGATTCTGACACAAATGCACAAAATAAAGTTGGCAACATTAAAGAAAGGTCACATGAATTTTGAGATAATGTAGTGTTTAATGTTGAGCAAACTTGGTCGTGACTCTCAAAGGTGATAGAGTTCTGTTTTGGCTGTCAGAGGAGGAAACTGCCCGCAACCTCAAAATACAAATCAGATTAACAAAGCATTTTAGATGTCTATATAAAGCACAGAGCACATAGGAAGTGCCAGATAGAAAGATATGGCTCTGGCTTTCTGCTCCCACCTCAATCCATTATGTGCAGTATTTGACATTTTCACATATGCTCGTGTCTCAGGAAAACATTTGGGATTAGAAACCAGGTGATTGTACCTCATTGGTAGAAGGCTTTGGATGGTTTGATCTCATGGCTTTGCCTAATGTTCAGATAAATCCCACTGTCCTCACTCGAGCTGATAGTATGTTAGTGTGTGTATGTTCTATGGCTACTTGCTTCCAAAATGCACAATAGGAAAAAAGTAAGTTGCTATGCATACCTTTTTATCATCCGTGAAATGGTTCACACAAAATTCCACTCCCCACCCTCCACACATTCCTGAATTGACATTCTCGAAGTATGGAGGGCTATATCCCCTACAAACTGTAGGAGGAAACGTTCCATTGTGCACTGGCCGCCTGAGGAAAAGCTTTGGAGTTGAGGCAAGGGGAAAGCCTTCCAGCTGTATAGCTTTGCTCTTACTGTGCTCTTTGGCTGCCACAAAAACTGGTGGACTCAAAAAAGCCATGGTGTGAGTCATCTGTAACCTCCAGATCCACTGTGGTGACTCTTCCACAGTCTTCTTTGCTGAGTCAAAGCTTTGCAGCAAGGCATTTTGGGCCCCAGTTCCCAGATGCGTGGAATGACGACATGTCACAGTGGAATGGGCACCAGCAGGCAGAGGGCAGAAGCTGTGGCATGAGGAGGGGCCAGTGCTACAGCACGGATGGCAGCCAAGAACCCCACACCTTGAGCTAGATCTCCTAATACTGGGAAGGTCGGATATTCACCCATCACAGCTGATCAGGAGCCTCCACCAGTGAGTCTTTGAGGAGGCAGGAGGCGGAGCGAGGGTCCATGGCTGAGTGCATTATAGGGATATAGACATCATCCATGTTTGGCATGACAAAGACTTTCTGTAAGGAAGAAAGCCATGTAGAAGAAGGCTTTTAGATAAGTTTTAAAAGTACCTATGAAACAGCTTTTCACATACATTCTAAACTAGCTCCTGTCACATTTAAAGAGTTGAATCACATCAGCACATGAATACAAGAACCCAGTAAGTCAGCTCTGAGGCAGAAGCGCCTTTGATTTCATGACATATAGCGACATTACTCATGAATTCATCAACCTTCAACACCATTACTTTAACAGAACTGGCTTAACCTGCTCATGGTATTTCCAAATACTATGTCCAGAACACATATTCCAAGTGAATTTATTTATTTAAATCTTAGCAACAAAATGTAAGCTAATTTTTTTCACCCCCGAACCAGACAGCTATATAAGAAGGAAATCCTACTCTAATGAACACACGAAGAAGAATAGTGATTGATAGTAATGGTGCTTTGCCTATCCTGCTTATAAACTAATTTTACATAAGTGAATTTTGGCAATGCACTCATGAAGTCTCCAGTAATACCCTCTTACGAAAGCATATATGAAAGCAAAAAAAGGTGGCTATGGGAAGTGGTAGCAATTATCCATCAACTTCCAAACTTGCCTCAAAATACCAGGTGCAAAATACATATGGTGGCTTCCGGAAGCCTGGGTGGCTCAATCAATTGGGTGTCCAACTCTTTGATTTGGGCTCAGGTCGTGATCTCAGGGTTGTGAGATGGAGCTTTGAGTTGGACTTCAAGATGAGCTCCATTCTCAGCAAGGAGTCTGCCTGAGATTCTCTCTCCCCTCCCCCCAATAAATAAATCTTCAAACAAAAAACAGGTGCCAACCTCTGTCCCTTTGTCTGGTCTTTTAGCTCCTTGTACCCCAATACCCCTGAAAGAAATGACCTCCTCTAATTCCTATTATAGGATCTAGGAAAAGGAAAAAACTAAAGGTTGTCTTTCCCCTCACTAGGTTCAAATTACTTTTCCACTTGGTGATAATACTAAACTTTACAGAAACTGGTTTTCAGTTAATGTTAATCCATAGCCTTTAAATATAAGCTTTTATTTATAAATATAAACTTTTAAAGGCAATAGCTCAAAGTATACCATGGCAAAAATATGAGTCTCCTTCAAAAGGTGAAATGCATTATGAAGTAAATTGTTTGCCAATCCATAAAACCTCAAAACACAACTGTGCCTCGAATGTGATAAAAATTTGGTAGAAGTAGTCATCCCAGGGCCTCGACTACATTGCTTTTAGCTCTGGTGACAGAAAACAAGGCAGACATGGAGAATGAGTTCTGGCTTAGTGACCCACCTTTTGGGTTTCCTCTGAATTACTTAACCGGGTTCTGTGGATAAGGTTCAGGATTTCTGAAACTGGACCTAAAATGTTATGCCTGTTCGATCATGACAGGTACTTTCCTAGGATGAAGGTCCAAAGCTTTCATTAGCTTCTCAAAAGAAGATCCTGACCCAAATGAACTTCAGAACCTCTGTTCTGCTCTGAGCTTTGAGACTCAGGCGAAATGCACACCAGACAAACACACATGTTTACCTGAAACTCTTGTTCCAGTTTCTTCTCTATCCAGTCTGTCACATGAACTAAAGTCACTTCTCTCTCTCCAAGTTTTGGCCGAGCTTTCAGCTCTACATATGGTGGCTTCCGGAAACCATACCTTTTGAAGAAAACAAGTAGTAAACAATTACATTTAGATGTTTAGATGCAAAGAAAGGAAGGACACAAGTACCAAGAGCAGGCCTAGTTCATTTGCCCAGGGCTTTATCCCTATTTTAATTGTTCTCTTACTCTGAAGATCCCCTCTAAAAATGATGCAAAGCAGCCAACGCAAATTGTGAGCTCCCACATCCCCGGGCCACGTGTAGGACTGTGATAATCTGACAACAGTCCTGACAAAATGGTAAAGTCAGGAAGCACCACTGGAAAAGTCTGTGACCTGGGCACTGCTTTCCGGTTTTTTGTTTTTCCTGAAACAGCAAGGATCTTTGTTTCTTTTTCAATAAAGGTAGTGTACATACACTACAAAACCCAAAATATACATGTGTATAAAGCATAAAGGGAAAGATACTGCCTCTCTGAATCTTACCCCCAAGACACTGAGAGAAGGACTACTGAGAGAAGTGGGGTCGATTTCCCCCACACTCCTACGTACATAGAGAATATTCTATAACCTGCTTTTACGTTCCATACCCCACGGCATGCTTGTTAAGGCTTCCTAATGGAGCAGACTGACACTCAGCTGGTAAAGGATCCAGACAAGAGACTGTGTGCTATCAAACTACCTAGAAGTTTTTAGTCCATCTGTCATGGATCGATGTTTTAAAAATTACAACAAAAATGTCAAATTGCTATAAGCATTTTAAATACTCTCAATATCTATACTTAACTTTATGGATTAATAATAAATGCAGTGGGTAGTACTACCCCAGAAGCCTTTAATTTTATTTTCCACTTGGGCCCCCTGCTCAGTGGTGAGCCTGCTTCTCCCTCCCTCTGCCACTCCCCCTGCTTATGCTCTCTTGCTCTCTCTGTCAAATAAATACAATCTTAACAATTTTTTTTCTTTTCTTCCACTAAGCAGTAGCACCTGTAACTGATATTTTTTTTTATTTGTTCCCACTTCTTTTTACAATGAAAATATTACTGTCTCACAACAAAATCTATAAAGGTATTTTAAAGTTTTTACTGGGAAACACCAATATCATCATCAAATAGTCAATTCAAAAATCGTCTTCTGATCATTCTTATAAACCCTTCCTAAGGCCAGGGATATGCACTAGCATGTGAGTTTCACTCTAGGATAGAACAGAGCTATCTTTTTCATATCATTGTAGTTTCTGGTACAATGAGGCCTCCTGCAATCACTGTGTACACTTATGTACATTTTAATTTTTTTTTAAATTTATTTATGACAGTCACAGAGAGAGAGAGAGAGAGAGAGGCAGAGACACAGGCAGAGGGAGAAGCAGGCTCCATGCACCGGGAGCCTGATGTGGGATTCGATCCCGGGTATCCAGGATTGTGCCCTGGGCCAAAGACAGGCGCCAAACCGCAGCGCCACCCAGGGATCCCACGTTTTAAAGGACCTAGAATGCCAACTTTAAACTTCAATTCACAGATAGTGATTTTCTTCTACAGGACCCATGAATAACAGGTTAGTTCAGTGGTTCTCAATCTTGGCTTTGTCCCCCAGGCCCTGGATTCTGGGGACTGGGTGCATCTTTGTTCTTACCAAGTCCCCAGGTGACTGTGATATGCAGGCAGGGTTGAGAACCACCAGTTCAATGACAACTCCTTGGACAGACCTCCTACCACAATTACCAAGTGCATAAGCTCTGCTTCCTTAACATCTAGGTCTAACCCAAGGAGTCTTCCCTAAGCACCACGGGCTCTGCTGCATGCATGAACCCCTTCTGTAAGGTGGGGTAACAGTGCTACCTATCTCTGCAGGATGCTGTGTGGACTGACCAGGTGAAGCAGCTACACCCCAGGCCAGGCAGAGAATAAGAGCTTTACAGATGGTGGAAAGAGCCGGCTTTAGAAGACTGAGAAGAGAAACATATGAAGATAACACTTTACATGTGAACGAACCATTCACAGAAGAAAATAGAGTTGGATTTACAACAGACATAAAGTTCCATGAAAAAACGTGTGAAAGTGCTTCTGCCCAAGAGGAGGTACTTCCCATAATGTCAAGGGTAAGCATGCTGGGATCTTTCTAGCCACACAACAGGCTGTACGCACCATATCCGGTCAGTCGGCGGAGGTGGAATGTTGACTGCCAGGGTTCCTCTGCATTCTTGTACTTCCACAGTTAGCAGCAGGGGTGTATTGGAGACTTCTTCAATCTTCTTCTTAATGAACTCTGTCTCAGTTGCTTTTTGGAAGTATTTTGACTTGGTAATCTTATCAACAAACCTCATAATCTTACTTGTTCGATGACCTCCCACATACCTTTAAATGAGGGACACAGACAGGTGTTAGTATAAACTTTGCTCCTCCACACACACAAACTCTGTGGCTCTTCGTTCACCTCACTTTAGACCAGAGTTTTTCAACCGAAGCATTACTGACATTTTGGACTATTTCTCTGCTGAAGGGTCTGTCTTGGGCACTGCAGGATGGTTAGCAGCCTCAACCTTCTAGATGTTAACAGCAGGCTTCCCCCAGTCATGATAATAAAAAATTGTCTCTAGACATTGCTGAATGTCCACCGGGGGTGGGGGTGGGGTGCCGGCAGGGGCACAAAATAACCTCTCAGTGAGAAACTACTACTTTAGAGAAGGTATGGGGATCAGAGCCCAAGTCTTGACCCATGGAGAGACAAAGTTGTCACAGTGCAGAGAAGACATCAGACCTATCCTCCTTAATAACCCTCTGCTAGTGACTGTAAATCCTGTGTCCTCTTAGAGGAATCTCCCCATCTCTACACTTCAAAAAGGAAATCATGCTGCATCAACAGAGACATAAAATACAGTAGTTAACTGACTGCCTTTTAGGTGATATATCAATTTTAAATGGCAACTACTTTTCAAAGAGCTTAGAACTTCTTTCTAAAGAAAAATGCTAATCAAGCTGGCATGCTAGCAGGCCAAGAAAGCAAGCTTTTCTATCAGGTCATAGTTACCATAAGACTGCCTTAAGAAGGGAAGATATTTGTTTTTTAAAAAACACACACATGGGTAGCCCGGATGGCTCAGCGGTTTAGCGCCGCCTTTAGCCCAGGGTGTGATCCTGGAGACCTGGGATAGAGTCCCACATGGGGCTCCCTGCATGGAGCCTGCTTCTCCCTCTGCCTGTGTCTTTGCCTCTCTCTCTCTCTCTCTCTCTCTCTCTCTCTCTCTGTGTGTGTGTCTCTCATGAATAAATAAATAAATATGTATATATATATAAAAAACCCCACAAACTTTAGATATCAATTCCTCAAATGTCTGGATTCTTTCCATATTCTGTAGGATTTCAAAAGTGAATAGGCTGATATCTTCTTACAAGTGCTTCTGAATCTCTGGTTTCTTTACAATCTTAGTTTCTTCAACTCACCTTAAATAACTAACAGATCCTTACAGAGAAGCTATTTAAGCACTCTGATTATTCCAGAGTCCACGTAACAGTCAAAGGGAGCTCTGAAAATTAAGTCATGATCTAAAAGATCAGCTAAGTGACCCACATCTTTAAAACACACCAAAGAAATCACTAGACTGTTCCAGCCTTGCTAGAAGGAACTGGCAGGCAGCTCAGCATAATTGTGACCCAACTGAAGGGGAGCAGTGCTCTCCACCCGGCACCAGGGGGAGGTGTTGTATAAGCTGTGCCCCTTGCGAGAAGCTCGCCTTTCAATTCTCTATGCATAATTTTCTTATATTCAAGTGATGCATCACTAAATTCTTTTTTTTTTTAATTTAATTATGATAGTCACACAGAGAGAGAGAGAGAGAGGCAGAGACACAGGCAGAGGGAGAAGCAGGCTCCATGCACCGGGAGCCCGACGTGGGATTCGATCTTGGGTCTCCAGGATTGCGCCCTGGGCCAAAGGCAGGCGCCAAACCGCTGCGCCACCCAGGGATCCCGCATCACTAAATTCTACTCAAACTAATAATACAATATATGCTGAACTTGAATTTAAATAAAATCTTTAAAAAATGCTTTTTTTCAATCGCCCAAGAAAGCCATCCAGATGGGGACCTTCTTAGCTAAGGAAAGCTATTTGGATCTTTTGGCTGTGGGGCCTGGAGTTTATAGCCACTCTGGGTTCTTAAATGCAAAAACCATTCACTCGATGTGAAGGAGGAAGAAAGATTACCAGGAAGAGGGGGAAAAAAGCTCACTCCCAACTTGGTACCCCAACCCCTGGAGACCCTCTAAACTGGATCCACTCACCCTTCAGTCCCCGGGAGAAGTGGTTTGTCTCCTGCGCTGGGCTCTGGAGCGTCATCTTCATCAGAGGAGCCAGCACTGGAGGACTCCTCATCGCTGTCTGCCAGACAGTACGCCCTGGGCCTGCAACTGATCAGGGCAGAGTCACCACCGTAGCCTGTCCTTCAGGCTCTGCTTAGAAAGAGAACACACATGCTCCACCGCTAACAGGTCCTCAGTCTCCCCACTCTGCCCAGAAAAGAAGAGGCCCAATCCAAGAGTCCTCGGATTGGTCAGGCTACCCAGGAGGCTCTTCAGTGCCAAGTTCCCTAAGAGCAGTGCAGAGGACTTGGACCTCAAGAGTTCTATTTTGTGCATGCGTCAGGACAGGTGGTGGGATTGTGATGCAGTCCACACAAAATGCAGGGATCTCATCAACAGTGCAGCAGGAGCCAAGTGGGAGGGTGAATGGAAAGAATGATGGTTGCAGGGGTGAGGTGACAGCTTATGTTGGCGACACGACCTCCCCTCACCCATGATGGGGATGTTCAGGCAAGTCCCTTGACTCTGGCTGAGTTTAACAGCTTTTATGATGCTTTCTTATTCACCTCCACATTAGTTTTGACTCGAGACTCCTTTCTAGTGAAACTACATATGTTATTCCATATCTGCCCTAGCCCCTAAAGGCCATAGAAAAAGCCAACAATCACACATGACAAATCTCAAGGGACTCGGGGAATCAACTGACAGGAGAACCCAGGAAGTTTTCTGGAGAAATACAAATTTAAAAACCATTTAAAAAATAAAGTAATAAAAGCATGTCTAGGTGGCTCAGCAGTTGAGCATCTGCCTTTGGCTCAGGTCATGATCCCAGGGTCCTGGGATACAGTTGCACATCGGGCTCCCCACAGGGAGCCTGCTTCTCCCTCTGCCTGTGTCTCTGCCTCTCTCTAAGTAAAGAAATAAATCTTAAAAAAAAACAACAACAACAACAAATAAAGTAATACAAAGCCTCATCAACAAGCAAAGTCTCTCACTCATCTTCCCAGGTTGAATACTCAGTTTCCAGAGGCATAGGGGTTACTAGATCACCAGCAGTGGCAAGTGCCCCTCTAATGGTATGGGACAGGGGAGGAGGATTCTTGGCTGAGCTTCAGCCCCATAGAAGGCAATTTCCTTCCTGGATGGTGGCTTTGCTTCAGAGAAGCAGAGAGGCAGGGTCCATCCCTGAGCTTGAGAGACTTAATTGGGATGAAGCGAACAAGAGACAAAGTAGTCTCTGAACACACTAAGCAACCAAATAGTCACAAAGCAGAGGCAAGGCCTTGTATTTTTGATAAGGACAAAATTACCAGGAGAGAGGAGGGCAGTGGAGCTTAGGTCCTATCCTTACAGGTGCAATGCCTTTGAGGTCTTCCTCTGATCTCACATCGGGCAGCCATCCCTTGGCCAATGGGGACCAAGGGCACCCAAGGGCAGAGTACACACAGGAGGGCAGACTTGAAGGCCCAGCAGAGGCCCCAGCCCTGGAAGGGTGGGGCTGAAATCTCCACCCCTGAAACAGGAGCTTGACTGTAAGAAGACCCCACCAGTGTCCTCCCTGGCAGGACACCCGGATCTTCCTCAACCCCAGCTCTGAAACATGAGAGCAAGCTGTTTCAGCCAACAGGCTTTCATGTACAGTTAAAGGGAAACTCCCCCTGCAGATACAAAAGGGCACGGGGATAGCATCTAACTGATTCTTTCTCCTTCCATTAGAATCCTGGCTAGTCCAGGAATGTATATGGGTGCTCATTGATCACAAAGCCATTTCGGAGCTTTCCATGGTTAGGCAGCCCTCACAGAGATCTTCTTTTATATAAAATGTGCAGAGCAAAATATTATTCCCAAGAAAGCCCAAATTGGGTGTTGAGATGAGGAAAGTTGGGGAGGCAAATCCCCAGAGATAACACAACCAGCTGAGACATCCATTTTCCTTGTCCATAAATACAATGACTAGGCTCCCTGGGTCTCAGACCTAGAGCTATCAGATGAGGAGTCTGTGTCCTGACTGCACAGGTAGCCTGCTCCCCATCCACGCAGCACTAAAAAAGCTGCCTTGAGATCCGGGACTGCAGTGAAACCTGCTGAGCCACCATCCCCTTCTGTCCCCACTGGTATTTGTCATCTGGCAGCCTCCAGACTTGAAGCAAAAGATGCCAAAGGCTGAGCACTGCAGAGAGCTCTCAGGTTCCCAAATTAATCCTCTGCAGGATAGAAAACAGGATAAATTTTGTGGCTGAAGTTAATAATTTAGACAATGCCGTATCAGTTAAAGTAGATTAGGTGACATGAAATTCTGATTTTGACCAAACAGTACCTCTATGTGGCACCCAATACTTAACTAATTAAATGGGTAACTAAATGTTTGGCTGTTACTCGGTTCTATAACTGAACATGCATTTTATGATATCATGATGTCAGTATGGACTTCAGAGAAAAATACACTGCACATTCTTAAATAAGGTATGCTAGAACATAATAAGCCTAATTTTTAAAAATGCATCTTAGACTCCAGCTGAGTATGATATCCTTTCAAAGAGCCACCTTAAAGGGCTAATTCTAGTTTTGCTGCCTCTGCTAAAAATCTATTTGGACACGAGCTTGGAGTCAGATAAATAAGAAAAAGTGAATTAAGCGCAGCCCTGGTGGCTCAGTGGTTTAGTGCTGCCTTCAGCCCAGGGCGTGATCCCAGAGTCCCGGGACCGAGTCCCACGTCAGGCTCCCTGCAAGGAGCCTGCTTCTCCCTCTGCCTGTGTCTCTGTCTCTCTCTCTCTCTCATGAATAAATAAAATCCAAAAAAAAGAGGGATGCATAATTAGATTAAACAGCACAGTGAGGTGGCCACACAGGAGAATGTCTTCATTTTCTTGGGAGTGAAATTGGCACCATTCATCTGCCACAGACATGCATGTGCGTATACCCACAGAGCGAGACCAAGTCACAGTGTGGGCTGCAGGCACTTGGCTCACAAAACACAGGAGCTTCAGGGTTGTGGTGGTTGGGAGTATACTGTGGACTAGGGACCCAATTCAGAGGTCACAGGGGCCCCCCTATGGGGACTGTCCCACCAGACCCAGGCTGCAGTGGAAGAACATGAACTGGCCAAGTGCCTCCAAAGCCACAGTTCCTTTAGAGAGCAGCCAGCCTGTAAAAAATTCCCCTTACTGACTCACTCTGGTCCTCTTCAAGTCACTTCCTAAAGTTACTACCTGAATTCCACTTTGAGCACCTTATTGCCCCAAGGTGATGTAAACTACAATATGTAAGAGGGTGGCTATTTGGGAAATAGAGACTAAAGGAAAAATGTCTACAGATATAAAGACACATTTCAGAGAAAGGACTTCACTAGAATAAAGCAACACAGATTGGCATTTCTCACTCTCATCCTCAGGATAATAATGTGAGGACATGAACAAACTTTCTAACAATAAGTGGGGCTTCTCACAGGTTGAGCAGCTTCTTCTAGAGACTGCCCAGGCCACAGTCATTTGCACACTTGAAGGGGACTGAAAAGAAAGCCATGAAACAAAGCAGAGGCCCAGCCACAGCCTCCACTTTGGAGAGATTTGCCAATAAAGAATTCCGGTCTCTCAGTATTTAGACTTAGGGGGATTCTGATGTGCTCATGATTGAGGAAGTGAAGAAGTGGGTTCTAGAATCTCTTCTGGGATTAGGTTCTTAGTTATGGATGGGCTTTCAGAGGCTCTCAGTGCTCCCAGAAATTGTGAGTCAAAACCTTACAGGTATAGACATTTTCAGGGAGGATCCAGAACTCTTGAATTCCTAAAGGGATCCTTTATATATATATAAAGTTAAAGATCTATCTTTCTAGGCCTTTTTCTCTCAAATGAAGTACTTGGAATGGGTTTTTTCCCTTGCTTTTAAAGTTAAATGACAGCCAATTACCCATCAACATATAACGTAACACCATAGGAAGAGGCAAAACATTTTATACCCGCTCTACTAGGACAAAAATGGTACTTCAGAAGTATATTACAAAATATACCATCATATTCCAAAAGCAGAGTATTTTTTTTCATGTAGTCTGGAGAAGCACTGCTTACTCAGAAACATGCCCATCCTCTTTGATCAGCCAAGGTTTATGAACTTGAAATTGTGCCAAGAGAGTCACATGAACCTAAATGGCCAAGATCTCAGGGACTTGGCTGTCCCTGGCTGTTGGGGCCCTGTCTGCTACCCAAGACACCCCTCTCTAAGGAGTCCAGTCACCCTGTGCTGTTGAGAATGGACTCCTTCCACAAGGCTTCTGACATTTGCTCTGTCCTCTCCTGTATAGTTAGAACTCACTTTCAAGGCTGCTTCTGCCCATGGTGCTTTGTCTTTCAGGCTGGGCAGCTAATGCACAGCTGTGCATGGCAGTGGGGTGGGGGCGTCCAGACACAGGAAATTGAGTCTGATTAGAGAACTAGATCAAAACGCTAGCAACTCAGATGAGGGAAGTTGGCAAGACTTTCCCTCCCAGGAAAGCCTCTTATGTACTCTGACCTCAATCCTCTTAGGTCTACAAACTGGGCCTTTATGTTCAGGGACATGATGAAACGACAAGCTTCCTAGTGGCGTCACATGGGACCAAACAAGACTCAGCACCTACAGGGTATGAAATGCTGCATGGAGAGTTGATAAACACCACTCACCAGAAAATACAATCCACAGATTGCCGAATCCAAACACATTTTAACAAATAGCAGAAAAGTGAAAGGAAAACAGCACAGATACAGGTTAGATTGCATACAGGTGGGGAAATTCTCCAATTGTTAAAATAACATTTCATTAAGTAACTGGGAGAAGTCGGAATAATCTAAGTAAAAGCACATTCTCAAATGTCTAACCATCTCCCCCTCTGCCAATCTGCTATGACCATATGTATGAATACAAGCACTAGGTCAGCATCATAACTAAGCAAAAATCTAATAGTCTGTGTGTCTTATATATAGACCCTGCGAAGGTGGCTCCTTGTGGGGTTTTTCTGTCATTGTACTGTTAATTCCATCCCAAAGGATAAAAATGTGAGAAGTAGACTCTAATCAGTATTTTTAGTTTGGTCAAAACAATAATATAAAGGAGTATTTTAAGGTGTATGGAAAACTAAAGTTCCAATTTATCCATTCTAGGCCTCTAAGGGGGGAAAAAAGTAAACCTTCATTACCTATCTCACGAATTTGAAATATTTACTAAATCAGACAAACTGTAGGCAGCAGATGCAATATCTTCTACAAAGAGAGGAATTTACTAAGTAAATCAATATTTTATTATTTAAGGAAAATACATCTCAAAACACTTTAGACGAACCCTGTTGGCTACAAGATCAATTGAAATAATTTAGACTTTATGATTAAAGCAGATTCCCCCCCCCCCCCCCCCCCCCCCCCCGGGACCTTAGCCTTCCCACACAATGCTGTTTGTGGCTGCAAGTTGACAGAGAAAGTTTCTGAATGAGGATTCTTTTCACAGAGCATTTTCTTGTGCAGATGAGCCTGCCCTACTGGTCTGAGTCAATGATGCTTTCTGAATAATTGCTCTGTGTGCCCCCCTGGCAGCAATGAGGCCACAAGGTGCTGAGCAGAGGTGGGGACTCCCAGTCTTGGGGAGATAGAAGTCGGGAACCCCTCCCTGAAATCCTCTGTTGTCCAGAAGTACTTGCATGGAAGCTCACTCAACATCCAAGGCTATTACACATCCAAGTTGCTTCCCAAAGGCTAGAGGAAGAGGTTGGTTCCCCGGGGATGGGTTAGTAAATTTGTATGGCCCCTTACCCTTCTTTGCCAATTTCTCCAACCTTCAGGGCTTCAACAAGAGGCTCTTTACCTAGTTTGGTCAAATTCATTTTGGTCTCGAGAGTCATCAGAAAGGACCCATTGTAGGACATTTCCAAATCGATCCACAGTCCTGGAGAGAGAAATAGTGAAAAAACAGAAGGTTCCCATCCCTGCAAAAAACACGACTATAAGTGACAATATAAAAACTTACATTTTAAGGTACTGAAGTAGGTATCACATTGAAAGCCTGTAGATTTATATTGCCTGTACTATCAATGCATGCAACAGGAGGTCATGTAAAGAAAAGCTCCTGGGAATGGTTCAAGTGTTTGTCACTTTGCCAACATGTGAATATCCATTAAAATGGTGAGCTCAGTGCAACCTGTCAGTCCTGGAATGGTCCTGTTCTCTGGGTTTTTCTCACATTTATTTATTTAATTTTAAAAACGATTTTATTTATTTATTCATGAGAAACACAGTCTTCTCACATTTAATAAGAAAATACACTCCCAACAGGAGGATGGCTTGACCCAGGGCAAAACCAGGACAAAGTCACTGATTCCCAGCCAGTTACAAGGAAGAAGAGAGGTGCGGAGACCTCACTGAATGCTGGGCTATTCTTTAAAGCCACACATGAGAACCACTGCCTTAAAATGACCTCATGTTGGTGGGGGAGTGGAGCACAGGAAATGTTTCAGACTGAGCTCGGTATGATCGGGATAGGGACAAACATTTTTAGCACCTTATTCTTTCTGGAAATTGCTTAGTAATGGAAACAAAAGAATTAATGTTCAAGCACCAGAATTATCCAGATAAAGTGGGATAACTGCTTTGTACCTTAGTTTAAAACCCTGTTCCTTAGAAAAGACACCAGTATCAGTGAGATCATATCTAAGAGGGTTTCAACTTTGTGGAATTTCAGTGGGATGGCCCACCAACAGAAGCAGTCACTGACCAGAAGTCCAAAATGCAATCAGAGATTATCTCCTGACCTTCCACACAAGGATTCTAGGATTTGGGGTAGAACATGCTACGCTGTGATTTTTCAGACTCAAGGTTCTGTGACACTTCATGGACTTTCAGTCAAAATGTGTTTGTTCAAGTGGGTGTTTAAATGTTAATCCACTTTATAGATCCTCATAAGATGCATGACAACATCTAAAGGGAAGCAGGAAACTCATCTAAAACCATCGCTGACACACAGCAGCATTTCAAGCAATTACAGTAAATAATCTATCCCCTATTTGGCTACCATTTTAGATAAAAGCTTTGCTTAACCTCAAGAAGCACTAATGGTGTAATTCCTCACTACAGGCAGAATAATTCCCATTTTGTTTTCAACAAATTCTTTTTATCATAATTAAAGGTAATTGTTTTCCATGAATGACATTAGGTGACATGTAGGTCAATTGTGACTTTGTTTGTAGCAACTCACAAAACTGCTTTATTTCTTGCTTACATTAAGCAGTTAAAAATCATCAATTAGCTTGCTCTTCGTAGGTAGTTACTGGAAACAAAGGATACATCTGCTTTAATGAAGACATTTAGTCATTAATCACTTCCAGTGGAAAGGGAATAGGGCAAAAAGCCAGATATGAATAGGCTTTAAATTCAGTATAGATAGAACATCAATAAAGAAGGTATTTATTGCTGTATAATATGTCGACCTTTTTTAAACTTGAGAATCGATAGACCCCAACTACCTGGCTGCTGTATGTATTCAGAAATAACTTCTGAAAATCCCGGTCAGGTTTCTAATAAATATTAATAGTGTATGTAGTGCCTTTGAAGATTGTCATAATAAAGACAACGCAGAATTTTCCTTCTTATAAAGTACAAGGTTTTGTCTGTCTGTTTTTTTATGAGGAGGTGTGGATTCAGCTTAGTGCACTGCTGGCTTACACCCTGGTAACTGGAACATCCTGTCCAGTGACATGTGGTTCAGCGCTCCCTCCGCCAGGAGTTGAAGTGAGGCAGGCAGAGGGAAGATGCATGTGGAGCCCTAGCACATGGACCAGGGCTCGAGTTCCCTTGCAAGTTTCTAGATCTCCTCATGTGTACAAGGGAGGGACTGCACTGCCTCTTCAGGGGAGGGCTATGTCCATCCTGGCCAGGGCTCTTCCCTCTGCTGTCACCAGCCCCATGTCTTTACTTCCAGGACTCTCTGCTCCAGCCTAGTTTCTTGCTGCTGCCAAGGCAGATGGGGACTGAACCAGAGAAGGCCACTGGGCCAAGGGGACACGGGGCAGGCAGAGAGCCCTGTCTGGGCTGGGGAGGGTATGAAGCATGGACATCTGATCCAGCCTCTGCATGAGGAATGGGGTCGGTTTTTTAATGTCATTATACAGGCCCCAACAGGCCCACCCCCAGGGCTTTGTCCAGCCCTGGCTGTCGGGGAGAATATGAAGGAGTCAAGAAGGTCTTGAAAACTTTAAAAAACAGATATAAACTGCAAACATTCCAACAAATTACTTGACACGCTTGCATTTAGATGAGGGTAAGGAGACTACTTTAGCATTAGGTGCAAAGAACAACTTGCTTCTGTGACAATGATTTGGCGAGCCAAAGAGCCCCCCGAGAACCCTGGAGCACACACAACCTGGAGCCGAGAACGACCAGTCATGTCACGGGTCAGTCGGGAGGCTCCTGCCTGAGAGGACTGGACAAGGAAATTAATGGCACCTGGGAGGCTGTCTTCTCCTTGTGGACAAATGCGTCAGCAACGTAAGGATGGAGACACACCCTGTTCCACCAGCGGTGTCTTAACCAAACTGAAGGCCACTCGTCTGGATGAACGTGGTTGCAGAGCTCTCTCTTTTGTGCTTCTGACAAATGTTAAGACTCCTGTGAGGCATTCCACTTAAAATGCTGCTTTCTGTCACCATCTGCTCTTGCTAGAGCTCAGGGACAAAAACCAGAAGTTGAGCAGGACAAATTTTTAAGCCTTTAAATAGGAGTAAGGCTGTCAGTGCATTCAGAGGTCTCCAGAAAGGCCATGAAAACAAAGGGTCTTTGTTTCTGCTCGGGCTGCTATCACAGAACACCACAGATTGGGCGGCTTAATCAGCAGGCATTGGTTTCTTGAAGCTCTGGAGGCTGCAAGTCTGAGATCAAGGCACCGGCCAAATCAGTTCCCAGTCAGTGTTCTTCTGGCTTGCAGAAGGCCACCTTCTCCCTGTGTCCTCACATGGCAGACAGAGAGAGCAAGCTAGCCCACTGGTCTCTGCTCATGAGGGCACAGTCCCATCATGAGGACCCATCCCTCATGAACTCCTCCAAACCTAATCACTGCCCCAAAGCCCCACCTCCAAATATCATTACATTGTAAGTTAGGCCTCTAACATCTGAACTGGGGGGAACAGGGGAACACAAGCGTTCAGTCCATAACAGATTCTCCCCCACACGAGAAAGGGTCCTTGTGCAAAGAGGATGTCCAGTGATGAAGAGTGGCAGCTGATTACCAACAAGTCCCCACAAGACAGCACTTCATCTGGCAACATGGGGAACAAAGTGATGATGACAACTTCAGTCAGCTTTCATGCCAGGACCTGTGAGGAGCTCAGATGGCTGCTTTTCTGCTCTTCCGCCAAGGGCAGGATCAGTTACCACCATCACCACTTGGAGGGACACTGCAGCAAAAGTTACAGCCTGTTCCACTAAAAATGTTTTTTGAATTCTCAGTGCAAGACATCACGGCTAAAGACACTGAGATACATCCCTGCCTTCAGGCACCTTAGGCTCGAAGATGAATAAAGATGGCCAGGGCCACCTGGTACATGGGAGATAAGCATGTCTTAGCATGTGTCACCACGGACAGCATGAAAAGAGGCCCTTTAGCCTTCTCTTGGTATTCTATTTGACAGACACCATGCCTCAAAACAGTCTAGCTGTGGCCATGGATATTTAGTCATTTCACTCGGCAGCTCACTGTTTTATTATTATTAAAATAGCTAAAAGGCATCAGTCTCACTGGAGTAGGCTTAACAGGATACCTGCTGCTTAAAAGGGGTAAGAGAACCCAAAGCCTTGCTCACCTGAGCTTGGCCCTTATGTTATCTGCTCCTCCATTTCCCTCTAATTGTGACTCTTACTGGTTGATTTTCACCTTGAGAGGCACCATTTGTCATCCAAAGAACAGACTTCTTAAAATGGCACATTTAATAACATATCATGAACAGATGTTGGTTAATAGGTTCTTAGAAAAGCACACCGGTGACTATTTTGTTCCTGGTGCCATATTGCTCACTCAAATACCACAGAAAATTAGCATTCCTTGTATTAGGATGTGTCTTTTAGGACAGATGCTCTCTACCTGCAACTGTTCTCGGAAACAGCTCTGCCTCTCAAAATTGATCTAGTCACAAATCAGAGTGTCCTCTCTTCCACCCCAAAAGAGTTCCACAAAATGGTATTTTTCTCTCTTTTCTGGAAAAAGTAATTTTTCTTCCTGCAACATGATCTGGTTAGAGTGTATGGGTCCGTTCCTGTCAGCACTGAGCCCCACGGTCTGGCCCTGTCTGTGCTCAGCCCTGGGTTGGCTGCTATATTTGCTCTTAACAAAGGCATAGTGGAAGGAATGGGCGGGCCACAGACGGACTCTGGGTCCAGTTTTCTGCAATACTCAGGGGCAAAGTAACTTCAGTTTCAGCACTGGATAAAGGTACCAGGCACTAAAGGTTAAGGTCCAGAAGACGATCTGTAGATGGCAGACACCAGCAGTCACAACCAAGGGCATCTCCGAGAACAGACAAGGTTCCTGTTCCTGTGGGACACGGTATTCTTGCCATAGAATCCAATACCTTCTGTCATGTGTTAAACACATGCGCCGCACACCCTGGAGACTAAATGAATTAATCTGAATCTGAGGGGTCACAGCCCACATCCATGGTTCATCCTGACATTGGGTGACATGCCTGCGGGTACTGCCCAGGTGTCTGGGCCCACTGTGCGGCCTAAAGGAAGAAAAAAGACCTATACACATCCCTCAGTCAAAGGTGCACATGGAGTGAGCAGGGCTCAGAGATGAGGCGGGAGGTGCGCAGCCAGTTTCCAAGGGACAAATCTTCTCTATCTTCCAGCAGCCTGCCACTGGTAGGAAGTGAAGACGCCCCTGGGACAGGTGGTCATTCAACCTGAGGAAACTGGCTGTGTGTCCTGGCACTTGGACAGGCCAATGGTAGCCAACATGTGATTTCAGAACTATAGGCGTTGCTTAGTGGCAAGGCCACAACAGCTGAGAATGGCCTTTTTCTTTCCATTTATTCCTGTAAAATGGGTCAACTGGGCACCAGAGCCACCCACATTCTAAGCTCTCCAAGAGCAGCACAGCAGCGAAGGTGCCACTACTAATGGTAAAAGTAACAACAGCCGGCACTTCCCACGCTCCCCTTCCAGGGGCCTTTCATGCACTAACCCACTCCACCCTCAGACCAGCCTAGCCTACCAAGTCATATAGTCTCCTCACTGGAGAGAGCAGTTAGCAGGGTTTATGGAAACTGCCCTAGGCTGCAGAGCGGTGAATCCCAAAGCCTGCCCCCAGAGCTGTGCTCAGAGCCAAGGCTCATCCCCTCATCCCGAGGATGGAGTGATCCAACCAGCTGTGGTCCCAATAGCCAGCCCCCTCCACCCCCTGGCCAGGTGCTTCCAACAAACACGCACAAGTTAGGAAACATTTAAGAAAGAAAAAAAAAGGGTATGTGTGGGGGATTCCCTCCCTAGAGATCTGGCGGCCGCCTTTACAGGGCTTGCATTTCCTTGGAAGGTGAGCTCTGCTTTCCAGAGTCAGTGTTAGCCAGTCACCACTGATTTTCATTTCCTTCAAAGAAAAGTTTACCTTAGAGCAATGGAATCCAAAACAGCACATTTCCTTTATGTTTATTTCTGTTTTGACTATCACATGCATCCTTTGCAGACTTGGAAAAGCCTAATTTGATGAAACTTTTAAAACCCACAGGCTTTATGTCTTTTATCATTCCTTTCTTTCGTAACATTTCCTCCCTTGTTACATAAGCAGGCAGACGTCTAAAACTTGCCCTGAACGGAGTTAAATAAGAATCAAATGGATTAAAAACCAGCAAAGCTTTGATCTGGGTAGAGAAATATCTTGCCCCAGAGGAAGAGGAAAGAGACTTAGGCATTTGGTGAATGTCACTCAAAGCCTGACAAAGCTGCCCTGGGAGGCCTCAGAGTTCAAAGCTATAGAGACACTCCTTAGATGCCGCAAAGCCCAGTTATGGCCCTGCTTCTTTCTTGCTGGAAATTTCTACTAATGCAACAAAGGACAGAGATAAGAGACTGCTAACACATTAGGAAATAGAGCATGTCCACATATTATTTGCTTTATTTAAGCTTGACTCTGTGGAGGTGTACATTAGCTGATCATTTACCAGCTTGTTACAATTCCTAAAAGGGCAAACAGCAGGGCAGCCTGGGTGGCTCAGGGGTTTAGTGCCGCCTTCAGCCCAGGGCGTGATCCCTGAGACCCAAGATCAAGTCCCACGTGGGGCTCCCTGCATGGAGCCTGCTTCTCCCTCTGCCTGCATCTCTGCCTCTCTCTCTGTGTTTCTCATGAATAAATAAATAAAATCTTTAAAAAAAGAAAAAAAAAGAAGGCAAACAGCAAAGGCGAGTCCAAAGCCCACCAGAGCCAGAGGAAGGCAGGCAGCCATCAGGTGGATGAGGTGGAGATCCTAGCTAGGTACTCACCACACAAATAATGTATCTTTTAACATTTCATATGCTGTTAAAAGAACTCTAGCTAAACTGTCTGCAAATTACCTTTTCTAGTTTTACCCTCAGTGAACCAGAAAACAGTTAAATCAGGAGCACATGGATTCAACAAAGTATAGACATGGTCAAGGGGTTACAGGTGTTCTCAACACAGGTATTAGGTGGACTTTGGCATTTGCAAATAACACTCTGGTCTATCTCTGAAATCCACGGGATGCTAAAAACATGGAAATACAGGCTCGCTGTTGGCTGAAATACTGCTAAAGAGATCATCAGAGCTGCTAATTGTAGGGCTAGAAAAAAATCTCTGTATTTACATCAAATGTGTACAACACACAGAGTGATTTCACTCAACATGATTCAAGAGCCATCTGATACAGCCATGCAGAAACAAAAGTAGATGCTATAGTCTCTAAATTTACAAAACATTTACTTCGAAACAAATATCAGTCTCAGAAAGTTGTAATTATTTTCCTCCCTACCTTGGTCCTGAGCCTTTTGAGTAATGATGTCAATCCAGTTTAGGTGGACAGAGGTATATAATGAAAAGGACTACTACAGAAAAGAAGTCGACTGCTTCCACGGTGGGGAGATTTTGCCTGCCCGTTCACGGACTATTCTGACTTACTGGGCTCATGCCTATTTTCACCCCACTCCTGTGTATTAAATTTTCCATCATGGTCCTTTTAAGCCCATGTGCCACAAAAGACACATAAATCTTTACATCATAATTTTATTTAAATGCTATATATCCGAATCAACTCTTCCTGCCCCAACCCACAAGAGTAGTTGTAAATAATGTGTCAGGAGTATGTCTTAAAACTCAAATCTGAGCACCTTCCCCCAGCAGACAACCATATTCCCAAAATATTGCTGACAACACCTATTTTCATTTTTAAAACACTGAGCACCTACTAGGTGTGGAAAGGAACAGCAAGATGTAAAGCATGAAGGTCAGAGAACTTGCAACCTAGGGGTTGGGTCAAGGCAAAGGTGTGAGTGCGCACAAGGAACAGTGGCAGCTGTTGGTGAGAGCTGAGGGCTGCTGGCTATTTTCTAAATCACATAAAAGCCCAGACCCTGCCAACAGGTATACAGCCATGTCTGGGCTGGGGCAAGAATGGTAGTGATCCGAGAGACTAGAAGGATTAGCAGGGAGATCTATTCCCAATCTGTTCCTCATCAGCTGAAAGCAGTGACTTAACAACAGAAAACAATCAAAGTAAGACAAAGTAAGACAATGTCCCTGAACTCCCTCCCAACACAAAGCTTTCGTATTCGATCTGCAGAGATGGAGACATTTCGATACTCATATAAATGGTCAGTTCTCTGCGAGAGATTATTAAGAGTTACCTTGGTGATCAACGTAAGGCTTGAAGGCCTGAAGGATTTTTGGCACAGCCACCCCCATGTCAAGTTCCGTCAGAGTTAGTTCATTCATAAAGTAGGGGAGCTGGAGGAGAAAAGTAAACAATGAATGAGACATTAGTAACCTGGTCAGTGTTAGAATTCAGCATCTGCTCAGAAGGAGAGAAGGTCAAGGTTTTGGGGACACATTCATTTCCCTGAAATTTACTGAGTACATACTACATATGAGGCATCATCCTACAGAGAGAGCTGTGGACAAGTCGGGCAAGCTCCTTGCTATCCTGGGGTTTATGCTGGAGAGGTGGTAACAGATAAATAAGTAGATAAATAAATAGTTTGAGAAAGTGGTTAGTGTTACAGAGACAGTAAGCCTAGTGGTGGGACAGAGGGAGCCAGGATGTGGGTCGGGGGTGGCTATTTTGGCCAAGGAAGTTGGAGAAGGCTTCTGTGAAGAGTGCCGATTGGCCAAAGACCTGACTGAGGAAGGGGGAGCTAGCCATGCTGGTCAGGTTAACAATGCCTGGCCAGAGTGTGGGAAAGTGGATCCCTCTTAGACTACTAGTGGGGAGTTAATAAATTGCTGTAACATTTCTGATAGGCAAATTCACAATATTTATTAAAATGCTTGGAAAAAAAGAAAATTCACATCCCTTGATACAGTGCTGGACATTTTCTGTTTGCACCCCCTGGATTCAAGTTCTGAGAGGCTGGTCTGTGCAAAGCACACCTATGGGCTCTCCTGCCCTCTGGCTTCTGGTTGGGCTGGCCGATGGGATCCACCAATGCGCAGGAAAGAGGGGAGGTATTTGGAAAAGAGTGCTGTCAGGTATTTGTCCCCTCCCTCTGTTGAAGGCCACAGCTCCTGTCAGACAGGCAACCTCTCCACACAGCCATGGTCTGGTAACTGCTCCCTGCTTTCGCCCCTACAGAGAGTGCTAAGAGCTCCCCACTGCTGCCAGCCCTGGGTCCTGCCCTGTTCTTCTTGGTTTCTTTACATTGGCCCACACATTTATAAATCTTTTCCTTAATAAACGCTCCTCTCAGGTGATGCCACTTGAGTGTGCCATTTGTTTTCTGCTGGGACCCCAACTAATACAGTGTCAGTAGGAACCTGCTCTAAAGGAAATAACAGGAGTACTAATATCATGCTTAGAAATTCCTACTTTGCCTCGAGACTGCGGAATTAATTCATCTATTTCTTTCACCTGAATTTAGGCATGTGTATATATTATTATTTTAATTTGTAGTCTAGTCTTCATTTCAGTATAAGATATAAATCAGGGATCCCTGGGTGGCGCAGTGGTTTGGCGCTTGCCTTTGGCCCAGGGCGCGATCCTGGAGACCCGGGATCGAATCCCACATCAGGCTCCCGGTACATGGAGCCTGCTTCTCCCTCTGCCTATGTCTCTGCCTCTCTCTCTCTCTCTCTCTCTCTCTGACTATCATAAATAAATAAAAATTAAAAAAAAAAAAAAGATATAAATCAGGGATCCACTTTAAACTTTTTTCCCCAATGCCTTCTCAGGCGTCTTATTGAACAACCAATACTTTCCCCACTAACTCGTAGCGCCATCTTTAAATATGAGATTCCCATGACACTGGAGCCTATAATGAGCCCCCAGTTTTTCTACCAGCATCAAATTGGCTTTTTAAAATAAATATACACTGAACATTTCCCATAAAATGTGGTAGCATTTAGCCAGGCATGGATTTAATGCCTATTTTGGCTGGACCTCTTCAGCTAAGTTGTACACTTTGACAATTCACCACAGAAGTTTCTCCTCCTCTGTTTTTCTGCAGGGGTGGGATAGTTAAAGAATTATGACATCTGTGATGAACAAAATGTGACCAAAGGCAGTACTCAAATGTGCATTTTGAATTGGTGGTTGCTGGATATGGAAAACCTTTTTTCCAAGGCATCACTGTTATGTGGTGGCTGACCTTCCAATCAGCCTACTTGGCCAAGAATGTAGCCAGATTCTTGCACCTTTGCCCCAGACTGTCTATTATTATCACTCTAATACCCAGTGAGTCAGGAGCATGCTGGGTTTCTATGGGAACAGGAGTCCAACACTGATCAAGGGGAGCGGATGCAGAGATGGCATTCCCAGTCCCCTGTCCAACCTCCCAGCCCTCCCACTCTGCACTCTGTGGTTCCTACAAGGGTAGAGGAGGGACCTGAGACAAAGGGCTGAGGGACCAGGGACTGGGAAAGACTCAGCAGGTTTGGGCCAGGCCTAATCATCAGCAGGCAGAATGAGGAGGGGCTCTGCAGGGCCCAGATTCCTACTTATTCACCTGAGTCCCCAACTCCAAGATTCTAGAACATCTCTCATCCTTCCCCTCCAAATCACAACTGCTTTGAATAAAAACTCTTAGAACAGGCCCTAACCTAGTCAGCCTCCTTCCTACTCTGCAGGGAAAGGCAAGGAAAGGTCACTCCTTCTGCTCTTTTCTACCAGAAACTCTCTTCTTCCCACCCAAAGGCATCACAGAGAGACAAGAACCCACTGCATGTTCTTTACCCTCTTGAGTGAACCCAACTGGACATTCAGGTGAATGGAACATTCTCAGGTTGGTGGGAGGAACTGCTGGAAGCTGTCTGCAATAACAACATTTGCTGACACAGGCATAAGAGGCCCATGAAGACTGAGGGCCCCGGGGCAGTGTTGGGAGGGGCTGGCTGAGGCCAAGAATGTACTTGCTGTTGGGGCAGAAACCCAGCTTGTTTTAAACCATCACTGGGCACCAGATACACACACAGGGCTGCTCTTTCACAACATGAGTCATTATCACATGTGAGGGTGACAATCAGAGACCGCAGGGCAAAGCCAGCAAAGAGTTCTCCATATGTCAGGCCTTGAAGGGAAACTAGGAAATGGGAGATCTTTGTCAAAGCTCAGGCTCCTCCGGCTATTCTGGCTCTTGTATTGGTCATTAACCAACACTCACTACTAGATTTAGTACTTTCCAGAATATGTGGCTATTGGTGATGATCAGTCTTTTTGGTAGGGGTGGCAACAGGTTCAGAATTGGGAGGAATATCCTGCTGCCTTTCTGTTTATTCCATTACATCCAGGGTCTCCTCTAGTCTTGCAGGACACTCAGGTATTGACCTGCTGGTACTACTGGAGCCAGGCCACTTTTTCCATTCTAACCTTCTAGCACTTCTGCCCTCAGTTTTAAGTCTGCAAACTGAAAAAGCCCACATGACCAGCAAAGGGAGAAGATGAAAATAAAAGACTTTCCCTCAGCTTCCTCTGGAATGAGAGCCTATCATTCTCCAAGACGGTAGAAGATCCATGGACTTCCAGCACTCAAGAGAAGCATGGGACAAGACCCTGCCTCAATTTGTTTTGGAATGTGTGTAATTGGGACAGCAACGTCCTGTCCGGAGTTGAGGCACGCCCTGCTTTCTGCCTCCCACTGCCAGGACTCCCAGCCCTCATGTTCAGGGAAGGGCCCCCGGCAGTCTTTGGGAAAAGAAGAGTGCCAGCCCCACTTGTGTGTCTTGACCCAGAACTCATCAAGCTCTCCATAATTTTCTAAAAAGCGGGAAGAGGTGGAGTGAGGTCCAGCTTCGCTGCTTGTGTGCGAACATGGGAGGGTCACTGCCGCTTCCCACTCCCCCGTTGGACCTGGCTAGCAGAGTGGTTTCAACCCTCAATCTACCTGAGAAACAACAGGCTGACCCAGGTCAACTGAGCCCTCCCAAATCCTTGCCCTGAATTCTGCACAAAATCCACTCTTCCAGCTCAGATGGTGGTCTCTTTTCTTCATGTCCTCTTAGGGAAGAGAGGACATGGGCCTCCAGCTTGCCAGAACTTGACTGAGCCCTTAAGATCCTTGGTTTGCCACCCAAAGGAATGATACAAGTCACACTGAAGTTTCTTCATGCCTGCATTTTCTAATGAAATTTTACCTTAGCCCACAGTTCCTAACCTGGAGTCCTTGAACTCTCTGAAGTCATGGGCAAAATTCTGCATCACTGTGCATTTTTCTAGGGAAAGGATTCATCTGTTTCTGCATCTCAAAGGTATCTATGACCCATAATGATCCACAGCTGCTGACTGTGCCACTTCTCAGTGAAAATTTGGGGACCAAAGGGACTCCTCCTTGGCTGGGTCTTCCTTGGGTCAGAAACTTACTTCTATATAACCTTAGTAAGGTCTCTGGGTTGGCAGAGGTGGTACTAAATGAGTCACTTAGTGGCAATTATGAGGAATATTTATACAGTTTAAACTTATTTCCAAGTGGACCTTGATCAGCACCAGGACTGGTTTTTTCAGCAAAGAGAGAGCCCAAAATAAAATACCATCTGGCCACAAGTAAAGGTCAGACCCAGACACATTTGGAGTGCCATGCTAACTTTCCCAGCTTGGAGAGAGAGCATGACTTGGGAAAGAGGTCTGTAGTCTGGCACTTTCTGCAGCAGAGATAGAACAGCCCCCAGACTCTGAGGCAGGGTGGGCTCCTAAAGTATGATTTAAATTCCTTACTGATTTAAAGACAACAGAGGTCTACATGACACACCAGCTACAAAAGCACCCATTTTCCCAAACCAAATTCTGGATTATCACCTAGAGTGGGTAATAATGAGGGACACACAAAGGAAAAAGTAAACAGGCACATTCACTAGGGTCCCCAGGTCGGGTGAGTCCTACAGCCAAGGTCACAGCTCAAGATATATCGTGGTTCTCATATGTTATATGCTTTAAGCCAAGTTATTTTCCCCTTAGGATATAATGATACAAAACTTCAAAATTAAGAAAGATGAAGAATTGGAAGCCTCTTGGGTGGAAAACGGTACCTTTATTTTGCTGAGTTTCATTTGGATTTTCTTAGATACCAGGTCAGACCAATATTTCTCTCCTAAGAAGTCCCAAAACATTCTTCCAAGCAAGGCGTTCACCCAGGCTTCCTGTTCTTCCTCCTCAGAGGGCGGAGCCTCTGGCAACTGGCAAAAGAAAGAGAACCAAAATTAGCTGGAAAGCAACTGGAGAATAAGACAGGTGCTTATTTTTACAAAGTCATTGAAGGTCCTTCCCTATAGAGATGGGCGGCCACGGGAGTTTTATTTCTCCCCTACAAATTACAAGCCTCACGTTATGTCAGTGAATAGAAAAAGGGAGCAACAAAAGCCACCATCACAGATAAAAACTCCTATTTGTCTCTTTTCTTTTTCTACCAGTCTTCCTGTGAATGAGTTAGTATTTCATACAATTAGCTCAACCAGATTGCCCTGCCTCCCAAATGAGCTTGGTATCCACTTCTGATTAATGACACCTCTGATCAAATGTCTGCCTGTCTTCTTCCAGCAGAGGCTCCCTAAAACATATAACCATCAGGCTGGTCCTCCCAAGGCAGCCCCGAAGCCTCTAGGCCCAGGACTCCCTCAGTCAGCTGTGAACACACAGCCCTCTTGGGCGTGGGGCAGGGAGCTGTTTAAAAACACTGGTGCCTGGGCCCTACACCCAGAGGTACTAATTTAAGTGGGTATCCAAATTTCCAGCAGCTCTCTCACTGATGTAATGAACGGGTGAGGCTGAGAACCACAGCCTTGGATTAGAGAGAGCCTGTTCTCAGGAATTCTGTGAAAACCCCTCCGGCTGTTCTCCCCAATCTCAGCCCAATGACATACCCTAGACCTCACCACCGCTGGGTACAATCGGTCTTAAACATCTAGCACAGCCAATATGCGAGGCAGGAGGAGAGCAAATGTGAGTTAGTCTCTGATTCCCAAGGCTAATCATCAGACGATGGACCCTTGCCCGGAGAGGGCCACGTGGGGTGAAGCAGGAGGGAAAAATAGGTGGCGAGGTACCAGCAGTGCAGGTAACGCTTGCAGACCACAACTGTCGTCACAGGTGCCGCCAACTGACCCTGTGCCAGGCCCTGATAAGACAACTTCTCAGGCTCCCTCATTTATGCCTTATAATAGCCCAGAAAGATGGAACCTTTACTTCTATTTTAGGGGTGAGGAAATGGACTTGGAACCATTCATGTCCTGCCTGAGGCCCCTCGTTTATCAGTGCAGCCTGACTCAGAGCCTCTTTCTCCCTGATTCCTGCTCTGTCCTGAGGGCAGAAGGTGGTGTGACCAGCACCTGGTGTGACAGACATTTCCTTATGCTGAGATCTCTAATTAGACTACAGCCTTACTGAAACAATTAGCCTGGAAAGCAAAGACCAAAAAACCCAGAAATGCAGAAATGAGCAAACTGTTTACCCTTTCTCTTCCCTCTGCAGTTTGTACAAATGCATCTGCCCTGCCCTCCGGGCTGCCTGCGCCATACCACACATCAGACTCCCGCAGTATCTCCACGCTTGCTGCATGAGCTCACGCCAGGGCGATCTGTGGTGGGCGGCTGGGTCTAGGCCAGCGGGACTGTACCCAGGTGGCCTAGTGCTCATGCATTTGACACTTGGAGATGTGATGACTTGTGAGTACCCCAAAGGTCTATGGCATGTACCCGTGTGTGATTTTTCTGGAGCCTGGAGCTCTGTGGGTCTGAACCGCTCACTGAGCTTGTGCAGGGACTGGTGGACTACCCAGCGCCCACCTGTCCACTAGTCTTGTCAGAGCAGGCGCTGTCTCTCTCTTTGGGGGTCTGGGAGTTTGCTTGTGTTTTTATATTTAATGTTTTCACGTATAAGGGGAGATATTTTATGTTCTAGGAATCCTTCAAGTGTGGGTGGTTTTGCAGGTCTCCCTTAGGAACGTTGGTGGGTCTCATTTAAAAAAAAAATTAAACTCTGGTTTAAAAAGTAATACATGGTGGTCATTCCATTTCAGAAGATATGTCTCTACCTCACTCATTTCAATGGCTGTACAACGCCTCTGTCCTTTCTAGTGCTGTAATATCTTTTGTTATTAATCAATACTTTTTTTTAAGATTTTATTTTTAAGTAATCACTATATTCAACGTGCAGCTCAAACTCACAACCCCAAGATCAGGAGTTTCACAATTCCCCAACAGAGCCGGCTGGGCACCTCTCACCCAAGACACTTCTACCACCAGGTCTTGGGTACAAGAGCAGAAGTCTGTGATCACTGGGCATTTGGTCATGCTACAGGTATTACATGTTTTTTGGAATCACTTTTCTCTCTGCCTGAACATCTGCGCCCACCCCCCATGGGGATCTGGTCCAGCTTTTCTGAGGTTACGGTCTTTGAGTCACATCAGATTATCTACACAGACTTCCGAGTAAACACCCATCCAAGGACGATGCCCTCCTCCCCCAGGTATTTAGGCAGTGCCAAGTTGTGCCCACACAAGGCAGTGCATGTCTTGCTTAGATCTGGAGGCAACATAAGAGAATTGGTCACTTTCCCCTCTCTATTAGCCTTTCTTTACAACCCTAGATATTCACAGCAAACAGGTTTGGCACAAAAATAGCAAGGAACAAAGGGCTATTTCAGAATTTACGTCCAAGCCAAAGGCATATGATGTGGAAACACATTTCTGAAATAACTGACAAGCAGGTTGTTTTTTCTTTTCAACAGTTCCTTCTGCAGGCTTTTCTCCACAGATTTATTGGGAACAAAGAAAAATCTAAGAGCAGCAGGACATTGACAATGCATCAAAGCAGCTTTATGAACAAAATCTGGATTCACTGGACTACTAGAAAGAGCTCACTTCCAATGAACGTCATAAAAATTTAAGAGCTTAAAGAATAAATATGCATGCGTTTCCTAACACTGCCATTTGCCTGCAGGAAGGAACGTGAGAATATTCATTTCACCATTTCAATTCACATGTACATGTAGATAGGGTACCTTTCTCAAAATGACTGCCAAAAAAAAGGTCTGGAAGGTCCGACAGGCAGAAGCTAAAGGAGGCTACCAGGCTTGTCTGGGATATAGTTTATTATAAGCTAACCTCCAGAGTAAAGTACAAATTTACTTAATTTTTCAGCCTAATCTTTGCTGTAACAAATGGCCAGGAGGCCAAGGCCAGCCCAGTTTTTTTTGTTCCAAAGAGAGCTTAGTGCCTCTGCTCTAAAGGTTTGGTCATACACAATCTGGTGCCACTAGGGTTTGACAGAGGACTACTGGGTCCAGAAGACACAATGGAAGACCTTTACTCCAGATCTGTTAGCTGTTTCCCCAATTATAAAAACAATACATATTTATTGCAGAGAACACCCATAACCCCACTATCCAAATGTAAGGCTGATGAGAATCCAGATAGCTGACAACCTAGGGACAAAAGGAATTTGGGGTAGGGGGATTCACTGGTTGTAAGAGAGTTCTATTTTCTTTTTTCTATCAGTTTTTTTTCAATGTATGCTTTTAGGATACTTTTCAGGATACAGAACTTTTTAAAACAACAAAATTGGATCAAACTAACATGGTTTTGAATCTTCTTTTTTTTTTTTTTTACAGCTTTACAGAGATATAGTTTACATAACACACAATTCACCCATTTATCTGAGAGTACAATCTATGGTTTTTAGCATATTCACAGAATTATGAAGCTATCACCACCATCAACTTTAGAACATTTAAAAAAATCTTTGAGAGCGAGCAAGCACATACATACATGTGCAGAAATGGTGAGGGACAGAGGTAGAGAGAAGAGGAAGCAGACTTCCTGCTGAGCTTGGAGCTCCCAGTGGGGCCTGATCTCATGACCTGGAGATCACAACCTGAGCTGAAATCAAGAGTTGGATGCCTGAGCTACCCAGGTGCTCCAACTTTAGAACATTTTAATTACCCTCCAAAGAAACCCTGTATCCCTTAGCAGTTACTTGCCATTCTTCCCCAACTCCATCCCTGCTACCACCGTCCCCACCGGCACCATCCCCTTTAGCCCCATCCCCAACACCAACACCTCTCCCCACAAGCCCCAGGCAACCAACCACTAATATATCTCAGCAAATTCACCTATTCTAGATATTTCATACAAATGGAATCCTGCAACATGTTCTTTTGTGACTGACTTCTCTTGTAAGCATAATGTTCTTGAGATTTACCAATGCTGTAGCAGGTGCTGGCACATTATTCCTATTACAGAATAACATTCTATTGTGTGTATACACCATACTTGATGTAAGTTTCAGTTGCTTCCACTTTGGGCTATTGTGAATAACGCTGCCATGAACATCTGTGTACAAGTTTTTGTGCAGACATAGGTTTCTATTCATTTCTCTAGGATATATACCTAAGGGTGAAATTGCTACATCACATAGCTATATGTTTACTTTGAGAAACTACCAAAGTGCTTTCTACAGCAGCTGAATCATTTTACATTCCCACCATCAACCCATAATGGTTCTACTTTCTTTATAGAAATCTTCTCACTAATACTTGCTATTATTCATTATTATTATTCATTATTATTATTATTATTATTATTATTCATTCTAGCCATCCTAGTGGTTGTGAAGTGGTATCTCATTATGGTTTCGAATCGAATTTCCCGGATGACTAATGACTGAGTATCTTTTCTAGGCTCACTGGCCATCTGTATTTCTTCTTTAGAGAAATGTCTATTCAAATCCTTTGTCCACTTTTTTTTAAGGTTTTATTTATTTATTTGATAGAGTGTGTGTGTGTGTTTGCACAAGCAGTGGGAGCTGCAGAGGGAGAGGGAGAAGCAGGCTCCCCACTAAGCAGGGAACCAGGTGCAGGGCTTAATCCCAGGCAAACACTTAACTGACTGAGCCACCCAGGCACTCCCCTTTGCCCACTTCTTAATTAGGTCATTTACCTTTTAAGTATTCCATTTTAAGTCCTTTGTTTATTCTAGGTAACAGAATATCAGATATATGATTTGCAGATATTTTCTCCCATTCTATGGGTTGTCTTTCACGATCTTATTGGTATTGTTTGCAGCACGAAAGTTTTTAATTTTGACGAAATCTAACTTATCTTTTAAAATTTTTTTGGTTGCATGTACTTTTGGGTATCTTATCTAAGAAAGCTTTACCTAACCCTAAACCACAGAGATTTACTCCTGTGTTTTCTTCTAAGAGTTTTATAGTTCTAGCTCTTATATTGAGGTCTACAATCCTTTTGAGTTAGTTTTTGTATATGGTGTGAGGTAGGGGTTCAACTTCATTCTTTTGCCATGTGGATACCAGTTGTTCCAGCACCCATTTGTTGAAAAGACTATTCTCTCCCTCCTACCTCCTTGAATTGCTTGGCACTCTCTTCTGTATCCTTTCTAAAATTTATGTTTAAAATGGCTCTATGGCTTCATATTTTTTATTCACTGTATGAAGAGCACTTTTTAATTCTACTTTTAAATGTCTGAAAAGCTGACTTTGAGCAGGAAAGGGGAAGCCTTGGAAAACCACTATGCCAACTAAGATTTCCTGGTTTCTGTTGGATTCCTATTTGCTTTTTAGGGGTTCTTGTCTCATGATCCAGTTAATAGGTGACAAGATAATTAGTACAACCGTAATAATGAAGACAGGACTCTCCAAACCTGTGAAGCTTACATTATTTCTAAACATTTAGGATCTTCCCTGAATAATGAGTGTGGAAGTGTGTGACATGATCTGAATACTAGAGCCTTGCACCTGCCTCAAGGATAGGCAAAGCACTGCCCCACCGATGGTCCTCTCTCCCAGGCAGGCCACTCTGGGGCACACAGAACTAGTAGCCTCTCTGGCCTCACACCCCTGAGCAAATCTGCAGGCAGCCTGTGTGGTCTCTTCTTGAGGTAACCACACTAGGGGTAATACTGTGCCACCCTTAGACATTTTTTAAAAGAGAGCTTCCCTCTTAACATACAGTGTGCTCTTAGTTTCAAAAGAGTTTCCTTATTTTCTGGTTTTCTGAATTACTATTAAAATCTCCTCCTCCAACCAAGCCGACTACCTTGACAAGACAATAAAGCTCTGGTCTCCCCAGCCAGCCTCATGGTCTCTCAACTACTCTAGAGGTTAAGTGGCCTGAACAGTGAGAAAATGGCTCAAACACCACAGAGATTCAGAGGCTTGCACAGTCTGTGGCTGTGGGACAAAGCAGTCACAAGGGCAAGTCAGGGCTCAGTGGCTGGTCACTAACCACTACACATCTGGAGAACCAGGTCCTTCCCCCAAAATAGTAATTTTATGATTCCAATTTTGAGCTCCAAAATGGTTTCAATATGCAGAATCCCCTGGTTATGTTTTTAATAATAAATAATAAATATTTGTATTTATTATAATAAATAATAGTAAATAATTTAATAATAAATTATACTTTAAGGAAGGATGATCACCAAAAGCGTTTTAGCATTGTTTCATGCAAACTTTGTCTATATTTACTAATTATACCCTAAGTGTTTCTAACAGTGGTTTGACTCCTGAGCCCCAGTGGCCTTATTTACCTCCAAATCTAGCTTAGCAGTGGGTGACATGTCAGAAAGGAGGCCCAGCAGGTGGAAGTTGCCATTAGTCTCGGAGCCCTCAGGGTAAGATACGCTTTGACCATGGCCAACAAGAGGCAGCAGCAGGGGGAGAGTAGGGAGAAGAGAAGTTGAGGCAAAATCTGGAGCTGTGTCCCAAGCTCCTTCTCTGAAAGAGGAAGGGGCCTGCTACCCTGGGTAAGCTCTGGCTGGTGGCTGACACTGACTATGTGACACTGTAACATGAAGAGATGTCAAAGGTTCATTTGTGTCTCTGAGCCCTTTGAGTTTCTCCTGGACTTGTGATATCAGAGGCACAGAGTAAATAGTTAAATAACAGCTTATTCAAGACTGTCTTAACTAGCAGACCACCCCTGAGAGCCAGGACATGGCCCACACACGCTTCAGGCAGGTCAAATGGATGCAGGAGCACAGCAATGGACTTCATGTGCTTTCTTCCAAAGATCCTTTTTTAAGGACAGTCATCCTGTTTGCACAATACTGTATTCCGCACCCCCCCCAATTCTGGCTTTCTGGTTTCCCAGCCTACACAAACTAGAATTGTTATATTAAGGGTAGGGGTGGGAGATGGGCATTAGCACTCAAGGAAAATCCACTAGAAGGACATATACCAACACCAGCCAACAGACAATCCAGAGAAACTACTGCACAATCTGCAGCCTGGGATAGCTCAGATGGGGGTGAAAGGTCTCCAACCTCAAGTAGGCCTGCATGACGACAAGCCTGAATTTCTGTTTGTTAAGTCCTTAAATTATCAAGATTAAATCATCCATGCCTGCTCTGCCTAAGGGGGCCAGGAAACGCAATGTGGTTTTTAAAGATTTTCATCAGATTTAGGAAAGGAAAGACATGTTTTGGTGCTTAAAGAGGTAAATGCCAAGTACTCAGAAAGGAGGTTTGCACTAGAAAACTCCCCCCTGCTGGGGGGGAAGCAATGCTGGGTGGAGGGGCTACGTTATGTGCCATTGGGGCCTCCCAGCCCATGGTGGGGTTTCCATAGACTCCAGCAAGGACAGGACACATGTATAGGTAACACACTGAGGAAACTATGTTCAAAGACATGTTTTTGTATTTTTAATTTAAGGAACTCTTTTAAAAAGCAAGCATTATCATTAGACAATTTTCTTACATTAGTATACAATTCTCCCCCTGATTTCCCTGAAGCTGATGAGAATCCAGATAGCTGACAACCTAGGGACAAAAGGAATTTGGGGTAGGGGGATTCACTGGTTGTAAACAGGACATTCCTAGAATAGTCTTTTATTACCCAACTCCACGCTAGAGGAAGGCCTACTTCCCACTCTAGTTGGTAACTTAGGTCAGAAAGCAGAGGCAGTGAGGAAGGGACCAGCTGAGGCACATGGTCTTTTTGGCCTGACAAAGTCAGCTGAATGAAGGTTCAGGGGCCTCTTCCCCACTGAAGAGGATCAACGGAATGAGTCAAAACCCATGACTGACGAACAGCACAGAGAAGGCACCAAGTGCTTTCCATGAAGAACAGAGATATGGTCACTTGAAGAGGTCAAACATTTCAGTAAGTTATTGAACAGGAGAAAATCGGGTTTTGTGCTACACAGGCCAGAGGTGGTGCTTAGAGCATGAGTGGAGGAGTGGCAGGAAGCCTCAGGTCCAGCACCAAAATGGCAGTGGTGGCAGCTGAGGGCCTACGAGTGTCAGATCAGGTTTTGTCTACGCCATCACTTAGCAACTGTGAAATTAAGCTACTTAATTCTTGTGAACCTGTTTCCTCATCTGCAAAATAGAGAATACCATTCATCTGCAAGACTGTTGAAGGGGTCAGAGTAATTCTATTGCAGTGCCTAATAGAATCTGGCATATGGCAGCTTAGATTAGCTATCTTATTGCAAATGATCCTGAGTCAATGGCCAGCTTGTTACTCTACAGGAGGAATGCTCGTGGTAAATCTTCAAAAGCACTGGACATAGCTAATGAGTCCAAGAATCTGAGAATACAAACATAACTGAGGAATTAAGACCTTTATTACTAATGATTCTGAGAACTTCCCTGATTGCCCAGTTGCTCAGGTCAAAGGCCCCTCTGGTTCTCTCATACCCACATCTAATTCATCAGCAAATCCAACCAGCTCCCCTCCAACACATATCCCAACTGCAGCCATTCTCACCACTCACTGCTCTCCCTCATCATAGCCCCATCCCCCACAGCCCCAAGGGTGCCCCCTGCCACCCCACTCTCCATGGACAGCCATTTTTAAACTTAAATCCTCCTTAGAACTGATCCCATGAGGCCCTACCTCTCCGTCATTGCAGGGCCTCATCACAGTTCCTTATACTCCAACCACATCCCTGCTTTGGGGTCTTGGCACTTGCTGGTCCCCTCACCTGGAAGGCTCCTCCCACACACAGCCCAGGGCTCACTTCCTCACTTTGGTCAGGTCTGTGCCCAAATGTCACCTCCTCAAGGAGGCCCTCCTGGACCACCACTCTAAAACAGCAGTCTGGCCACTTTCCATTCCCCCTTACTTGGCTTTATTTTAATTCTTGCCACCACCAGATGTTTGTTTCTTGCTGTCTCCCTGACTAGAGTATAAGCTCCCTGAGGGCAAGGCCCTTATCTATCTTGGTCATTACTGTGTCCCCAGTGCCTAGAGCAGTGCCAAGCGCTTATGTATGAAGAAATGAGTTTGAGTAGAAAAGCAGTATAGCCACAGCCCAGGCAGCCAGCTTTACCTTCTTCCCAGCCGTGGGGCTGCTTTCCGCACTCTGCACAGGGCTCCTCTGGGGGCTTCGGTTTTCCTGGGGGACACATCTGGCCATGTACACACTGTAGTCCAGAAGCATCTTCTGCCGCACACTGCCCACCAGCTCCTTCTGCTTCGGCTGGGACATGATCTCCTCCACGCTGCCTTTGCTGCTGCTGCGGCTGTGGGTCAGGTGCCCTGAGGGACTGTTGTGTCTGCTGTGTGAAGGCAAAACACCTGCAGCAAAGAGGGCTGGCTGTTAATGCACGTGAAGGAAACAATTGCAAAGTCAATGGTACATCAAACAAACCTCCCTGGGCTGAGTTGAAAACTAGCTAAAATGCTAACGAGTGTTTAAAAAAAATATTTATAAGGTTATTTACTATCTTGGAAAACATCTTCCACTCTAATAACAGATCATTTTTTAAAAGTTTTTATTCTTCCCTAAGACAATTCAGAGGAACTGAAAGCCATGAAGTCCATGTGGTAAGTACCTTTTTCTTTTTTCCTTGTGATCATTTAAGGTCAAATACGGAACTGACATACCCCATGGACAAATGAAAAGTGGGCAGAAAGCTAACTGTTTACCCATAGGTCATGGCAATTCCAGACCTGTCATCTTTCATTTAACAAAGATTTTTATCAAGCAGTTTCTCTGGGCCAATTCCACATGAAACAAAGAATAAGACATAATCCCTGCCCTTGGGTTTGGGCACCTAGGCAAGTAAATCACAGCCCTCTATAAAAATCATTGTAACTGAAGCATGACTAAAGGACTTTCAGGGCAGAAAGAAGAGGGTGACTATCTCCACCCAAGAGAGACCAGGACTAACTTTCACAGGTAGTGTCCTCTGGGCTGCCTCTGGAAGAAATAGTTGGCATTTTCCTGGTGCAGGTGGGAGGAAGAACACTCCAGGTAGAGGGAAGAGCACATGCAAAAGCGATGACAGATCCCAGTATGTCTGGAGAATGCTGAAAGGTTCAGTGAGGGTTCAAGTAGCATACATGGGGCAGAAGGACAGGAAATGAGCAGAGGCTCAATTATCAGTACAAATATGAATCAGGAGGCCAGGAGACTCTGCATTTTTATGGTGATCTCAGGTTTAGAGAACCATGTTTACAGCCAGGAGTTTGAGAGCACTAATCTGATATACTGCCCTGACTCATCCATCTCCTTATCACAACCAGGATTCTCCTGAGGTTTCTTCTCTCAGAGGAGTCACAATATAAAGTACAAATAAATATAATCCTAAGGAACCAACAGAGGTGAAAAACTATATATCTGCAAGCTGTTCCAAAACTGGTTAAATGGTTTGGTACACAGGGCTGCCTAGAAGTGATCAGCACAGTGATCAACCTAAAAGGTAAATGACTCCTAGGTACACTCCTTAGGTAGCAGACCATCATCAGTTCAGGGTGGCTTTCCTTCCTTCCTACCTGGGAATCTCTCTCCCTTGCCCATGTGCCTTTTAAAAATACTGGAGCATTTAGCACGTGTCATTACCTGGTTTACTTCCAGAAACACCAGGTGGCTTCTTGATTTCTGACTTCAGTTTAGATGCCAGAATAAATCGCCTAAACCACTCCTCTTTCTCTCGGCCAGTTCTCCCAAAGAGATATAGTATCTGATCTCGCTGGCCAGATCTTGTTCCCTCCTGAGGATGGGGTGGCTTCTTAGGGTCCTCGCCTCCCAGCTCTCTCTCAGCTGGTGGCTTTTCTTCAGAAGTCTCTTTATCAGTCTGGGCCTTAGACATAAAGTCATCTTGTCGACCAAGTTCAATGCAAATGGGGTACTTTTTATTCCAAATTCGTTTTCGAGCCAAACTTTTAGGCACGAGATAAATCTACAGGAGAGAGAAATGATGATTGACATAAGAAATTAAGAACTAGCCACACTGTGCATTAATATTATGCAGGAAACAAATGCAAACTTTATAGCTTTTTTGACTAAAATAATGAGCGTAAAATAATTACCACCCATCTACAACAGGAATATAGAAACTGGGATAAATTTTTAGAAGTGACTTGTTATTCTTCAAACCCATTCCAGAAGTAGATATTTTAGAACTTTGCAAGAATTACAAGTATCTATAATTTTCAGGTAACAGTGGCACAAAAATTATTAAGCAGGTTATCATCAATTAAGTTTCATAACCCTGGATCAACTTTAAATTTGAAAAAAAAAAGTTTATCGAATTAGATCTAGATGGGAAGCTCAAGTTTATCAGTCTCAAGTTAAAAATGAATTTATACAAAAATGATTTTAAATACTTCTGCCATTCAGGGTAAACTTAAAGCTCACTCGCTTGAGTTATAACAACAGAGAACATATAGATTTTTTGGAATAATAAACAATTTACAGGGGGATCCCTGGGTGGCTCAGCGGTTTGGCACCTGCCTTTGGCCCAGGGCGCGATCCTGGAGTCCCGGGATCGAGTCCCACGTCAGGCTCCCGGCTCCTGGCATGGAGCCTGCTTCTCCCTCCTTCTGTGTCTCTGACACTCTCTCTCTCTCTCTCTTTCTCTCTCTCTCTCTCTCTCTCTCTATCATAAATAAATGAATAAATAAATAAATAAATAAATAAATCTAAAAAAAATAAACAATTTACATTCTCAACAGTAGTATATAATACTTCTCAAATGTAGTTATGTTGCATAGCCATAATTTTCAGTCTTCATTCATTATTACCCTAGCACCACTACTCATAGCTTTTCATTGGACTGAAAAAGTTAACTCTCAAAGTCAGATGAGTGTGCTATGCCTTTGTTCCTCAAAGTGTGGTCCATGGACCAGCACCAGAGTATCACCTGGTAGCTCATAAAAATGCAGACTCTCAGGCTATTCAGACTTGCACTTAGAATCTGCATTTAAAAAGATGCTTGGGGGATTTGCATGAAGGGTACTGCCCTAAATTATAATAATACTTTAAACACACATGTGCACACACATATATACATATTACACAATACACATACACCTTTTTGAGGGGAAAAATGCAGTAGAACAACCAAGATTCCAAATGCTTTTCTTTCATTTAAGTTTCTCAAATTAGCAGGCTTACCTTGCTGTCTGAAAGGTCGTAGATTTTCTGGCTGATGTAGGTAACCTCTGGCTTTGTTTCATTGTAGCTTGCCCTCCTAGATATATTTTTATTGGGCTTTGAAAGTCTTAAGGTCCCACCCTCAAGTCGAACAAAGACTGAATGCGTCAAAGTTGCATGGTAGGTTTCTGGATCATAGTTGTAAATCTCATTCATCCATCCCTGATGGAGAAAAACTTCCATTAGTGAAATTAGAATAAACACAAATCTTATTCGATACAAAAATGAAAGTATTCGGGACACTGAAACCAAATCTGTGACGCAAGTATCAAGGCACTGGTAACTAGAGGTTGCTAAGACAAATGCGAAGCTTGAAGAATGATAATCAGTGTTGAGGTGTAATCTGCTAGGTTTTTGATAACTAAAAATATGAATTTGGAGGGATAATGATAATGTCCATTTCTCTAAATAAAAGGTTCTTTTTTATTAATTATTTTTTTAAAGATTTTTATTTATTTATATGACAGAGAGAAACAGAGTGAGCACAAGCAGAGAAAGTTGCAGAGGGAGAGGAAGAAACAAGCTCCCTGCTGAGCAAGGAGCCTGACATGGGGCTTGATCCCAGGACCCTGGGATCATGACCTGAGCCAAAGGCAGACACTTAACCAACTGAACCATGCAGGCAAACTTTCTTTCCTTTTTAAAAGATAACAAGCAAATCAGGAAACTCAAACGTGTTTTTTTTTTTTTTTTTTCCCCAAACGTGTTATTCATGTAAATAGAGAAAGTCTTTCAGCCTGACCTCTAGGTGTGAATAATCCCACCCAGTCTGGCCTTCTTCAATTTGCCAAACTCATCCTCTTCTCAGCTCACCTGCAAAACATCTTTGGAATTTCACAGATCATATTCATTCACGCTACCATTCCAGGACTGAGAGAACTACCACTCCATTACTAACTCACTGAAATCACACAGTAAGGCAGATGATATTAGGCATTAAGTATTATAGATATGATCAACAGTATGTCAAAATCAAAAGATATATAGTAACTTAAATGAGTTATATTATGTCCCAGGTCCCCCCTCAATCAACACAAATGTACTTATACATTGATCTTTAAAAGGAGCACATATATTAATATGTATGGACAACACACCATAAAATTATGCTAAAGCTATTCTCATAGCAATACTCAATATTTATCATCTAATACTCTACCTGCCCCACAGTCCTTTTTCAGATGATATAGTGGCCCAGATCTTTTTAAAAGAAGTTCTCTTGGGAATTTTAATTGATTCCCTTCCATACCCATTTTTTTTTTTTCACGATTTAGAGAGAAAGTGTATGCATGTGCACATGGGGGAGGGGAGCAGAGGAAGAGGGAGAGAGAATCTCAAGCAGACTCCCCACTGAATGAAGAAACCAATGCAGGGCTCAATCTCAGACCCTGAGATCATGACCTGAGCTGAAATCAAGAGTAGGATGCTTAACCAACTGAGCAACCTCAGCACCCTTATACTCCCCTCATTTTATACATGTTTTTGAACCAGAGAGGTACTAAAAATCACAATGCAACTGAGAATGTCCTTCTTTTCAAAGAATGGCCATTTCCACAATGTGTACTTGAGCCTCACACTGAAGTCCCGACCTGAAGCCTCTGCAAATGAGGAATCCTTAGAATTCTCTTTTTTATTTATTTATCCATTCATCAAAACATGCACTGAGTCTATATCCCAAGTAATGTGTTAGGAGTTGATACAAAAATTTTTTAAAGGACAGGATTTTTGACCCAAGCGTGCTCCCAAATCAATAGAGAATTAGGTCTTCATTTTTACAACCCTCCTGGAGTAACCGTTAAAAGGTCATCACCAGGTGCCTAGATGGCTCAGTCAGTTAAGCATCTGCCTTTGGCTCAGATCCTGATCCCAGAGTCCTGGAATCGAGCCCTGCATTGGGTTCCCTACTCAGCAGAGAGCCTGCTTCTCCCTCTTCCTTTGCCCCTCCCAGCTCGTGCTCTTTCTCCACTCTCTCTCAAATAAACAAAATCTTAAAAAAAAAAAAAGAAGAAAATGGTCATCACCAAGAGTATTCTGAATGTTAAGTAAAAACAGACAAAAGTACTTTTTCGTGGGGTGTGTGTGAAATTTATGAGCTAATTATATAATTTTATATATCTTAGCACAGTTTTATGGGGGTTTTTGTTTTTTGTTTTTTTTTTTGCATGAGTTAGGAATATCTCTCCTTCCTCCCAGTGCATCACTGCAGTCATTAAAAATGTTGAATGAGCAAGCAGTGGCCACAGGAAGAGGGTGTAATCTAGGTGTTGCAATGATCAGAGCAATGAAATGAACAGGGGCAAGCGACACAGAGCACAGTGGGACCCGGAATGGACTGTACTACCAGGGTATCAGTTTGGGTAGGTTTATTTGGCTAAGTATAGAACCAAGCACATTTTTTGGTTCATAGTTTTTTGGCTTTTTACTTAGTACATTCATTGATTTTTGAATGTTGAAACAGTCTTACATTCTTAGTAAAATTATGTATTGGTCACAATGTGCTGAAGTTGGATTATCCCAGCTCACAAGAGCTAATTCTACACATCTCTTCCTGACTCTGTGCTTGGGGACCTCACAGTGGTAGCTTACAACTGGCCGTGGTGGGAGTTTTTCGTTTTTTTGTGGGATTTTCTATACCATGGAAATCAGTGAACAGTACAAAGAGGGCTTCCCCTTAACCCAGAGAGCCAGTTTACCAGCACAGTACTATAATTATCCTTTTCATACGTTGCTGAATTTGGCTACTAATAATATTTTGTTCACTTGTCCCTCTAAGCTCATAAGGGAAACTGATCTATAGTTTTCTTGCAATATCTTTCAATATTAATTAGCCTCATATAATAAGCTGAGAAGTGTCCCTTCTCCTATTTTCTGGATATTTGTATAAAATATTTCTTCCTTAAAGGTTTGGCATATTTGCCAAGGAAGCTATCTCAGCCTGGAGTTTTCTTTATAGAAAGGTTTTAAACTATGAATTCAATTGAATTTAAATAACATAAATAAATAAATAAATAAATAAATAAATAAATAATAAACTATGAATTCTTTTTTTAAGTTTCTACTGGAAATCACACTATTTCTTCTCGAGTGAGCTTTTGTAGTTTGTGTCTTATAAGGAATTTGTCTATTTCATATAAGTTGTTCAACTTCTGGGCATATAGTCTGTAATATTTCCCTATTATGCTTTTAAGTCTGTAGAGTCTAGTAATATTACCTAATATCAGTAATTAGTACTTCTAAAATAAGCACTTACTGCTATTAATTTCCCTCTAAGCACTGTGTCAGCTGTAATTTTTGATATGCTATATTTTTAATTTCATTTCATTTAAATATTTTCTACCTGCCCCTGTGGCTTTCTTTGGACCAACAGGGTAATTAGAAGTATGCTGTTTAATTTCCAAATATTTGAGAATTTTCCAGATATCTTTGTTATTGGTTTTTAGTTTAATTTCATGATGGTCAGAAAACATGCTTTATAAAATTTCCGTTCTTTTAACTTCATTTTTTATTCACTAAGTTTTTTAAGTTCGTTAAATTCGAACATTCACTATAATATGGTGTATCAGGTGAATGTTCCATGTACACTATAAAAAATATACATTTTCTATAAATATGTCTTTCTAAACAATGTTTGTCTAATATGTTCCACACAACATTTTTACTAAAGATCTCCTGGCATATAATCCACGGTTTTCTTTTTATCCAATTTGGTTGCAGAAAATACTTTCTTAAAGAAATACGTTTACTAGGCCTAAAGTTCTAAGGGCAACTAGATTAATAAAGAACGTGAAGCAGATCTGATTTTTCTGGGCTGCTTCAGAGCCATGCTCAAAGGCCAGGCTGTATTTACTTGCAGTGCTACTAAACCTAAGAAGAATCTGTGGAGGAAGGGATGGAAGGACTGGTGCTTAAACATTTCTTAGTCCCAGGGAATGACAATGAGATTAAAATAGTAACTTTTATCATGTCATTTATGAGCTATTTAGCCATGCAGTCCCCACTTGGGAATGCTCTTCATGAATTATTTCACTCTGAGTGTACATTTCCTACCTAGAACACAGGCTATTTGAGGTGACACCCTCTGTGGGGTCCATATTATATCTTAGCGGAGATGTTAAACCTTTTTTTTTTTACTGATTATTCAGTTATAATAATAATTTGATATGTCAAATGTTTCTACAATATCTCCATATAAGATTTTTCATTTGTTTCTATCTATGTAAAATTATAGTGGACACGTAAAAAGCCAATAGAACTAACATGATACTGGAATTTTGGCTAAAATACCCAGCATTATAAGTTGTCATCTAGATATCACCAGATTAGAAAAGGCTGAAAGAAAAAAAAAAAAAAGCATATTATGAAGTTATTCTCAAATAACAGGACAGTTTCTGAGAAATAGAGTAAGTAGTGTGAGCTGTTTTGAAACTTCTGAGATTGCACAGGTTAAATGATTTATGAATAAGAGACATTTTGGGGAAAAAAAGGTTGTTTCTCTCCAATTGCTTTCATTTTATTTTTCCTAGTAAGTCAGAAAATGTAGAGTTGTCCCAGGAAGCACTATCTGTTGGAAATATAATATAAACCCTAAATATGTATCATGAAAATATCTAATTTTAAATTGTCTAGTAGTAATAAAAAAGAAAAAAGCAAGTGAAATTAATTTTAACAATGTATTTAACTCAATACAGTTGACCCTTGAACATGGGTTGAATTGTGCAGGTCCACTTATGGGCAGATTTTTTCAATGAATACAGTATATTAATGTAAATGTACTTTCTCTTCCTCATGATTTTCTTAATATTTTTTTCTCCAGCTTATTTTAAGAATATGGTATATAATACACATACTGTACAAAATATATGTTGATTATTTGTTATTGGTAAGGCTTCCTGATCAACAACAGGTTATTAGTAGTTAAGTTTTAGGGGAATCCAAAGTTATACAAGAATATTCCCGACTGCACAGGGAGTTGGTTCAGTGGTCGTCTGTATACCCAAATATTATCATTTCAACATATAACATTAACAATTTCTAATTATATTTTACATTCTTTGTTTTGTACTAAGCCTTCAAAATCCAGCACATATTTCACACTTAGAGCACATCTCAGGTTGAACCACCTGCACTGCAAGCGCTCAACAGCACCATGTGGCTAGCAGCTACTTATATTAGTACACATCCAATACGTAGGTTCTGGCTTTTGAGCCTAGACACCAGGCTCAAGCAGATCGATCAACATCCTCCTCTCTTCTCTTACTGTACCTCCAGGATTCTAAATTTTATTTTATTTTAAGCAATCTCTATGCCCAACATGGGGCCTCAACTCATGATCAAGAGTCATATGCTGTACTGAGCCAGCCAGGTGCCCTTCTTGCTCAAACCTCCAACACATGCAGTTTTATGCTGTGTTTTACACTCTGCTTTACCAAATTACATGAGAGAAGATAATCTAAGTAATCTCCAGATGAAACATCCAATCTTAGAAATTCAAAACCACTTTAAAAAGCTAACACGCAGGGCAGGGCATCTGGCTGGCTCAGTCAGAAGAGCACATGACTCCTGATCTCAAGGTCATGAGTTCAAGTCCCATGTTGGGTGTAGAAATTACTAAAAATAATAAACTTAAAAAAAAAACTAACATGCAATCTTAAAAAGTATAAAAGTAATCTAAGTAAAAGGCTAAAGTTTTTGAAAACCCTTACAGTTCTATAAGATCATTAAAAGATACTCAATTTGTGAACAAACTTACCTTAAGTTTTTGCTTATTCCTCTGTTTTTTAGTAGAAAAGACAACAGGACACACAGGCACATGTATTAGGACACAAGCATGCTTCAGCTCACCTGTTTACAGGATCACTGGTGAAGAACCATTGCTCAGTACTAGTCTAACAAACTGCTGCCCCATTACTATTCCTGGTAAACTTCCTTTATCTGGTTAACAAGAATAACCATTTCCACAGTGCTTCAAGGATTTGCTCTCGATCCAGCAGCCTGAGCTCCTACCCAAGCCAAGAGCCAGCCCTCCAGAATTCTTGTTGGGCTACAACCCAAGACCCCCAACATGGCCACAGTTCCAAGATGATATGTGTTTGTTCTTCGCTGACTGCTCTGACAGGTCACTCTCTACCACTTGCCAAATTGCAGCAATATTAGAACCACTGGATATACAGAGGCATGTGGAGGAGAAAAGAGAGTTTCAAGTCCTACACAGTTTAGGAACAAAACCCCACACCTGACCCATGAGAGGACACAGCAGTGAGAGGCGAGGGTAGGCCTGGGGAAACATTCTAGGAGATGCCTTCCCTTGGGAAAGGTCAAGGGGGCTCCAAGTTCCCTTCTGGTTCAGGGCTGGCTTGAGCCTCCTCTTCCCCACCCACTCCTTTCAGAACCACCAGTGGCTGCATTCCAATACAAAGGGCCCTGTGACTTTTCCTTCCTTTTATCTTCATGTTCCCTGCTTCCTGTGCTACCATTTTCTTTTCTTCAGGTTCAGGAGCTATCAGAGGCTAGAGCCCACAGCTGCCAACAAACAAATAAATACAACCCATGAATCAGGATTTCAATTGCACGTCTATTGTGGACAATCATTTGTTAGCTTCAGTGAGGCCTGACCTTGATTCAGTGAGGCCTGAATACTTGATTACATGACATACTGCTGGTCAAAACACATGCACTGCAACCTACCCACAAATATTAGCAGAACTGCTGCATCTGACACACCTGCATTCTAATCCTGGCTTCAACACTTGCTAACTGCCAGGCTGGATGATGCTTATCCCTAGACTCTCAGTCTTCATGCCAGTGAGATGGTCTAACATGGCTTACTCCTCAGTTCCATGCCTCCCCCATCCCCACATCACCCTCTGCTCTGGCCATAATGAATTTCTCCATGCTGATGGCACTTTATTGAGGTATAATTTGCATACATATTAAAGGAAGAAATCTTACTCATAGGATATTTAAGAATAATTGTAATAATAGTTGACATTTGAGCTCCTAGTATGATCCAGGCACTTCAGGTACATTAGCTACCTCAGCCAATTACCTAAGATTTTCTAAGAGAGGTTAAGCGATTTGCCTAAAGAATGGTTTAAAAAAAAAAAAAAAGTGGCCCAGAGAGTGGCAAAGCCAGGACTTAAGCCAAGTCTACCTGACTTTGAGCCCAGTCTCCTACCTCCTCTCCATGGCATGGCCCACTTTCTGTCTGGCTAGTCATCCCCTAGGTCGTGGCAAAAGTGACATTTCTTCTAGGGAGCCTCTCTGATCACTGAGGCTTTGTTTTCTATTACCTTCCTCCTATCACTGTATCTGTTAACTGCCTGGTCTACGTAAGTACAAACACTGCAAGACCATTGGAGTCATAACAAATGTTTGTTGACTCAATACATGACTGTAGCCTAATTCGGACAGCGCCTGTGAGGATTACATGAAATCTGTACAAGTGAGTGGGACAAGCTGGTGTCCCCTTCACAGCCTGCAGTAGTATTCTAGCTGCTAAGTAGAAAGAAGCACAGAGGGAGCAGAGATCCCACCAAGCACAGAGAGTGGCAGAGGTTACTTTGAAGTAGAAGGTTTGACCACTGCTCCCAAGGAGAAAAACCAAGTTATAATTGCACAAAATAGCACAGAACAAGAGAAAAGGAAACCTCAGGAAGAATCTTAAAAGATGTTAAAGCTTTTCAGGACAAAAACTGAATTAGCCACTACTCCTCTGTAGCAGAGAGAGGCAGGTGTCATGACTGGTGCTCACGTTTCCTGATCCTCATGCAGGCTCCTTCCAGAACATCACAAGCTTTGAGAGGAAACCTGGAGAGACTCACAGGGGCTGCGACTTGCCCCATGTCAGTCAGGCAACCAGGATGCTGATGGCCATTGGAGGCTTGGGCCAAGAGGTGGCCAGGTATGATTCTCCCGCTTCTGTTCCCAAACCACACAAGTCTGTCCTTGCAGAAAGTGATCTCCCAATTGCCTTTTGATACCATCAATCAGCCAATTTCTCCCCCGTGGCTTAACCACCACCCCAGATTGAGCTGTAAGTAGAATTTCCAGAGCTAATCAGTCAAAGATCAAATCTTGAGAGCAGTGCAGCAACTTCAAGGCCTTCACTTGGTTCACCATATAGTGCCCAGCTGTCTACTGCTCAGCTGTTCAAAAACTCTTAACCCTCAATTTCTCAGTAGGTAAGATATTTCTCTAATTTTATTTTGTTATGGGACATGGTAGTGGGGATAAAGAGTTATAGTATAGAGTTAGCAACTCATTCCACTTCAACAGCTCAATTAAAAAACTCAGAGATGCTCTCAACCCACACTAAAGCAGCTCAGACAAGCCTTGTTTCTTTCTGAGGCTGGAAATGTTAAAATGGAGACAGTGCACACACTGGGGGGACAATGACCACAGTCAGCCGGGCTGCAGCTGTCTGGCCCACAGACTGGTCCTGTGATCCCCTCTGTAAAAGGTCAGGAGTTTCTCTTCAATTCTCCACTGGATTTAGAAGTCATAGCTCTCTGAAAATACAAGCCACAATCTATAAATGGACTCATTTAATGCTTGGAAAGATTAAAAGCTGCAATTAACCTTTTGCAAAATAATAAAGTCTGCAAGAACTACTACTGTGTCTACTTTCAGTTACAGGGCCAACCAGTAGGTCAAGACCAATGCTCTCTTGGTCAGCTTGATGCTGTGCCGACCAGAACAAAGCACCAGCCCTCTGGCCTGGGGAAGCGATGGGGCTTTCCCTATCTATCTCCAGTGTCTTGTAGGCTGACATTCCGCCATCATATGGCTGTGCTGGTATTTGAGGCTGCCTGTCACTCAGCTCCCCTGCATCATTCCTTCATCTAGCCTATCAGGGAAGGAGCAAATCCTAAACAGAAGGATGGAGCCAGGCCTTGGGGCCCCTGCTGCTGGAAATCATCTCTGAAGAAGATAAAAAGGTGATTACTTTTCTGTCGTCTCCAAAACTAAAACACAAGCAAGGTTTTCTCTTTGCAGGTTTCAACTCTTTTTGATGTGTTAATGGTTTAGAACTGGAGTCATCAGTCAAAACATGATCTCACAGATCATGGACTTAGAGAATATGGGAGGAACAGTCTCCTTAAATTTACAGAACTTTAGACACAAATTTGATTTTACCTGTAAAAGACAAAAAAAAAAAAAAAAACAACCCCTACAGACATATAGACTTCATGCTATGAATTATTTGCCTCAAGCAAATAATCAACATTCAAAATAAACACTACTAAAAGACCTCATCAAGAAGAGAAAAAAGCCTATCAGGGGAGAGAAGCACCAGCATCAATACCATCCACATCCTCCAACTGCCTACTTCAAGGTCACCTTCACAGTCACATCACTAGAAGCAATGGAATCAGAGCTAAAGGCACAGACTCTGCCTGGCAAAATGGCCTTGATCTCAGCTTTTCCTATCCTTCAGGGTAGCATCTACCCAATTCAGAAGACCAAAGAACACTTTTTAAAAATTTTTTATTTATTCATGAGAGACACAGAGAGGGAGAGAGGCAGAGACACAGGTAGAGGGAGAAGCAGGCACCATGCAAAGAGCCTGATGTGGGACTCGATCCTGGGTCTCCAGGATCATGCCCTGGGCTGAAGGTGGCGCTAAACCGCTGAGCCACCCAGGGTGCCCCAAAGAACACTTTTTAAAACATACTGGTAAATAGTAGGAGAAGTAAGAAAATGAACATTCAAAAAAAAAAAAAAATTGGGGAGGGGGGCAGAAGGAGAGGGAGAGAATCTTCAGCAGACTACACACCCAGTGCAGAGACCAATGGGATTTCAATCTCATGACTCTGAGATCATGACTTGAGCTGATATCAAGAGTTGGACACTTAGGGATGCCTGGGTGGCTCAGCCGTTGAGCATCTGCCTTCAACTTAAGGTATGATCCCTGGTCCAGGGATCAAGTCCCACATCAGGCTCCCTGCAAGGAGCCTGCTTCTCCCTCTGTCTAAGTCTCTGCCTGTCTCTCATGAATCTTTAAAAAAAAAAAAAAAGAGAGTTGGACACTTAACTGACTGAGCCACCCAGGCATCCCTGGACATTCAAATTTGAAAGAAAAATAACATGATCTCAGATGAACCAAAATAATCAAGGTCTTATTTATGTTAATACATGATAACCATTAAATCATATTAACAAGTTTTGAAATTATAAAACAATAGATCAGCAAGCCAATAATTTAGTAGCCTCTAAACTTTTTAGATCATACCTCCTATCAGCTAAAAAAATTTAAGTATATACCCACAATATGTCCATTTACTTATAAGTTATATATATTCTATCATATTACAGCTTTTATGAAAGGTAAAAAATAGGAATTAAGAGAAAAAGATGAAATAATTAGCCTTTTGATAATTTTTAGTTTTTCCTTCCTGATAGCTTTGTACTCTGTTCAGCGGACACCTCAATGCATAATAATATATACTTAGGGTAAAGCTCATCATTAATGATAATGGATATAAATCCATATTTCAAATAATTTTTTTAAAAATATTTATTTATTTATTTATGATAGAGAGAGAGAGAGAGAGAGGCTCCATGCCAGGAGCCCGACGCGGACTTGATCCCAGGACTCCAGGATCACGCCCTGGGCCAAAGGCAGGTGCCAAACCGCTGAGCCACCCAGGGATCCCCCATATTTCAAATAGTCTTATTGATAATTTCTAAGTATTTCAGCAAAGGTCAATATATGATTATCTGTATCTTAAATATTAGCAATGCTTATTTACTTTCTTAGATGGAAAGAATAACAATATATACAAATAGAGAATTTAATACTTTCTTCATGGATAGTGTCTTCAGCAACTCATCTTGGAGACCACTGAAAAGAAGCAAAAGAGGGATGCCTGCTTGAGGGTTTGCCTTAGGTTCAGGGCATGATCCCAGAATCCCAGGATCGAGTCCCACATCAGGCTCCCTGTGTGGAGCCTGCTTCTCCCTCTGCCTATGTCTCTGCCCCTCTCTCTGTGCCTCTCATGATAAACAAATAAAATCTTAACAAAAAAAAAAAAAAAGAGGGATCCCTGGGTGGTGCAGCGGTTTGGTGCCTGACTTTGGCCCAGGGCGCGATCCTGGAGACCTGGGATCGAATCCCACATCGGGCTTCCGGTGCATGGAGCCTGCTTCTCCCTCTGCCTGTGTCCCTGCCTCTCTCTCTCTCTCTCTCTCTCTCTCTCTCTCTCTCTGTGACTATCATAAATAATAAATTTAAAAAAATATTCATAAAAAAAAAAGAAAGAAAGAAAGAAATGAAGCAAAAGAATGAAACAGTTTACAACAGCAGCCTCAGGAACCAATACACCAACATGCTCATTCTCTGGCACCATCTTGTTGGCAACCTCCTTTCCGTGTCTTTGGGGATACAAATATCCTCTTAAAGTTTAGCTAATTTTGGGGTGGCTGGGTGGCTTAGTCAGTTGTGTTGTGACTCGATTTTAGCTCAGGTCATGATCTCAGGGTCGTGAGATTGAGCCCTGCATTGACTCTGTGCTGGGTGTGGAGTCAGCTCGGGATTCTATTACCCTCCTCACCCTCTACTCTCTACCCCCACCTCTCACATGCACACTGCTTCTAAAAAAAAAAAGAAAAAAGAAAAAAAGATTCTCTCTGCCTCTGTCCCTCCCCGCCAAAGGCTAATTATTATATAATAAGAATAGTCTTCAATGAACTTAGTACCTTTTTTATACGTTAAAATAAATTTTAGAGTGAAAAGGTATCTAGCATTGATTTTTTCCATGGTTAATACCCTACTCTTCCAAAAAATATTATTGAGAACTTTCAGGCCCACTGTACCCACAGCCTCTCTCCCCACCCCATACATAAAACCTACAACAAAACTAAAAAGCACAGTCCTGAAATACCTAGCCAGAATTCAAAATACATTTTCTCAAGGAAATGATGCTATAAACTTAGTCATATATAAGTGAACTGGAATTATTGCTTAGCCATGTTATAAGCTGATAAGTTGAGTGAGAAATTGGCAAAATGTTGATAATTGTTAAGATGAGGCTGGGTGTTGGGTACATGGAGTTTCATTATACTATTCTCTCTACTTCTGTGTATGCTAGACATTTTCTACAATAAAAAGTTAGAAAATGAAAGTTCAAGAAAAAAAATTGTTCTATAGTCACCTGACCTCCTTAGCCACATTGTTCCTATGTAATTCAGGAAGCATTTTCTACAGAGTTAGCTCTCCAACCAACTTTAAAACACGGGTACCTGCTTGTAAGTGAGGGCTGCCTGCAGCTGATACTTCTCAAATGACAAGGGATGCTGGGAAATAGCCATGTTTATAAAAGCCATCCATAAAATTCAAGTGACAGGATGCCTGGTGGCTCAGTGGTTGAGCATCTGCCTTCAGCTCAGGGAGTGATCCTGGGGTCCAGGATTGAGTCCCACATCAGGCTCTCTAAAGGGAGCCTCCTTCTCCCTCCACCTAGGTCTTTGCCCCTCTCTGTGTGTCTCTCATGAATAAATAAATAAGATCTTAAGAAAAAAAAAATCAAGTGACCCATTACAGGAGCAGGATATTTTCAGTTTAGTATAATATAGAAAGAAATGCTTTTTTTAAAAATAATGTTCTCCCAACAAAATTATTTTTACATATCAAAACCAAAGCCTATATTTAGAGAATGCAATTATTTAAAAAATCTATCCCTCTTACTAAAAATCTAAATGTGATATAACCCAAGGAAAAAAGGCTCTCCAAAATTCATTTCTGTTAGTCTTGCAATGGTGGAAACATAATTTTAGTCGGCCTTTTGGGTCATATCTTTTAAAAAGAGACAGATCATCATTCCAGGAACCAACATTCTACTGTTGTGTTCTGCAAGTGGTTTGAAAGTCTGAGATAAAGCATTTACCCGTGAATATAATTCAAAACTGTATGAGTCATATACGCAAACATAAATCCAAGAACCTTATGAAATCTTCAGGAAACTTATCATTACAGACATGTAGAGGCATCAGTGAGCAGGAATAGCACTGAATTAATTAAGTACACTCCTGGTCAAGTGACAAGTACATTCTTAGAGAAGTAGCAACCAATTTGCTTAAGAATGCTCAGGAAAAACAAATATTCCAAATGCAATGTTAACGCTAAATGCCTCACTCTCCCCATGCCCAAACCTACTCTTTCCCAGGGTCCCCAACTCACAGTATCTAGCTAGTCACCCAAAGTAAACCTCCCAGAAGGTTACCACACAGGAGCTGCTGCTCAAAATGAAGTCTTGGGACTCTGCAGCACACACACGGCTCTGCCTTGAGCTAACAAACGCAGGCTGCCAAGCTTTCAGGCACATTAGCGTCTCCTAACATTTTGGTCTCACCCACTGGCTTTCACGCATTCCACTTGTCACTTGGTGCCTGTCTAGCCACCGCCACCTTTCTCCTATTTGCTGCTTCTCAGCATCAGCATGAATGTATGAATTCATCATGTATGAAGATTAATGTATGAACACTAAGAAAAAGTAGGCCTTGGAGGAGGCTCTAAGAGTCGTTCTGTGGGCTCTGTGACAACTATTTGGCCTCATGGAGGTTTTGACTGCTTCCGTGCCAGTGGAGAGAGCTGCTGACTGGCAGGGCTGAGTGAGAGATAGTGGAGGGTCATGAGGCCAAATCAGCCACATACCAGTCTTTGAGAACAGCTACTCCTTGGCCACTAACCAGTCTTTGTGGCTCTCCAGCCTACATACTCACCACAGCAGCAGGGTCATTCTTTTAAAGATTTTTAAAAATTCATTTGAGAGAGAAAGAGAGAGGGAGCAAGAACATGAGCAGGGGGAGGTCAGAGGGAGAGGGAGAAGCAAACTCCCCACTGAGCAGGGTACTCAATGCTGGGGCTCAATCCCAGGGCCTTGGGATCCTGACCTGAGCCAAAAGCAGACACTTCACTGGCTGAGCCACCCAGGCGCCCTTGTAGCAGGGTCATTTTAAAATACAAATGTCCACACTAGATGGAATGGTAAAATCACCTGGATAAAGTACAAAAGAGCTTTACTTTTCTCCTTCCTTTCATCTTCATGTGAAGTCTCATTGAAGAAAAACTGCAGTGCTTTCTGAATTGTTTATGGAGCCAATTTAGGACTCAGACTCTCAGTCCTGGACCCATCAATGAGAACTTACATGCCTCAGAAGTTTAAAAACACACAGTCTCCTAAAATAGTCCTGGAGCACTAACTTTCCGGCCTGTCTGGTTCATGGGGTTCCCAGATAAGAGTCTGCTTAGGGCATGAAGTACTTAGGATCACTGTCAATGGGCTGTGCCTCTATACTAGAGATCTTTATCACAGGCAGGTTTTATAGCCTATGTCTGTGAATTTTTTTTTAAAGTTTCCATACTTTCCCTCAATAATTGCACCATTACATTCTCTATAAAAGCCAATGGAATAGTACCAGATCCACAGAAAATAATTCAAAACCGCTAATTCCCTAAACCAAGCTATTTTCAAAAAGTGGCTTTTTCAATCCTAGAACAGGTTCACAGATCTGTTTCATAAAGAAACCAAGGCCAATCTCCTACATCTCTTTTATTTTATTTTTTTCCCCCAGTTTGTCCCCTTTTTAATTGTACACAGAAGGCAGAGTCAGGACAATCTACATCTCTTTTAAAGCCATAAATCTAGACAGCAGAAATCTAGAACCTGCCACCATTTCCATTTCTCTAATACTCGACTTGGCAGATGCCAGCAGTCTTTTTCCCTTGAATTCAGGAGGCCCCCACTGTATCAGTGCAGGTAAGAGAAAAGCAGACTTGCTGCCAGATGATTTCTAAACAGTAAACACCAATTTCCAGATCCTGTCAAAGATGGACCATCTTGGCCTTTTCACTGCAGTGGGAAAAGAAAAAACTCTTCATAACCTTATTTTCTAGTAATTATTTTTTGTCTTCTTAAAAGACCACCCCTTTCAACCTGACTACATTTTTTCCTTAAGTAACAGGGATTTCTTATAAAAAGCAACTTCATTAGGAGATGACAGGGTCAATATTGCCTCACCAGTTACATTTCCTAATAAAGCCTCATTCATTCATTCACTCATTCACCATCCATCCATCTACCCACCTATTCATCCAATAATTATTTATCATGTGCCCAATATGTTCCAGGTGCTAAGGACACAATGATACAATGGACATGGCCTGTGCATCCATGAAACCTATGGTTACTGGAAGAGATGAACAATAAACACGCATATAACTAGGGCTCTTATAAGTACTATGAAAGTGAGGCAGAGAAGGCTAGCTGTGCTTTCAAACTTTGGGTATTTTCTTCCCCTAGCTGTTGCAGGGAAGAAGCTGTTCATCCAAGTCCCAGATTCCCCAGAACCCCTGACATTTTGGAGGACCCATGTGACTAGCTAACAGTGGAATGTGAGTAGAAATCACGTGTGTCACTTTCAGGTCCAGGCATCATCAGAAGGTATGCCTTCTTCTGCTTTCTCCTTCTCCTTCTGCCAGCTGAATGAAAGAACTCTAACACCCTAGGGCAGGGGTCAACAAACTGAGCCTGAGGCCTATTTCTACAAAGTTTTATTGGAACAAGGCCACACTCATTTATTTATACATTGTCTGTGGCTGCTTTCCTGCTACAATAAAAAGTTGAGTGACTGCAACAGAAAGTCATGACCCACAAGCCTAAAACATTTACTATCTGGATTTTTGAGAAAGTTTGCTGGGCCAGAAGCTGGAAGGAACTTGGGCCTCTGAATCAACACATGAGGATGGCCACCCACCCACCAGGAATAGCCATACTGAACTGTTTCGCAGGCAAGATACAAACTTCTAATTTGTTAAAATAGCTAGTGTTATCCTACCTCATATAGAAAGTAAAGCACAATGTCCAATGAGAAAATATAACAAAACAGATGCTCGAAGTTAGACTCCAGCATACTTTCCTTTTCTCACTACAACATTTGAGTCCTAAATTTAATGTCAACACTGCTAAATACTTTAAAGTTGTCATATTTTTAAAATGGTTCCCAAGAGTATGATCTCCAACTCAGTAAAATTAATTGGCCCAAAAAACATTTGCATTTGAAGTCTTTGGCTTACAATATACAACCTACCCTTCTAATTTGTAGCAGTGTCCCTTTTTAAAAATAAAGTATTTAGCCAGGTTTCTAAAAAACAGCCCTGTATACCCAACAAAAGAACTCAGGCTAAAATATAACTTTTCCTCAAGAGTAATGAAGTCATACCAAACAAGTTAAGGCTAAGAAGGAAAAAGAATTACCAAAACAATATTGTTCAAACATCAATCAGAAAGAATATTCATAAAACAGCATAATTTTGTCAGTCCATGACTGCATTTAAGGAAAGTTAGGGCAAAACATCTTCCTCTTTAAAACAATAATTAGTACTGCTTGGCCCGACCACTCACAGGCTGTTAGTCATGAGCAAGAAACTTAACTTTCTGTGCCTCCATTCCTCATGAGCACTCCCTAATTAAAAAGGGTTGGGATGAGAATTAAATGAGAGAATGTACCAAACACCTTTTTCACTATAGGTGCTCAGCATCCCAGGGATGCCTTTACTGCTTCAGTGATGCGATCAAAACAACCATACATATTTTTGTAACAAAAATGAAACCATCTTTGAACTACTAAAAAACTACCAAAAAACAAATAAACAAACACACCAGAAAACAAGTGTTGGCAAGGATATGGGGAAATTAGAACTCTTGTGCTCTCCCGATAGGACAGCTAAAATGGTATAACCACTGTGGAAAACAGTACAACAGTTCCTCAGAAAAATAAAAACAGAATTACCATTTGATCCAGCAGTCCTACTTTTGGGTATATACTCAAAAGAAATGAAAACAAGATCTCAAAGAGCTATCTATATACACCCATGTTCACAGCAGCATTATTCAGCGTAACTATAACGTGGAAGCAACCCAAGTGTGTCCACTGATGGATGAATAGATAAGGAAAATGTACCATATACACACAATGGAATATTATTTGGCCTTAAAAGAAAAGGAAGTTCTGACTAATTCTGATTATACTAAATAAAATAAGCCAGTCACAGAAAAAGACAAATGCTGTCTGATTCCACTTTTATGACATACTCAGAGTATTCAAAATCAAAGATGAGTGAACTATGGTTGCCAGGGTCTAGGAGGAAGGAAGAAATGAGGAGTTACTGTTCAATAGGTATAGAGCTTCTGTGGTACAAGATGATAAGAGTTACAGGGGTGGGTGGTAGTGATAAAGTGCACAGCAACGCAAATGTACTTAATGCCACTAAACTGTACTCTTTAAAATGGCTAAGATGGTAAACTGTATGTTATTTGTATCTTACCACAATTAAAAAAACATATATAGGGACACCTGGATGGCTCGGTGACTGAGCATCTGCCTTCAGCTCAGTGCGTGATCCCAGAGTACCAGGATCGAGTCCCACACTGGGCTCCCTGTATGGAGCCTGCTTCTCCCTTTACCTGTGTTGGGTCTATGCCTCTCTCTCTCTCTCTCTCCCTCTCTCTGTGTGTGTCTCTCATTAATAAATAAAATCTTTTAAAAAGCCTATATATACATATATATATATATATATATATAAAACGTGTATGTGTGCCTATGACTTACAAGCTATATAAGCTACAACTATATATTGTGTATATTTTGAATCACATACACAAAACCCAGAAGCTTTTTAAATATGCAAAAGTAAATGTGAACGGAAGTTCTAATATTTTCTTCCTGCACCAGGATGGATCAACCCGACACCCCCTGAGAGGCCCAACCTGAAACTGTCATGCACCAGAAAGTGAGGTCTCTTTCTCCAGCCCACATCTCACTGCACACATAGGAAAGAGCAGTGCCAGCCGTGACCAGCCACTGACATCAATTTGCCTTCTCTTTCTCCTTTCCTTCTCTGGCATTCCGGGAGTGCTGAACCCTTCTCCAGGGTCTCAGGAATAGGCAATCCTAACAGTCTTAGCTATAACAAATCCTCAGCAAGTAACAAATCCCTGGAAAGTTTAAAGACTGAAATACAAACTGGATGTAAGTGCTACTCTCTAGCACCGCGGAGATCCTTGAAAAACTACTTGGTGAATTGGTAAAACCTGAACTAGAATGAGATTTACCAGAGAAGTCTCTCGGGCATCCCAAGAACAGAGAGATCTAAAAGCCTTAAAAACAGTGCTGTGTGAAAACCCACAACAATCAACTAAAATAATGAAGTTGGATTTAAAATCAGGCTGGATGGGAGAGAGTACGTGTGCACGCCAGCTGCTGCAGAGACTTACCTTTAGCATTTCTGGTTCTTTGATCTCCAGAGATCTTGTGTTCCAGTGTTGTAGGTTTTTATGAAATCTGTGATATTTATGAGCACTTGGTGGTGTAAAAAACCAAATCATGCAAACTGCAGTCATGAATCCAAGACCAATTCCCAGAAAGAGTCCACTCACATAGTGGGGTAGAGGGAGGATGAGGTACCCATAGACACACATTATAAAGAAGCCCAGTGTCTTCACTGGTAATTCCGGGTGCTGCACGGCCAGGTGGGCCTCGTCCTCACTGTCAAGGGTCAGACCATCATCTGCCAGCACCTCCGGCTTGAGAGGGACATCTGGGAGCTTATCAACTGTACTCTCCACCTCCGCTTCCAAATCAAAGTCCTCGGTGTACAGTTCGCAAAACTCTTCATCTTCTTTGCTCACTAAGGCAGACAAGGAGCATTTCTCGAGCACAAGAGAGCTGGTCTTCAGGCCTAAGTCCTTCAGACCGCTCCCCTGGGATGCTTTAGGCTCTGCCTCTCGAGAGGGCTCATCTGAGGACCTGGGGTGGTCACTTCCGGGGACACTGGGGTCACTCCCGGAGCCGTCCCCCTCGGAATCACACTCCTCCTCCTTGATGCTGTAGTTGTTATTGCTTTCCAAGTGGCCGTTCAGGCTGGACAGATTGGAGAGTTCTGAAGCACTTGAAGATAAGGCTTTGGGCCTGTGGCTGCCACTCTCTTCCCCGATGATTTTACTGAGGAGCTGAAGGGGCTCACATATGACTTCTGAAAGGCGGCGCTTCGTGTCCTCAATTTTAGCCTCCATTTCGGGCACTTTAAAAAAGGAGCGTGTGTCAGAGGGAGAAGTGAGTGGGGAAGAAGGTGCAGTTTTGGAGTCTCCCCCTGTGTTTCGCGGCTGTGTGAACTGCTTGAACAGGTGTAAATTGAGCTTGGAGTCGGGTGGTTTGTAGGACACGGTATCTGACTCCTGCCTGGAGGTGTCCGTGGACAGAGACTTAACTAATGTCTTCATCAAGTGCCTGTGCCGCGAGGGGTGTGGGGATTCTTTTGGCTCCACCTCGGTCGACAGGGACTTCACAAGGCTCATGAAGGGTTTTGCACTGGAAAGCGTGGAGGATGAGGCACTGGATGAAAGGATTGGAGACTTGGAAGGAGAGGACAACGGGGAGGAAGAACTGGTCTTCTGCTCCGAAAGGGATGACACGCTGGGAGAGCTAGCTAAGGGCCCTGACGAAGACGACCCTGGGGACAGAGCCAATGGCACTGTACTTAATACTTGCACTGCCGGAGGAGGGGACTCCAACAGCTTTACAGTGTTCTCGGAGATGGGCAAAATGGCAGGGGACACGGACAGTCCATCTGCCAGGATGGGCTGGGCGGCAAGGCCAGTGGAGTCATGGCCACCCTGGGGTTCAAGATAGAGGTCTTCCTTGGCTTCGAGCCCCGTTACAATGCTTTGGTCGTCCAGCCCCTCCTCGAGGTACTCCCTGAACTCCTCCTCCTCTTCCTCCTCCTCCTCCCCGGATGCCGAGAAGTGAATGGCGATAGTGTCTCGGGACACGGACCTCTGCACGTGCACTCTGGGGGCTGATGGTTTTGGCATGTCAATGGTTTTCTCGGCATGGCGACCATCCAGACTTGTCATTGCCGGCTTCACGAGGGCTCAGGCTCTGTGGAAACAGCAAAGAAACCAGAAGTCAGAAAGCCGTTTCTCCACAGGAGAGGCTGTCATGTGCACACTGGAGCACAGATGAAGCTCACTTCCAAATGGTGATTATGCTTTTACTTGGCAGATGGCCACGGCTTTTCACTTGAGCAGGTTTGATGGTTTAATTTTCACCAGATAAATCCCAGTTAGGCATTCTCTTTTATGAGCAAACTACAAACCGGTACTCTAAATGCCATGCAATCTATCTGACTTCACAACATCTGAGTAATCATTTCCTCCCTCTTAACTGGCTCATTTCTACCAGCCATTCTGTATTTCAACACTTGGAATACCTGCACAATAGATGTCACCAACATTACTTCAGAAGTCCAACAGGATACAATGCAGCAGCCTAATGATTTTGAGGATCTTGGAACAAAAATTTCACCACTGTTTTCTAGCTATAAAAAGCCAACCCAGGAGGATTATTGCTTCCATTGCTATTTTCCCAGCAATCCTAACAATTATTTGGCTTGCTTCTCCCACCTGGACTCATAGTATCCTGCCACTGCAAAGCAGCAGCAAAGTCTCCAAGGGTGGAAAGGGAAATCTCTAAAAGAATTGCTATCACCTGTTGGCTTCTTTATTCCCCAAACGGCAGAGTACTTAGGGAGCCATGAAGACATGGCCATATTCTGGGGCTTCAGGATAAAGGAAACATATTTTAAACTGAAACCAGGATTCAGAGGGCAGGGAAATTAAGTACCAATGTTGCAACCTACCACCAACCAAGAACTCTGTTAAGGGCTATGGTGAGAGACATGGAAGCTATGCTTCCTGCCCTTCTGGAGCTTAGTGACCAGCTGGGGAGAAGACAGCTGAAAAGCTGGGGAGCAAAACAGAAGACACCAAGCTGCCCCAGTGACATCTAGTACATTACCTGTCTCCCTATTCACTAAAGGCCCCTTTACTGGACACCACACATCGTGACCCTACAAAATGGAAATTAATACCACAATCTGGAAAGAGACCCTGTCAAAGGAGCTAAAACACACTTGAGGAATGAACTTCAGGTGTTCTGAGGAGGCTGAGACCAGTGTGGGAAACAGGACACCTGCTCAGCTTTTAAAACTGATGGGTAAGGGACACCTGGCTGGCTCAGTCAGTACAGCACGTGACTCTTAATTTCAGGGCCATGAGTTCAGGCCCCATGTTGGGTGTGGAGTCTACTTAAAATAAAAAAGAAATAAAAATAAAATAATAAATGGATGGGCAGGTTGTGGAAGAAGAGGCATGATCAGAAAGCAGTGAGAAGGTGTGAAGATGAGCATGGGCATGATATGTCCTGCCAAATGGGTCTATCCTTTACCTCCAGGAGGGTGGGTAGGTGCTGGGGAGCAGTGGGAGACCACCAGTACAAGAACGCCATCATGGGGAGTGGAAGAGCAGCCTTGGGAGCTGCTGGTATATACATGCTGGCAGGCAAATAGGGCTTCTGGTACTTGCTCCTTTTCCAGCTGACTCTGTGGGACCTTGAACAAGCCAAAACTTCTCTGGTTCTCAGAATCTTCATCTGTAAAATGGAGGATCAAGAATTCTTTCCAAATCTAAAATCCTACATGTTTATAGATTGTATAAAACCCAACATTATACCCTTATACAAGTAATCTACAATAGACAATCAATGTTACATTGCTTGCTTGTTTCTTTAGTTTGAAGAATTCCTATATTTGAGTCTTCTGTCAAATATTCATGTTCAAAATGCTGGCACCTGATACAACCAACAAGAGAAAAAGTAAACTTTTTGTGGGGGTGGAGGGTCAGTGATCCTAGGTCACCAGAACAGAAAATACCCCAATAATGAGAAGAATTACTATCCAAGAGCACAGTCACAACATGGACACATCTGAAACTATGCATTTTTAGCATCAATACCTAAGAGAAGTTACGTTCACAGAAACTTTCCAACAGAGTTTTGCCCATGCTCACCATGACCCTCAGGCTCTCCTACCCCAGGAGATTCAGGAAAAGGAAATGATCTTTATGGACAAAGCAATTTAAATCCAGCAGCTGAAGGCAAAATGAAAAGACATAGGACAATCCTTCCTGGTTATCTTTACACCAACAGGTTTATTAGCTTAGTAATAAGAAAAATACCAAAGTGCAACACATGTTTTTCATTTAACTTTCACCTAGTTTTATAAGAGTAATTTAAAAAGAAAATTATAGAGGTAATTTAAAAAGAAAAGTATGATACTTGATAATTCTCAGTAGGCTGAAAAACTAAGCTTCGCTTAAATTGCTTTAATAATGGGGCACCTGGGTAGCTCAGTCTGTGAAGTGTTTTACTCTTGGTTTCAGCTCAGATCATGATCTCAGGGTTGTGAGATTGAGCCCCAGGTTGGGCTCCCTGCTCATCATGGAGTCTGCTTGAGATTCTCTCTCCCTCTGCCACCACCCCCCACCCACTCACACTCTCTCTCTCAAATAAATAAATAAAATCTTTAGATTGCTTTAATAACATAAAGGATGATCTATAAGGTTCTGCTATTCTGAGTCTGCTTCCTGGGTAGCAGTGGCCATGTGTTAAAATGACTGTGGGCACAGGTGTAAAGACAGAGCATCACTTGGGGGGCTGAACAGTGTGAATCGCTCCTCTGGGGGAGCAAGGCAAGAATGGAGAGGCCTGTCTGTAGTTGAGGGTGGGATGGCCTGGGTATCTGCAGACAAAGTCAGGTCCAGGCAGCGGCCAAGGGGAGAAAATAGTAGTGTATTCAGCAGCCTGTGGTAAAATGAGCAGGCACCTGCCCAGGATAGACCACCATCAGGGGCCTACTTGCCCAATCCTCCTTCACACAGTCAGGCCCCCTGACTTGCCAGTTGAAGGGCTTCTACTAATCTCTCATCAGACTGTCTCAAGGCCTATGTCAGCCAGTAGATCTCAAGCTGGACCCCAAGGAGAGCTCAGTGCCAGGTAGCCAGCTAAGGGCAGGCAGCCTGGCTTAACATCCAGTGTCTTTCTCCAGAGCTTGGGTATCAGCGTCAGAGATCCGGCACAAATTCCCCCACATCCGAACTGACCAAAGCTTTGCTCTACTTAACCAGTTTGGGGTTTTTTGTATGCTTATTTTTATCTGTTGTATCTGATAAAACATTGTTAAAACATACCCTGTGAGGCAAAAGCAGCACTTCTATTGCTTAAATACAAGAAAATCTCAGGACCCTGTTTGCTCATCTGCAAAATGAGGGGATGAGGCAAAAGAAAAACTGCTTCTAGGACCAAAACTGCTGGATACTTGAGGGAAATGGGACCAGAGTCAATGGTTTTGGGTTCTAGACAAGCCATCGAGTGGTCACTCCATCCTCCTGGGGGCTAATGCAAGCACCCACCTTTCTGTTCTCCAGATGGCTAGCTGCTGGGTCCAGAAAAAACCCATTCTCCCACAGCCACAGCCCTGCAGGACAACCAAGATCAAGAGCAAAGAGCACCTGACTGTTGCCCAGGAAGATAACATGGTTTGTCTAAGGCCACAGCACTGAGAAGGGGGAAAAGGGAGAGACAGTTAGATGTGGGGTTTTTTTCTTTTTTTTTTTTTTTAAAGATTTTATTTATTTATTCATGAGAGACACAGAAAGAGAGGCAGAGATACAGACAAAGGGAGAAGTAGGCTCCCTGCGGGGAGCCCGATGTGGGACTTGATCCCAGGAGCCCGGGATCACAACCTGGGCCAAAGGCAGATGCTCAACCACGGAGCCACCCAGGTGCCCCTAGACGTGGGCTTCTGACACGGGTGTCCTGACGTCTTTTTCACCACAGCAAACTGCCTCCTCCAGCATGTCACGCACATTCTTTAGGACTGCTTTGTCCTGGACTTGGCATTCGCCCTCTGTGCTCCAGCACAGACAGCTCTCCCAGGAACTAAAAGCTCAGTTCTCACCCACCAGAATGTGACCAGCTGCATGGAGAAATGAAGAGTCATCTCATTATCCATCTGACAATCTAGTATCCTAAAAAAAGTAACTAGCTCCTGCCCTCTACTATTGGTACAAACTCAATTATAACCGGACTTAAAAAAAGGAGAAAACCTTATCAAGCCATCAGCAACTGAAAGGCCAGAAAAAGAAATTTCCTTCCCAAGAGGTCTCCTTCTTCCAAAGTCACCAGCAGATCACAGGGCCCTGGGCTTTTTTGATACTGGCTCCTGAGTCCTACGAGGGGAGGGCCTATAGCTCCCCTTGCCACGTAGGTGGATTTGTGGATTTCCTGCCAGAGGTGTGTTGAAGCAAAAGTTTGATTTGGTCATGAGCAAAGTGAGGCTGAAGAACCACATCCAGAATGGATGCAGATAGCAGAGGCAACATTGATAAACTGAGGCCAGAGGTCTGGTGTCTAGGAAGGCAATGTCTATCACCAGGCTCACCATTCTGCTGCAAACAACTAACACTGAATTCAACATTAAAAAGAAAAAAAAATATTTTGGAAAGCACTGAAACTTTAACCACTGGGAAAAGAATAACCAGGCTGAGACTAAGGCAAATGGGAACCCAGAGAAGAGCTCTAGACAAGCCACTCTAGCCCTCAAAACACTGGATGACTCTGACAAATTGGAACGTTAATTTTAATGAGCTCCTGAGCAGAAATCAAAGTTCAGGCCTGGCCAAGATGGAGCCCAAACTGAAGACCCTTCTACAATGAGCTGGAACCATAAAGGGCTACATCTACTCAGCAACGAGGGAACGAGAGGCAAAGGGGGCCCTCCCTAGATTTGAGAACTTCGAGGACGTTCCATTAAGTGAAGTACGTATGTCAGTCACAAAGAGACAAATACTGAATGATCCCACTTACCTGAGGTATCTCAAGTGGTCAAATTCAAATAGAACACAGAATGGCAGTTACCGGGGGCTGAGGGTGGGGGAATTGGGAAATTGTTGTTCAGTGGGTACAAATTTTTGGTTTTGTATGATGAAAAAGCTCGGAGATTGGTAGCATAACAATGTGGATATACTTAACACTACTGAATTGTACATGTAAAAACAGTTAATATGGTAAAATTTTATGCTACGTGCATTTTACCATAAATTCAAAATAAAAAGTTTTTAAAAATATTCATTCAAAACTTTACAATGAAATAATACAACTGCCAACTGCCCTCCCTATCATGAAGTCTCTCAAACTTAGTACAAAGTATGAACCAGTTATCATGCCAACTAAAACAATTCTACTCAAAAAGTTCACATTGTTCCTTAGCATTCACCCATGGTTATGTTCTAAGATAACAAATGCAATTGTATTTATGTTCCCATACTTCTTGGGGGTCCAAAAAAAAGCTATTTAGACACCAGTGCTCTTCGAACCTTAGCCTTGGTCAGGTTTATGTTTCAGAGAAAAAGGACATTTCAAACTTTTGCTGATGGGTCTTTCCTAAGGTCCTGACTACAATTCTCCACCAAAGTCCCTATGCCTTGTAAAGATGGCCACTGTTCTAATTAAGACTGAGAAAGCCTCCTTTATAAATAAATAAGTGGTGCCTGGGTGGTTCAGTTAATTAAGCATCCGACTCTCGATTTTGGCTCAGTCATGATCTCAGGATCCAGAGATCAAGCCCTGAGTCAGGCTCAGCACTCAGCATGGAGTCTGCTTAAGATTCTCTCTCTCTCCTTCTTCTTTTGTCCCTCTCCCCCCTCAGGCACACGCTTGCTCTCTACATAAATAAATTAATAGACTGAGAGAGTCTCAGAGAAGGGCTTTTCTCCCTAGCATTTATGCAGGATTCTATTCTATCCAGACTAAAGACAAGGAATAAACCGATGGCTCAGCTCCCATCTAATCTGAACTCATTAAAAAAAAAAAAAAAGACTTTAAACAGGAAGCCATTAGTCAACTGCCCTATCATGAAGTCTCTCAAACTTAGTACAGTCAAGGTTAGAATATGAAACATCCATGAAATTTATTTTATTTCTAGTCACTCAATAAGGTTACCATCATTAATTAGGCCATGAAAAACCAATCAACAATAAATCAGACTATATAATGAAAAATGAAAAGCTATTTCAAGATTCAATGTTGGCATTTATTAACTCAGATATAATAACATCCCTGAATTCTGGTGATTTGGGGGGTAGCTAATTTTCTAATAAAAATTGCCCTTCCTACCTCCAGTTGTCTTTGAAACAAGTCAATCCTGGGATCCTACAGAGCCATAAACAGAGAAAATAGCTCCTTCTAGGTCACTCACTTATCAGCAATTCATCCACTTGGTCCTCTCACATTAAAACAAATAGTGAGGGGCACCTGGGTGGCTCAGACGGTTGAGCATCCAGCTCTGGATTTTGGTTCAGGTTATGATCTCAGGGTCCTGAGTTATTTTTTTTTAAGATTTTATTTATATATTCATGAGAGACACACAGAGAGGCAGAGGCAGGCTCCCTGCAAGGAGCCCAATGCAGAACTTGGATCGTGGGATCAGGACCTGAGCCAAAGGCAGACACTCAAGCGCTGAGCCATCCAGGCATCCCTCGGGGTCCTGAGATTGGGTCCCATCGGGCTCCACGTTTGGCAGGGAGTCTTCTTGGGATTCTCTCTCCTCTGCCCCTCCCCAGCTCACACACTCTCTAAAATGATAAATCTTTTAAAAAGTAGTGATGTGGCCATTATTATTAATTTCTAATTCACATACTAGATTAGAGGAAGTGCTGAAGGAAGGAAAATGAGAGAAATAAGGAGGGAAGAGAACAATTTTGACTGAAAACTGAACCAGTCTCCAGAGAAAGAGCGCACAGTAATATAGCAAATCTTAGGAGGCAAGCCTGTTTGGAAAATGCCTCATTTCTCAGGAGCATCACTAATCCTTCAAGATCATTATTAAAATGCTTTGTCTTTGTAAAATTCAGCATGTTGGATATTTGCTGCCTCTGAACAAACTTGCACTTGGATATGTGATGCTAGCATGGGTTGTGTCAGTCAATAATTTCAATTCAAAAACTTCTCTTGCCAGGGGAAAAGAGGCAAGCTGCATTGTGTGGTGGAGGATGGCTTAATACCTCTTATCTGCGTATTTTTATATAGAATTTGGTTTTTATAAAAAGTAGGGAAGAGGCCTTAAAACTCCCATTTTAATGCCTTGATGCTGCAGAGGAAACAGCTGAATCTGGTCAAATCGACCATAATGGGAAGGTCTGATCTAGCCTAAAAATTTCAGGTGCATCTTAATAGCTGTCTCTTGATTCATTTAAATTCAATGAAGCAGCTCAGAATTGCTAGCAGCCATTCTAATCTGTTACTACTCCACCTTGCAAACAAAAATCAATATTGACATTATAGATAATGAAGTAACTCTGGCCTTAGTTTCATTTAAAAAAAGAAAAGAAAGAGGAAAGAAAGTACCCTGCTTCCAGCACAGGCAAACCCTTCCAAGGCACTTTGTCAGAAACTCAGAATGCCTTTCCCATTAGTTATTAGGTTCCAAGACCCACACTCCAAAGTCTCTTCCAACCCAGCAGGGTCTTGTACCTCAAACACAGGCTTTCTACTGGTCCACCCTCTTCAGCCAATGCATGGACCCTCTACCTACCACAAAGAAAGCCCACCCAGGAGAAGTGCCGTATCTATGGAGGAGAAAGGTGTTCAAATGCATCAACCCAATTAGAATTTTGCATTATAGACTGCTAGCTGGTTCCAATAATGAAATCCAAGTTCAGTTCATAGTATCTCATTCAAAACCAGGTCACACCTCCAGCACAGCCACACAAGGCCCATGGAGGCCGAAAAGGGATAACACCGGTGCTACCCATTGTGGGGAACTCAGGAGACAACAGATGGATATTGTGTATGACATCTTGAAAGCAAGAATACCCCAAAGTAAAATAAAAACTTAGAACAGGCTTGCCCCAATCAGGTGGTGCTAATCAAGTAAAGATGTCTGGGAATATTTTCTTTTAAAGCAGAAAAGTCGCGTCTCTGGTCTAGACATGAAAAGAATATTGCAGATATGAAATATGAATGCAATGGCAAGGCACTTGGGACAGAAACAAGTTAGAACAAGAGGGTGGGTCAACAGCTCAGTAGGCTGTGGCTATGGTACATGGCAGGAAGGTGAATATCTGAGTTTAGGGGCAGGGAATCGATTATTCAAAACCTTTAAAGGCTAAACATTTGGATTTATATTTAAATCTTAGGAAACAGAACCCCTGTGGATTCTTGAGGAATTTGAAAACTGGGTGTAGACGTTTTTGCTCAGTGAATGCCTGGAACCTAGGAGACTGGTGCTGGGAATCTGGAAAGAGGGTAAGAAAAGAGTTTGTTAGTGGTGTGGTCCCCACATAAATGCATTTCAACAACTGACGTTCATGGGGTCAAATGTTAACAACAGGCCAACCTGGGAAAGGGTATATAGTGCTCCTTATTCAGCTTTTATTTTTGCAACCATTTAAAATTTTGACATTATTTCCAAGTTTAAACAAAAAAAAAGGCAGTGTTCCCTCGCCCTTATTTGGCTTTGGATCAGTTGTCAAATGTTGCTCCCTCCCACCTCCCACTGGCTCTACTAGTCAGAATGATCAAGGCCAGGTAGAGGTACTAACAGGAGGGAGCCTGAGTTTTAGCATACCTTGAACTTTTTTTAAACTTTATTTTGACATAATTAGAGGCTCACAGTAAGTTGCAAAAGTAGTACAAAGAATGCTATGTACCTTCCGCCAATCATTCCTTAAAATCTTATTTTTACTATTTTTAATTTTTTAAAGATTTTTTGAGAGAGAGGAAGGAAAGAGGCAGCAAGGAAAGAAGCAGAGGGAGAAGAGACTGTCTGCTGAGCAGGGAGCCCCACTCAGGGCTCCACCCCAGGACCCCAGGATCATGACCCAAGCCGAACATATGCTAAACCCACTGAACCACCCAGGTGCCCCATTCCTCAAATTTTAAGGCCAAATCAATCCCAATGGTTAAGAAATTAGGTTTTAGCCACAGACCACCAATTCATCCCTGTAAGAAAAATGCATTCCACCTGAGAGTGAAACTTCCCCTTATAATAAGGACTGATAGTTTTGCTTAAGGTCTTAAAAATGGTCAGGTTTAGGAAGATACATATCATCAATAGGTAATTCCCAATATATCATCACAAGATACATAAACAGCAATTCACCCAAAAGTTCAAGTGGCCAATACACAAACAAAAAAAGCTCAACTCATCAAAAACAACGGCTGGGAAACAAATCAGTGAAACAATTTTGGTCATCAAACGCCATCATTCCATCATTAAAGTGTGATGCTATCAAAGGCACATTGAGACAAACCCACTATTGCACTAATGGTTGGAACATAATTAATAAGAACTTTTCAGAAACCAATTTTGCAAGTTCCTCATTCCAGGGGCACATGGGTAGTTCAGCCAGTTAAGAATCCGGCTGTTGATTTTGGCTCAGGTCATGGTCTCAAGGTTGTGAGATGGAGCCCACAATGAGCTCCGTACTTAGCACAGAGCCTGCTCGTCCCTCTTCCTCTGCTCCTCCCTCCGCTGTGTGCAGGCTTTCTCAAGCAAACTAATCAAATCTTTTTTTTTAAAATAATGTTCATTCCACACATACACCAAGCAAAAATACTGTTTTAATGTCAGTTTTACTTATCAGTAATTTCTATTTTCCAGTTTTAGGTGTTTCCAAATATTTTCATAATCTGGAAAAATTACATGTAAATGCATGTCAATCTTTAAAATAAAATCACGATCTTTGGAAAATAAATTGCACTAGCCCATCCCCCTCAAGTTATCCATCAGAAAACTAAGGCACAGAAAGATTCATTTTTATAAAATAAGACACACCATATGCATTCATGCAATCTGTTTTTATACAAGATTATACAGTGATCTAGCATATAGGTATCAATGAGGCCTTTGGCTTTCAGTTCCACCAACCTAGGAGGAGTATGACCCTCAGGCAAATTATTTACAATAATCAAGCCTCTGTTTCTCCATCTGTAAAATGGGAATTGCAAAAGACTTCAGATTAAATAAAACAATTTATGTAAAGCACTGAACGGTCCTTGATACAAATTAAGCATTCCCTAGATGTTAACTGTGCTTATTAAGTATTTCCTCAAGTCAACAGAGATTCTTTTACAGGTGATTTTAAATAGCTACATAAAATGAATTTTCCATAACATAACCCTTTCAACACAGGATACTATTAGAATATGCTGCTGTTACAAACAATGCTATACAATGCATTATAATTCTATACTAACTTTTGACTGCCCCTGATTATTTTCTCAGTAAACATTTTAGAAGTGAAATTACAGGGTTACATAGCATCTATACATTTGTATTCCATTTAAAAAAACAAAACAAAACAGTTTCAAGCTCATTCTAAAAACCTTCCAAAACTGTTCCCCTCAAATCAACTGCTTGGAATGTATCTTTCCTAAGGGAAAAGGAAAAAAGAAAAGAAAGAGGAAGAAAAAGAAAAGAAAAGAAAAGAAAAGAAAAGAAAAGAAAAGAAAAGAAAAGAAAGAAGGAAGGAAGGAAGGAAGGAAAGAAAGAAAAGAAAGAAAAGAAAGAAAAAAAGAAAGAAAGAAAGAAAGAAAGAAAGAAAGAAAGAAAAGGATCCTTCCTCCTGGTCCTTTTGTATTTATAAACAAACAAACACATAAAGCTGTTTGTTTTTAGTCTGAAAGGAGATCACACTATACATACCATTTTGCAGTTTGTTTTTCACTATTTTTCCTAAGATTTTTATTTATTTATTTATTTATTTATTTGAGAGAGACAGAGAGAGACTGAGAGCACAAGCACGAGTAGAGGAGAGGGGCAGAAGGAAAGGGAGAAGCACATTCCCTGCAGGGCAGGGAGGCTTGATGCAGGTCTCAATCCCAGGACCCCAAGATCATGACCTGAGCTGAAAGCAGACAGGTAACTAACTGAGCCACCCAGGTGCTCCTCACTTACTATTTCTTGGATTTTTTCTTATGCCTATATATATAAATTGACAGGTATACATATACACACATGCTTTCTCTACATAGTAGAAATATACCATCATCCACTTACTCATTCCTTTGGTAAAAATTTGAGTTTTTTTTAGTTTTCACTATTAGAAATAATACTATCTTGAAAAGCCTTCTATGTAAATCTGTACAAGCAGGTCTATCTGTAGGATACATTTCTAGAAATGGAATTGATGGATCAAAGGAGGTGCATATTTACATTTTGGAACTGCCATGACAATTTCCCAATTTGATAATTACACTCCTACCAAAAGTGTAGAAAGTGTCCACCCTGAACTTTTGTCAAGACTGAACATTATTGGGATCCCTGGGTGGCACAGCGGTTTGGCGCCTGCCTTTGGCCCAGGGCGCGATCCTGGAGACCCGGGATCGAATCCCACGTCAGGCTCCCAGTGCATGGAGCCTGCTTCTCCCTCTGCCTGTGTCTCTGCCTCTCTCTCTCTCTCTGTGACTATCATAAGTAAATAAAAATTAAAAAAAAAAAAAAAGACTGAACATTATTTTCAATTTTTGTTCATCTGATAAAAAGGCATCCCGATGCTTTAATAATCATTTCAAGTTTTCCCCCCAACTGTTTCCCTTCTTCTGTTAACTGGTCATTCATAGTTCTTGCTCAAGGGTTTTTCTTATTCACTTTTTGAGTCATGAACAGTTACCACTTTCTCTGTCTATTGCAAATATTTTCCCCCATCTCTGACCTGCCTTTTAATTTTTAAATACACAAAAGTTTTAAATTTTGAAGTGCTGAATCTCTCAATCTCTTATAGTTTCTGGGTTTTACTGTCCCGAGGAAGCCTTTCCCATTCTATCAGCATAAGAGCATTAAGTCTGAAATCATTGTAGAAAACAATGACAATGGTAGATGTAATGTGCATATTGTTCTCTGGTCCCCACACAAGGATCAAACTCTTCATTTTAGAAAAACTGACAGATATGAATGATCACTTCTCTGTACTTTCTAACTATAATAAATAGCAAAGTATTTGGATTTTTACCCCTCCAAATCATATTAGTCAACTGGAAAACCTAGTTCACATACCTGAATCTATTAGTACCTACAGACTGTTCAGCTTTTCCATGTAAGTAAAGTATTTCAGATTAATTTTTCACAAATTAGTAAGACTCTTAAAGAAAGGAAGCAATGGGTGGAGGTAGGGGAAGATGACTTGAAGTTTCCCAGAGGTGTGTGTGAGTTGGCCCTTGTAGACTTGACAGGCTCTCGCCAAAGAGACTCAGTGTTGAGAGTACATTCCAAGTGAAGGACAGCAGCCAGGAAGCAAGCAGCCACACTGTGGCTCCCTCCAAAGAACATTACTTGCCTACAGGCCCCATCAGGTAATGTTCCCCACCCCATCTCCCGCCATCCTACTCAACCACCATTGAGGGTGACAGGAAGGACGTGACCTGAGAGCAGCCCAATGATATGACACAGCCCAACAGTTCTATCCAAGTGTGTGATTTTGAGAGTTGTTCAGCTAGCAGTAGAATCAGCCACTGAAAACTCATACGAAGTGAAGCCATGAGGCAGCAGGGCCAGGAGCTCTGAGGGGGACCAAGACCCTCCAATGACAGTACCCAATTCACTTCCCTGACCCTGAACTCTTCCACTGTACACTGAGGGGACTCTCCTCATCTTCAAAGAGTTTTCCAAAAGCTCTAAATTCTATGTCTATGGTCTGTGATTCAATGTTCATGGAACAGAACCTACTGAGAGTTCCTACTTTTTCATTTTGCCCAGAGAAATCCTTGGCAATCGCTCAAGTCAAGCAAAGGAACCGGAGTACACTTGAAATGATTAACATGCCTAAGGCAATTAAGTCAAAATATTTTTCTAATAATATTGAAACAGTTCATCTTGCATTAACAAATACTTCTAGATCTTGTCTTGCTTTTAGTCCAGCTGTGGAAACATCCCTCACTTCTGGTCATAGGTGCAGAGTTCGCCTAGTCTACTAAGAATGAGATGCAAATAATCAGCATTTGCATGTGCTGTAGCAACAGAAAGCCCCACCCTCTTGCGGATTCAAACTATACCTCCTTTATATTCCCACAGATCCTCACATAAGGCCACAACTCCATACCCCCTCCTACTCTGCCTGGCTCTCTCCTTTTTTTTTTTTTTTTTTTTTTTTAATGAGAGAAGAGAGCAAGGTAAGAGAATGGCTGGCCTAGTTTTTAAGATGAAACCACCATCTGTATTTTCAGACCAAACCACCATCTGTACTACTCTCTAAATCATTAACACTGCTATCTACTGCCTGCGAGACATCCCCACCCCCATGCCAGCAAGTCACTCCCACTGCTGGGGATCTCCATCCCAGCTAGGGAGGGTGTTGGGGTAGAGGGTTGGGTGGGGGTTGCTTCAGATCCTAGTCAGGAGGTGAGTACAGCATGCAGATCTAGCATAGGACATGGCTGTTTCCAGGAAATTCCTGAATTAGTTCATTGATTTCCTGGTCCGATTCCCCCCCCCCCCCTTCCTGGTGTGATTCCAGGTCTCATCTCCCATCCGGGCCTCCAATTTTCTCTCTTTTCTCCCTCTAAGCAGATGGGCTCGCCCCTTATTCACTGGGAAGATGGTAGGAGTTGCCATCTTGTCTCTCATACCTAACTATATACACGAATCACTATTCCCATCCCTTGGCTAGAAATTCTTCTAGCTGTTCCTCTCTAATGTACACCCACACACAGATCCTATCTCAGTCCAAAAAGGCCTAATTCTAAACCAAATGAACCCATCTGTCCCCTCATTCCTGCCCACCCAACCCGACCCTATACTAACTTCCTCTCATCCATCAAGGGACCACTGATTTTCCAACCACCAAGGCTCCAACCCCAAAGGGTCATCTCTGATGTTCTCCTCTTCTTTATCCTCCAAACCTCTTTTGTTCCCCAAGTCTTGTTGATGGAGTTTTTGTCCCATCTAATCTCTTTGGCTTTTAGGCTCCAAAGTAACCCAAGCCCCTCTATCCATTCAACCTTATTTTCAGTTACTCTCCAGTGTGTTCCCAACATTCTGGTTGGGTCTGATGATCCACCGACTCATATAAAAACCATCCACCTTCCCACTTCCTCTCATGCAGCTCCCTGTATTGGAAATCCCTTCCACTCTCGCCTCTGCCTTGTCAAGTGCCAATATCCTCCATGAAGCTAGCAATGCTTGAAATGAACCCCAGGCCTTCCTCCTAGACAACTGTGGCCTCTCAGCTGACCTCCTACCAATATTTATGCCACACAAGTAATCACAGAAAGCAAGTTCTCACCCAAGAGTAGATTGTGTCTCAAAAGTTCATCAGCAAAAAGTTCAATTGTTTGAAATTCAAAATCCATTTATCCTGAAGGAAAATACATGGGAAATAGGTTCCTAGGCCCACAAAACTTATGCAATCCACAATGTAACTTAACTGTGATAAAAATGTACCTTTCCAACCACACAGGACATAAAACAAAAACATATTCTGAATTTAGATAATGTCAGGACCCTAGAATTAGGGCCCCCTGTCCACACTCCCAAAAAAGATAATTCTAGAGAATAGGAAGACAAAGGCCCAGGATGTAAACCCAGACACTTCTTACCCATCTGACCCAACCAGACTTGTAGAGTCTGAACTCCAATTTCCAATCCAGCCCAAGGACATGAGTCTGTTTTAACTCATGTGTAAAATTTTCTCATTCAATAGAACCAAGACCCTGGAAAATACAGAGGAATTGGAACTTGCCTGCCCCCGAGACACACAGGGGCCAGGCAGCAGTCAGAGAAAATGCTTCCTCTCGGGGCCCTTCTACGCAGCAGCAGATCTGCTTCGATGACTTCCAAGCATCACCATGGCAAAAGGCATCAGGGAGAACACGGGGAAACTTTTTAAATTTGTCCAGAGGATAGAGCAAGGCACACAGATAACTAATTAGGAACTTGGTGGCCACTCATCAGTGGGGATTAGGTTCTAAGGTCAGGGCAAAAAGCTATCAAGAGCCAAAATTACTCCACAAAGTACTATAAATAATGCTTCAGGCAACTCTGTGCAGTCATTGTGCCAAGAAACATCAAGATAGGACGGAACTAAGGAAAAGATGGTGGGCTGGCTGTTCACCCCACTCTTGCCCCAAGGAAGACGAACAAAGCTCTGACTCCGATGGAAGGTTCCCAGGACTTCTGCTTGCTTGCAGCACTTGCTCTACTTATCTACTTATTTTAATACCAAGACTCTGTGACTTTACTGCACACTAACAGATGTGTTTGTTATGAGAATTAAGGTGGAAGGTGGTGAATTGTCTGGTCAGAGAAACTTCATTAAGAATTCAAATGCTAGGGATGCCCGAGTGGTGCAGTGGTTGAGCGTCTGCCTTCGGCTCAGGGCATGATCCTGGAGTCCCAGGATTGACTCCCATGTCAGGCTCCCGGCATGGAGCCTGCTTCTCCCTCGGCCTATGTCTCTGCCTCTCTCTCTGTCTCTCATGAATAAACAAATAAAATCTTAAAAAAAAAAAAAAAAAAGAATTTAAAAGCTGCAGGCCACCAGGGTGGCTCAGTGTTGAGCATCTACCTTTGGCTCAGGTCGTGATCCCAGAATCCTGGAATCGAGTCCCACATCGGGCTCCCCACGGGGAGCCTGCTTCTCACTCTCTCTCTCTGTGTTATTTAATCATGATTAAATAAATAAAATCTTTTTTTTTTAAAAAAAGAAGGAATTCAAATGCTAGCATTAAACTAACCCAGGTTCAGATCCCAGCTGCACCTCCCACCAGCATCTGACTGAACAAATTACCACAAAAAAGCCTCTTTCTCCTCATTATACAAATAAAAGGAGATAACAGTGCCTACCTCAGAAGGGCTGCTGGAAAAACTAAGAAACAGTATTTGGCATATGTAAATTATTATTATCAGCATTTGCAGCAGGCTTGAGCGTATCTTTTTTATCCATGCTGACTATGCCACCCAGCCATGTCCTCAAGGAACAAATAGCTTGTCTCTGGCTTCTCTAACTACCCAAATTTGCCTGTCTGGACTGTCTGACTTCAGGTTTAGTTCAGGCAACTGTGACCATTAAGAATTACAAACATAGGGGCAAAGCAGAAATATGGAAAATTCTATACATTGTAGCACAACATGAAAAAACAGAACTTGGGATGGTGTGCATGAAAAAAAAAAAAGGGTACAGCCAACAGGATCCTAGGATCCTACACAGACTAAAGCTTAATAGTTGTTTTTCTTTTAATTTACTTATTTGACCGAGACACAGAGAGAGTGAGTGCACACAAGCAGGGGGAGAGGCAGTGAGAGAGGGGGAAGGAAGCAGATCCCCATTGGAGGGGGAGCCCAACACAGGGCTCAATCCCAGGACCCCAGGATTATGACCTGAGTTGAAGACAGACACTTAACAGACTGAGCCATTCAGGCACCCCAATAGTTGGTGCTTTAGTGTGGGCCGCCTTCTTTGCTTTTACTGCAGACCTGGTTAAAATGATTGCTTTAAAAATGAATGCACTGGAGACACCTTGGGGGGCTCAGTCTGTTGGGCATCTGACTCTTGCTTGATTTTGGCTAGTCATGATTTCAGGTTCATGGCATCAAGCCCAGCAACAGGCACTTTGCTCAGCAAGGAGTCTGCTGGAGATTCTCTCTCCCTCTCCCTTTCCCCACTCGTGCTCCCACTCTCTCTAAAATAAATAAATATTTAAAAAAAATAAATAAAATGAAGGCACTGAATGAGATCTGCAGTATGACCAACCCTTTTTTTTTTTTTTTAAAGATTTTATTTATTTATTTATGACACACACACAAAGAGAGAGAGGCAGCGACACAGGCAGAGGGAGAAGCAGGCTCCATGCAGGGAGCCTGATGTGGGACTCGATCCCGGGTCTTCAGGATCACACCCCGGGCTGAAGGCAGTGCTAAACCGCTGGGCCACCGGGACTGCGCCCCCCCCCTTTTTTTAAGATTTTATAATGTCTTTTTTTCTGTCCCTTCCCCACTTTGGCCACATGTTTTTGCCAAATTCTATAAAACAATATTTAATAGTAATTGGTTATAGATATTTAATAGATATCTAATAGAATTGGTTAATTCTGTTTACTATTTTTCCATTTCAATGCTGATCCAAATTTTAACCAACAATCCACATTTATAAAGGGTTTTAAATAACATTATGGTATCAAATAACTGCAACAGGTGTAATGATGATAAACACCGCTAAGTAAGCAAGAAACAATCAGTTGCTTAACTTTGACAGTCAAGGTCAACCTCATTCTAAAGGCAGTGAGAACATTCAGTTTGGAGAATGAGACCCGATACCAGCTCTAATAACAATGTCTAGAATTAGACCAATCCTGTCTCAGAAGTTCTTATTATGTCATCCACAACCAATTAGAACTTGGAATCAGCAAGAAAACATACAGACTTGCAATTCCAAACAGAAGAAAAGAAACTTGTTGATTTGGGTAGCTTTTGTGTCCTTATCCTGGGTAAATGCATAGTTTCTATTAAGTCTTTTGAAATCCTGAAAATGGCCCCCTGGCTCCCATGGGTTCCTTTGCAGATGTCAAGTTAGAACCACCAGCCTCTATCAGCTCCACCCAGCAGACTGCAGTGGGATAGCTGATCAGTCATCTCTGTGCACCTTCTCATTCCTAGTAATCAAAGGGCAGGTACATCTTGATATTGGGTGGAAGGCAGGTATACCAGAAAATCTTAGGAAATGTATTCATGCAAACATGACATGTCATATACAGCCACCCCTTCCCATCTCAGGACCTGTCATACTGAGGAGGGGGCATCAGAAGATAAAGAGTTTGAAAAAAATTCCCCACTAATCACAGCCTATGTGTGTGCATACACATGCCCCAATATCTACCATGGAATTGAGACTAAATCATCTTGGAATATCCGGAATGCAGTATACTCACTCACTAACTTACACACACATGGGAGAAGGTGATGAAATAATAAAATCACCAGAACTCAGCTGGAGATATGGTACCAGCTATTCCTTGGCACCAACAACTAGTTAATCCAGTCTACATCTATGTTAGAAGGCACATCTTAGGGGCAACTCCTTTATAAGCGCTGACTTCTCTATACCTGTATTAAAAAAGAAGGGCAGAAAAAAAATAATAAAAATAAAAATAAAACATAAAAGGGGGGGCAGGCCTATCTCCATCAAGGCTAATCAGTGAACTACTTCAGGTATTTCAAATGAAGAACCAGAGGTGGGCCACTGCTTCCATGGGCACATGACACAACTGGACTGAGTTTTGCTTTTTTTTTTTTTTTTAAGGATTTTATTTATGTATTCATGAGACACACACACACACACAGAGGCAGAGACATAGGCAGGCTCCCTGCAGGGAGCCTGATGCAGGACTCAATCCCAGGACCCCAGGATCACGACCTAAGCCAAAGGACCTAAGCTTAGCCACGAGCCACCCAGGCACCCCTAAGTTTTGCTCTTGATCTTTGATACACTTGACTGTGCTGTTTGTCCCTTGAGTTTCAGCCTCATCTCCTGGGGCTGGTCTGAGCCACTCCCCTCCCCAGACCCTAGGTAGAGTTGACCCCAGCCAAGGCCTCCACAGCTGCCCATTCCTGAAGGCCTGTTTCATTACCATCTCAAGGACCAAAACAGGACAGAAGGCAGAAATGAAGGGCAAGTGAAATAAGCTCTTGGATGCTCAAAGTAACAAGAGAAAAAGGTGCTTCTTGGCAGATCAGAGAAAATAAGCACAAGGAGCATTTCATAACCAGAAATACGAGTACACCTCTTGGAACCAAACTGCCTCATCTAATTCTGGAGGTACTATAAACCAGACAGGGGCTCCATTTGATGTTTCAAAGAAGCAAACACTATAAAGTTTTGATCTTGATGTTCTTCTATTCACAGGTCCAGCCAACTGCCTAACAGCAGCATCCTGCCCTTTGTTTATTTCCCTTGCCCTTTCCAGATGATTAGTGCTGAGTATGTCATTGGGTTTTGTCTTCCAGCTCATGTGGGTCCTCAGAGAGTAGTCTCTGCCAAAGCAAAATGCCAAAACAGGAGCAAAATTTTCTGGCTGTCCATGTGTAATCAGGATACCATAAAACCCCATAGAGATAACTCAACACCCAGAAGTGTAGCCCTGGACAGCTGAGGCTAACTGGGAAGAGCACCAGCTTGGGAGCAACCTCGCTGGGACTGCATTTTGTGATCTGTCAAATGAGGGTCATGATGATGAAAACCCACACCTCAAACTGCTAGGACAAAGAATAAATGGGACAGCACTTCATAAACTGAAGTTCAGGCACTGACAGCATAGCAATGTTATAAGTAACCACAATGCTCTCTCCTTATGGACAGGATGGAGTAAAGTATACCAAAGGAATATTATTGTTCTCAGAAGAACCTGTTTGGCAGTTATTCTATATAAAGATGTATCATGGTCATCTTCAGAAGACACAAGAGGTTTTTTCCCCTCCAAAAACTTTGTGACAGCCATTTAAATTTCCAAGGTAAAGAACATTAGCTATGTACCGGGTAGCACATAGCCCAGTCACTTAAAGCTGCAGCAATTTTTTCTCGGACGAAAGGAGGGCCGGGGCCCATACAGATCCAAGTCAGACACAATCTGGACTTGAAAGGATGTATCAGAAGGATTCTGAACTGATAATTAACTTTTACATAGGCCAGGCCTCAGGGCCTTCCCAACAAGATCTCATATTTAAGCTCATGACTTGGCAAGGTAAGTACTATTATGATTCCGTTTCACACGTGAGGAAAAAGGATGAGTGGTTTGCACAACTTATCCAGGCAACAAAACCACTGACTAGCAGAGCTAGGGCTCACACTCCAAGGCCTTCCTCTACACTCCTCCACTAACTGCCTCATTCAGGTATTTCCAAGGACAAAAATCAATCCCTGGTCAACAAAGGCTCTCTACAGGCGCTCTGTGCTTCAAGAAAGACTTCTATCCATTCATTCAACATTTACTGAGCACTGGCTGCACGCCAAGCCAAATGCTGACAGACAGACCTTCACACTGTCCAGCAGGAGCCTCAATTCCACGGGGGACCCTGAGTCTAAAGACAACTCAGGAAAGCAATGAAAAGTACTTTTCAAAAAGTCCCAGTAATTCACAGAACAGGCTATAAAATACTTTATTTTCTCTATTGTTATAGGCCCCTCAAAGCTGGCTTAGGATAATCATCCAGCTAATAAGGAAATATGTTCCACATTGGGAAGACTTTCTTATAGTACGGTAAACCACAGTCTACAGCAAAAAGAAATCAGTAGGCTCATATCAGCCCTCAGCACTACTTGTCCTACCCACCCCCCTACTTCATTGCTGTATATAAGTAAATGTTCTATTGCATATACTAAAAATCTTAAGAAAGCCCTAAAAATACTGCACATCCTTTTTTGTGTGCTATGGGAACAGATTTCCATCTTAGGGAAGTTGGTCACAATTAGCTGGGACTTCACTGAGCCAGTGAGAGGCTACATCAGATGAGGCTGCTGTTTGCAGCAAATGTTCCACCCATGTTATTGATTTACCTGGTGATTTTATTGATTTCTCTGTCTTCCCTTTTATACTAGCCATCTCTGGCGGTTGCTACCACAGATTTCCCCTATGTAAACCACTCCACAAAATGCTCCTCTACGTGTCTCAACGTACTAAGATACAGAACGAGACTTCAAAAACAACACCTAAGGACAAACTGGTGTTCCTCTCAATTTACTATGTATAAAAAACAAACATTTGGAGTTGATCGTAGATCTAAGGCTCCTGATTTTACAATTTATGCACGGTACAGGTCTGTTTGCATGAACATTTTAATTTCAGCCAAACCTTTTTTCTAGCTGGACATGTGGAATTTAAGCTCTGAAAACAGAGACACGTTTTAGCATTTAGTACTTGCTATTCATATCCGGCCTTACCAATGCACAAAGCAACAGAGTACTGGAATGGCCCTTAGGGGGCTTAGAGACGGATAAGGGGGTGGGGGGGGGGACATCAAATAATCAATGCAAAAGCTGTGAAGGAACATGAAGGGTGCCAAGAGAGCACAGCCAGTAGGGAGACCCGATGAGTTTGGGGTTCAGTCAAGGAAGGGTCCCTGGAGCAAGTTGGAATTGAGCTGACATTTGAAGGATGAGTCAGAGTTGGCTAGGATAGTAGTGTGGGCAGTACACAAGGGAGAATGGCATGAGCAAGGGACCTGAAGCAGGAGCAAAGCCAAACAGAGGAATCCAGAGGAGGACCCTTGAATGTGGGTACAGTGTACACAGCATGAGACTGGAAAGACAGGCAGGAACCAGGCCATGTAGGACTTTGGAGGCCGCACTGAGGAATGGGTTTTTATCCCAAGAGCAATGAGGAACAACCAAAGGGTTATTGTACATGGTCCAGAGGCAGTATGGAGGTGATCAGATCTACATTCTGAAAAGCTCACCGGATGCAGTGTGAAGCAGATTGGAAAGGCACAAGAGGAGACTCAGAATGGTCAGTTATGCTCTCATAACATTCTAGGTGAGAGGTGACAGTGGCCTGGACAATACTGTGTGAGTAACATGTGTCATAAAACCATTTCAGAAATGTCCGCCTGAGTTCAACTTTTTGGAACATCTTTCAAGAGAAATTTAATGTCATCTATTATTCTATACACACACACACACACACACACACACACACAACGCAACTTTTGGGACCCTAAATTAAACCAGGCAGCAAACAAGAAACTTCAAACTGGAGCAGGAAAAATAACTGTTTCCTAAAATGAGGAGCAGGGTGGGGGGGAATCTTGGCATCACCCAGACAGCTCACTTGGCATGCACTAACTCTTTTGAAGTTCTGAGTTACGGAGAACAAACTCTGATTCAAGATTTAAGTCCCAGATACATCAAGACACTCTTCATTTCATCTTCTGGCCCTAAGAGGCAGGAAGTGCGTTTTCATTCCGAATGAGGAATGGGAGACAGAGAAGTTGAGAGACTTGCCTATGGCATCATTGCTAGTAAGGGCAGAAATGCAAAGCAAACAATCTGGGCACTCCCTTTAGTGATGTCCAACACCACCAGAAAAAGGAAGCACCAGCTATTTCCTTGACGCCAATCCTCTGCTGTAGAGGTCGAACATTGGGATGTTTATTTCAGAAGGTATTTCCTATGATTACCTGTCAAATTCATCCTTAGCCTCAAGATAACCTTAATTTTTAAAAAGTTTTGTCAATTCAATCCTACTTTAGCTTCTGAAAAGGGTTTTGCCTGGTTAGACATGTAAATCGCACCCAAAAAGCTTTCTTTGACCTACGTGCTTTTTATAAGCTATATGATTGCCTATAACAGTGGGGTCCAAATGTAAACTCCAATCTGGAAAAAAAACAAATATTTGTTTTTCATCAAATGCCTACTACATGCTTCCAGTCAAAAACCACTGAAACTATGGTGAATAAACTGCCTCTAGCTTACAGAACAATTCTGTAAAAACCACTTATTCTTAAGCCAAACTCAGAACTTTTTCTCCTGAAGAAGAAATGCTATCAGGTACATTCCTTGCCAGGCCACAAAGCTTAACAACTCAAAGAGTCAACCAAGGATCCTAAGTGTGTTAACAGGAAATATTACATAGTCCTTACAAATAGCAAGTATGGGGGCGCCTAGGTGGCTCAATCAGTTGGGTGTCTGCCTTCGGCTCAGATCATGATCCCAGAGTCCTGGAATGGTGTCCTGTGTTGGGCTCCCTGCTCAGCGAGGAGTCTGCTTCTTCTTCCGCCCTTCCTCCTGCTCGTGCTTGCTCTCTCTCTCTCAAATAAATAAATCTTTAGAAAAAAATAAGTACGTTCATTATATAGAAATGGGGCAATATGCAAATGAAATCATAATAAATGAGGAAAAGACAGACTAGTATTACATGGATTACAAAATGTTTAGAAATATAACATGACTGATACGCTAGTGATATAATTTTCCTCCAGATCTCCACACACAGATACGTATGTAAGTATACGTATACACATGTATGTGTGTATGTGTGTGTATAAAGTTGTCAACAAGTGTTTAAAGTCTATCAGCCCTGCAGGGATCTCGGAAGCACAGCTCAATCTGGTACCGCCCACCCCGCCCTGACACTCAGGTAGGCCGCCAGCTCACGTACCAGGCAAAGTGGCTGAGGTGACTCTGAAGAGGAGGGCAGAGCAGGAGTTACAAAGGGAAGAAGGGAGCAAGGGACAGGTGGCCTGAGGCAGGTGAGGCGAGCCCTGGCAAGGTAGTAAGAGCATGCTTTTCCAACTCAGACAGGGAGCAAATCCCAGCTCTGCCCTTCACCAGCTGTGTGACCTCAGACTAGTGACATCACCTTTTTGAGCTTCAGTTTTTTCATCTACCAAATGGGAAAAATAAAGTCTACCTTGCAGCATCTGTGTGGGGATGAAAGAAGTTCTGTACAAGCCCTTATACAGGCTTCTCCTCGGATGACTAGTGCCCTTCCTTCCTTGACAGGTATAGTTAGTTTCCTGGTCAGCAAAGGGGCAGCAAAAACAGGATATTGTGAGGATTAAGGACAGAAGTACGGCCCTGGGTCTGTCCAGCGCAGTCCTATGCAAATATGTGTTATTAATGTATCCTGCAGCTACTGAGCATAGGGAGCAACCATGGGGCTGATTAACAGGCCCCAGGTGTGGAAATAGGCTTTGGACAGTGGCAGCATCACTGGCAGAAATATATACTATTTCCTAAAAGGTTGTTTTATAATTTTGTGATTCAGTGCTTAAAAATGACACTCAGGAGGAAAAGAAAAAAGCCTTAGGCCAACAGCTGTAACCCTTCAGCCTATACCCGGACCCCTGTGTCTGGGACTCGGGGCCAGCTCCAGTTAGCTGGCCTCTAGATACAGGGACCCTTCTCAGGGAAAGCATTCAGGTTGTCAAACCTTGTGGAGCGACAAGTGAAGGGTCAGTTCGTGCATTTTAAAGACCGCTGGGCATGCATAACACCAGAAAGTGAGGTTCAGTAGTCAAGCTCCAAGCCAACCCATGAGCTGGGGGACGCTCGGGTGGCTTTGAGCCACCAGGACACCAGCCAGAGGCAACTCTCTCTCCTCCTGTTTGTGATACAGGAAAACTGACAGTAAGAAAAAGAGGGTACCAACCAGAATAAAGCCAGTCACTCTCTCAAAAGGTCACTGATACCAAAGTCTCAACTCCTCAAAAGGTCCTTCAAATTAATCTGGCAAAATCTCTGCAAAGAAGCCTCACTGAATCCTATGGCCCCAAAGACAATGGTTACTCCCCAAACCTTGTAGTAAAAACAATGGGAGGCCTCAGCTCTAAGGTCTCTTCAGAAAGACCTTCCTGACCACCTATCCTAAAAGCACAACCTCCCCATCCCCTTTTATTTTTAAGAACATATTACCACCTGACCTTGTGTTACCTGTCTACCTACTTGTTACCTCTCAGCCCACAGAATATATGCTCTACAGAGCAGGCACTTAAATATTTATTGGCTGAATGACAGAAAGAACACTGCACTTAATACCTAAGTAACCTGTTTATGTCCTTTTCAGAAAATTCCATATGGGGTAGAAAATAAATATGTTATTTACAGTCCAGAAGATTTTTAGCAACTGGGCATCAGACTTTAGCTCCAGAATGTAACATATGTACTACTTGCTAGGAGAAAGTGAGATCTAACTTCATACCCAGATCATCTCTATTGGATACTATCCTTTGCAGGAACACAAGCCTTTCCTAATGCAGGCTGTAAGCATGCTCTCTCCTTTCCAAAGAGCTACTGTGTATAATATTGTTTCTGATGGGAAAATGTATTTCTTCCAGGAAACCAAAATTCCAAGCCAGCTGCTGTCAAAAGAAAAGGATCCTTCGGGCAGCCCTGGTGGCTCAGGGGTTTAGCGCTGCCTTTAGCCCAGGGTGTGATCCTGGGGTCCTGGGATCAAGTCTCGTGTCAGGCTTCCTGCATGGAGCCTGCTTTTCCCTCTGCATGGGTCTCTGCCTCTCTCTCTTATGCATAAATAAATAAATTCTTTAAAAAAAAAAAAAAAAGAAAAAAGAAAAGAAAAGGATCCTTCATGATAAGAGGGGAATGTTGCTGGGTGGTGGTGACTTCTTAGCTCTTTTTTTTTTCTTTTAAAGATTATTTATTTATTTATATGAGAGAGTGCGTGCTTGTGCACACAGAAGTGGGAGAGGCACAGAGGGGAGGGAAAGCGACAAGCAGACTCCCTACTGAATGGGAACCCGACATAGGGCTCAATCCTAGGACCCCAAGATCATGCCCTGAGTCAAAGTCAGATGCTTAACCGACTAAGCCACCCAAGTGCCCTACAGATCCTGAGGCATAAATAAAAGCTCCTCTGCAAGTCACTATCTACCAGGGATTCAGAAGTGGAAATCACAGAGCTGTTGCCACCAACAGGACTCCAAAGTCTACACATCTATGGTTCCTGGGCCTGCCTTTGGACCAGAGCCACCCCACTCCCAGCTTGTCTCACACACCAGGCCCACTGGAAAGTGGAGCAGAGGCTCTGAAAGCAAGACACAAATCCAATACATGCAGTTTTTATGAGGTACTTTCTTAAAAATATATATTCTCAAATGGGAGAGTTCTGAAATCATGTGCATAGGAAAACATGCAATGCCTCCTTTATAACTTATATAACAAGCAATTTATTTAACAAATTATTTTAGGTTCTTAAAACGCACTTGGTCAAAGGCCGCATCAGTCTTTTTACTCTAAGGGGAAAACCATATGAGTAACGAGGTAAATAAATGCAGAGTTGCTATTGCTTTGTCATATACATATAATAAATGATGGCTGGCACTTACAAAGACCTTCTCCAAAAAGCCTCTGACAGCAAACACTGGGCCCAGCTCTTGAGGGGAGCGAGGAGTTAGTTGCACCTTCTGGAAGTACTACTCAGATTGTACAACTCTCTCAAAATAGTCCTGGCGGCATGTTCCAGCCCTGCGAAATCTTACTGTCCAACAACCCACAAAGTACACTCCCAAGCGAGTGCTTCTACCCTCCCAATGAAAAATGGCATCTGTACCAGCAGTAAACTCCTCCCGAACGCTCTTCAATGAACCTTGCATCTTATTATTTTACATCGGGGTTCTTAAAATCCTACGTGCAAAATTTGACCTATGTGTACATGTGTGGTTTCCTAGGGAGACGGCACATAGTGTTCAGAGGTTCACAGGGGTGTATATTCCAAAAGTTAAAACACCACTCCTGGGGATCCCTGGGTGGCTCAGCGGTTTAGCGCCACCTTCAGCCCAGGGCGTGATCCTGGAGACCAGGGATCGAGTCCCACCTTGGGCTCCCTGCATGGAGCCTGCTTCTCCCTCTGCCGGTGTCCTGTCTCTCTCTCTCTCTCTCTGTGGCTTCTCCCTCTGCCGGTGTCCCTGTCTCTCTCTCTCTCTCTGTGTCTCTCATGAATAAAGGAATAAAATCTTAAAAAAAAAAAAAAAACACTCTTTCAAGGGGTGGCAGAATTATCCATTATTTTCGGAACCCAAATTTTCTAAGAGCCACATCTGGTAAGCAAGGTTTCCACCCAGTTGGGAACTGTTGCAGATCAAACACTTTTTCTCAGGAAAAATATTAAGAAGCCAAAGTACTAGCTGCAACACTTGTTTTATGGGTATGGATCCCTTGCATTTCTGGGGTGCCCAAAAAGAACCCACTGGACCACATGATAAGGTAAGTAGTCAAGATGGTAAAGGGAGCAAGAGGTCTGCACTTAGGATGTTGATTCCTGAATTTGTTTTGGACTCTCCAGTGTTGGCCTTTTCCACTGCAGGGCTTTGACACTTCATGATAACTACTATTTTTTCCTCAGAAACACATTATTTTATCCAGCTTCGTAAGAAAGATCAAAATTAATGTTGAGTCTGCAGTGCTTCATACATCACTCAAAATGCAGGGCACATCTCTACAGAAACTTTCCTCCTAGGCAAGTTTTTTTCTTTGAGTGCTTCTATATCAAATGTAATCCTTAAGGCACTGTTCCTGCTGTCCTCTGGCTCCCTCAAAATCCCTCAAACTTAGGTCCTAGGTACCTAAATTTTTTTTTCAACATCCTATAAGATGCATATATGCACTTTCCCCCTCCTGTTTTTAAAAATTTATTTCCTACTTTGGTTTTAACAAACCATTGTTCTCTAGAAGTTTTTCCTACCTTGGAAATTTAAATATCATACCAATTTAAATATTCTTCAGATTACATGGACTCTCCACTTCCACCAACCCCAGCTGCTAAACCTGCTGTGATCGCACATCCTTTGTTTCTCCAAGCCACATAAGAAAGTGACCTTGTTACTCTGAAAATCTCACCTTCATTTCAACTCTACCCAGTTACCAATATGCTTTCACACATACGACAATTCTTGGTCTCTCTTCAAAAATGTGGCCAAAGGTATAATAAAAGAGAAGCTAAAAAAAAAAAAAAAAAACCTGTTCTCTGTCTCCTGGACCACAATCTTTATCATTTCTCCTAAACCAAAAGGTACCACTGTATTTGGAAAATAATCAGTTTTGTAAAAAAGTATCTTTACACTATTATTTCCAGAACTAGATGTACAGAAGGAGAAATTACAATCTGCTGAGGCAATTGCAAAATAATTTCTAACACTATTTGTTATAATTTGACAATTCTGTCTTAAGAGTCTAAAAACAGTACAATTGAGATGTCTCAAAACCATTGTCCTAACTGAAATCTGTTTAAATGGAAGTTAGTTGTTTTTCAAGTCAAATAGAAGCACATACAGACCAGAGATCCTTTCTATTAAATCAAGGGATGATATACCTATAAAGTGTATCACCAAAGCAATAAAAATTTTAGCTGCAAAATACCTCAGCCATTTATCTCAATCTATGTACGCACTGATCTAGAGACCTTCAAATGTTGACATACACACAAAATGAAACATTGAACAATGAATGCTCCTCTAAAAAAAGAAAAAATCAATGTCAGGAAAAGCAGACATGTTCTATTCATCTAGCTGGTTTTCACTCACAAGTGTTCATTCTCCATACATTTTTATTGTTTTCTTTTAAATACATCGGACCTTTTGCTTCTCTGTGTTCACAGAAGAGAAAAGTGGAATGGATAATGCCAAACAATTGACTTGGGAATACATGGCATTTTTTGTTAGCTTCCCATTAAAATGGGTCCATGTGGGAGGAATGTGAACCAAGCAGAGCGGAGTGGGAAGGGAGCCCACGGGCACAATGGGGTGCAAAGGGAAGCCAGCTAAAGGCTTAAATAGACCAGCAAGAAGTAATCTACTCAGATAACTGAGAGCTGGTGCCATAACTTCCTCTGTATTTAAAATCCACAGTGCTGACTCTTCATTAATTTTAGATGAATTTCATGGTAGGTTTTTTGTAATTACCAACAGCTTGCATCACTAGCTCATGAGATGGCTCTATCAATTAAGAGATCTGGTTTCCTAAGCAGAGCTTCCTGGATCACATGCCTGCCTCCATGTGAAGGTGAGTGCTGCCAAGGGGCTAATGAATCCTCAAAAGCAGCAAGAGAAGGAGACTTTCCTCCCAAATCCATTCAGGGCCAGACCATTGCCCCCACCTCCCCCAGAGCACTGGGGGAGAAATTCAGAGAGGGAAAGAAGCTTAAACTACCCAAGGCAGAAAATGATCATCTTCTGTAATTTAAATTTCTGCTGTTTGCACATTTGTCACCAAAGCTCTCTTCTATAGTGGCCTGCCCCTGCAAGAACAGTCTTTCTGAAAGCAGTAGCTTTTGTCTTTTCTGCCTCTGGCAACACTGAAATAAAGCATATAAAATGGAATCATACTTTTATGAACAGAGCTCACCAATCAGAGGATACATATGAGGTCCACAAGGAAAGGCCAGAGCCTGTGACAGCAATTGTGTGTGTGTTCCTGGCCAGGTGGAGGCCACCAGAGCAGATGGCTGGACCTCTGGGATGGAAGAGGGGGAGCCGAGACCCCAAGGCATCCCAGGGAGGGGCAGGATCCACTGTCCAGAACCACAGAGCTGGGAGGACCAGCCTCTCCGTTCTCTAACTCTGGGCCCCCTCTCTGGCTGCAGACAAAAATTACCAGACCTAAAAAGAAAAGCCAATGACAGGGAACAGACTAACTCAGAATACGTTAAGGGGAAAAAAGGGAGGGGGGAGATAGAATGGGAGTAAGAGAAGGTGATACAAGGAAGAAGCACAAGAAAAATGAGAGGAGAGGCTTACGAGAAGTTAAGGAGCAGCTAGGGCTTTGGTCAAAATAAAATTACTAAAGAAACCAAAGACAAAATATCCTGGCACGTGGTACCTGGCTTGTAGGACAAGTTTATCCAGTGCTCTCTCAATAAAGGATACCTCAAGGATTTGAAGAGAGGAGAGGGCCCAGCAGGGAGGAAAGAGGATCTCGGGACCCAGGGGTAGCCAGGTATGATGGTAGAAGCCAGGCCTGTGTGCATGGAGCTACCAGTCAGGAACCTGCAGTCTGTACTCTAGGTTCTTCCCTACTGTTAATATGTCCCCCTGTTCTAAAAAGCTGGCTTTATTGCTTACTAGCTGAGAGGTACAGAAACTTCAGAGCTGGAGTTCTTCCTTTTCTCCTTCAACAGCTGCTTGAAAGCCTGATGAACCTAAGTAACACACCCACCACCAAACACAGATACACAAATACCCGCAAGATTTCACCTTCAATTTGCAAGAAGATACAAGACTGTTGCCTTCCCCTTCCCAAGGTTAAAAACCCTGATTTAAAGAACTCATTACACTGTTCTGAGTAAGAGGTAGAGAGTTTTGATGTATACCCTTTGGATAGTGAGTGTGTGGTCTCTTAGAAGTCTGGGCAGGAGAGAAGAGAGAGAGCAAGGTGAAGTCCTGCCCCAAGAAAACAATGTCTCCCAAAGCTTCACAGAGCCAAAACCTTACAGGAAAATAGATGGCTCCTTTCTAGACACTCTACAACCAACTAAAAAATTGAAAAGCGAATATTCCAAAACATACTTAAATGCTTCCTGAAGATAAAAAAGAAAAACTGGCAGACTAACGTATAAGCTAGCTATTAATCAGGAAGAAAAAAATCTAATTAGCCATTCTTTAATTAAGAATTTATCGTGTTTAATGCTACGCAAATACTTGCTTTAAGATTCTTCGAGACCTTCCTTAAAAAGAATGACAAAGTGGACGAAGACTTTCAAGAGACTCTTAAGAGAGTTACGGAAGACTGACTTGAACTGCAAGCGAGAGTCTGGACCTGCCCCCATGACAGTCTCCAAGCACAGCCACTGTCTTGGGAGCAGTGTCATCTGCTGAATGCTCAAGGGATCACTGGATAACCAGCCCATATTAACTCCATGTGGGGATAACCCATTTGAGGACTCCTTTCTCAAGCCCCAAAGATTTTGGCTTGAAATCATTAGGCTGGTTAGACATGCAGTTCCAAAGCTCGTTTCAGGGCTTCCTGCTTGTCTGGCAGGGTCACTCCCTTCCTACACAATAGCATCACCCCAATGAGAGATGTGGATATGCACCCTACAACAACGAGCAGACACATGAACTGACAGAGCTGAACCAGGTAACGACCCTGCTTAAAGGTGGCAAAAACCTCTCATTTCCCCTTTAAACACCAATTTGGGCACCCATATGAATTCCTCAAATAGAAAACTATGGCAAAAAAAAAAAAAAATCACACTTTTTTCCTTAGCTTGCTATAAAGTACCCATCTCACTGAACATTTACCAACAGTGCTCTCTCACTCTGCTGTGCCGGGCGAGAGGCCACCGTACCCTGTTGTAGCGCTGTGCGAGGAGCCCAGGATAAACAGGAGGGTATTTCTGGAAGAGGAAATCGCAGCTAATGGGTCAACTCTGCCAGATAACACAAAATGGCTAAAATTCTTAGGCCACAGTACAGTTAGGATTTAGAAGTAGCTACATCTGTAATTCCTGGAAGACTACTTCTAAGCTGTGGGTCATATATATTTTTTTCTTTTTGAAAAACATGTTTAACATTTTATTTTTTGAGATTAACACTCTGGCACTATACCATTCATATAGTTGGAAGGACCTCTTGACCATCCGCCCCAGAAAATTCTTGCTTACATTTGCTGCCAAAGCAACTCTCACTTAATTCAGAAACTCAAGATATGTTTTTTCTTTTCATAAGATTTTTGAACCACAAATCAGACCTCATGAAATAAAATTTGCTTCAGGCTGTTACACGTCTGCCAACACCCCTCTCGATCGCAGTCAAGCCTTAAGACAAAAGCTGGGCTGACCAAATGAGTTTAGTCTCTGGCTCAGAGTATGATCAATAGTCATTTCTGTTGGGAGTTTTAAGCCTTAAAAAAATTAATGTTCTTGCTTTACTATTAACCTACCCCATCAGGATCGAATACCACTCATCACATCCCCACAGACATTAGCCTACCCTGGGAAATTAAAACAAAGGCAACTCCTTTCCCATGGGTTTTCTACTACTCTGACTTATTTTCCACTTCGATCTTGCCTCTGAACTTAGCCAGGGCAAGCAGCTCAACTCTCCCTGAGGATAACTCCCTTCAGACTTCTAGGACAGGTACTGCAATTTCTACTCTTAACTCTTAGGGTGATGAGGCAGATGGGAGACCGAGGAGGAGCCAAACCAAATCAGTCATTGCTATCGCCCGATACTCAAAAGGTCTTTTCCAAAAGGATCTGGATTTGAGGACATGAAGATGGCTCCTGTTCAGCTTATGTGAGGAGCAGTTAGTATCAAAGGAAACAATAGTATAAGGTAGGAGATGCTCCAAAGGCAGGGGCTGTGGAGCCAGCCTGCCTAAACCTGAGCTCTGCGCTTATTTCTGGGCTGTGGTCACAGGCTCCCTTGCCCTCTGGATGGCTTTACCCTACCCACACTGTCAACTGGCTTTTCCTTATTTGTCATCATTAGGTCCAAACAGCACCCCACCCCAACACACACACACACACAAACTTCCCTCTACCTGCTCTCAGAGGTAAAAAAAAAAAAAAACACCAGCAAAATAGTATTAAAATTTACTGCATGGTCCACTTCTAATAAAATTCACCTACAAACATTTTCATGATCTACTACATTTGTCGAAGGCCTCTTTTAAGATCTATGGAACAAAATCATTGCCACCTCGGTGTGGCAGGCCAGCCTACAATTACATATCAGCTCTTTCTGTCATAACTGGAATGCTTGCCACCAGCCCTCTGTGGTCAAGGCACAAAAAGGGAGTCTCTCCTGGGACTTTCTTTGGGGCCAGGTGTGCCCATACTACTTTGCTCTATTCCAATCAGGCCTACCAGCAGATCATATTTACCTGGCTGTGCTGTTAAGGTTTCCAGAGCCTGGAGGCACTAGGCGCTCACCCTCAGGCATGAGTTTACAGATAGATACCTGACCCCTTCCCTCCACGCTGTTCTCAAGCAGCTTTGGTGCTAATGTCCACTTGAGAGTTTCTGGGCACCACACTGCTGCTGAGTCACACAGGTCTCTGTGTTATCTGGTTCTGCAAATTTCCTGTATACTTTATCTTTTTTTTTATACTTTTCTCTTCTATCCCCTTAATATTCAGCTTAAAGCCTTCCCAACCAGACATGCAAGGCTCCTGGAAAACACAGCACTCTTGTCTTTAATAAATACCCTGTCTCTGGTCTAGCGATCCAATCCATTCTTCCAGAACAAAACAAAAGAAAAAAAGAGTTACCTAGGAAACCAGCTAATGACATCCCACATCAGTTTTCTCTCTCAGAATCACAACCACCAAGGTTGTAGAAGAAATTTAACCGCTATCTCTGCCTCAAGACCATTTCCTGTTTAGAACTTCAAAGTCCTGGTGAAGATCCAGGTGTCTCCTATGATTTCCTCCCACGTAACAGGTGATCTGAGGAGGTGGATTTCTCCTCTTATTGGAAGCTGGCCTCAAGGAGAGGGCAAATCTGCCCACCTGCAGGGTCAGGTATAAACATAGCTGCTTCCGTTCTCTGTTCTCTCCAACTGGGAGTCTCCCAGCATCAGGAAGATTCTTCCCCTCCTACTGCTGCCCAGAGCCCTTTTTAGGGCCCGTCTAGCGTTATTTTTGAGTAGTACCATTAGGGACCATTAACAAACACCTGCTGAATACCTCCAAGGGCAGAACACTCTCGTTTGGGGGTGGGGGGGTGGTCAGGGAGTATGAGAGGGAGAGGACACAAATATAAACAGGGCATAGTCTCTACCTTCTAGATAGAGAGGAAGACTACTACATCCCTGACTGTGGGCTGTGTATGGAAGACGCTAACCTTGAAGCCTCAATTTGGAGCCCCGTGATACCGATGACATACTGATGACATACTCGGCAAGAATGATGCCTCCTGAAGCTTGGATAGGAAGCCCATCCAGACAAGAGGGCTGCCCTTGCAACATGGCCCATATGAAGGTAGCAGGACGTAGGGCAACCCCCAGCCTGGAGGATGCAGAGACAGGCTGAGGGCCTGAGCTTCCTTGGTCACCTATTTATTCCCAGCACATAGTAGATGCTTGATGAATAGGTTTCAAAAGTGGATGACAGTTTTCAAGAATAGATTTAAGGGCAAATATGGAGAACAGCTTTAAATTTATCTAGAAATTCTGAAAAATAGGTGCCAAGGGAAGTGTAATACCAGTGAGTTGCAGAGTATGCACAGCCAATGTTTTCTGCCAGAAGTAATTTACATTTCTTTTCACTGCAAATGCAAGCTGGCCCTTACCTAGTCCTTTACAAGTGCTGTGATTTTATTTTTTAAACCTCTCCTGAATGGTCTCTTTTCTCTCCAATTTTGCTGCCACCACTCTGACCCAAAAGACCACCTTTTTGCTTGGAAGATAGCAGCAGCCCCCTCATGGCTCTCTCCACAGGACTTCCATCTATTCACCCCACTGTAGTGGGGGTGGTTTTAAAAACTCCTAGTATGGGGGCACCTGGCTGGCTCAGTCAGCAGAGCATACTACCCTTGATCTCAGGGTCTTGCATTCAAGCCCCATACTGGGTGCAGAGCTTACTTTTAAAAACAATTTATAAATTAGGGGCACCTGGGTGGCTCAGGTCACAATCTCTCCATCCTGGGATTGAGCCCAGAGTCCAGCTCCCCTGTCAGCAGGGAGTCTGCTTCTCCCTTCCCCTGCTCTTACACTCTTAGTCTCACTCTCTCCCCGTCTCAAATAAATAAAATCTTGTTTAAAATAATTTAAAAATTAAAAAAAAATCCTAATAGGAGCATGCCACATCCTTGCTCAAAACATAATGAGAGCTTCTTGCTGCTCATGGAATAAGACCCATGTTCTGCAAAGTGCTGTATGATCTAGCCCCTCCTGCCTTCTCCCTCAGCTGGGCCTGTGCCTCTCCTCTTGGTTTATGATATTCCAGGCACCTTTCTGTTCCCAGGAGGAAGGGAGCTAGGCCTTTCAGAAACTGAACCACCTGCTCCTTCATCAGGAAACAGCTCCATCTCTCACCTTACTCGGTTTGCTCTCATCCTCTGTAGCACTTCTCGCTACTTCTTACGACATATTTGCTTTTCTCCTTCCGCCAGGAGGACAAGGACCTTGTCAATTTTGCTCACCACTATATACTCAGTACCTAGCACACTATCTGACCCATTGTGCAAGCTCCTTAAATGCTGGGTGATGAATGAATGAATGCAAGCATGGTAGAAAACAAGGGGAAAATTGAGAAATGCTCTTTACAGTTTGGGTTCACTGAAGGAATCTAACAGTTTTTAAGAGTAGATTAATCCAGAAAGAGGGTAAGGGGGAAAAGAGTCAATGGGAATCCATCCTTGGAGCTGTCCAGGGGATTCAGATTCATCCTGTGAAAGAAGGATTTTCCATGCCCTTGACCCAGACTTGAAATGCATCAGGCTCCCTGCTCAGTGGGAAGTCTGCTTCTCACTCTGTCCCTTACCCTGCTCATGCACTCACGCTCTCCCTCTCAAATAAATAAACGTCTTTTAAAAAAAAAAGACTAATTGTCAAAAGAAAGAAAGGAAGAAAGAGGAAGGAAGGAAGGAAGGAAGGAAGGAAGGAAGGAAGGAAGGAAGGAAGGAAGGAAAAAGAAAGGCTAAAAATCTACCTCCCATATGAAACACCAAAGCAGACAACTGCAGGAAGGTGAGGAACAAGGCTTCCAGTTGAGCATGGCCCCCACAGCAAATGAAGCTGAGTGTTCCCCAGGCACAGGTGCTCCATGGTTAGTGCATCACAGACTGTCCAACACCAAGCTACCCTAGAATGCATCCAGTAGCTGTGCATATTAGCCGTCTTCGTCTCCTCTTCAGCCCCGTGGTTACTTTACACATGAAAGGACAGAAAATGCTGACCAAGAACAGAGGCCCATCCACTCCACATTAAGTTCCCCACTGCGTGAGAAATCAGCAAACCTTTACCCCCAGCCTTTCCTGTACATGCCTGGCACTGCTCTCAAGACTTCCCAGATGTCAGCTCATTTCCCACTCAAAAGTGGGAAATCGAGGCACCAGGAGCCTAAGAAAGCCCATGTCCCCTGAAGTACTGCCTGGCTCCTAAGGCCAGCCTTGCATGGTTCTCCCTGTGTCTCCCCTTCCCCCCATTTCCTTCCCACGTCACACTTTCTACACGCTGCTCCCTCTAGAAATGCTTTTCTGGACACTCCCAGTGGCTGGCTCCCTCTCCTTCTTCCTTCTCAGTGCCCTGTTCTTCCCTTTCAGAGGAAGAAGCCTTCACACTTATCACAATGGAATATATACACACAATGCATACATCTCTTGACTTGTTTATTGTCTGGACTAGATAATGTGCTATGTGCCAGCAGGGACCACATCTATTTTGCTCCCCAATGGATTTCCAACAACAGGCACAACGGTTGGCTCCAGTAGATGCTCAAATATTTATTGAATGACTAATAATCATTGTTCAAGCAGTTCTTTCAATGGAAAGATTTTTAAATTCTCTATTTCAAGCCCTGAATGATAAATATAACCATCTTTAGGAACACTGCTTAAAAGACAACATTTTTTTTTTAAAGACAACATTAGATGTAAAAAAGGATTTAAAATTAAGTAAGGAAACAGGCCAGCTTATGTCAGCTGTAAGAAAGAAACAACAAAGAAATGAAACTAAAAAAAAAAAAAAAATGCATATTGTGACTCTGAAAGGTGACTGCAGGAGGGATCCAAAGGGTGGGTTTAAATCTCAAATCCCCAGTAAGCTTACCACTGAAGAGGGCTCCTCTTGCCCTGTGCCATTCTCAACTATTAGGATAAGCCAGGGAGGCACTCAATTTGTGAGTTCCTATAACCTGCCTAGGGAAAAGCCCTTAGAACATTCCAGGCAAACCCAAAAGGGAAAGGTTACCTGATTGTTTCAAAGACCACCCGCGTTTCCCATCCCACCAGCTTCCACACTAAAGGACTGGATTCTGCTCTCAACAGTCCTGCTTATGTTCACAGTGACCCAGCTTGTGGCTTCTGTTCACCAAAGAAAAACCTTGCCTTTCAAGGACTTAGGTTGCCAGCAACGCCCATAGGGGCTATTCTTTAGGTTGAACAGAGTTCTCCCAATACACAGCAGATGTCCTGAACAAGAACTCAAATTTAAACAGGTGTCAGTACCTGATAAAAGACTAGGAATATATGACCTTAAGGCAGGGGCAATCCTGCTGGAAAACTTCCAGAGCACTTGGCTTGAGAGGATTCCAAGATGAGGCAGGGTCCACCTGAAACAACCAAAGAGCTCGTACTGGAGAGTAACAGAAGCCCTCTTCATCTTTGCTATGTGACTTCAGCCAAGGTACTTACTTCTCCGAACTTCAGAGTTTTCATCTTAAAATAAGATTGACAGTGGTCTCTCATACTCACAAGGCCATGTGAAGTTGCAAAGGAGACAGTGTCCGTCAGCATATAACAATTCTCCACAAGTGATACTCATATTGTTATCACCTAACTATCATTTTCTGCTTTACAAAGCCTGATCACAAACACCCAAGTGAGACTTTGGGAGTCCTGAATGAAGAACTTCTTTCAACCATTTAATTTCCCAGATCCTTAGTTCATAAACTCACATAATCTCTGATACTGTGTTGGAGGGAGTCAGAGGAGGAGACTGAGAAATCAAGTCCTCATTTTGGAAAACCCTCGAGGCCCAGAAACACCCTGGGGTCCAGAGCCCAAGAACACACACAATAACAAGATAAACCCTCCAGAACTGGGACCAGGCTTTCTGATGCCCACTCTAGAGTTCTCTCTACCTCATCCAGTGCCAGTCGAACATGTCTATACTTTCATGACCTCCTAGGTTCCTTCTGATTAATGGCATCTTATGACATTTCACCCAAAGCAATTAAACATTATAAAGAGTTTTGAAAGGGGAAACACAGAATCTTGTATATAACCTTGAGGTGCTTTAAAATTCACATGTAAGACTATTCGCATCAGTGTAGGCTTCCAAGCTTCTTATAATGATATTTATTTTTAACATGGGATTTAAAGTTGACAAAGACCTTAATGAATAGGCAGGACAAAGGGAGCTGTCTGTCCATGGCTCGTTAGCTCCTGAAGTTAATGCTTCTCATGGGGACAAGAGTCAGCCAAAGGACAGAGTTCCAGGCGAACTGGAAAACGTCCCTCCAGCCCACAGATCATGCATTACTGCCTAGGTTCCAAATGGAAAATCTTATGAGATGTTCTCCAGATATACCCCAGAGCCACCTACCAGTTAACCCTAGCCCTGTCATTCAGAACCGTCAACTGATATTGGGTGCTCACTATGTGCCAGGCACCACGACTACCTATAAAGAATGTACTATGGAGTGCCTGGGTGGCTCAGTCAGTTAAGCATCTGCCTTTAGCTCAGGTCATGATCCCAGGGTCCTGGGATGGAGTCCTGAGTTTGGCTCCCTGCTCAGCAGGGAGTCTGCTTCTCTCTCTCTCCCTCTGCCCCGCTCCCTCTGCCCCCACCCTGCTCATGCTCTCTCTCTCTCAAATAAATAAAATATTCTTAAAAAATAAAATAAAGAATGTACTACTATAGTTCATCTAACGTAGGACCCCACTACTATAAGACGTACCATCATTGAATGTACAAAAAAAAAGACACCTCTGCCAACTACAACTGTGAGAACCCACAGATTTTAAGATAATTTTCTTTAGATATGTTAATATGAGACAAACTGTACTTGTCTTAGCATTGCTGGAATGTGAATACTGTCCCATTTTACAGATAAAGAAACTGAGGTACAGAGAGAAAAAATAATCACAGAGCTGCTCAACAGAAGCATTGGGATATGCCCTGGTAAGTTGGGTCACCTTTTCACAGCAGTAAACTCAGATTTCCTGGCAGCCACATGAATGACCCATAAAGGTACCAAGCAGAGACACAGGGTGCAAATTCTTGATTCACCAATAAGCACGTTAACTGTGGCAATTCCCTGAACATCTCTGAACCAGACCTTCCATATGTCCAAAGAAGGCACTGTGCTAGCATGCCATTCCTCTTCTGAGAGAAGCAATGCAGTACAATGGAAAAAGCACGTTTTGGAATCAGAAAGTCCTGGATTGAAATTCTTGCGCCACCACCTAACCAACTTATCACTCTAGACAAGTTACTGAACTGCTCTGAGCTTCAGTTCCCTCTTCCATAAAATGAGGCTACCACCATCGATCTCCCTTAGAGGGCTGCTCAAGGACTGGAGAAGATATCTCTATCTATATTTATAACTATACCTATATTGATATAGATATCTCCAAGGAGAGAGAGAGAGAGAAAGGAAAGTGGTGTATAGCAGAGTTGAAATTCAACAGATGCTCTTTTCTATACTCCCTGCCTTCTGCTTTGGGACAGAATGAAAGAACACATGTTCCTTGTGACCTCAGTAACACCCAAGAGGACCCTCAGGAGAGAATAAAGATCAGAGAGAGGAAAGTAGATGCTGAGGGTTACTCAGGCAAAGAAAATGAAATGGAAGCACCTAGAGGCCAGGGTTGGTATTTGTTCAATGAAGTTCTAAATTTTTGAATAAATAAATTGATATTAGAAAGGGAAAAAGGGGATCTCTGGGTGGCTCAGCGGTTTAGCACCTGCCCACAGCATGATCCTGGAGACCCGGGATCAAGTCCCGCATTGGGCTCCCAGCATGGAGCCTGCTTCTCCCTCTGCCTATGTCTCTGCCTCTCTCTCTCTCTCTCTCTCTCTCTCTCTCTATCATGAATAGATAAATAAAATCTTAAAAAAAAAAAAAAGAAAGAAAGAACAGGAACTGACATCATGAAAAATTATTGGTCAATAGATATGAGGATACAGATAGTTTTATACCAAACCTTACACAGAAAACCACTCTTTGAAGTTTCAGTTTGACACCAACAGTAAACTTACAGTGGGAATAATTTCCCATTGTTCTGTTTTGCTCTTACATTAAGCAATATTTTGTGCATTTCTCTCCTTTCTTTCCTCAAGGACTTCAGAACATCCTCAAAAGAGAGCTTTTGACTTGGAAGGAAGGCAAACCCTATGGCAGGTAGAAAACAAACCCTCTATACATTTTGTTTTTTTCCACCGTAACCCATAGTGCCTTGCAGTTTCTGGCACACTACCAACTCAAGAAAAATTAGTTGAATGAATATTTTTCCACTATATGCAATTACTTTTTGATGAAAACTCCCAAACATCCTGTACATTTATTCTACCTGAAAGCCTAACCTCTCTTGCTGCTTTTCCAGAAGTATTCTAAAAACATAATCTCTGACAAACAAAACGTTTGGTATATGTGATTATCTCCAACCCTCCCACAGGAGGACATCCTATTCTCTTCAAACCTCCAAGCTCCAGATAACTTAGCCAAAGGAAACTCCTGCACTTCCCTTCCCTTCCCTCCCTCTGTCCCAGCCCCTGGGCTACTGGTCAGTTGTCTCCATTACCTCCACCTCTGACTTGAATTGGATTGTTAATCTCCTTCCTCTCAGGCACAGCACCTCTTCCTGGAGATAAATGTACAGGCCAAGCTGAGTTCCCCCAGAGCCCTCCACACACTGACTTGAGGCCTTCACTAACAACACTCCTGGAGAGGCCCGTGTGAAAGACAGAAAGTGTATGGCAAAAAACCCACTCTATACCCATCACCTTAGGAGGCTTACTGGTTTTCCATAAGTTGAGACCTATTACCAATTCTTGGAAGAATCTAAAATACCAAAATAGATTAAGAGTTGACCATGAGTTAATAGGAAAGGCTGTTTGTTTTTTTTTTAAGATTTTATTTATTTATTCATGAGAGACACACGGCGGGGCGGGGGGGGGAGTGGGGGGCAGAGACACGGCAGAGGGAGAAGCAGGCTCCATGCAGGGAACCTGGTGTGGGACTCGATCGGATCCCGGGGGACTCCAGGGTGACACCTTGGGCTGAAGGCAGGTGCTAAACCACTAAGCCACCCAGGGATCCCCATGGAAAGGCTGTTTTATTCTTCCAGTACCTCCTATGAGATAAGCTTCACGGTGTCACACATCGCTTTAAACCCACACACCCAGACTCCTCAAATACCCCCTAACCTGGAGTTCAAGGATCATTGGCTCCTCCGGTTTTTCCTCATTGGTTTCCATAAAAAAAAGTCACTCACTGTTTTCCTTCCAGCTTACGTCTGGCTCCTCAAAGGACTCCTTTAAATCCTTTGATGAGAATCACTGAAACATGCAGAAGGCTGGTTGGTCCCTTTCAATTCTTGTGCAGAGCAGCAGCACAGTCCGTGGTGGACTTCACACAGGAATACGGCATTACCACCCCTGCCTTCGGGGGAGCCCACGCTTTCCCTTCAACTCTAAAAAAGTACGTCCTCCCTGAGCCGTGTCTGTAAAACGTAGTGACAAAGTACTTCGTCGCTTTGGAGAAAGAGCGAGGGTGGGAACAGACTTTGCCCTTACATTTGATGCCCCGTAACCATAACAACCGATGGTTTAAGGAACCGTCAACCCACTGAGGGGCTAAGTTTTCCAAAGCCGTTTTTTTTTTTTTTTTTTTTTTTTTTTTCAAAAAGGGGCAGACTCCCCTGCACCACCTCCCGCGTCGCCGTGCAACTGGGCGGCGTGCACGGTGCAAGCGGGGAGGCTGTGCGTTCCGGCTCCGGGCCCCCGGGTCCCCGGGTCCCCGGGTCCCCGGGTCCCCGGCTCCGCGGTGCGCTCCGCGGTGCGCTCGCCAGCGGCCGGCAGCACAGCCTCCACCGTCACACCCGCGCTCCCGGGCACGGCACCTGGCGTTAGGCCTCAGCCCAATGTCACTTGTTAACCTTCCTGTCCCCCGGCTGTCGGCACGCTGCCGCCTCCTAAGGACACGCAAACCACCCCACGGCCACCCGCGATTCCCAGCAGTTGGAGAAAAACCACCTAAGCGCAGTCAACCCCTGATGGGTCCCCGTAAAAGTAGCTGCGGTTCTGCACTTGCAAGCGTCTCGCTACGTGGGCGAGGGGGGCGGCAGGAACCCGGGGCCCCATTCATAAAATCGCAGGCTGTTTTGCCTTAGTTTGCGTGCGGACTGCCCCCCCGGGCCCGGGGTGAGCCCGGAGCCCCGAGCCCGCCACCGCAGGCTGCGGGGACCCGCTGGCCGGCGCCTCCCGTCGGGGTCAAGCCCAAACCGCCACACCCGAGCCCAGCCGAGAGAGGGGTTCGCCCGGGGGCGTCGCAGGTGCGCGTCCCCGCCAACCCCGGGCCGTGACAGCGGGGCGGGGCCCCGGGCGGCCGAGCCCCGCGCCCCGCCGCACCAACGGCCGCCGCCCCCCGCGCAGCCGGGACCCAGCGGGGTCGGGCCGCCCCCGGCCCGGGCCTTCTCCGCGGGCGCTCCTTCCGCCGCCTCCTGCCCGGCCCCGGTCGCGCTCACCCCGGCTCCGCTGGCTCCTTCATTGTACTGCGCCGGCGCCCGTGCTCCGCGGCCGCCGCGGCTCCGGCTCGGGCTCGGGCTCCGGCCGCTGTCCTGCCGCCCGCCCGCCCCCGGGCACCGGCCGCCCCGCCCCGCCGGCGGACCCGCCCCGCGCCCGCGGCCCCCGCCACCAACCAGACGGCGGCAGGGGCGGGGCAGGCCGCGCGCCAGGCCCGGCCAATCCAGCCCCTACCCGCGCGCCGGGGAGCGGCCTCGGAAATGGGCGTGCGATTGGTCAGGTCTGTTAAAGGGACCACCGCCCACGGGGCTGGAGAGGGGCGGCGGCGGCGGCGGCGTTACCTGGAAGAGTCGGGAGGGGAGGGGCGAGAGCTTCTCTTCTCTCCCCAGCCCGGCGGCTGCTGCGTTTCTTCAATTCTTTGCGCTTATTAATTTCCTTGTCCTGCAGCCTAGGTAAACAAACGGAGACAGAACCGGCCCCGATCGGAGGGGGAAACTGAGGCTTAGAAGGCAAGAGGTCTCACGCTGGGCATAGTCCCTGACATTTGGGTTTTAGAAAGCCGTCATCTATTCCATCCAAGTCCAAAAATTCACTTCAAAAGGCACATTTCTCAGCCTCACCCTGGAGGATTTTAGCATGAAGATCCCTAGGTCCCACTTGAGTCTCTAATTTCCCACGACTGGAATGAGACTGGGGAAATATCCCATGGATCTAATGTAGGTGGTGCAAGACCCACACATGCTCAGGGGCATATTTCCAGTCCATCATAGTAACGACATTCAAATTTAACTGCCAAAAACAAAGCAAAACTCTTTTTTTTTTTTTTTTTTTTTTTTTTTAATCCTCAAAATCAGTAATATGGCTGGGAGACTCTCTAGCTGGGCTGGAGGACTAAACTCAGAGCAGTGCCCTAAGTGGGTCATGCTAAGAACTGAATTTGAAGGGAACTGGACTGGGATGAAACAACAAACCTGTCTGGTTCTCTGCCTGGTGAGACAATGCTGAAGTATCTTAATGGCAAACACACCCAGACACAGTCATAAGCCCAGGAGGGTGCCTTACCCCTCTGGAGCTTCCTTCCCATGTGTTGAGCCCTGCCCACTCTCCCAGCCACATTCCTCTCCTCATCCAGGTGTCCCAGATACACATCTGACCTGGAAGTCACTGCCTTCAAGGTCAGCCCCATCCACCTGGACCCCTCCTATGAAGAGCAAATGGCCTCCACAGGGAAACCCATCTTTTGCTATAGTATGTGCTAGGTACTGTGTTTGCCAGGGACAGCTCCACACACACATGGATCAGCCTTGTCAGGGTTAAGTCTCCCGCTTGCTGATATCACGGCCTGGTATTACCATGTCTCCTCTTGGCATTCCCAAAGGAAAAGAAACTCTTGTCTCAACAGGAGAGGGCTCCGTTCATGGGTATCTGGAAATGTGCAACAAGAGCGATCATCGGTGGAGAAACAGCCCCCAACTTTTGGCCACATCTTAAAATCCCCACCTCAGTGGGGGGTTGGGAGGGTAGGTCCTGAAACTGCACCACTGCCAGGGTCCACAGAAGCTGTGCCCCGCTCTGTGTCCATTTCGAGCCCTACATAAATCTTAGATTAATTAATACCTTATCAACCTGACCTAAACTAGAGTCCGATAAGATCCAGCATGAACATTTAGAAGGATCCCTCCTTTTTGAAAAGTGAGGAATTTGGGTGCTTTGAAAAATAAATGAATGTATAATAACATAATATTAACACTTCCTGCCTATTAAGAGGCTACTATACACCGTACTATGTCAAGGCCTTTTTACATATTAATTCAATGAAACCTTACAATAATCCTGTGTGGTTGATAGGATTGCTATTTTCTCCATTTTACGGATGCAGAAACTAAAGCCCAAGAGAGGATTGCTGATGCGTCCAAGATCACAAGACTAGCTAAAGAAAGAGCCAGCATTCATGACCCTAATGACTAGGATCCTCCTAACTGCTCTGCTCCAGTGTCTGCCAAAATGCCCTTTGTTGCTGCCAGAAACAGGATGGATAACTTCAAAAGGCAAAAAGAAGCAAACATCACTAATTTTTAATGAAAGACATAGAAGCACTGCCTTGGAGTTGAAGTTTCACTGCTCTAACTTATATCTGTTTGACTTTGAACAAGTTACATAATTATATCTCTTTAAGCCTTGGATTGCTCATCTATAAAATGGGATAATAACAAATTCTGCTTCCTTGGGCTGGTATGAAAATCCAGTCAAATAAAGAATACATATGTGAATATACATGTACTTTGAACTTACAAATGAAAAGAGTAATTTTAGAGCTTGGCATCTGTGACTCATTAGAGTGCCTGTGACAAAGATCAGGGATTCTGATGCTAAATTTAGATATTAAGCAAGAGTCCTTACTCTATGCCCCAAATAGCTGCTCTATATGTACATCATGTACAAAGTAAAAAAAAATAAAATAAAATTTTAGAGGTAGAGGCAGAAGTCATAGAAATTCAAGCCCAGGGATCCCTGGGTGGCGCAGCGGTTTGGCGCCTGCCTTTGGCCCAGGGCGCGATCCTGGAGACCCGGGATTGAGTCCCACGTCAGGCTCCCGGTGCATGGAGCCTGCTTCTCCCTCTGCCTGTGTCTCTGCCTCTCTCTCTCTCTATGACTATCATAAATACAAAAAAAAAAAAATTCAAGCCCAAATTGTTAGTATTACTCTGGCATCTGCCCCCTGCACTTTGTCCCAACCATCAACCCAATCTCTTTCACAACCCAGATTTCAGCTTAAGACTACCTAGGTTCTGGCATACTTAAATTATTCCCCATTATGACATTTTAAGATAATCCCTCTTTTCTCCTGAAACTCTAAACAAACAAAAATGCTCTAAGATTTTTAATTCAATATTTTGACACTGCATTGCACTTTTGAAGGAAGAAATGATTACAGAAGTATACAAAAACAAAAAAGTTGATCCACTTGTATGCCTAACAAAGGCTAGGGATCCATTGTGCTGCAAGCTGTACCATTGATGAGCAATCGCTGAGAGCTCAGTAAGTACCAGATGGAATACTACACACTGGGGATGGAGATGAAGGTAATTATAAAAAAGTAAGAAAAAAAGGTGGAAGGGTGCCTGGGTGGTTCAGTTGGTTAAGCGTCTGCCTTCGGCTGGGGTCATAGATCCCAGGGTCCTGGGATCGAGCCCTGCACTGGGCTCTCTGCTCAGTGGGGATCCTGCTTCTACCTCTCCTTCTGTCCCTCCCTCTGCCTGAGCTTGCTCTCTGTCAAATAAATAAATAAATAAAATCAAGAAAGAAAGAAAGAAAGAAAGAAAGAAAGAAAGAAAGAAAGAAAGAAAGAAAGATGAATTTCGGGACAAGATCTAGTAGAGAAAGATCATCAAGTTGATAGCCATTATAGGCTTCTGTGAATATAAGCCCAGGAGCTAATGGGGCACAGAATAGACACTAATAACCCCCGGAGAACCCCAGTAATGTTTTAGGGGTGGCTAATTTAAGGCTATTAAGAAGAGAAATCAGAAAGGCGATAAAAACCCAAGAAAGAATGTTGTCACCAAAGCTGAGGAAGAAGGTATTGGAGAAAGAGGAAGTGGTCAATAGCAACATAGCCTCAGAAGGTTCAAGTTGGAAGAGGTCTGAGGAATGAACCTTGGCATTTGGAAATTAGATGGTTATTGAGTCAACAGCCAAAGCAGCATAGGTGGGGAAATACAGAGGACCCCCCCAGAGCTGGGCTAAGGAAAGAGAATGAAGAATTTGGATAAGAGAGGAGCCATGGGACAGGGTCCCAGGAGGCCCACAGGGAGAGGGAGCCGTGCTGGAGCAGAAAGAGGGTCCCCTCTTCCACTGCAATAAGCTCCATGCAGCTAAGAATGGGTGTGGGTGCAGCTTCATTCATAGGTGGAAGGCAGGAAGTTGAGGAAATTCCTGCCTGCTGGCTTCTATTTTTTTAGCTCTAAAGTGAGAAGCAAAGTCATCTCTTGAGAGTAGGTGGGAGGTGATAACAGGGGTTTGCAGGAAATAGTGAAGAAACTGGAAAAGCCTCTGAGAGGAATGAAAGAGGGAGCTGCGAAGTCGAGAGCGAGAATTCTGGGCAGCCCTCAGGGGCCCAGGCACTTGAGGTGGCCCCAGGTCTTTGGAGGGCTAGGCACCTGGACCCAGGTGTGGGGAATCCAGAGTCACAAATCCACAGGGTCAGGAACAGGAGGAAAACAAAACAGCTCAGATACTGACAACAGGGGGTTGAAGTGATGGGTCATGGGTCCTACCTATGTTGGACGGAGATAGAAGGAAATCCAAGGAAGAGGGGATAGGCAGGAAAGATGAGAAGAGCCAGTCTTGCTTTCATTCAGTATAGGATGGTAGAGGCAAGGTTTTCACAGAAAAGTGATTCTAAGTGATGACAAGGTCAGGTGTGGCCACAGAATTGGAACTTCTAAAGATGGTCATCTCCTGGTTTCCCCTCCTTCATTCAGTTCCATATGAGGAATGATCAGCCACTGTGAAGTCTCCAGCACTTTCTGTTTACTCTGCACCAGTACTGGGGTGATGCTCCAAAATGACAGGGGGTGGGGAGAACATATTCCCGTCTGGTTTTCCTTCTAAAATAAAAAACTGCTAATAATCAGGACTCACATCATCATCAAGACATGAGCATTTGTGGGAAGGGATGCTTGAGGAAAGTCTTCAAGGGCTTTAGAGACGGCCTCCATCACAGGGCTGGTGCTCTGTGAATAATTCCCAGTCATCATGGAGCAGCAAATGGCAAGGTGATGTCCATTGTTTACTCTTCTAGTTAGCATGTGAGACCTCGGTTTATCAAATATAAATGTCTCAAAGCTCTGTCATTCCCAGGGTCACTGGGGGACTGGTGGCTTCCAATTGATGTGGAGCAGAGCCAGAATGGAATTTCTAGGGAGAAAGGCTAATATTTCCCTCCTTTTTCCTGCTCACTCCATGCCTTGCCTCTCAGCTCCCCATTGCCCCTAATGCTCAGAGAATGAATGCACAGTATAACAGTTATTCCCTTGTTTTCTCTATTACCTTGATGCCACCCACCATCCTTGCTACCTTCCAACCACTAGACCCACTGCTGTACGCAGCATGGGAAATTCAATCTCCAGCTTGCCCAGAATCACCCTGAAGCACAGTCCTAACCCCAGGGATGAGAGGGTCAGCCTCACAGCCAGCAAGTGTAGCCCCAGCCCTGCATCTCTCATTCCCATCAGAACACATCAACCCCCACTTTTTAAAAAAAATATTTTATTTATTTATTTATGAGAGACACAGAGAGGGGGGGGCGGGGAGAGACACAGGCAGAGGGAGAAGCAGGCTCCGTGCAGGGAGCCCGACGCAGGACTCGATCCCGGGTCTCCAGGATCAGGCCCTGGGCTGAAGGCGGCGCTAAACCACTTGGCCACCCAGACTGCCCCACATCACCCCTTAAGTAACAGAAATGGGAGGGCTCAGCTGGCCATTTAACAACATATATTTCCACCTAAACACAGGGGAATGTTGGGCTTTTTGGTTTTGGTTTTTAAATCTTGAAAAGGAGATTTATATATAATATATTTATATTTTTATATACCCTGGTATATTTCCCATGAGTCGGTAGGAAATGTTAGCTCCTGACCAGGTTGTTAAAAAAGAATTAAAATTAAAGTGGAATTGCTCGTCTTGACCATTTCCACACATCTATTCTTCTCAACACCTATGCAGTTCAGAAGACAAAGATAGTCTGTATTTGAGTGAACGCTTAGGCAAAGGAAATGTTTGAATCTGTACTGGCCAGGGTTCCCCAGAAGGCAGAGCTTGAGACTAAGCTCACATTGAATACATTATTGTGGAGTATGAAGCCAGGAAGCATACCCAGAGCTCAGGACTTGAACCAAGGATAAAAGCAGAGATGTTTGATAATGTGTCATTGGGATGGCCACATTCCGGGCTGCTTAATTTGGAGGGACTGAGAAGCCCTGTGGAAACATCTCAGGACCCACCATCTGGGATGGGGGAGAAAGGAGCAAGCATTTATCCAAAGGCTTCTGCCCCCATTGGTGAAAGGCTCTGCACAGGATGAGCCCTGACTCCAGGATGCACTGGCCAGGCACCAAGTGGCTGTTGACACATGCCTGGGTTGGGGCTGAGAGGTGCCAGCTGTGGGCCTGAGGCAAGACACTGTCAGATTGCACCTGCTGGAAGCTGGTAGGAGTATAACCACAGAAGTGGCTGGAAGTTCTCAAGTGGGGTTAAGAAGTTACTGATACAAACTCCAATCTCAAAAAGAGTGCCTTATACAATCCCCCCAAACTGCCATCTTGGGGTATCAGGATATAAGCTTTCAAATGTCTTTTAATGCTGTTATAATGTTCTCTTTGGGGAATCAGCATTAGACTAAGGCTTTGGGGGCCATTTGGACCTAGGTTCAGGTTTTGCCTTTGTCATTTCTGAGCCATGTGGCCTTGGAGAAGATAATGAATTTCCTCGAGCCCCTGTTTTCTCATCGATAAATTGAAATGCCCACATTCTATGATATTGTAAAGATTCACTGTATACATAAATGCCTAATATAGCATCTTTACATAATAGGTGCTCAATTAATGGAGGCTGTTGTTTTTCACTCTAGGGAAAATGGAAGGAGACAATAGAGTGACATGCTTAAGCCTCAGCAAAAAAAGTGAAAGAGGATATCGCATGGTCGCAGGAAACAAACAAGCTAAAAGGACTTCTAATACTTTAAACAACCAGACGGTCTTAACTACAGTAACTACCTATCTTGGAATTTCCAGGAAAGCATCAATATCAAATATTCTATCAGTACATAAGTTCGTATTTGAGAAGGAGTTACCTTGATCTTGGACCAGAAAATGGCATTATAGATCTGTCCCATCAGGAAGGAGGAACATTAGCCTTCTACTTTCCTTTGCCTTGCCCACTCCTGGAGAGTGGGAAGCACAGTTCTTCTTTAGAGGAGGTTCTTCCTCCCACACCTCAGTGGAGGGGTCAGCTTTGTTTGCACAGGTGAGCTAATTAGCAGCTCCATAACTTTCAAAAGACCCAGACACTTGAAGCACTGTGAATGCCACACAGTGAAGGAAGAACCAAACTCCACAGGTGGAGGGGTCCTCCCTCAGCACCACCACCCCCCAGGTCCTCCTCCAACCTCCCAGCACCCGTCTCTCTTCCTGGGCCTGTGCGATCCACCACAGCAGGAAATGGTTTGGGGTTTCCTATTATGAAAGAGATAGAAGCTCAATTTAGAGTATTAAAAAAAAAAAACTAGAAGAAGGAAGAAAAAAAGCTCACTCATTTTCTTACTACTTGTTAAAACTGTCAACATTTTGGTTGTATTTCCTTCTGTTCTCTTTAAAAGCAGAGTTTGATTTAAATAGTTGTTATTTTTCACGTATACAATGTTGTATTCCCTATTTAAAATTTAACATTGTAATATATTGAGCATCAGTATAGGCTAAGGGAAAGGAGGGCTTGGCTTGGATTATCAGAAAGGTCTGAGTGTTAACCTCAGCTCTGCCACTTACTCACTATTTAACTTTGGGTGTATTATTGACTTTTTCTCAGCCTCAGGCTTGCCATTTGTACAAGGAAAATAATAGCCACATACATTCTCTGGCACTAGTTTTCTGTGTGGTCCTGGATGGTAGGACCTAGACTATGATCTAAACTGAAAGTTCTGCAAGCTCAAAGCTCTTCTGTCTGGTCCTCTACTAAATCCCTGGGGCCTGGCTCTGGTGGACAGTTACAAAGTCTTGGTCATTCCTCCCAGCCAGAGGTAGAAGAGTCTATTTCTCCACCCACTGGAATCTTGAGCTAGCCTTCTGTGATAGCCAGCCTCCAAATGGTCCCAGTGATCCTCACTTCCTGGTCTTTTGTGTCCTTTCATGGTCTCCTCCCACTGCAAGTCAGGGCTAATCTAGCGTGACAAAAAGATATGGCAGGGGTGATGAAATCTGCCTTCAAAGCTAGCTTGTAAAGGACCGTCTTGGTCTCTTGGATCATGTGTTCTGGGGAAACCAGCTCCCATGTCACAAGGATACTCATGTGGGTTATGGAGAGGCCCGTATGCAGAAGAACAGAGGCCTCTTGCCAGAAGCAAGCCCAAATTTGCCAACTCTATGAGTGAGCCATCTTGGGAATGGATCCTCTAGTCCCAGACAAGCCTTCAGATAAGCACAGCTTGGGTTGACATTTTGACTGCAATCTCATGAGATACCCCAAGTCAGAACTGCCCAGCAAAACTGCTCCATATTTCCTAACTAACCCTCAGAAGCTGTGAGAGATAAATATTTATCATCATTTTAAACAACTAAGTTTTAGAATTATTTGTTATGCAGCAGTAGGTAACTAGTACATACTAACACTGGCTTTAACCAATAGAACGCAGCAGAACGCTCCAGAGCC